>NW_027248991.1:10000-610000 GCF_019359855.2 Lolium perenne
CGGGAGGATTTCGATGCCCCGTGACCCACGGTACACGACTCTACCGGCATCGTCAAAACTCGTGATTTCGAGCATTTCGCCGTTTTCGGAGTCCACGGTTTCGGGTCCGGGAGGATTTCGATGCCCTATGACCCCAGTACACGACTCTAGCGGCATCATCAAAACTCGTTATTTCAAGCATTTACGCCGCCGTTTTCGTGGTCTATAGTCCACGGTTTCGGGTCCAGGAGGATTTCGATGCCCGTGACCCACGGTACACGACATTCTGGCGGCATCGTCAAAACTCGCGATTTCGAGCATTTCGGCTGTTTTCGTGGGCTATAGTCCATGTTTTCCGTCCGGGAGGATTTTGATGCCCATGAACCTGGCAGTACACGACTCTAGCGGCATTGTCAAAACTCGTGATTTCGAGCATTTACGGCCGTTTTCGTGGGTTATAGTCCACGGTTTTCGGGTCCGGGAGGATTTCGATGCCCCATGACCCCGGTACATGACTCTAGCGGCATCATCAAAACTCGTGATTTCGAGCATTTACGGCCGTTTTCATGGGCTATAGTCCACGTTTCGGTTCCCCGGAGGATTTCGATGCCCGGTGACCCAGGGTACACGACTCTAGCGGCATCGTCAAAACTCGTGATTTCGAGCATTTCTGGCCGTTTTGGTGGGCTATAGTCCACGATTTTCGGGTCTCGGGATGATTTCGATGCCCTGTGACCCCCGGTACACGACTCTAGCGGCATCATTAAAACTCGTGATTTCAAGCATTTATGGCCGTTTTCGTGGGCTATTGTCCACGGTTTCTGGTCCCTGGAGGATTTCGATGCCCCGTGACCCACGGTACACGACTCTACGGCATCGTCAAAACTCGTGATTTCGAGCATTTACGCCGTTTCGTCGGAGTCCACGGTTTCGGGTCCCGGGAGGATTTCGATGCCTGTGACCCCGGTACACGACTCTAGCGGCATCATCAAAACTCGTTATTTCAAGCATTTACAGCCGTTTTCGTGGGCTATAGTCCACGGTTTGAGTCCCAGGAGGATTTCGATGCCCGTGACCCACGGTGCACGACTCTGGCGGCATCGTCAAAACTGCGATTTCGAGCATTTACGGCTGTTTTTGGTGGGCTATAGTCCATGTTTTCTGGTCCCGGGAGGATTTTGATGCCCCGCGAACCCTGGTACACGACTCTAGCGGCATTGTCAAAACTCGTGATTTCGAGCATTTCTGGCCGTTTTCGTGGGTCACGGTTTTCGGGTCCCGGGAGGATTTCGATGCCCCGTGACCCCCGGTACATGACTCTAGCGGCATCGTCAAAACTCGTGATTTCAAGCATTTCTGGCCGTTTTCGTGGACTATAGTCCACGATTTCGGGTCCCGGGAGTATTTCGAAGCCCGTGACCCACGGTACACGACTCTAGCGGGATCATCAAAACTCTTGATTTCAAGCAATTCTGGCCATTTTCGTGGGCTATAGTCCACGGTTTTGGGTCCCTGGAGGATTTCGATGCCCCGTGACCCACGGTACATGACTCTAGCGGCATCGTCAAAACTCGTGATTTCGAGCATTTATGGCTGTTTTCGTGGGCTATAGTCCACGTTTTCGGGTCCCGGGAGGATTTTGATGCCACGTGACCCCCGGTACATCAATCTAGCGGCATCATCGAAACTCGTGAATTCGAGCATTTCTTCCTATTTTCGTGGGCTATAGTCCACGTTTTCGGTTCCCGGGAGGATTTTGATGCCCCGTGACCCCCGGTACATGACTCTAGCGGAATCGTCAAAACTCGTGATCTCGAGCATTTCTGCCCGTTTTCGTGGGCTATAGTCCATGTTTTCGGGTCCCGGGAGGATTTCGATGCCCCGTGACCCCCGGTACATGACTCTAGCGGCATCGTCAAAACTCGTGATTTCGAGCATTTCTGGCCGTTTTCGTGGACTATAGTCCACGATTTCGGGTCCCGGGAGTATTTCGATGCCCGTGACCCACGGTACACGACTCTAGCGGGATCATTAAAACTCGTGATTTTAAGCATTTATGGCCATTTTCGTGGGCTATGGTCCACGTTTTCGGGTCCCGGGAGGATTTCGATGCCCCGTGACCCACGGTACACGACTCTACCGGCATCGTCAAAACTAGTGATTTCGAGCATTTCTGGCCGTTTTTGTCAGAGTCCACGGTTTCGGGTCCCGGGAGGATTTCGATGCCTTGTGACCCCCTGTACACGACTCTAGCGGCATCACTAAAACTCGTTATTTCAAGCATTTCTGGCCGTTTTCGTGGGCTATAGTCCACGGTTTCGGGTCCCAGGAGGATTCGATGCCCGTGACCCACGGTACACGACTACGGCGGCATCGTCAAAACTGCGATTTCGAGCATTTACGGCTATTTTAAGTGGGCTATAGTCCATGTTTTCTGGTCCCGGGAGGATGTTGATGCCTCATGAACCACTGGTACACGACTCTAGCGGCATTGTCAAAACTCGTGATTTCGAGCATTTCTGGCCGTTTTCGTGGGTCACGGTTTTCGGGTCCCGGGAGGATTTCGATGCCCCGTGACCCCCGGTACATGACTCTAGCGGCATCGTCAAAACTCGTGATTTCAAGCATTTCTGGCCGTTTTCGTGGACTATAGTCCACGAGTTCGGTCCGGAGTATTCGAAGCCCGTGACCCACGGTACACGACTCTAGCGGGATCATCAAAACTCTTGATTTCAAGCAATTCTGGCCATTTTCGTGGGCTATAGTCCACGGTTTTGGGTCCCTGGAGGATTTCGATGCCCCGTGACCCACGGTACACGACTCTAGCGGCATCGTCAAAACTCGTGATTTCGAGCATTTATGGCTGTTTTCGTGGGCTATAGTCCACGTTTTCGGGTCCCGGGAGGATTTTGATGCCACGTGACCCCCGGTACATGACTCTAGCGGCATCATCGAAACTCGTGATTTCGAGCATTTCTTCCTATTTTCGTGGGCTATAGTCCACGTTTTCGGTTCCCACGAGGATTTCGATGCCCCGTGACCCCCGGTACATGACTCTAGCGGCATCGTCAAAACTCGTGATCTCGAGCATTTCTGCCCGTTTTCGTGGGCTATGGTCCACGTTTTCGGGTCCCGGGAGGATTTCGATGCCCCGTGACCCACGGTACACGACTCTGGCGGCATCGTCAAAACTCGCGATTTCGAGCATTTCTGGCTGTTTTCGTGGGCTATAGTCCACGATTTTCGGTTCCCGGGAGGATTTTGATGCCACGTGACCCCCGGTACATGACTCTAGCGGCATCATCAAAACTCGTGATCTCGAGCATTTCTGGCCGTTTTCATGGGCTATAGTCCACGTTTTCGGTTCCCACGAGGATTTCGATGCCCCGTGACCCCCGGTACACGACTCTAGCGGCATCGTAAAAACTCGTGATTTCGAGCATTTCTGGCCGTTTTCGTGGGCTATAGTCCACGATTTTCCGGTCCCGGGAAGATTTCGATGCCCTGTGACCCTCGGTACACGACTCTAGTGGCATCATTAAAACTCGTGATTTCAAGCATTTATGGCCGTTTTCGTGGGCTATGGTCCACGTTTTCGGGTCCCGGGAGGATTTCGATGCCCCGTGACCCACGGTACATGACTCTACCGGCATCGTCAAAACTCGTGATTTCGAGCATTTCTGACCGTTTTCGTCGGAGTCCACGGTTTCGGGTCCCGGGATGATTTCGATGCCCTGTGACCCCCGGTACACGACTCTAGCGGCATCATTAAAACTCATTATTTCAAGCATTTCTGGCCGTTTTCGTGGGCTATATAGTCCACGGTTTCGGGTCCCAGGAGGATTTCGATGCCCCGTGACCCACGGTACACGACTCTGGCGGCATCGTCAAAACTCGCGATTTCGAGCATTTCTTGCTGTTTTCGTGGGCTATAGTCCACGGTTTTCGGGTCCCGGGAGGATTTCGATGCCCCGCGACCCCCGGTACATGACTCTAGAGGCACCGTCAAAACTCGTGATTTCGAGCATTTCTGACCGTTTTCGTGGGCTATAGTCCACGTTTTCGGTTCCCACGAGGATTTCGATGCCCCGTGACCCCCGGTACACTACTCTAGCGGCATCGTCAAAACTCGTGATATCGAGCATTTTTGGCCGTTTTCGTGGGCTATAGTCCACGATTTTTGGGTCCCGGGATGATTTCGATGCCCTGTGACCCCCGGTACATGACTCTAGCGGCATCATTAAAACTCGTGATTTCAAGCATTTATGGCCGTTTTCGTGGGCTATGGTCCACGTTTGAGGTCCGGGAGGATTTCGATGCCCGCGGACCCACGGTACATGACTCTACCGCATCGTCAAAACTCGTGATTTCGAGCATTTCGACCGTTTCGTCGGAGTCCACGGTTTCGGGTCCGGGAGGATTTTCGATGCCCTGTGACCCCAGTACACTACTCTAGCGGCATCATTAAAACTCATTATTTCAAGCATTTCTGGCCGTTTTCGTGGGCTATAGTCCACGGTTTCGGGTCCCAGGAGGATTTCGATGCCCCGTGACCCACGGTACACGACTCTGCCGGCATCGTCAAAACTCGCGATTTCGAGCATTTCTGGCTGTTTTCGTGGGCTATAGTCCATGTTTTCGGGTCCCGGGAGGAATTCGATGCCCCGTGACCCTCGTTACATGACTCTAGCGGCATCGTCAAAACTCGTGATTTTGAGCATTTCTTGCTGTTTTCGTGGGCTATAGTCCATGTTTTCTGGTCCCGGGAGGATTTTGATGCCCCGCGACCCCTGGTACATGACTCTAGCGGCACCGTCAAAACTCGTGATTTCGAGCATTTCTGGCCGTTTTCGTGGGCTATAGTCCACGTTTTCGGTTCCCACGAGGATTTCGATGCCCCGTGACCCCCGGTACACTACTCTAGCGGCATCGTCAAAACTCGTGATATCGAGCATTTTTGGCCGTTTTCGTTGGCTATAGTCCACGATTTTCGGGTCCCGGGATGATTTCGATGCCCTGTGACCCCCGGTACATGACTCTAGCGGCATCATTAAAAATCGTGATTTCAAGCATTTATGGCCGTTTTCGTGGGCTATGGTCCACGTTTTGAGTCCGGGAGGATTTCGATGCCCGTGACCCCACGGTACACGACTGGCGGCACCGTCAAAACTCGTGATTTCGAGCATTTCTGGCCGTTTTCATGGGCTATAGTCCACGTTTTCGGTTCCCACGAGGATTTCGATGCCCCGTGACCCTCGGTACACGACTCTAGCGGCATCGTCAAAACTCGCGATTTCGAGCATTTCTGGCCGTTTTGGTGGGCTATAGTCCACGATTTTCGGGCGGCCAGAAATGCTCGAAATCACGAGTTTTGACGATGCCGCTAGAGTCATGTACCGGGGGTCATGGGGCATCGAAATCCTCCCGGGACCCGAAAATATGGACTATAGCCCACGAAAACGGGCAGAAATGCTCGAGATCACGAGTTTTGACGATACCGCTAGAGTCATGTACCGGGTCACGGGCATCAAAATCCTCCGGGAACCGAAAACGTGGACTATAGCCCACGAAAATAGGAAGAAATGCTCGAGAATCACGAGTTTCGATGATGCCGCTAGAGTCATGTACCAGGGGTCACGTGGCATCAAAATCCTCCCGGACGAAACGTGGACTATAGCCCACGAAAACAGCCATAAATGCTCGAAATCACGAGTTTTGACGATGCCGCTAGAGTCTACCGTGGGTCACGGTGGGCATCGAAATCCTCGAGGACCCAAAACCGTGGACTATAGCCCACGAAATGTCCAGAATTGCTTGAAATCAAGAGTTTTGATGATCCCACTAGAGTCGTGTACCGTGGGTCACGGGGGTCGAAAAACACCCCGGCCCCGAAAACGTGGACTAAATTCCACGAAAAACGCCCGAAAAGCGTGAACTCACGAGTTTTGGCGATGCCGCGATAGTCAAGTACCGGGGGTCACGGGGCATCGAAATCCTCCGGACCCGAAAACCGTGGACTATAACCCACGAAACGGCCAGAAATGCTCGAAATCACGAGTTTTGACAATGCCGCTAGAGTCGTGTACTGTGGTTCGGCGGCATCAAAATCCTCCGGGACCAGAAAACATGGACTATAGCCCACGAAACAGCCGTAAATGCTCGAATCGCGAGTTTTGACGATGCCGCCAGAGTCGTGTACCGTGGGTCACGGGGCATCGAAATCCTCCCCGGGACCCGAAACGGCCGTAAATGCTTGAAATAACGAGTTTTTATGATTACGCAAGAGTAGTGTAACCGGGGTCACAGGGCATCGAAATCCTCCCGGACCCGAAACCGTGGACTCCGACGAAACGGCCAGAAATGCTCGAAATCACGAGTTTTGACGATGCCGGTAGAGTCGTGTACCCTGGGTCACGGGCATCGAAATCCTCCCGAGACCAAAAACGTGGACCATAGCCCACGAAACGGCCATAAATGCTTGAAATCACGAGTTTTAATGATGCCGCTAGAGTCGTGTATCTTTGGGGGTCACAGGGCATCGAAATCATCTCGAGACCGAAAATCGTGGACTATAGCCCACCAAAACGGCCGAAATGCTCGAAATCGCGGTTTTGACGATGCCGCTAGAGTCGTGTACCGAGGGTCACGGGCATCGAAATCCTCGTGGGAACCAGAAACATGGACTATAGCCCATGAAAACGGCCAGAAATGCTGGAATCACGAGTTTTGACGATGCCGCTAGAGTCATGTACCGGGGGTCATGGGGCATCGAAATCCTCCCGGGACCCGAAAATATGGACTATAGCCCACGAAAACGGGCAGAAATGCTCGAGATCACGAGTTTTGACGATACCGCTAGAGTCATGTACCGGGGGTCACGGGGCATCAAAATCCTCCCGGGAACCGAAAACGTGGACTATAGCCCACGAAAATAGGAAGAAATGCTCGAAATCACGAGTTTCGATGATGCCGCTAGAGTCGTGTACCAGGGTCACGTGGCATCAAAATCCTCCCGGACTCAAAACGTGGACTATAGCCCACGAAAACAGCCATAAATGCTCGAAATCACGAGTTTTGACGATGCCGCTAGAGTCGTGTACCGTGGGTCACGGGGCATCGAAATCCTCCAGGACCCAAAACCGTGGACTATAGCCCACGAAATGGCCAGAATTGCTTGAAATCAAGAGTTTTGATGATCCCGCTAGAGTCGTGTACCGTGGGTCACGGGCTTCGAAATACTCCCGGGACGAAATCGTGGACTATAGTCCACGAAACGGCCAGAAATGCTTGAAATCACGAGTTTTGACGATGCCGCTAGAGTCATGTTCCGGGGTCACGGGCATCGAAATCCTCCGGGACCCGAAACCGTGGACTATAACCCACGAAACGGCCAGAAATGCTCGAAATCACGAGTTTTGACAATGCCGCTAGAGTCGTGTACCGTGGTTCGCGGGGCATCAAAATCCTCCGGGACCGAAAACATGGACTATAGCCCACGAAAACAGCCAGAAATGCTCGAAATCGCGAGTTTTCACGATGCCGCAGAGTCGTGTACCGTGGGTCACGGGCATCGAAATCCTCCTGGGACCCGAAACGGCCGTAAATGCTTGAAATAACGAGTTTTGATGATGCCGCAAGAGTCGTGTACCGGGGGTCAAAGGGCATCGAAATCCTCCCGGGACCCGAAAACGTGGACTCAACGAAACGGCCGAGAAATGCTCGAAATCACGAGTTTTGACGATGCCGGTAGAGTCGTGTACCCTGGGTCACGGGGCATCGAAATCCTCCCGGACCCGAAACGTGGACCATAGCCCACGAAACGGCCATAAATGCTTGAAATCACGAGTTTTAATGATGCCGCTAGAGTCGTGTACTGGGGGTCACAGGGCATCGAAATCATCCCGAGACCCGAAAATCGTGGACTATAGCCCACCAAAACGGCCAGAAATGCTCGAAATCGCGAGTTTTGACGATGCCGCTAGAGTCGTGTACCGAGGGTCACGGGGCATCGAAATCCTCCCGGGAACCGAAAACGTGGACTATAGCCCAAGAAAAACGCCAGAAATGCTCGAAATCACGAGTTTTGAAGATGCCGCTAGAGTCATGTACCGGGGGTCACGGGGCATCGAAATCCTCCAGGGACCCGAAAACATGGACTATAGCCCACGTAAACGGGCAGAAATGCTCGAGATCACGAGTTTTGACGATACCGCAAGAGTCATGTACCGGGGGTCACGGGGCATCAAAATCCTCCCGGGAACCGAAAACGTGGACTATAGCCCACGAAAATAGGAAGAAATGCTCGAAATCACGAGTTTCGATGATGCCGCTAGAGTCATGTACCAGGGGTCACGTGGCATCAAAATCCTCCCGGGACCCGAAAACGTGGACTATAGCCCACGAAAACAGCCATAAATGCTCGAAATCACGAGTTTTGACGATGCCGCTAGAGTCGTGTACCGTGGGTCACGGGGCATCGAAATCCTCCAGGGACCCAAAACCGTGGACTATAGCCCACGAAAATGGCCAGAATTGCTTGAAATCAAGAGTTTTGATGATCCCGCTAGAGTCGTGTACCGTGGGTCACGGGCCTCCAAATACACACCGGTCCCCAAATCGTGGACTATAGTCCACGAAAACGGCCAGAAATGCTTGAAATCACGAGTTTTGACGATGCCGCTAGAGTCATGTACCGGGGGTCACGGGGCATCGAAATCCTCCCGGGACCCGAAAACGTGGACTATAACCCACGAAAACGGCCAGAAATGCTCGAAATCACGAGTTTTGACAATGCCGCTAGAGTCGTGTACCAGGGTTCGCGGGGCATCAAAATCCTCCCGGGACCAGAAAACCTGGACTATAGCCCACGAAAACAGCCAGAAATGCTCGAAATCGCGAGTTTTGACGATGCCGCCAGAGTCGTGTACCGTGGGTCACGGGGCATCGAAATCCTCCTGGGACCCGAAAACGGCCAGAAATGCTTGAAATAACGAGTTTTGATGATGCCGCAAGAGTCGTGTACCGGGGGTCACAGGGCATCGAAATCCTCCCGGGACCCGAAACCGTGGACTCCGACGAAAACGGCCAGAAATGCTCGAAATCACGAGTTTTGACGATGCCGGTAGAGTCGTGTACCGTGGGTCACGGGGCATCGAAATCCTCCCGGGACCCAAAAACGTGGACCATAGCCCACGAAAACGGCCATAAATGCTTGAAATCACGAGTTTTAATGATGCCGCTAGAGTCGTGGTATCTTTGGGGTCACAGGGCATCGAAATCATCCCGAGACCCGAAAATCGTGGACTATAGCCCACCAAAACGGCCAGAAATGCTCGAAATCGCGAGTTTTGACGATGCCGCTAGAGTCGTGTACCGAGGGTCACGGGGCATCGAAATCCTCGTGGGAACCGAAAACGTGGACTATAGCCCATGAAAACGGCCAGAAATGCTCGAAATCACGAGTTTTGATGATGCCGCTAGAGTCATGTACCGGGGGTCATGGGGCATCGAAATCCTCCCGGGACCCGAAAATATGGACTATAGCCCACGAAAACGGGCAGAAATGCTCGAGATCACGAGTTTTGACGATACCGCTAGAGTCATGTACCGGGGGTCACGGGGCATCGAAATCCTCCCGGGACCCGAAAACGTGGACTATAGCCCACGAAAATAGGAAGAAATGCTCGAAATCACGAGTTTCGATGATGCCGCTAGAGTCGTGTACCGGGGGTCACGTGGCATCAAAATCCTCCGGGACCAAACGTGGACTATAGCCCACGAAAACAGCCATAAATGCTTGAAATCACGAGTTTTGACGATGCCGCTAGAGTCGTGTACCGTGGGTCACGGGGCATCGAAATCCTCCAGGGACCCAAAACCGTGGACTATAGCCCACGAAAATGGCCAGAATTGCTTGAAATCAAGAGTTTTGATGATCCCGCTAGAGTCGTGTACCGTGGGTCACGGGCTTCGAAATACTCCCGGGACCCGAAATCGTGGACTATAGTCCACGAAAACGGCCAGAAATGCTTGAAATCACGAGTTTTGATGATGCCGCTAGAGTCATGTACCGGGGGTCACGGGGCATCGAAATCCTCCCGGGACCCGAAAACCGTGGACTATAACCCACGAAAACGGCCAGAAATGCTCGAAATCACGAGTTTTGACAATGCCGCTAGAGTCGTGTACCAGGGTTCGCGGGGCATCAAAATCCTCCCGGGACCAGAAAACATGGACTATAGCCCACGAAAACAGCCAGAAATGCTCGAAATCGCGAGTTTTGACGATGCCGCCAGAGTCGTGTACCGTGGGTCACGGGGCATCGAAATCCTCCTGGGACCCGAAAACGGCCAGAAATGCTTGAAATAACGAGTTTTGATGATGCCGCAAGAGTCGTGTACCGGGGGTCACAGGGCATCGAAATCCTCCCGGGACCCGAAACCGTGGACTCCGACGAAAAAGGCCAGAAATGCTCGAAATCACGAGTTTTGACGATGCCGGTAGAGTCGTGTACCGTGGGTCACGGGGCATCGAAATCCTCCCGGGACCCGAAAACGTGGACCACAGCCCACGAAAACGGCCATAAATGCTTGAAATCACGAGTTTTAATGATGCCGCTAGAGTCGTGTACTGGGGGTCACAGGGCATCGAAATCATCCCGAGACCCGAAAATCGTGGACTATAGCCCACCAAAACGGCCAGAAATGCTCGAAATCGCGAGTTTTGACGATGCCGCTAGAGTCGTGTACCGAGGGTCACGGGGCATCGAAATCCTCGTGGGAACCGAAAATGTGGACTATAGCCCATGAAAACGGCCAGAAATGCTCGAAATCACGAGTTTTGACGATGCCGCTAGAGTCATGTACCGGGGGTCATGGGGCATCGAAATCCTCCCGGGACCCGAAAACATGGACTATTGCCCACGTAAACGGGCAGAAATGCTCGAGATCACGAGTTTTGACGATACCGCTAGAGTCATGTACCGGGGGTCACGGGGCATCAAAATCCTCCTGGAATCGAAACGTGGACTATAGCCCACGAAAATCCCAAGAAATGCTCGAAATCACGAGTTTCGATGATGCCGCTAGAGTCATGTACCGGGGGTCACGTGGCATCAAAATCCTCCCGGGACCCGAAAACGTGGACTATAGCCCACGAAAACAGCCATAAATGCTCGAAATCACGAGTTTTGACGATGCCGCTAGAGTCGTGTACCGTGGGTCACGGGGCATCGAAATCCTCCAGGGACCCAAAACCGTGGACTGTAGCCCACGAAAATGGCCAGAATTGCTTGAAATCAAGAGTTTTGATGATCCCGCTAGAGTCGTGTACCGTGGGTCACGGGCATCGAAATACTCACGGGACCCGAAATCGTGGACTATAGTCCACGAAAACGGCCAGAAATGCTTGAAATCACGAGTTTTGACGATGCCGCTAGAGTCATGTACCGGGGGTCACGGGGCATCGAAATCCTCCCGGGACCCGAAAACCGTGGACTATAACCCACGAAAACGGCCAGAAATGCTCGAAATCACGAGTTTTGACAATGCCGCTAGAGTCGTGTACCAGGGTTCGCGGGGCATCAAAATCCTCCCGGGACCAGAAAACATGGACTATAGCCCACGAAAACAGCCAGAAATGCTCGAAATCGCGAGTTTTGACGATGCCGCCAGAGTCGTGTACCGTGGGTCACGGGGCATCGAAATCACGAGTTTTGACGATGCCGGTAGAGTCGTGTACCGTGGGTCACGGGGCATCGAAATCCTCCCGGGACCCGAAAACATGGACCATAGCCCACGAAAACGGCCATAAATGCTTGAAATCACGAGTTTTAATGATGCCGCTAGAGTCGTGTACTGGGGGTCACAGGGCATCAAAATCATCCCGAGACCCGAAAATCGTGGACTATAGCCCACCAAAACGGCCAGAAATGCTCGAATCGCGAGTTTTGACGATGCCGCTAGAGTCGTGTACCGAGGGTCACGGGGCATCGAAATCCTCGTGGGAACCGAAAATGTGGACTATAGCCCATGAAAACGGCCAGAAATGCTCGAAATCACGAGTTTTGACGATGCCGCTAGAGTCATGTACCGGGGGTCATGGGGCATCGAAATCCTCCCGGGACCCGAAAACATGGACTATTGCCCACGTAAACGGGCAGAAATGCTCGAGATCACGAGTTTTGACGATACCGCTAGAGTCATGTACCGGGGGTCACGGGGCATCAAAATCCTCCCGGGAACCGAAAACGTGGACTATAGCCCACGAAAATAGGAAGAAATGCTCGAAATCACGAGTTTCGATGATGCCGCTAGAGTCATGTACCGGGGGTCACGTGGCATCAAAATCCTCCCGGGACCCGAAAACGTGGACTATAGCCCACGAAAACAGCCATAAATGCTCGAAATCACGAGTTTTGACGATGCCGCTAGAGTCATGTACCGTGGGTCACGGGGCATCGAAATCCTCCAGGGACCCAAAACCGTGGACTGTAGCCCACGAAAATGGCCAGAATTGCTTGAAATCAAGAGTTTTGATGATCCCGCTAGAGTCGTGTACCGTGGGTCACGGGCATCGAAATACTCACGGGACCCGAAATCGTCGACTATAGTCCACGAAAACGGCCAGAAATGCTTGAAATCACGAGTTTTGACGATGCCGCTAGAGTCATGTACCGGGGGTCACGGGGCATCGAAATCCTCCCGGGACCCGAAAACGTGGACTATAGCCCACGAAAACGGCCAGAAATGCTCGAAATCACGAGTTTTGACAATGCCGCTAGAGTCGTGTACCAGGGTTCGCGGGGCATCAAAATCCTCCCGGGACCAGAAAACATGGACTATAACCCACGAAAACAGCCAGAAATGCTCGAAATCGCGAGTTTTGACGATGCCGCTAGAGTCGTGTACCGTGGGTCACGGGGCATCGAAATCCTCCTGGGACCCGAACCCGTGGACGATAGCCCACGAAAACCGCCAGAAATTCTAGAAATAACGACTTTTAATGATGCCGCTAGAGTCGTGTACGGGGGTCGAAGGCATCGAAATCCTCCGGGACCCGAAACCGTGGACTCGACGAAAATGGCCAGAATTGCTTGAAATCAAGAGTTTTGATGATCCCGCTAGAGTCGTGTACCGTGGGTCACGGGGCATCGAAATACTCACGGGACCCGAAAATCGTGGACTAGCCCACGAAAACGGCCAGAAATGCTCGAAATAACGAGTTTTAATGATGCCGCTAGAGTCTTGTACCGGGGGTCACAGGGCATCGAAATCCTCCCGGGACCCGAAACCGTGGATTCCGACGAAAATGGCCAGAAATGCTCGAAATCACGAGTTTTGACGATGCCGGTAGAGTCATGTACCGTGGGTCACGGGGCATCGAAATCCTCCCGGGACTCGAAAATGTGGACCATAGCCCACAACGGCCATAAATGCTTGAAATCACGAGTTTTAATGATGCCGCTAGAGTCATGTACCGTGGGTCACGGGGCATCGAAATCCTCCCGGGACCCGAAACCGTGGACTATAGCCCACGAAAACGGCCATAAATGCTCGAAATCACGAGTTTTGACGATGCCGCTAGAGTAGTGTACCGGGGTCACGGGGCGTCGAAATCCTCGTGGGAACCGAAAACGTGGACTATAGCCCACGAAAATGGCCAGAAATGCTCGAAATCACGAGTTTTGACGATGCCGCTAGAGTCATGTACCGGGGGTCACGGGGCATTGAAATCCTCCCGGGGCCCGAAAACCATGGACTATAACCACAAAAACGGCCAGAAATGCTCGAAATCACAAGTTTTGACAATGCCGCTAGAGTCATGTACCAGGGGTCTCGGGGCATCAAAATCCTCCCGGTACCAGAAAACATGGACTATAGCCCACGAAAACAGCCAGAAATGCTCGAAATCGCGAGTTTTGACGATGCCGCCAGAGTAGTGTACCGTGGGGCACGGGGCATCGAAATCCTCCTGGGACCCGAAACCGTGGACTATAGCCCACGAAAACGGCCAGAAATGCTTGAAATAACGAGTTTTAATGATGCCGCTAGAGTCGTGTACCGGGGGTCACAGGGCATCGAAATCCTCCCGGGACCCGAAACCGTGGACTCCGACGAAAACGGCCAGAAATGCTCGAAATCACTAGTTTTGACGATGCCGGTAGAGTCGTGTACCGTTGGTCACGGGGTATCGAAATCCTCACGGCACCCGAAAACGTGGACTATAGCCCACGAAAACAGCCATAAATGCTCGAAATCACGAGTTTTGACGATGCCGCTAGAGTCGTGTACCGTGGGTCACGGGGCATCGAAATCCTCCAGGGACCCAAAACCGTGGACTATAGCCCACGAAAATGGCCAGAATTGCTTGAAATCAAGAGTTTTGATGATCCCGCTAGAGTCGTGTACCGTGGGTCACGGGCAGCGACCTACTCCGGGACCGAAATCGTGGACTATAGTCCACGAAACGCCAGAAATGCTCGAAATCACGAGTTTTGACGATGCCGCTAGAGTCATGTACCGGGGGTCACGGGGCATCGAAATCCTCCCGGGACCCGAAAACCGTGGACTATAACCCACGAAAACGGCCAGAAATGCTCGAAATCACGAGTTTTGACAATGCCGCTAGAGTCGTGTACCAGGGTTCGCGGGGCATCAAAATCCTCCCGGGACCAGAAAACATGGACTATAGCCCACGAAAACAGCCAGAAATGCTCGAAATCGCGAGTTTTGACGATGCCGCTAGAGTCGTGTACCGTGGGTCACGGGGCATCGAAATCCTCCTGGGACCCGAACCCGTGGACTATAGCCCACGAAAACAGCCAGAAATGCTTGAAATAACGAGTTTTAATGATGCCGCTAGAGTCGTGTACAGGGGGTCAGAAGGCATCGAAATCCTCCCGGGACCCGAAACCGTGGACTCTGACGAAAACGGCCAGAAATGCTCGAAATCACGAGTTTTGACGATGCCGGTAGAGTCGTGTACCGTGGGTCACGGGGCATCGAAATACTCACGGGACCCGAAAATCGTGGACTAGCCCACGAAAATGGCCAGAAATGCTCGAAATAACGAGTTTTAATGATGCCGCTAGAGTCTTGTACCGGGGGTCACAGGGCATCGAAATCCTCCCGGGACCCGAAACCGTGGACTCCGACGAAAATGGCCAGAAATGCTCGAAATCACGAGTTTTGACGATGCCGGTAGAGTCATGTACCGTGGGTCACGGGGCATCGAAATCCTCCCGGGACTCGAAAATGTGGACCATAGCCCACGAAAACGGCCATAAATGCTTGAAATCACGAGTTTTAATGATGCCGCTAGAGTCATGTACCGGGGGTCACAGGGCATCGAAATCATCCCGGGACCCGAAAATCGTGGACTATAGCCCACGAAAACGGCCATAAATGCTCGAAATCACGAGTTTTGACGATGCCGCTAGAGTACTGTACCGGGGTCACGGGGCATCGAAATCCTCGTGGGAACCGAAAACGTGGACTATAGCCCACGAAAACGGCCAGAAATGCTCGAAATCACGAGTTTTGACGATGCCGCTAGAGTCGTGTACCGTGGGTCACGGGCATCGAAATCCTCGTGGGGAACCGTACACGTGGACTATAGCCCACGAAAACGGCCAGAAATGCTCGAAATCACGAGTTTTGACGATGCCGCTAGAGTCATGTACCGGGGGTCATGGGGCATCGAAATCCTCCCGGGACCCAAAAACATGGACTATAGCCCACGTAAACGGGCAGAAATGCTCGAAATCACGAGTTTTGACCATTCCGCTAGACTCAGGGACCGGGGGTCACGGGGCATCAAAATCCTCCCGGGAATCGAAACGTGGACTATAGCCCACGAAAATAGGAAGAAATGCTCGAAATAACGAGTTTAGATGATGCCGCTAGAGTCATGTACCGGGGATCACGTGGCATCAAAATCCTCCCGGGACCCGAAAACGTGGACTATAGCCCACGAAAACAGCCATAAATGCTCGAAATCACGAGTTTTGACGATGCCGCTAGAGTCATGTACCGTGGGTCACGGGGCATCGAAATCCTCCAGGGACCCAAAACCGTGGACTATAGCCCACGAAAATGGCCAGAATTGCTTGAAATCAAGAGTTTTGATGATCCCGCTAGAGTCGTGTACCGTGGGTCACGGCATCGAAATACTCCCGGGACCGAAATCGTGGACTATAGTCCACGAAACGGCCAGAAATGCTTGAAATCACGAGTTTTGACGATGCCGCTAGAGTCATGTACCGGGGTCACGGGGCATCGAAATCCTCCGGGACCCGAAAACCGTGGACTATAACCCACGAAAACGGCCAGAAATGCTCGAAATCACGAGTTTTGACAATGCCGCTAGAGTCGTGTACCAGGGTTCGCGGGGCATCAAAATCCTCCCGGGACCAGAAAACATGGACTATAGCCCACGAAAACAGCCAGAAATGCTCGAAATCGCGAGTTTTGACGATGCCGCTAGAGTCGTGTACCGTGGGTCACGGGGCATCGAAATCCTCCTGGGACCCGAACCCGTGGACTATAGCCCACGAAAACGGCCAGAAATGCTTGAAATAACGAGTTTTAATGATGCCGCTAGAGTCGTGTACAGGGGGTCAGAAGGCATCGAAATCCTCCCGGGACCCGAAACCGTGGACTCTGACGAAAACGGCCAGAAATGCTCGAAATCACGAGTTTTGACGATGCCGGTAGAGTCGTGTACCGTGGGTCACGGGGCATCGAAATACTCACGGGACCCGAAAATCGTGGACTAGCCCACGAAAACGGCCAGAAATGCTCGAAATAACGAGTTTTAATGATGCCGCTAGAGTCTTGTACCGGGGGTCACAGGGCATCGAAATCCTCCCGAGACCCGAAACCGTGGACTCCGACGAAAATGGCCAGAAATGCTCGAAATCACGAGTTTTGACGATGCCGGTAGAGTCATGTACCGTGGGTCACGGGGCATCGAAATCCTCCCGGGACTCGAAAATGTGGACCATAGCCCACGAAAACGGCCATAAATGCTTGAAATCACCAGTTTTAATGATGCCGCTAGAGTCATGTACCGGGGGTCACAGGGCATCGAAATCATCCCGGGACCCGAAAATCGTGGACTATAGCCCACGAAAACGGCCATAAATGCTCGAAATCACGAGTTTTGACGATGCCGCTAGAGTAGTGTACCGGGGTCACGGGGCATCGAAATCCTCGTGGGAACCGAAAACGTGGACTATAGCCCACGAAAACGGCCAGAAATGCTCGAAATCACGAGTTTTGACGATGCCGCTAGAGTCGTGTACCGAGGGTCACGGGGCATCGAAATCCTCGTGGGAACCGAAAACGTGGACTATAGCCCATGAAAACGGCCAGAAATGCTCGAAATCACGAGTTTTGACGATGCCGCTAGAGTCTTGTACCGTGGGTCACGGGGCATCGAAATCCTCCCGGGACCCGAAAACATGGACTATAGCCCACGAAAACGGGCAGAAATGCTCGAGATCACGAGTTTTGACGATGCCGCTAGAGTCATGTACCGGGGGTCACGGGGCATCGAAATCCTCCCGGGAACCGAAAACGTGGACTATAGCCCACGAAAACGGGAAGAAATGCTCGAAATCACGAGTTTCGATGATGCCGCTAGAGTCATGTACCGGGGGTCACGTGGCATCAAAATCCTCCCGGGACCGAAACGTGGACTATAGCCCACGAAAACAGCCATAAATGCTCGAAATCACGAGTTTTGACGATGCCGCTAGAGTCATGTACCGTGGGTCACGGGGCATCGAAATCCTCCAGGGACCCAAAACCGTGGACTATAGCCCACGAAAATGGCCAGAATTGCTTGAAATCAAGAGTTTTGATGATCCCGCTAGAGTCGTGTACCGTGGGTCACGGGCATCGAAATACTCCCGGGACCCGAAAAAGTGGACTATAGTCCACGAAAACGGCCAGAAATGCTTGAAATCACGAGTTTTGACGATGCCGCTAGAGTCATGTACCGGGGGTCACGGGGCATCGAAATCCTCCCGGGACCCGAAACCGTGGAGAATAACCCACGAAACGGCCGAGTAAATGCTCGAAATCACGAGTTTTGACAATGCCGCTAGAGTCGTGTACCAGGTTCGCGGGGCATCAAAATCCTCCCGGGACCGTAAAACATGGACTATAGCCCTCGATAACTGCCTGAATTGCTCGAAATCGCGAGTTTTGACGATGCCGCTAGAGTCGTGTACCGTGGGTCACGGGGCATCGAAATCCTCCTGGGACCCGAACCCGTGGACTATAGCCCACGAAAACGGCCAGAAATGCTTGAAATAACGAGTTTTAATGATGCCGCTAGAGTCGTGTACAGGGGGTCACAAGGCATCGAAATCCTCCCGGGACCCGAAACCGTGGACTCTGACGAAAACGGCCAGAAATGCTCGAAATCACGAGTTTTGACGATGCCGGTAGAGTCGTGTACCGTGGGTCACGGGGCATCGAAATACTCACGGGACCCGAAAATCGTGGACTAGCCCACGAAAACGGCCAGAAATGCTCGAAATAACGAGTTTTAATGATGCCGCTAGAGTCTTGTACCGGGGGTCACAGGGCATCGAAATCCTCCCGGGACCCGAAACCGTGGACTCCGACGAAAATGGCCAGAAATGCTCGAAATCACGAGTTTTGACGATGCCGCCAGAGTAGTGTACCGTGGGGCACGGGGCATCGAAATCCTCCTGGGACCCGAAACCGTGGACTATAGCCCACGAAAACGGCCAGAAATGCTTGAAATAACGAGTTTTAATGATGCCGCTAGAGTCGTGTACCGGGGGTCACAGGGCATCGAAATCCTCCCGGGACCCGAAACCGTGGACTCCGACGAAAACGGCCAGAAATGCTCGAAATCACTAGTTTTGACGATGCCGGTAGAGTCGTGTACCGTTGGTCACGGGGCATCGAAATCCTCACGGCACCCGAAAACGTGGACTATAGCCCACGAAAACAGCCATAAATGCTCGAAATCACGAGTTTTGACGATGCCGCTAGAGTCGTGTACCGTGGGTCACGGGGCATCGAAATCCTCCAGGGACCCAAAACCGTGGACTATAGCCCACGAAAATGGCCAGAATTGCTTGAAATCAAGAGTTTTGATGATCCCGGTAGAGTCGTGTACCGTGGGTCACGGGCTTCGAAATACTCCCGGGACCCGAAATCGTGGACTATAGTCCACAACGGCCAAATGCTTGAAATCACGAGTTTTGACGATGCCGCTAGAGTCATGTACCGTGGTACACGGGCAAGCGAAAACCTCCCGGGACCCGAAACCGCGGACTACACCCCACGAACCCGGCCAGAAATGCTCGAAATCACGAGTTTTGACTATGCCGCTAGAGTCGTGTACCGTGGTTCTCGGGGCATCTAAATCCTCCCGGGACCAGAAAACATGGACTATAGCCCACGAAAACAGCCAGAAATGCTCGAAATCGCGAGTTTTGACGATGCCGCTAGAGTCGTGTACCGTGGGTCACGGGGCATCGAAATCCTCCTGGGACCCGAACCCGTGGACTATAGCCCACGAAAACGGCCAGAAATGCTTGAAATAACGAGTTTTAATGATGCCGCTAGAGTCGTGTACAGGGGGTCAGAAGGCATCGAAATCCTCCCGGGACCCGAAACCGTGGACTCTGACGAAAACGGCTAGAAATGCTCGAAATCACGAGTTTTGACGATGCCGGTAGAGTCGTGTACCGTGGGTCACGGGGCATCGAAATACTCACGGGACCCGAAAATCGTGGACTAGCCCACGAAAACGGCCAGAAATGCTCGAAATAACGAGTTTTAATGATGCCGCTAGAGTCTTGTACCGGGGGTCACGGGGCATCGAAATCCTCGTGGGACCCGAAACCGTGGACTCCGACGAAAATGGCCAGAAATGCTCGAAATCACGAGTTTTGACGATGCCGGTAGAGTCATGTACCGTGGGTCACGGGGCATCGAAATCCTCCCGGGACCCGAAAACGTGGACCATAGCCCACGAAAACGGCCATAAATGCTTGAAATCACGAGTTTTAATGATGCCGCTAGAGTCATGTACCGGGGGTCACAGGGCATCGAAATCATCCCGGGACCCGAAAATCGTGGACTATAGCCCACGAAAACGGCCATAAATGCTCGAAATCACGAGTTTTGACGATGCCGCTAGAGTAGTGTACCGGGGTCACGGGGCATCGAAATCCTCGTGGGAACCGAAAACGTGGACTATAGCCCACGAAAACGGCCAGAAATGCTCGAAATCACGAGTTTTGACGATGTCGCTAGAGTCGTGTACCGAGGGTCACGGGGCATCGAAATCCTCGTGGGAACCGAAAACGTGGACTATAGCCCATGAAAACGGCCAGAAATGCTCGAAATCACGAGTTTTGACGATGCCGCTAGAGTCATGTACCGGGGGTCATGGGGCATCGAAATCCTCCCGGGACCCAAAAACATGGACTATAGCCCACGTAAACGGGCAGAAATGCTCGAGATCACGAGTTTTGACGATACCGCTAGAGTCATGTACCGGGGGTCACGGGGCATCAAAATCCTCCCGGGAACCGAAAACGTGGACTATAGCCCACGAAAATAGGAAGAAATGCTCGAAATCACGAGTTTCGATGATGCCGCTAGAGTCATGTACCGGGGGTCACGTGGCATCAAAATCCTCCCGGGACCCGAAAACGTGGACTATAGCCCACGAAAACAGCCATAAATGCTCGAAATCACGAGTTTTGACGATGCCGCTAGAGTCATGTACCGTGGGTCACGGGGCATCGAAATCCTCCAGGGACCCAAAACCGTGGACTATAGCCCACGAAAATGGCCAGAATTGCTTGAAATCAAGAGTTTTGATGATCCCGCTAGAGTCGTGTACCGTGGGTCACGGGCATCGAAATACTCCCGGGACCCGAAATCGTGGACTATAGTCCACGAAAACGGCCAGAAATGCTTGAAATCACGAGTTTTGACGATGCCGCTAGAGTCATGTACCGGGGGTCACGGGGCATCGAAATCCTCCCGGGACCCGAAACCGTGGACTATAGCCCACGAAAACGGCCAGAAATGCTCGAAATCACGAGTTTTGACAATGCCGCTAGAGTCGTGTACCAGGGTTCGCGGGGCATCAAAATCCTCCCGGGACCAGAAAACATGGACTATAGCCCACGAAAACAGCCAGAAATGCTCGAAATCGCGAGTTTTGACGATGCCGCCAGAGTCGTGTACCGTGGGTCACGGGGCATCGAAATCCTTACAGGACCCGAAACCGTGGACTATAGCCCACGAAAACGGCCAGAAATGCTTGAAATAACGAGTTTTTATGATGCCGCTAGAGTCGTGTACCGGGGGTCAACTGGCATCGAAATCCTCCCGGGACCCGAAACCGTGGACTCTGACGAAAACGGCCAGAACGGCTGGAACTCACGAGTTTTGACGCTGCCGGTAGAGTCGTGTACCGTGGGTCACGGGGCATCGAAATACTCACGGGACCCGAAAATCGTGGACTAGCCCACGAAAACGGCCAGAAATGCTCGAAATCACGAGTTTTGACGATGCCGCTAGAGTCTTGTACCGGGGGTCACAGGGCATCGAAATCCTCCCGGGACCCGAAACCGTGGACTCCGACGAAAATGGCCAGAAATGCTCGAAATCACGAGTTTTGACGATGCCGGTAGAGTCATGTACCGTGGGTCACGGGGCATCGAAATCCTCCCGGGACTCGAAAATGTGGACCATAGCCCACGGAAACGGCCATAAATGCTTGAAATCACGAGTTTTAATGATGCCGCTAGAGTCATGTACCGGGGTCACAGTGGCATCGAAATCATCCCGGGACCGTAAATCGTGGACTATAGCCCACGAAAACGGCCATAAATGCTCGAAATCACGAGTTTTGACGATGCCGCTAGAGTAGTGTACCGGGGTCACGGGGCATCGAAATCCTCGTGGGAACCGAAACGTGGACTATAGCCCACGAAAACGGCCAGAAATGCTCGAAATCACGAGTTTTGACGATGCCGCTAGAGTCATGTACCGTGGGTCACGGGGCATTGAAATCCTCCCGGGGCCCGAAAACCATGGACTATAACCACAAAAACGGCCAGAAATGCTCGAAATCACAAGTTTTGACAATGCCGCTAGAGTCATGTACCAGGGGTCTCGGGGCATCAAAATCCTCCCGGTACCCGAAAACATGGACTATAGCCCACGAAAACAGGCCGAAATGCTCGAAATCACGAGTTTTGACGATGCCGCGAGTAGTGTACCGTGGGGCACGGGGCATCGAAATCCTCCTGGGACCCGAAACCGTGGACTATAGCCCACGAAAACGGCCAGAAATGCTTGAAATAACGAGTTTTAATGATGCCGCTAGAGTCGTGTACCGGGGTCACGGGGCATCGAAATCCTCCGGGGACCCGAAACCGTGGACTCCGACGAAAACGGCCAGAAATGCTCGAAATCACTAGTTTTGACGATGCCGGTAGAGTCGTGTACCGTTGGTCACGGGGCATCGAAATCCTCACGGCACCCGAGCGTGGACTATAGCCCACGAAAACGGCCAGAAATGCTCGAAATCACGAGTTTTGACGATGCCGCTAGAGTCGTGTACCGTGGGTCACGGGGCATCGAAATCCTCCAGGGACCCAAAACCGTGGACTATAGCCCACGAAAATGGCCAGAATTGCTTGAAATCAAGAGTTTTGATGATCCCGGTAGAGTCGTGTACCGTGGGTCACGGGCTTCGAAATACTCCCGGGACCCGAAATCGTGGACTATAGTCCACGAAAACGGCCAGAAAAGCTTGAAATAACGAGTTTTTAAGATGCCGCTAGAGTCATGTACCGGGGGTCACGGGGCATCGAAATCCTCCCGGGACCCGAAAACCGTGGACTATAACCCACGAAACGGCCGAGAAATGCTCGAAATCACGAGTTTTGACAATGCCGCTAGAGTCGTGTACCGGGGTTCGCGGGGCATCAAAATCCTCCCGGGACCGAGAAAACATGGACTATAGCCCACGAAAACAGCCGAGAAATGCTCGAAATCGCGAGTTTTGACGATGCCGCTAGAGTCGTGTACCGTGGGTCACGGGGCATCGAAATCCTCCTGGGACCCGAACCCGTGGACTATAGCCCACGAAAACGGCCAGAAATGCTTGAAATAACGAGTTTTAATGATGCCGCTAGAGTCGTGTACAGGGGGTCAGAAGGCATCGAAATCCTCCCGGGACCCGAAACCGTGGACTCTGACGAAAACGGCTAGAAATGCTCGAAATCACGAGTTTTGACGATGCCGGTAGAGTCGTGTACCGTGGGTCACGGGGCATCGAAATACTCACGGGACCCGAAAATCGTGGACTAGCCCACGAAAACGGCCAGAAATGCTCGAAATAACGAGTTTTAATGATGCCGCTAGAGTCTTGTACCGGGGGTCACAGGGCATCGAAATCCTCCCGGGACCCGAAACCGTGGACTCCGACGAAAATGGCCAGAAATGCTCGAAATCACGAGTTTTGACGATGCCGGTAGAGTCATGTACCGTGGGTCACGGGGCATCGAAATCCTCCCGGGACCCGAAAACGTGGACTATAGCCCACGAAAACGGCCATAAATGCTCGAAATCACGAGTTTTAATGATGCCGCTAGAGTCATGTACCGGGGGTCACCGGGCATCGAAATACTCCCGGGACCCGAAATCGTGGACTATAGTCCACGAAAACGGCCATAAATGCTCGAAATCACGAGTTTTGACGATGCCGCTAGAGTAGTGTACCGGGGTCACGGGGCATCGAAATCCTCGTGGGAACCGAAAACGTGGACTATAGCCCACGAAAACGGCCGAAATGCTCGAAATCACGAGTTTTGACGATGTCGCTAGAGTCGTGTACCGAGGGTCACGGGGCATCGAAATCCTCGTGGGAACCGAAAACGTGGACTATAGCCCATGAAAACGGCCAGAAATGCTCGAAATCACGAGTTTTGACGATGCCGCTAGAGTCATGTACCGTGGGTCACGGGGCATCGAAATCCTCCCGGGACCCGAAAACATGGACTATAGCCCACGTAAACGGGCAGAAATGCTCGAGATCACGAGTTTTGACGATACCGCTAGAGTCATGTACCGGGGGTCACGGGGCATCAAAATCCTCCCGGGAACCGAAAACGTGGACTATAGCCCACGAAAATAGGAAGAAATGCTCGAAATCACGAGTTTCGATGATGCCGCTAGAGTCATGTACCGGGGGTCACGTGGCATCAAAATCCTCCCGGGACCAACGTGGACTATAGCCCACGAAAACGGCCAGAAATGCTCGAAATCACGAGTTTTGACGATGCCGCTAGAGTCATGTACCGTGGGTCACGGGGCATCGAAATCCTCCAGGGACCCAAAACCGTGGACTATAGCCCACGAAAATGGCCAGAATTGCTTGAAATCAAGAGTTTTGATGATCCCGCTAGAGTCGTGTACCGTGGGTCACGGGCATCGAAATACTCCCGGGACCCGAAATCGTGGACTATAGTCCACGAAAACGGCCAGAAATGCTTGAAATCACGAGTTTTGACGATGCCGCTAGAGTCATGTACCGGGGGTCACGGGGCATCGAAATCCTCCCGGGACCCGAAAACCGTGGACTATAACCCACGAAAACGGCCAGAAATGCTCGAAATCACGAGTTTTGACAATGCCGCTAGAGTCGTGTACCAGGGTTCGCGGGGCATCAAAATCCTCCCGGGACCAGAAAACATGGACTATAGCCCACGAAAACAGCCAGAAATGCTCGAAATCGCGAGTTTTGACGATGCCGCTAGAGTCGTGTACCGTGGGTCACGGGGCATCGAAATCCTCGTGGGAACCGAAAACGTGGACTATAGCCCACGAAAACGGCCAGAAATGCTTGAAATCACGAGTTTTAATGATGCCGCTAGAGTCGTGTACCGGGGGTCACCAGGCATCGAAATCCTCCCGCGACCCGAAACCGTGGACTCTGACGAAAACGGCCAGAAATGCTCGAAATCACGAGTTTTGACGATGCCGGTAGAGTCGTGTACCGTGGGTCACGGGGCATCGAAATACTCACGGGACCCGAAAATCGTGGACTAGCCCACGAAAACGGCCAGAAATGCTCGAAATAACGAGTTTTAATGATGCCGCTAGAGTCTTGTACCGGGGGTCACAGGGCATCGAAATCCTCCCGGGACCCGAAACCGTGGACTCCGACGAAAATGGCCAGAAATGCTCGAAATCACGAGTTTTGACGATGCCGGTAGAGTCATGTACCGTGGGTCACGGGGCATCGAAATCCTCCCGGGACTCGAAAATGTGGACCATAGCCCACGAAAACGGCCATAAATGCTTGAAATCACGAGTTTTAATGATGCCGCTAGAGTCATGTACCGGGGGTCACAGGGCATCGAAATCATCCCGGGACCCGAAAATCGTGGACTATAGCCCACGAAAACGGCCATAAATGCTCGAAATCACGAGTTTTGACGATGCCGCTAGAGTAGTGTACCGGGGTCACGGGGCATCGAAATCCTCGTGGGAACCGAACGTGGACTATAGCCCACAACGGCCAGAAATGCTCGAAATCACGAGTTTTGACGATGCCGCTAGAGTCATGTACCGGGGTCACGGGGCATTGAAATCCTCCCGGGGCCCGAAAACCATGGACTATAACCACAAAAACGGCCAGAAATGCTCGAAATCACAAGTTTTGACAATGCCGCTAGAGTCATGTACCAGGGGTCTCGGGGCATCAAAATCCTCCCGGTACCAGAAAACATGGACTATAGCCCACGAAAACAGCCAGAAATGCTCGAAATCGCGAGTTTTGACGATGCCGCCAGAGTAGTGTACCGTGGGGCACGGGGCATCGAAATCCTCCTGGGACCCGAAACCGTGGACTATAGCCCACGAAAACGGCCAGAAATGCTTGAAATAACGAGTTTTAATGATGCCGCTAGAGTCGTGTACCGGGGGTCACAGGGCATCGAAATCCTCCCGGGACCCGAAACCGTGGACTCCGACGAAAACGGCCAGAAATGCTCGAAATCACTAGTTTTGACGATGCCGGTAGAGTCGTGTACCGTTGGTCACGGGGCATCGAAATCCTCACGGCACCCGAAAACGTGGACTATAGCCCACGAAAACAGCCATAAATGCTCGAAATCACGAGTTTTGACGATGCCGCTAGAGTCGTGTACCGTGGGTCACGGGGCATCGAAATCCTCCAGGGACCCAAAACCGTGGACTATAGCCCACGAAAATGGCCAGAATTGCTTGAAATCAAGAGTTTTGATGATCCCGGTAGAGTCGTGTACCGTGGGTCACGGGCTTCGAAATACTCCCGGGACCCGAAATCGTGGACTATAGTCCACGAAAACGGCCAGAAATGCTTGAAATCACGAGTTTTGACGATGCCGCTAGAGTCATGTACCGGGGTCACGGGGCATCGAAATCCTCCCGGGACCCGAAAACCGTGGACTATAACCCACGAAAACGGCCAGAAATGCTCGAAATCACGAGTTTTGACAATGCCGCTAGAGTCGTGTACCAGGGTTCGCGGGGCATCAAAATCCTCCCGGGACCAGAAAACATGGACTATAGCCCACGAAAACAGCCAGAAATGCTCGAAATCGAGAGTTTTGACGATGCCGCTAGAGTCGTGTACCGTGGGTCACGGGGCATCGAAATCCTCCAGGGACCCGAAACCGTGGACTATAGCCCACGAAAACGGCCAGAAATGCTTGAAATAACGAGTTTTAATGATGCCGCTAGAGTCGTGTACAGGGGGTCAGAAGGCATCGAAATCCTCCCGGGACCCGAAAACGTGGTCTATGACGAAAAAGGCTAGAAATGCTCGAAATCACGAGTTTTGACGATGCCGGTAGAGTCGTGTACCGTGGGTCACGGGGCATCGAAATACTCACGGGACCCGAAAATCGTGGACTAGCCCACGAAAACGGCCAGAAATGCTCGAAATAACGAGTTTTAATGATGCCGCTAGAGTCTTGTACCGGGGGTCACAGGGCATCGAAATCCTCCCGGGACCCGAAACCGTGGACTCCGACGAAAATGGCCAGAAATGCTCGAAATCACGAGTTTTGACGATGCCGGTAGAGTCATGTACCGTGGGTCACGGGGCATCGAAATCCTCCCGGGACTTGAAAATGTGGACCATAGCCCACGAAAACGGCCATAAATGCTTGAAATCACGAGTTTTAATGATGCCGCTAGAGTCATGTACCGGGGGTCACAGGGCATCGAAATCATCCCGGGACCCGAAAATCGTGGACTATAGCCCACGAAAACGGCCATAAATGCTCGAAATCATGAGTTTTGACGATGCCGCTAGAGTAGTGTACCGGGGTCACGGGGCATCGAAATCCTCGTGGGAACCGAAAACGTGGACTATAGCCCACGAAAACGGCCAGAAATGCTCGAAATCACGAGTTTTGACGATGTCGCTAGAGTCGTGTACCGAGGGTCACGGGGCATCGAAATCCTCGTGGGAACCGAAAACGTGGACTATAGCCCATGAAAACGGCCAGAAATGCTCGAAATCACGAGTTTTGACGATGCCGCTAGAGTCATGTACCGGGGGTCATGGGGCATCGAAATCCTCCCGGGACCCAAAAACATGGACTATAGCCCACGTAAACGGGCAGAAATGCTCGAGATCACGAGTTTTGACGATACCGCTAGAGTCATGTACCGGGGGTCACGGGGCATCAAAATCCTCCCGGGAACCGAAAACGTGGAATATAGCCCACGAAAATAGGAAGAAATGCTCGAAATCACGAGTTTCGATGATGCCGCTAGAGTCATGTACCGGGGGTCACGTGGCATCAAAATCCTCCGGGACCGAACGTGGACTATAGCCCACGAAAACGGCCATAAATGCTCGAAATCACGAGTTTTGACGATGCCGCTAGAGTCGTGTACCGTGGGTCACGGGGCATCGAAATCCTCCCGGGACCCAAAACCGTGGACTATAGCCCACGAAAATGGCCAGAATTGCTTGAAATCAAGAGTTTTGATGATCCCGCTAGAGTCGTGTACCGTGGGTCACGGGCATCGAAATACTCCCGGGACCCGAAATCGTGGACTATAGTCCACGAAAACGGCCAGAAATGCTTGAAATCACGAGTTTTGACGATGCCGCTAGAGTCATGTACCGGGGGTCACGGGGCATCGAAATCCTCCCGGGACCCGAAACCGTGGACTCCGACGAAAACGGCCAGAAATGCTCGAAATCACTAGTTTTGACGATGCCGGTAGAGTCGTGTACCGTTGGTCACGGGGCATCGAAATCCTCACGGCACCCGAAAACGTGGACTATAGCCCACGAAAACAGCCATAAATGCTCGAAATCACGAGTTTTGACGATGCCGCTAGAGTCGTGTACCGTGGGTCACGGGGCATCGAAATCCTCCAGGGACCCAAAACCGTGGACTATAGCCCACGAAAATGGCCAGAATTGCTTGAAATCAAGAGTTTTGATGATCCCGGTAGAGTCGTGTACCGTGGGTCACGGGCTTCGAAATACTCCCGGGACCCGAAATCGTGGACTATAGTCCACGAAAACGGCCAGAAATGCTTGAAATCACGAGTTTTGACGATGCCGCTAGAGTCATGTACCGGGGGTCACGGGGCATCGAAATCCTCCCGGGACCCGAAAACCGTGGACTATAACCCACGAAAACGGCCAGAAATGCTCGAAATCACGAGTTTTGACAATGCCGCTAGAGTCGTGTACCAGGGTTCGCGGGGCATCAAAATCCTCCCGGGACCAGAAAACATGGACTATAGCCCACGAAAACAGCCAGAAATGCTCGAAATCGCGAGTTTTGACGATGCCGCTAGAGTCGTGTACCGTGGGTCACGGGGCATCGAAATCCTCCCGGGACCCGAACCCGTGGACTATAGCCCACGAAAACGGCCAGAAATGCTTGAAATAACGAGTTTTAATGATGCCGCTAGAGTCGTGTACAGGGGGTCAGAAGGCATCGAAATCCTCCCGGGACCCGAAACCGTGGACTCTGACGAAAACGGCTAGAAATGCTCGAAATCACGAGTTTTGACGATGCCGGTAGAGTCGTGTACCGTGGGTCACGGGGCATCGAAATACTCACGGGACCCGAAAATCGTGGACTAGCCCACGAAAACGGCCAGAAATGCTCGAAATAACGAGTTTTAATGATGCCGCTAGAGTCTTGTACCGGGGGTCACGGGGCATCGAAATCCTCCCGGGACCCGAAACCGTGGACTCCGACGAAAATGGCCAGAAATGCTCGAAATCACGAGTTTTGACGATGCCGGTAGAGTCATGTACCGTGGGTCACGGGGCATCGAAATCCTCCCGGGACTCGAAAATGTGGACCATAGCCCACGAAAACGGCCATAAATGCTTGAAATCACGAGTTTTAATGATGCCGCTAGAGTCATGTACCGGGGGTCACAGGGCATCGAAATCATCCCGGGACCCGAAAATCGTGGACTATAGCCCACGAAAACGGCCATAAATGCTCGAAATCACGAGTTTTGACGATGCCGCTAGAGTAGTGTACCGGGGTCACGGGGCATCGAAATCCTCGTGGGAACCGAAAACGTGGACTATAGCCCACGAAAACGGCCAGAAATGCTCGAAATCACGAGTTTTGACGATGTCGCTAGAGTCGTGTACCGAGGGTCACGGGGCATCGAAATCCTCGTGGGAACCGAAAACGTGGACTATAGCCCATGAAAACGGCCAGAAATGCTCGAAATCACGAGTTTTGACGATGCCGCTAGAGTCATGTACCGGGGGTCATGGGGCATCGAAATCCTCCCGGGACCCAAAAACATGGACTATAGCCCACGTAAACGGGCAGAAATGCTCGAGATCACGAGTTTTGACGATACCGCTAGAGTCATGTACCGGGGGTCACGGGGCATCAAAATCCTCCCGGGAACCGAAAACGTGGACTATAGCCCACGAAAATAGGAAGAAATGCTCGAAATCACGAGTTTCGATGATGCCGCTAGAGTCATGTACCGGGGGTCACGTGGCATCAAAATCCTCCCGGGACCCGAAAACGTGGACTATAGCCCACGAAAACAGCCATAAATGCTCGAAATCACGAGTTTTGACGATGCCGCTAGAGTCATGTACCGTGGGTCACGGGGCATCGAAATCCTCCAGGGACCCAAAACCGTGGACTATAGCCCACGAAAATGGCCAGAATTGCTTGAAATCAAGAGTTTTGATGATCCCGCTAGAGTCGTGTACCGTGGGTCACGGGCATCGAAATACTCCCGGGACCCGAAATCGTGGACTATAGTCCACGAAAACGGCCAGAAATGCTTGAAATCACGAGTTTTGACGATGCCGCTAGAGTCATGTACCGGGGGTCACGGGGCATCGAAATCCTCCCGGGACCCGAAAACCGTGGACTATAACCCACGAAAACGGCCAGAAATGCTCGAAATCACGAGTTTTGACAATGCCGCTAGAGTCGTGTACCAGGGTTCGCGGGGCATCAAAATCCTCCCGGGACCAGAAAACATGGACTATAGCCCACGAAAACAGCCAGAAATGCTCGAAATCGCGAGTTTTGACGATGCCGCTAGAGTCGTGTACCGTGGGTCACGGGGCATCGAAATCCTCCTGGGACCCGAACCCGTGGACTATAGCCCACGAAAACGGCCAGAAATGCTTGAAATAACGAGTTTTAATGATGCCGCTAGAGTCGTGTACAGGGGGTCACAAGGCATCGAAATCCTCCCGGGACCCGAAACCGTGGACTCTGACGAAAACGGCCAGAAATGCTCGAAATCACGAGTTTTGACGATGCCGGTAGAGTCGTGTACCGTGGGTCACGGGGCATCGAAATACTCACGGGACCCGAAAATCGTGGACTAGCCCACGAAAACGGCCAGAAATGCTCGAAATAACGAGTTTTAATGATGCCGCTAGAGTCTTGTACCGGGGGTCACAGGGCATCGAAATCCTCCCGGGACCCGAAACCGTGGACTCCGACGAAAATGGCCAGAAATGCTCGAAATCACGAGTTTTGACGATGCCGGTAGAGTCATGTACCGTGGGTCACGGGGCATCGAAATCCTCCCGGGACTCGAAAATGTGGACCATAGCCCACGAAAACGGCCATAAATGCTTGAAATCACGAGTTTTAATGATGCCGCTAGAGTCATGTACCGGGGGTCACAGGGCATCGAAATCATCCCGGGACCCGAAAATCGTGGACTATAGCCCACGAAAACGGCCATAAATGCTCGAAATCACGAGTTTTGACGATGCCGCTAGAGTAGTGTACCGGGGTCACGGGGCATCGAAATCCTCGTGGGAACCGAAAACGTGGACTATAGCCCACGAAAACGGCCAGAAATGCTCGAAATCACGAGTTTTGACGATGCCGCTAGAGTCATGTACCGGGGGTCACGGGGCATTGAAATCCTCCCGGGGCCCGAAAACCATGGACTATAACCACAAAAACGGCCAGAAATGCTCGAAATCACAAGTTTTGACAATGCCGCTAGAGTCATGTACCAGGGGTCTCGGGGCATCAAAATCCTCCCGGTACCAGAAAACATGGACTATAGCCCACGAAAACAGCCAGAAATGCTCGAAATCGCGAGTTTTGACGATGCCGCCAGAGTAGTGTACCGTGGGGCACGGGGCATCGAAATCCTCCTGGGACCCGAAACCGTGGACTATAGCCCACGAAAACGGCCAGAAATGCTTGAAATAACGAGTTTTAATGATGCCGCTAGAGTCGTGTACCGGGGGTCACAGGGCATCGAAATCCTCCCGGGACCCGAAACCGTGGACTCCGACGAAAACGGCCAGAAATGCTCGAAATCACTAGTTTTGACGATGCCGGTAGAGTCGTGTACCGTTGGTCACGGGGCATCGAAATCCTCACGGCACCCGAAAACGTGGACTATAGCCCACGAAAACAGCCATAAATGCTCGAAATCACGAGTTTTGACGATGCCGCTAGAGTCGTGTACCGTGGGTCACGGGGCATCGAAATCCTCCAGGGACCCAAAACCGTGGACTATAGCCCACGAAAATGGCCAGAATTGCTTGAAATCAAGAGTTTTGATGATCCCGGTAGAGTCGTGTACCGTGGGTCACGGGCTTCGAAATACTCCCGGGACCCGAAATCGTGGACTATAGTCCACGAAAACGGCCAGAAATGCTTGAAATCACGAGTTTTGACGATGCCGCTAGAGTCATGTACCGGGGGTCACGGGGCATCGAAATCCTCCCGGGACCCGAAAACCGTGGACTATAACCCACGAAAACGGCCAGAAATGCTCGAAATCACGAGTTTTGACAATGCCGCTAGAGTCGTGTACCAGGGTTCGCGGGGCATCAAAATCCTCCCGGGACCAGAAAACATGGACTATAGCCCACGAAAACAGCCAGAAATGCTCGAAATCGAGAGTTTTGACGATGCCGCTAGAGTCGTGTACCGTGGGTCACGGGGCATCGAAATCCTCCTGGGACCCGAACCCGTGGACTATAGCCCACGAAAACGGCCAGAAATGCTTGAAATAACGAGTTTTAATGATGCCGCTAGAGTCGTGTACAGGGGGTCAGAAGGCATCGAAATCCTCCCGGGACCCGAAACCGTGGACTCTGACGAAAACGGCTAGAAATGCTCGAAATCACGAGTTTTGACGATGCCGGTAGAGTCGTGTACCGTGGGTCACGGGGCATCGAAATACTCACGGGACCCGAAAATCGTGGACTAGCCCACGAAAACGGCCAGAAATGCTCGAAATAACGAGTTTTAATGATGCCGCTAGAGTCTTGTACCGGGGGTCACAGGGCATCGAAATCCTCCCGGGACCCGAAACCGTGGACTCCGACGAAAATGGCCAGAAATGCTCGAAATCACGAGTTTTGACGATGCCGGTAGAGTCATGTACCGTGGGTCACGGGGCATCGAAATCCTCCCGGGACTTGAAAATGTGGACCATAGCCCACGAAAACGGCCATAAATGCTTGAAATCACGAGTTTTAATGATGCCGCTAGAGTCATGTACCGGGGGTCACGTGGCATCGAAATCCTCCCGGGACCCGAAAATCGTGGACTATAGCCCACGAAAACGGCCATAAATGCTCGAAATCATGAGTTTTGACGATGCCGCTAGAGTAGTGTACCGGGGTCACGGGGCATCGAAATCCTCGTGGGAACCGAAAACGTGGACTATAGCCCACGAAAACGGCCAGAAATGCTCGAAATCACGAGTTTTGACGATGTCGCTAGAGTCGTGTACCGAGGGTCACGGGGCATCGAAATCCTCGTGGGAACCGAAAACGTGGACTATAGCCCATGAAAACGGCCAGAAATGCTCGAAATCACGAGTTTTGACGATGCCGCTAGAGTCATGTACCGGGGGTCATGGGGCATCGAAATCCTCCCGGGACCCAAAAACATGGACTATAGCCCACGTAAACGGGCAGAAATGCTCGAGATCACGAGTTTTGACGATACCGCTAGAGTCATGTACCGGGGGTCACGGGGCATCAAAATCCTCCCGGGAACCGAAAACGTGGACTATAGCCCACGAAAATAGGAAGAAATGCTCGAAATCACGAGTTTCGATGATGCCGCTAGAGTCATGTACCGGGGGTCACGTGGCATCAAAATCCTCCCGGGACCCGAAAACGTGGACTATAGCCCACGAAAACAGCCATAAATGCTCGAAATCACGAGTTTTGACGATGCCGCTAGAGTCGTGTACCGTGGGTCACGGGGCATCGAAATCCTCCAGGGACCCAAAACCGTGGACTATAGCCCACGAAAATGGCCAGAATTGCTTGAAATCAAGAGTTTTGATGATCCCGCTAGAGTCGTGTACCGTGGGTCACGGGCATCGAAATACTCCCGGGACCCGAAATCGTGGACTATAGTCCACGAAAACGGCCAGAAATGCTTGAAATCACGAGTTTTGACGATGCCGCTAGAGTCATGTACCGGGGGTCACGGGGCATCGAAATCCTCCCGGGACCCGAAAACCGTGGACTATAACCCACGAAAACGGCCAGAAATGCTCGAAATCACGAGTTTTGACAATGCCGCTAGAGTCGTGTACCAGGGTTCGCGGGGCATCAAAATCCTCCCGGGACCAGAAAACATGGACTATAGCCCACGAAAACAGCCAGAAATGCTCGAAATCGCGAGTTTTGACGATGCCGCTAGAGTCGTGTACCGTGGGTCACGGGGCATCGAAATCCTCCTGGGACCCGAACCCGTGGACTATAGCCCACGAAAACGGCCAGAAATGCTTGAAATAACGAGTTTTAATGATGCCGCTAGAGTCGTGTACAGGGGGTCAGAAGGCATCGAAATCCTCCCGGGACCCGAAACCGTGGACTCTGACGAAAACGGCCAGAAATGCTCGAAATCACGAGTTTTGACGATGCCGGTAGAGTCGTGTACCGTGGGTCACGGGGCATCGAAATACTCACGGGACCCGAAAATCGTGGACTAGCCCACGAAAACGGCCAGAAATGCTCGAAATAACGAGTTTTAATGATGCCGCTAGAGTCTTGTACCGGGGGTCACAGGGCATCGAAATCCTCCCGGGACCCGAAACCGTGGACTCCGACGAAAATGGCCAGAAATGCTCGAAATCACGAGTTTTGACGATGCCGGTAGAGTCATGTACCGGGGGTCACGGGGCATCGAAATCCTCCCGGGACCCGAAAACCGTGGAGTATAACCCACGAAAACGGCCAGAAATGCTCGAAATCACGAGTTTTGACAATGCCGCTAGAGTCGTGTACCAGGGTTCGCGGGGCATCAAAATCCTCCCGGGACCAGAAAACATGGACTATAGCCCACGAAAACAGCCAGAAATGCTCGAAATCGCGAGTTTTGACGATGCCGCCAGAGTCGTGTACCGTGGGTCACGGGGCATCGAAATCCTCCTGGGACCCGAAATCGTGGACTATAGCCCACGAAAACGGCCAGAAATGCTTGAAATAACGAGTTTTGATGATGCCGCTAGAGTCGTGTACCGGGGGTCACAGGGCATCGAAATCCTCCCGGGACCCGAAACCGTGGACTCCGACGAAAACGGCCAGAAATGCTCGAAATCACGAGTTTTGACGATGCCGGTAGAGTCGTGTACCGTGGGTCAGGGGGCATCGAAATCCTCCCGGGACCCGAAAACGTGGACCATAGCCCACGAAAACGGCCATAAATGCTTGAAATCACGAGTTTTAATGATGCCGCTAGAGTCGTGTACCGGGGGTCACAGGGCATCGAAATCATCCCGAGACCCGAAAATCGTGGACTATAGCCCACCAAAACGGCCAGAAATGCTCGAAATCACGAGTTTTGACGATGCCGCTAGAGTCGTGTACCGAGGGTCACGGGGCATCGAAATCCTCGTGGGAACCGAAAACGTGGACTATAGCCCATGAAAACGGCCAGAAATGCTCGAAATCACGAGTTTTGACGATGCCGCTAGAGTCATGTACCGGGGGTCATGGGGCATCGAAATCCTCCCGGGACCCGAAAACCGTGGACTATAACCCACGAAAACGGCCAGAAATGCTCGAAATCACGAGTTTTGACAATGCCGCTAGAGTCGTGTACCAGGGTTCGCGGGGCATCAAAATCCTCCCGGGACCAGAAAACATGGACTATAGCCCACGAAAACAGCCAGAAATGCTCGAAATCGCGAGTTTTGACGATGCCGCCAGAGTCGTGTACCGTGGGTCACGGGGCATCGAAATCCTCCTGGGACCCGAAACCGTGGACTATAGACCACGAAAACGGCCAGAAATGCTTGAAATAACGAGTTTTGATGATGCCGCTAGAGTCGTGTACCGGGGGTCACAGGGCATCGAAATCCTCCCGGGACCCGAAACCGTGGACTCCGACGAAAACGGCCAGAAATGCTCGAAATCACGAGTTTTGACGATGCCGGTAGAGTCGTGTACCGTGGGTCACGGGGCATCGAAATCCTCCCGGGACCCGAAAACGTGGACCATAGCCCACGAAAACGGCCATAAATGCTTGAAATCACGAGTTTTAATGATGCCGCTAGAGTCGTGTACCGGGGGTCACAGGGCATCGAAATCATCCCGAGACCCGAAAATCGTGGACTATAGCCCACGAAAACGGCCAGAAATGCTCGAAATCACGAGTTTTGACGATGCCGCTAGAGTCGTGTACCGAGGGTCACGGGGCATCGAAATCCTCGTGGGAACCGAAAACGTGGACTATAGCCCATGAAAACGGCCAGAAATGCTCGAAATCACGAGTTTTGACGATGCCGCTAGAGTCATGTACCGGGGGTCACGGGGCATCGAAATCCTCCCGGGACCCGAAAACATGGACTATAGCCCACGAAAACGGGCAGAAATGCTCGAGATCACGAGTTTTGATTATGCCGCTAGAGTCGTGTACCGTGGGTCACGGGGCATCGAAATCCTCCAGGGACCCAAAACCGTGGACTATAGCCCACGAAAATGGCCAGAATTGCTTGAAATCAAGAGTTTTGATGATCCCGCTAGAGTCGTGTACCGTGGGTCACGGGCTTCGAAATACTCCCGGGACCCGAAATCGTGGACTATAGTCCACGAAAACGGCCAGAAATGCTTGAAATCACGAGTTTTGACGATGCCGCTAGAGTCATGTACCGGGGGTCACGGGGCATCGAAATCCTCCCGGGACCCGAAAACCGTGGAGTATAACCCACGAAAACGGCCAGAAATGCTCGAAATCACGAGTTTTGACAATGCCGCTAGAGTCGTGTACCAGGGTTCGCGGGGCATCAAAATCCTCCCGGGACCAGAAAACATGGACTATAGCCCACGAAAACAGCCAGAAATGCTCGAAATCGCGAGTTTTGACGATGCCGCCAGAGTCGTGTACCGTGGGTCACGGGGCATCGAAATCCTCCCGGGACCCGAAACCGTGGACTATAGCCCACGAAAACGGGCAGAAATGCTTGAAATAACGAGTTTTGATGATGCCGCTAGAGTCGTGTACCGGGGGTCACAGGGCATCGAAATCCTCCCGGGACCCGAAACCGTGGACTCCGACGAAAACGGCCAGAAATGCTCGAAATCACGAGTTTTGACGATGCCGGTAGAGTCGTGTACCGTGGGTCAGGGGGCATCGAAATCCTCCCGGGACCCGAAAACGTGGACCATAGCCCACGAAAACGGCCATAAATGCTTGAAATCACGAGTTTTAATGATGCCGCTAGAGTCGTGTACCGGGGGTCACAGGGCATCGAAATCATCCCGAGACCCGAAAATCGTGGACTATAGCCCACCAAAACGGCCAGAAATGCTCGAAATCACGAGTTTTGACGATGCCGCTAGAGTCGTGTACCGAGGGTCACGGGGCATCGAAATCCTCGTGGGAACCGAAAACGTGGACTATAGCCCATGAAAACGGCCAGAAATGCTCGAAATCACGAGTTTTGACGATGCCGCTAGAGTCATGTACCGGGGGTCATGGGGCATCGAAATCCTCCCGGGACCCGAAAACCGTGGACTATAACCCACGAAAACGGCCAGAAATGCCCGAAATCACGAGTTTTGACAATGCCGCTAGAGTCGAGTACCAGGGTTCGCGGGGCATCAAAATCCTCCCGGGACCAGAAAACATGGACTATAGCCCACGAAAACAGCCAGAAATGCTCGAAATCGCGAGTTTTGACGATGCCGCCAGAGTCGTGTACCGTGGGTCACGGGGCATCGAAATCCTCCTGGGACCCGAAACCGTGGACTATAGACCACGAAAACGGCCAGAAATGCTTGAAATAACGAGTTTTGATGATGCCGCTAGAGTCGTGTACCGGGGGTCACGGGGCATCGAAATCCTCCCGGGACCCGAAACCGTGGACTCCGACGAAAACGGCCAGAAATGCTCGAAATCACGAGTTTTGACGATGCCGGTAGAGTCGTGTACCGTGGGTCACGGGGCATCGAAATCCTCCCGGGACCCGAAAACGTGGACCATAGCCCACGAAAACGGCCATAAATGCTTGAAATCACGAGTTTTAATGATGCCGCTAGAGTCGTGTACCGGGGGTCACAGGGCATCGAAATCATCCCGAGACCCGAAAATCGTGGACTATAGCCCACGAAAACGGCCAGAAATGCTCGAAATCACGAGTTTTGACGATGCCGCTAGAGTCGTGTACCGAGGGTCACGGGGCATCGAAATCCTCGTGGGAACCGAAAACGTGGACTATAGCCCATGAAAACGGCCAGAAATGCTCGAAATCACGAGTTTTGACGATGCCGCTAGAGTCATGTACCGGGGGTCACGGGGCATCGAAATCCTCCCGGGACCCGAAAACATGGACTATAGCCCACGAAAACGGGCAGAAATGCTCGAGATCACGAGTTTTGATGATGCCGCTAGAGTCGTGTACCGTGGGTCACGGGGCATCGAAATCCTCCAGGGACCCAAAACCGTGGACTATAGCCCACGAAAATGGCCAGAATTGCTTGAAATCAAGAGTTTTGATGATCCCGCTAGAGTCGTGTACCGTGGGTCACGAGCTTCGAAATACTCCCGGGACCCGAAATCGTGGACTATAGTCCACGAAAACGGCCAGAAATGCTTGAAATCACGAGTTTTGACGATGCCGCTAGAGTCATGTACCGGGGGTCACGGGGCATCGAAATCCTCCCGGGACCCGAAAACCGTGGAGTATAACCCACGAAAACGGCCAGAAATGCTCGAAATCACGAGTTTTGACAATGCCGCTAGAGTCGTGTACCAGGGTTCGCGGGGCATCAAAATCCTCCCGGGACCAGAAAACATGGACTATAGCCCACGAAAACAGCCAGAAATGCTCGAAATCGCGAGTTTTGACGATGCCGCCAGAGTCGTGTACCGTGGGTCACGGGGCATCGAAATCCTCCTGGGACCCGAAACCGTGGACTATAGCCCACGAAAACGGGCAGAAATGCTTGAAATAACGAGTTTTGATGATGCCGCTAGAGTCGTGTACCGGGGGTCACAGGGCATCGAAATCCTCCCGGGACCCGAAACCGTGGACTCCGACGAAAACGGCCAGAAATGCTCGAAATCACGAGTTTTGACGATGCCGGTAGAGTCGTGTACCGTGGGTCAGGGGGCATCGAAATCCTCCCGGGACCCGAAAACGTGGACCATAGCCCACGAAAACGGCCATAAATGCTTGAAATCACGAGTTTTAATGATGCCGCTAGAGTCGTGTACCGGGGGTCACAGGGCATCGAAATCATCCCGAGACCCGAAAATCGTGGACTATAGCCCACCAAAACGGCCAGAAATGCTCGAAATCACGAGTTTTGACGATGCCGCTAAAGTCGTGTACCGAGGGTCACGGGGCATCGAAATCCTCGTGGGAACCGAAAACGTGGACTATAGCCCACGAAAACGGCCAGAAATGCTCGAAATCACGAGTTTTGATGATGCCGCTAGAGTCGTGTACCGGGGGTCACAGGGCATCAAAATCCTCCCGGGACCCGAAAACGTGGACCATAGCCCACGAAAACAGCCATAAATGCTTGAAATCACGAGTTTTAATGATGCCGCTAGAGTCATGTACCGGGGGTCACAGGGCATCGAAATCATCCCGGAACCCGAAAATCGTGGACTATAGCCCACGAAAACGGCCAGAAATGCTCGAAATCACGAGTTTTGATGATGCCGCTAGAGTCATGTACCGGGGGTCACAGGGAATCGAAATCATCCCGGGACCCAAAAATCGTGGACTATAGCCCACGAAAACGGCCATAAATGCTTGAAATCACGAGTTTTAACGATGCCGCTAGAGTCATGTACTGGGGGTCACAGGGCATCGAAATCCTCCCGGGACCCGAAACCGTGGACTCCGACGAAAACGGCCAGAAATGCTCGAAATCACGAGTTTTAATGATGCCACTAGAATCGTGTACCAAGGGTCACAGGGAATCGAAATCATCCCGGGACCCAAAAATCGTGGACTATAGCCCACGAAAACGGCAAGAAATGCTCGAAATCACGAGTTTTGACGATGCCGCTAGAGTCGTGTACTGGGGGTCACGGGGCATCGAAATCCTCGTGGTAACCGAAAATGTGGACTATAGCCCATGAAAACGGCCAGAAATGCTCGAAATCACGAGTTTTGACGATGCCGCTAGAGTCATGTAACGAGGGTCACGGGGCATCGAATTCCTCCCGGGACCCGAAAACATGGACTATAGCCCACGAAAACAGCCAGAAATGCTCGAAATCGCGAGTTTTGACGATGCCGCCAGAGTCGTGTACCGTGGGTCACGGGGCATCGAAATCCTCCCGGGACCCGAAAACGTGGACCATAGCCCACGAAAACGGCCATAAATGCTTGAAATCACGATTTTTAATGATGCCGCTAGAGTCATGTACCGGGGGTCACAGGGCATCGAAATCATCCCGGGACCCGAAAATCGTGGACTATAGCCCACGAAAACGGCCAAAAATGCTCGATATCACGAGTTTTGACGATGCCGCTAGAGTAGTGTACCGGGGGTCACGGGGCATCGAAATCCTCGTGGGAACCGAAAACGTGGACTATAGCCCACGAAAACGGCCAGAAATGCTCGAAATCACGAGTTTTGACGATGCCGCTAGAGTCATGTACCGGGGGTCGCGGGGCATCGAAATCCTCCCGGGACCCGAAAACCGTGGACTATAACCCACGAAAACGGCCAGAAATGCTCAAAATCACGAGTTTTGACAATGCCGCTAGAGTCATGTACCAGGGGTCACGGGGCATCAAAATCCTCCCGGGACCAGAAAACATGGACTATAGCCCACGAAAACAGCAAGAAATGCTCGAAATCGCGAGTTTTGACGATGCCGCCAGAGTCGTGTACCGTGGGTCATGGGGCATCGAAATCCTCCCGGGACCCGAAAACGTGGACCATAGCCCACGAAAACGGCCATAAATGCTTGAAATCACGAGTTTTAATGATGCCGCTAGAGTCATGTACCGGGGGTCACAGGGCATCGAAATCATCCCGGAACCCGAAAATCGTGGACTATAGCCCACGAAAACGGCCAGAAATGCTCGAAATCACGAGTTTTGATGATGCCGCTAGAGTCGTGTACCGGGGGTCACAGGGCATCAAAATCCTCCCGGGACCCGAAAACGTGGACCATAGCCCACGAAAACAGCCATAAATGCTTGAAATCACGAGTTTTAATGATGCCGCTAGAGTCATGTACCGGGGGTCACAGGGCATCGAAATCATCCCGGAACCCGAAAATCGTGGACTATAGCCCACGAAAACGGCCAGAAATGCTCGAAATCACGAGTTTTGATGATGCCGCTAGAGTCATGTACCGGGGGTCACAGGGAATCGAAATCATCCCGGGACCCAAAAATCGTGGACTATAGCCCACGAAAACGGCCATAAATGCTTGAAATCACGAGTTTTAATGATGCCGCTAGAGTCATGTACTGGGGGTCACAGGGCATCGAAATCCTCCCGGGACCCGAAACCGTGGACTCCGACGAAAACGGCCAGAAATGCTCGAAATCACGAGTTTTAATGATGCCACTAGAATCGTGTACCAAGGGTCACAGGGAATCGAAATCATCCCGGGACCCAAAAATCGTGGACTATAGCCCACGAAAACGGCAAGAAATGCTCGAAATCACGAGTTTTGACGATGCCGCTAGAGTCGTGTACTGGGGGTCACGGGGCATCGAAATCCTCGTGGTAACCGAAAATGTGGACTATAGCCCATGAAAACGGCCAGAAATGCTCGAAATCACGAGTTTTGACGATGCCGCTAGAGTCATGTAACGAGGGTCACGGGGCATCGAATTCCTCCCGGGACCCGAAAACATGGACTATAGCCCACGAAAACAGCCAGAAATGCTCGAAATCGCGAGTTTTGACGATGCCGCCAGAGTCGTGTACCGTGGGTCACGGGGCATCGAAATCCTCCCGGGACCCGAAAACGTGGACCATAGCCCACGAAAACGGCCATAAATGCTTGAAATCACGATTTTTAATGATGCCGCTAGAGTCATGTACCGGGGGTCACAGGGCATCGAAATCATCCCGGGACCCGAAAATCGTGGACTATAGCCCACGAAAACGGCCAAAAATGCTCGATATCACGAGTTTTGACGATGCCGCTAGAGTAGTGTACCGGGGGTCACGGGGCATCGAAATCCTCGTGGGAACCGAAAACGTGGACTATAGCCCACGAAAACGGCCAGAAATGCTCGAAATCACGAGTTTTGACGATGCCGCTAGAGTCATGTACCGGGGGTCGCGGGGCATCGAAATCCTCCCGGGACCCGAAAACCGTGGACTATAACCCACGAAAACGGCCAGAAATGCTCAAAATCACGAGTTTTGACAATGCCGCTAGAGTCATGTACCAGGGGTCACGGGGCATCAAAATCCTCCCGGGACCAGAAAACATGGACTATAGCCCACGAAAACAGCAAGAAATGCTCGAAATCGCGAGTTTTGACGATGCCGCCAGAGTCGTGTACCGTGGGTCATGGGGCATCGAAATCCTCCCGGGACCCGAAAACGTGGACCATAGCCCACGAAAACGGCCATAAATGCTTGAAATCACGAGTTTTAATGATGCCGCTAGAGTCATGTACCGGGGGTCACAGGGCATCGAAATCATCCCGGAACCCGAAAATCGTGGACTATAGCCCACGAAAACGGCCAGAAATGCTCGAAATCACGAGTTTTGATGATGCCGCTAGAGTCGTGTACCGGGGGTCACAGGGCATCAAAATCCTCCCGGGACCCGAAAACGTGGACCATAGCCCACGAAAATAGCCATAAATGCTTGAAATCACGAGTTTTAATGATGCCGCTAGAGTCATGTACCGGGGGTCACAAGGCATCGAAATCATCCCGGGACCCGAAAATCGTGGACTATAGCCCACGAAAACGGCCAGAAATGCTCGAAATCACGAGTTTTAATGATGCCACTAGAATCGTGTACCAAGGGTCACAGGGAATCGAAATCATCCCGGGACCCAAAAATCGTGGACTATAGCCCACGAAAACGGCAAAAAATGCTCGAAATCACGAGTTTTGACGATGCCGCTAGAGTCATGTAACGAGGGTCACGGGGCATCGAATTCCACCCAGGACCCGAAAACATGGACTATAGCCCACGAAAACAGCCAGAAATGCTCGAAATCGCGAGTTTTGACGATGCCACCAGAGTCGTGTACCGTGGGTCACGGGGCATCGAAATCCTCCCGGGACCCGAAAACGTGGACCATAGCCCACGAAAACGGCCATAAATGCTTGAAATCACGATTTTTAATGATGCCGCTAGAGTCATGTACCGGGGGTCACAGGGCATCGAAATCATCCCGGGACCCGAAAATCGTGGACTATAGCCCACGAAAACGGCCAAAAATGCTCGATATCACAAGTTTTGACGATGCCGCTAGAGTAGTGTACCGGGGGTCACGGGGCATCGAAATCCTCGTGGGAACCGAAAACGTGGACTATAGCCCACGAAAACGGCAAGAAATGCTCGAAATCACGAGTTTTGACGATGCCGCTAGAGTCATGTACCGGGGGTCGCGGGGCATCGAAATCCTCCCGGGACACGAAAACCGTGGACTATACCCACGAAAACGGCCAGAAATGCTCGAAATCACGAGTTTTGACAATGCCGCTAGAGTCATGTACCAGGGGTCGCGGGGCATCAAAATCCTCCCGGGACCCGAAAACATGGACTATAGCCCACGAAAACAGCAAGAAATGCTCGAAATCGCGAGTTTTGACGATGCCGCCAGAGTCGTGTACCGTGGGTCACGGGGCATCGAAATCCTCCTAGGACCCGAAACCGTGGACTATAGCCCACGAAAACGGCCAGAAATGCTTGAAATAATGAGTTTTAATGATGCCGCTAGAGTCGTGTACCGGGGGTCACAGGGCATCGAAATCCTCCCGGGACCCGAAACCGTGGACTCCGACGAAAATGGTCAGAAATGCTCGAAATCACGAGTTTTGACGATGCCGGTAGAGTCATGTACCGTGGGTCACGGGGCATCGAAATCCTCCCGGGACCCGAAAACGTGGACCATAGCCCACGAAAACGGCCATAAATGCTTGAAATCACGAGTTTTAATGATGCCACTAGAGTCGTGTACCGAGGGTCACAGGGCATCGAAATCTTCCCGGGACCCGAAAATCGTGGACTATAGCCCACGAAAACGGCCAGAAATGCTCGAAATCACGAGTTTTGACGATGCCGCTAGAGTCATGTACCGGGGGTCGCGGGGCATCGAAATCCTCCCGGGACCCAAAAACCGTGGACTATATCCCACGAAAACGGCCAGAAATGCTCGAAATCACGAGTTTTGACAATGCCGCTAGAGTCATGTACCAGGGGTCGCGGGGCATCAAAATCCTCCCGGGACCAGAAAACATGGACTATAGCCCACGAAAACAGCAAGAAATGCTCGAAATCGCGAGTTTTGACGATGCCGCCAGAGTCGTGTACCGTGGGTCATGGGGCATCGAAATCCTCCCGGGACCCGAAAACGTGGACCATAGCCCACGAAAACGGCCATAAATGCTTGAAATCACGAGTTTTAATGATGCCGCTAGAGTCATGTACCGGGGGTCACAGGGCATCGAAATCATCCCGGAACCCGAAAATCGTGGACTATAGCCCACGAAAACGGCCAGAAATGCTCGAAATCACGAGTTTTGATGATGCCGCTAGAGTCGTGTACCGGGGGTCACGGGGCATCAAAATCCTCCCGGGACCCGAAAACGTGGACCATAGCCCACGAAAACGGCCATAAATGCTTGAAATCACGAGTTTTAATGATGCCGCTAGAGTCATGTACCGGGGGTCACAAGGCATCGAAATCATCCCGGGACCCGAAAATCGTGGACTATAGCCCACGAAAACGGCCAGAAATGCTCGAAATCACGAGTTTTAATGATGCCACTAGAATCGTGTACCAAGGGTCACAGGGAATCGAAATCATCCCGGGACCCAAAAATCGTGGACTATAGCCCACGAAAACGGCAAGAAATGCTCGAAATCACGAGTTTTGACGATGCCGCTAGAGTCGTGTACTGGGGGTCACGGGGCATCGAAATCCTCGTGGTAACCGAAAATGTGGACTATAGCCCATGAAAACGGCCAGAAATGCTCGAAATCACGAGTTTTGACGATGCCGCTAGAGTCATGTAACGAGGGTCACGGGGCATCGAATTCCTCCCGGGACCCGAAAACATGGACTATAGCCCACGAAAACAGCCAGAAATGCTCGAAATCGCGAGTTTTGACGATGCCACCAGAGTCGTGTACCGTGGGTCACGGGGCATCGAAATCCTCCCGGGACCCGAAAACGTGGACCATAGCCCACGAAAACGGCCATAAATGCTTGAAATCACGATTTTTAATGATGCCGCTAGAGTCATGTACCGGGGGTCACAGGGCATCGAAATCATCCCGGGACCCGAAAATCGTGGACTATAGCCCACGAAAACGGCCAAAAATGCTCGATATCACAAGTTTTGACGATGCCGCTAGAGTAGTGTACCGGGGGTCACGGGGCATCGAAATCCTCGTGGGAACCGAAAACGTGGACTATAGCCCACGAAAACGGCCAGAAATGCTCGAAATCACGAGTTTTGACGATGCCGCTAGAGTCATGTACCGGGGGTCGCGGGGCATCGAAATCCTCCAGGGACCCGAAATCTTGGACTATAGCCCACGAAAACGGCCAGAAATGCTCGAAATCACGAGTTTTGACTATGCCGCTAGAGTCATGTACCTGGGGTCGCGGGGCATCAAAATCCTCCCGGGACCAGAAAACATGTACTATAGCCCACGAAAACAGCAAGAAATGCTCGAAATCGCGAGTTTTGACGATGCCGCCAGAGTCGTGTACCGTGGGTCACGGGGCATCGAAATCCTCCTGGGACCCGAAACCGTGGACTATAGCCCACGAAAACGGCAAGAAATGCTTGAAATAATGAGTTTTAATGATGCCGCTAGAGTCGTGTACCGGGGGTCACAGGGCATCGAAATCCTCCCGGGACCCGAAACCGTGGACTCCGACGAAAACGGTCAGAAATGCTCGAAATCACGAGTTTTGACGATGCCGGTAGAGTCATGTACCGTGGGTCACGGGGCATCGAAATCCTCCCGGGACCCGAAAACGTGGACCATAGCCCACGAAAACGGCCATAAATGCTTGAAATCACGAGTTTTAATGATGCCACTAGAGTCGTGTACCGAGGGTCACAGGGCATCGAAATCTTCCCGGGACCCGAAAATCGTGGACTATAGCCCACGAAAACGGCCAGAAATGCTCGAAATCACGAGTTTTGACGATGCCGCTAGAGTCATGTACCGGGGGTCGCGGGGCATCGAAATCCTCCCGGGACCCAAAAACCGTGGACCATATCCCACGAAAACGGCCAGAAATGCTCGAAATCACGAGTTTTGACAATGCCGCTAGAGTCATGTACCTTGGGTCTCGGGGCATCGAAATCCTCCCGGGACCAGAAAACATGGACTATAGCCCACGAAAACAGCAAGAAATGCTCGAAATCGCGAGTTTTGACGATGCCGCCAGAGTCGTGTACCGTGGGTCATGGGGCATCGAAATCCTCCGGGACCGAAACGTGGACCATAGCCCACGAAACGGCCAGAAATGCTTGAAATCACGAGTTTTAATGATGCCGCTAGAGTCATGTACCGGGGGTCACAGGGCATCGAAATCATCCCGGAACCCGAAAATCGTGGACTATAGCCCACGAAAACGGCCAGAAATGCTCGAAATCACGAGTTTTGATGATGCCGCTAGAGTCGTGTACCGGGGGTCACGGGGCATCAAAATCCTCCCGGGAATCGAAAACGTGGACCATAGCCCACGAAAACGGCCATAAATGCTTGAAATCACGAGTTTTAATGATGCCGCTAGAGTCATGTACCGGGGGTCACAAGGCATCGAAATCATCCCGGGACCCGAAAATCGTGGACTATAGCCCACGAAAACGGCCAGAAATGCTCGAAATCACGAGTTTTAATGATGCCACTAGAATCGTGTACCAAGGGTCAGAGGGAATCGAAATCATCCCGGGACCCAAAAATCGTGGACTATAGCCCACGAAAACGGCAAGAAATGCTCGAAATCATGAGTTTTGACGATGCCGCTAGAGTCGTGTACTGGGGGTCACGGGGCATCGAAATCCTCGTGGTAACCGAAAATGTGGACTATAGCCCATGAAAACGGCCAGAAATGCTCGAAATCACGAGTTTTGACGATGCCGCTAGAGTCATGTAACGAGGGTCACGGGGCATCGAATTCCTCCCGGGACCCGAAAACATGGACTATAGCCCACGAAAACAGCCAGAAATGCTCGAAATCGCGAGTTTTGACGATGCCGCCAGAGTCGTGTACCGTGGGTCACGGGGCATCGAAATCCTCCCGGGACCCGAAAACGTGGACCATAGCCCACGAAAACGGCCATAAATGCTTGAAATCACGATTTTTAATGATGCCGCTAGAGTCATGTACCGGGGGTCACAGGGCATCGAAATCATCCCGGGACCCGAAAATCGTGGACTATAGCCCACGAAAACGGCCAAAAATGCTCGATTTCACGAGTTTTGACGATGCCGCTAGAGTAGTGTACCGGGGGTCACGGGGCATCGAAATCCTCGTGGGAACCGAAAACGTGAACTATAGCCCACGAAAACGGCCAGAAATGCTCGAAATCACGAGTTTTGACGATGCCGCTACAGTCATGTACCGGGGGTCGCGGGGCATCGAAATCCTCCCGGGACCCGAAAACCGTGGACTATAACCCACGAAAACGGCCAGAAATGCTCGAAATCACGAGTTTTGACAATGCCGCTAGAGTCATGTACCAGGGGTCGCGGGGCATCAAAATCCTCCCGGGACCAGAAAACATGGACTATAGCCCACGAAAACAGCAAGAAATGCTCGAAATCGCGAGTTTTGACGATGCCGCCAGAGTCGTGTACCGTGGGTCACGGGGCATCGAAATCCTCCTGGGACCCGAAACCGTGGACTATAGCCCACGAAAACGGCCAGAAATGCTTGAAATAATGAGTTTTAATGATGCCGCTAGAGTCGTGTACCGGGGTCACAGGGCATCGAAATCCTCCCGGGACCCGAAACCGTGGACTCCGACGAAAACGGTCAGAAATGCTCGAAATCACGAGTTTTGACGATGCCGGTAGAGTCATGTACCGTGGGTCACGGGGCATCGAAATCCTCCCGGGACCCGAAAACGTGGACCATAGCCCACGAAAACGGCCATAAATGCTTGAAATCACGAGTTTTAATGATGCCACTAGAGTCGTGTACCGAGGGTCACAGGGCATCGAAATCTTTCCGGGACCCGAAAATCGTGGACTATAGCCCACGAAAACAGCAAGAAATGCTCGAAATCGCGAGTTTTTACGATGCCGCTAGAGTCGTGTACCGTGGGTCACGGGGCATCGAAATCCTCGTGGGAACCGAAAACGTGGACTATAGCCCATGAAAACGGCCAGAAATGCTCGAGATCACGAGTTTTGATGATGCCGCTAGAGTCATGTACCGGGGGTCACGTGGCATCAAAATCCTCCCGGGAACCGAAAATCGTGGACTATAGCCCACGAAAACAGCCAGAAATGCTCGAAATCGCGAGTTTTGACGATACCACCAGAGTCGTGTACCGTGGGTCATGGGGCATCGAAATCCTCCCGGGACCCGAAAACGTGGACCATAGCCCACGAAAACGGCCATAAATGCTTGAAATCACGAGTTTTAATGATGCCGCTAGAGTCATGTACCGGGGGTCACAGGGCATCGAAATCATCCCGGAACCCGAAAATCGTGGACTATAGCCCACGAAAACGGCCAGAAATGCTCGAAATCATGAGTTTTGATGATGCCGCTAGAGTCGTGTACCGGGGGTCACGGGGCATCAAAATCCTCCCGGGACCCGAAAACGTGGACCATAGCCCACGAAAACGGCCATAAATGCTTGAAATCACGAGTTTTAATGATGCCGCTAGAGTCATGTACCGGGGGTCACAAGGCATCGAAATCATCCCGGGACCCGAAAATCGTGGACTATAGCCCACGAAAACGGCCAGAAATGCTCGAAATCACGAGTTTTAATGATGCCACTAGAATCGTGTACCAAGGGTCACAGGGAATCGAAATCATCCCGGGACCCAAAAATCGTGGACTAGCCCACGAAAACGGCAAGAAATGCTCGAAATCACGAGTTTTGACGATGCCGCTAGAGTCGTGTACTGGGGGTCACGGGGCATCGAGATCCTCGTGGTAACCGAAAATGTGGACTATAGCCCATGAAAACGGCCAGAAATGCTCGAAATCACGAGTTTTGACGATGCCGCTAGAGTCATGTAACGAGGGTCACGGGGCATCGAATTCCTCCCGGGACCCGAAAACATGGACTATAGCCCACGAAAACAGCCAGAAATGCTCGAAATCGCGAGTTTTGACGATGCCGCCAGAGTCGTGTACCGTGGGTCACGGGGTATCGAAATCCTCCCGGGACCCGAAAACGTGGACCATAGCCCACGAAAACGGCCATAAATGCTTGAAATCACGAGTTTTAATGATGCCGCTAGAGTCATGTACCGGGGGTCACAGGGCATCAAAATCATCCCGGAACCCGAAAATCGTGGACTATAGCCCACGAAAACGGCCAGAAATGCTCGAAATCACGAGTTTTAATGATGCCACTAGAATCGTGTACCAAGGGTCACAGGGAATCGAAATCATCCCGGGACCCAAAAATCGTGGACTATAGCCCACGAAAACGGCAAGAAATGCTCGAAATCACGAGTTTTGACGATGCCGCTAGAGTCGTGTACTGGGGGTCACGGGGCATCGAAATCCTCGTGGTAACCGAAAATGTGGACTATAGCCCATGAAAACGGCCAGAAATGCTCGAAATCACGAGTTTTGACGATGCCGCTAGAGTCATGTAACGAGGGTCACGGGGCATCGAATTCCTCCCGGGACCCGAAAACATGGACTATAGCCCACGAAAACAGCCAGAAATGCTCGAAATCGCGAGTTTTGACGATGCCGCCAGAGTCGTGTACCGTGGGTCACGGGGCATCGAAATCCTCCCGGGACCCGAAAACGTGGACCATAGCCCACGAAAACGGCCATAAATGCTTGAAATCACGATTTTTAATGATGCCGCTAGAGTCATGTACCGGGGGTCAGAGGGCATCGAAATCATCCCGGGACCCGAAAATCGTGGACTATAGCCCACGAAAACGGCCAAAAATGCTCGATATCACGAGTTTTGACGATGCCGCTAGAGTAGTGTACCGGGGGTCACGGGGCATCGAAATCCTCGTGGGAACCGAAAACGTGGACTATAGCCCACGAAAACGGCCAGAAATGCTCGAAATCACGAGTTTTGACGATGCCGCTAGAGTCATGTACCGGGGGTCGCAGGGCATCGAAATCCTCCCGGGACCCGAAAACCGTGGACTATAACCCACGAAAACGGCCAGAAATGCTCGAAATCACGAGTTTTGACAATGCCGCTAGAGTCATGTACCAGGGGTCGCGGGGCATCAAAATCCTCCCGGGACCAGAAAACATGGACTATAGCCCACGAAAACAGCAAGAAATGCTCGAAATCGCGAGTTTTGACGATGCCGTCAGAGTCGTGTACCGTGGGTCACGGGGCATCGAAATCCTCCTGGGACCCGAAACCGTGGACTATAGCCCACGAAAACGGCCAGAAATGCTTGAAATAATGAGTTTTAATGATGCCGCTAGAGTCGTGTACCGGGGGTCACAGGGCATCGAAATCCTCCCGGGACCCGAAACCGTGGACTCCGACGAAAACGGTCAGAAATGCTCGAAATCACGAGTTTTGACGATGCCGGTAGAGTCATGTACCGTGGGTCACGGGGCATCGAAATCCTCCCGGGACCCGAAAACGTGGACCATAGCCCACGAAAACGGCCATAAATGCTTGAAATCACGAGTTTTAATGATGCCACTAGAGTCGTGTACCGAGGGTCACAGGGCATCGAAATCTTCCCGGGACCCGAAAATCGTGGACTATAGCCCACGAAAACGGCCAGAAATGCTCGAAATCACGAGTTATTACGATGCCGCTAGAGTCATGTACCGGGGGTCACGGGGCATCGAAATCCTCGTGGGAACCGAAAATGTGGACTATAGCCCATGAAAACGGCCAGAAATGCTCGAGATCACGAGTTTTGATGATGCCGCTAGAGTCATGTACCGGGGGTCACGTGGCATCAAAATCCTCCCGGGAACCGAAAATCGTGGACTATAGCCCACGAAAACAGCCAGAAATGCTCGAAATCGCAAGTTTTGACGATGCCGCCAGAGTCGTGTACCGTGGGTCATGGGGCATCGAAATCCTCCCGGACCAACGTGGACCATAGCCCACAACGGCCATAAATGCTTGAAATCACGAGTTTTAATGATGCCGCTAGAGTCATGTACCGGGGTCACAGGCATCGAAATCATCCCGGAACCCGAAAATCGTGGACTATAGCCCACGAAACGGCCAGAAATGCTCGAAATCACGAGTTTTGATGATGCCGCTAGAGTCGTGTACCGGGGGTCACGGGGCATCAAAATCCTCCCGGGACCCGAAAACGTGGACCATAGCCCACGAAAACGGCCATAAATGCTTGAAATCACGAGTTTTAATGATGCCGCTAGAGTCATGTACCGGGGGTCACAAGACATCGAAATCATCCCGGGACCCGAAAATCGTGGACTATAGCCCACGAAAACGGCCAGAAATGCTCGAAATCACGAGTTTTAATGATGCCACTAGAATCGTGTACCAAGGGTCACAGGGAATCGAAATCATCCCGGGACCCAAAAATCGTGGACTATAGCCCACGAAAACGGCAAGAAATGCTCGAAATCACGAGTTTTGACGATGCCGCTAGAGTCGTGTCTTGGGGTCACGGGGCATCGAAATCCTCGTGGTAACCGAAAATGTGGACTACAGCCCATGAAAACGGCCGAAATGCTTGAAATCACGAGTTTTAATGATGCCGCTAGAGTCATGTAACGAGGGTCACGGCGCATCGAATTCCTCCCGGGACCCGAAAACATGGACTATAGCCCACGAAAACAGCCAGAAATGCTCGAAATCGCGAATTTTGACGATGCCGCTAGAGTCGTCCTCCCGGGACCCGAAAACGTGGACCATAGCCCACGAAAACGGCCATAAATGCTTGAAATCACGAGTTTTAATGATGCCGCTAGAGTCATGTACCGGGGGTCACAGGGAATCGAAATCATCCCGGAACCGAAAATCGTGGACTATAGCCCACAACGGCCAGAAATGCTCGAAATCACGAGTTTTGATGATGCCGCTAGAGTCGTGTACCGGGGGTCACGGGGCATCAAAATCCTCCCGGGACCCGAAAACGTGGACCATAGCCCACGAAAACGGCCATAAATGCTTGAAATCACGAGTTTTAATGATGCCGCTAGAGTCATGTACCGGGGGTCACAAGGCATCGAAATCATCCCGGGACCCGAAAATCGTGGACTATAGCCCACGAAAACGGCCAGAAATGCTCGAAATCACGAGTTTTAATGATGCCACTAGAATCGTGTACCAAGGGTCACAGGGAATCGAAATCATCCCGGGACCCAAAAATCGTGGACTATAGCCCACGAAAACGGCAAGAAATGCTCGAAATCACGAGTTTTGACGATGCCGCTAGAGTCGTGTACTGGGGGTCACGGGGCATCGAAATCCTCGTGGTAACCGAAAATGTGGACTATACCCCATGAAAACGGCCAGAAATGCTCGAAATCACGAGTTTTGACGATGCCGCTAGAGTCATGTAACGAGGGTCACGGGGCATCGAATTCCTCCCGGGACCCGAAAACATGGACTATAGCCCACGAAAACAGCCAGAAATGCTCGAAATCGCGAGTTTTGACGATGCAGCCAGAGTCGTGTACCGTGGGTCACGGGGCATCGAAATCCTCCCGGGACCAGCGTGGACCATAGCCCACGAAAACGGCCATAAATGCTTGAAATCACGATTTTTAATGATGCCGCTAGAGTCATGTACCGGGGGTCACAGGGCATCGAAATCATCCCGGGACCCGAAAATCGTGGACTATAGCCCACGAAAACGGCCAAAAATGCTCGATATCACGAGTTTTGACGATGCCGCTAGAGTAGTGTACCCGGGGTCACGGGGCATCGAAATCCTCGTGGGAACCGAAAATGTGGACTATAGCCCACGAAAACGGCCAGAAATGCTCGAAATCACGAGTTTTGACGATGCCGCTAGAGTCATGTACCGGGGATCGCGGGGCATCGAAATCCTCCCGGGACCCGAAACCGTGGACTCCGACGAAAACGGCCAGAAATGCTCGAAATCACGAGTTTTGACAATGCCGCTAGAGTCATGTACCAGGGGTCGCGGGGCATCAAAATCCTCCCGGGACCAGAAAACATGGACTATAGCCCACGAAAACAGCAAGAAATGCTCGAAATCGCGAGTTTTGACGATGCCGCCAGAGTCGTGTACCGTGGGTCACGGGGCATCGAAATCCTCCTGGGACCCGAAACCGTGGACTATAGCCCACGAAAACGGCCAGAAATGCTTGAAATAATGAGTTTTAATGATGCCGCTAGAGTCGTGTACCGGGGGTCACAGGGCATCGAAATCCTCCCGGGACCCGAAACCGTGGACTCCGACGAAAACGGTCAGAAATGCTCGAAATCACGAGTTTTGACGATGCCGGTAGAGTCATGTACCGTGGGTCACGGGGCATCGAAATCCTCCCGGGACCCGAAAACGTGGACCATAGCCCACGAAAACGGCCATAAATGCTTGAAATCACGAGTTTTAATGATGCCGCTAGAGTCATGTACCGGGGGTCACAGGGCATCGAAATCATCCCGGAACCCGAAAATCGTGGACTATAGCCCACGAAAACGGCCAGAAATGCTCGAAATCACGAGTTTTGATGATGCCGCTAGAGTCGTGTACCGGGGGTCACGGGGCATCAAAATCCTCCCGGGACCCGAAAACGTGGACCATAGCCCACGAAAACGGCCATAAATGCTTGAAATCACGAGTTTTAATGATGCCGCTAGAGTCATGTACCGGGGGTCACAAGGCATCGAAATCATCCCGGGACCCGAAAATCGTGGACTATAGCCCACGAAACGGCCGAAATGCTTGAAATAATGAGTTTTAATGATGCCACTAGAATCGTGTACCAAGGGTCACAGGGAATCGAAATCCTCCCGGGACCCAAAAATCGTGGACTAGCCCACGAAAACGGCAAGAAATGCTCGAAATCACGAGTTTTGACGATGCCGCTAGAGTCGTGTACTGGGGGTCACGGGGCATCGAGATCCTCGTGGTAACCGAAAATGTGGACTATAGCCCATGAAAACGGCCAGAAATGCTCGAAATCACGAGTTTTGACGATGCCGCTAGAGTCATGTAACGAGGGTCACGGGGCATCGAATTCCTCCCGGGACCCGAAAACATGGACTATAGCCCACGAAAACGGCCATAAATGCTTGAAATCACGAGTTTTAATGATGCCGCCGTAGTCGTGTGCGTGGGTCACGGGGTATCGAAATCCTCCCGGGACCCGAAAACGTGGACCATAGCCCACGAAAACGGCCATAAATGCTTGAAATCACGAGTTTTTATGATGCCGCTAGAGTCATGTACCGGGGGTCACAGGGCATCAAAATCATCCCGGAACCCGAAAATCGTGGACAATAGCCCACGAAAACGGCCATAAATGCTCGAAATCACGAGTTTTAATGATGCCACTAGAATCGTGTACCAAGGGTCACAGGGAATCGAAATCATCCCGGGACCCAAAAATCGTGGACTATAGCCCACGAAAACGGCAAGAAATGCTCGAAATCACGAGTTTTGACGATGCCGCTAGAGTCGTGTACTGGGGGTCACGGGGCATCGAAATCCTCGTGGTAACCGAAAATGTGGACTATAGCCCATGAAAACGGCCAGAAATGCTCGAAATCACGAGTTTTGACGATGCCGCTAGAGTCATGTAACGAGGGTCACGGGGCATCGAATTCCTCCCGGGACCCGAAAACATGGACTATAGCCCACGAAAACAGCCAGAAATGCTCGAAATCGCGAGTTTTGACGATGCCGCCAGAGTCGTGTACCGTGGGTCACGGGGCATCGAAATCCTCCCGGGACCAACGTGGACCATAGCCCACGAAAAACGGCCATAAATGCTTGAAATCACGATTTTTAATGATGCCGCTAGAGTCATGTACCGGGGTCGAGGGCATCGAAATCAGCCCGGGACCCGTAAATCGTGGACTATAGCCCACGAAAACGGCCAGAAATGCTCGATATCACGAGTTTTGACGATGCCGCTAGAGTAGTGTACCGGGGGTCACGGGGCATCGAAATCCTCGTGGGAACCGAAAACGTGGACTATAGCCCAGGAAAACGGCCAGAAATGCTCGAAATCACGAGTTTTGACGATGCCGCTAGAGTCATGTACCGGGGGTCGCGGGGCATCGAAATCCTCCCGGGACCCGAAAACCGTGGACTATAACCCACGAAAACGGCCAGAAATGCTCGAAATCACGAGTTTTGACAATGCCGCTAGAGTCATGTACCAGGGGTCGCGGGGCATCAAAATCCTCCCGGGACCAGAAAACATGGACTATAGCCCACGAAAACAGCAAGAAATGCTCGAAATCGCGAGTTTTGACGATGCCGTCAGAGTCGTGTACCGTGGGTCACGGGGCATCGAAATCCTCCTGGGACCCGAAACCGTGGACTATAGCCCACGAAAACGGCCAGAAATGCTTGAAATAATGAGTTTTAATGATGCCGCTAGAGTCGTGTACCGGGGGTCACAGGGCATCGAAATCCTCCCGGGACCCGAAACCGTGGACTCCGACGAAAACGGTCAGAAATGCTCGAAATCACGAGTTTTGACGATGCCGGTAGAGTCATGTACCGTGGGTCACGGGGCATCGAAATCCTCCCGGGACCCGAAAACGTGGACCATAGCCCACGAAAACGGCCATAAATGCTTGAAATCACGAGTTTTAATGATGCCACTAGAGTCGTGTACCGAGGGTCACAGGGCATCGAAATCTTCCCGGGACCCGAAAATCGTGGACTATAGCCCACGAAAACGGCCAGAAATGCTCGAAATCACGAGTTTTTACGATGCCGCTAGAGTCATGTACCGGGGGTCACGGGGCATCGAAATCCTCGTGGGAACCGAAAATGTGGACTATAGCCCATGAAAACGGCCAGAAATGCTCGAGATCACGAGTTTTGATGATGCCGCTAGAGTCATGTACCGGGGGTCACGTGGCATCAAAATCCTCCCGGGAACCGAAAATCGTGGACTATAGCCCACGAAAACAGCCAGAAATGCTCGAAATCGCGAGTTTTGACGATGCCGCCAGAGTCGTGTACCGTGGGTCATGGGGCATCGAAATCCTCCCGGGATCCGAAAACGTGGACCATAGCCCACGAAAACGGCCATAAATGCTTGAAATCACGAGTTTTAATGATACCGCTAGAGTCATGTACCGGGGTCACAGGCATCGAAATCATCCCGGAACCGAAAATCGTGGACTATAGCCCACAACGGCCAGAAATGCTCGAAATCACGAGTTTTGATGATGCCGCTAGAGTCGTGTACCGGGGGTCACGGGGCATCAAAATCCTCCCGGGACCCGAAAACGTGGACCATAGCCCACGAAAACGGCCATAAATGCTTAAAATCACGAGTTTTAATGATGCCGCTAGAGTCATGTACCGGGGGTCATAAGGCATCGAAATCATCCCGGGACCCGAAAATCGTGGACTATAGCCCACGAAAACGGCCAGAAATGCTCGAAATCACGAGTTTTAATGATGCCACTAGAATCGTGTACCAAGGGTCACAGGGAATCGAAATCATCCCGGGACCCAAAAATCGTGGACTATAGCCCACGAAAACGGCAAGAAATGCTCGAAATCACGAGTTTTGACGATGCCGCTAGAGTCGTGTACTGGGGGTCACGGGGCATCGAAATCCTCGTGGTAACCGAAAATGTGGACTATAGCCCATGAAAACGGCCAGAAATGCTCGAAATCACGAGTTTTGACGATGCCGCTAGAGTCATGTAACGAGGGTCACGGGGCATCGAATTCCTCCCGGGACCCGAAAACATGGACTATAGCCCACGAAAACAGCCAGAAATGCTCGAAATCGCGAGTTTTGACGATGCCGCCAGAGTCGTGTACCGTGGGTCACGGGGCATCGAAATCCTCCCGGGACCCGAAAACGTGGACCATAGCCCACGAAAACGGCCATAAATGCTTGAAATCACGAGTTTTAATGATGCCGCTAGAGTCATGTACCGGGGGTCACAGGGCATCGAAATCATCCCGGAACCCGAAAATCGTGGACTATAGCCCACGAAAACGGCCAGAAATGCTCGAAATCACGAGTTTTGATGATGCCGCTAGAGTCGTGTACCGGGGGTCACGGGGCATCAAAATCCTCCCGGGACCCGAAAACGTGGACCATAGCCCACGAAAACGGCCATAAATGCTTGAAATCACGAGTTTTAATGATGCCGCTAGAGTCATGTACCGGGGGTCACAAGACATCGAAATCATCCCGGGACCCGAAAATCGTGGACTATAGCCCACGAAAACGGCCAGAAATGCTCGAAATCACGAGTTTTAATGATGCCACTAGAATCGTGTACCAAGGGTCACAGGGAATCGAAATCATCCCGGGACCCAAAAATCGTGGACTATAGCCCACGAAAACGGCAAGAAATGCTCGAAATCACGAGTTTTGACGATGCCGCTAGAGTCGTGTACTGGGGGTCACGGGGCATCGAAATCCTCGTGGTAACCGAAAATGTGGACTATAGCCCATGAAAACGGCCAGAAATGCTCGAAATCACGAGTTTTGACGATGCCGCTAGAGTCATGTAACGAGGGTCACGGCGCATCGAATTCCTCCCGGGACCCGAAAACATGGACTATAGCCCACGAAAACAGCCAGAAATGCTCGAAATCGCGAATTTTGACAATGCCGCTAGAGTCGTCCTCCCGGGACCCGAAAACGTGGACCATAGCCCACGAAAACGGCCATAAATGCTTGAAATCACGAGTTTTAATGATGCCGCTAGAGTCATGTACCGGGGGTCACAGGGCATCGAAATCATCCCGGAACCCGAAAATCGTGGACTATAGCCCACGAAAACGGCCAGAAATGCTCGAAATCACGAGTTTTGATGATGCCGCTAGAGTCGTGTACCGGGGGTCACGGGGCATCAAAATCCTCCCGGGACCCGAAAACGTGGACCATAGCCCACGAAAACGGCCATAAATGCTTGAAATCACGAGTTTTAATGATGCCGCTAGAGTCATGTACCGGGGGTCACAAGGCATCGAAATCATCCCGGGACCCGAAAATCGTGGACTATAGCCCACGAAAACGGCCAGAAATGCTCGAAATCACGAGTTTTAATGATGCCACTAGAATCGTGAACCAAGGGTCACAGGGAATCGAAATCATCCCGGGACCCAAAAATCGTGGACTATAGCCCACGAAAACGGCAAGAAATGCTCGAAATCACGAGTTTTGACGATGCCGCTAGACTCGTGTACTGGGGGTCACGGGGCATCGAAATCCTCGTGGTAACCGAAAATGTGGACTATACCCCATGAAAACGGCCAGAAATGCTCGAAATCACGAGTTTTGACGATGCCGCTAGAGTCATGTAACGAGGGTCACGGGGCATCGAATTCCTCCCGGGACCCGAAAACATGGACTATAGCCCACGAAAACAGCCAGAAATGCTCGAAATCGCGAGTTTTGACGATGCCGCCAGAGTCGTGTACCGTGGGTCATGGGGCATCGAAATCCTCCCGGGACCCGAAAACGTGGACCATAGCCCACGAAAACGGCCATAAATGCTTGAAATCACGAGTTTTAATGATGCCGCTAGAGTCATGTACCGGGGGTCACAGGGCATCGAAATCATCCCGGAACCCGAAAATCGTGGACTATAGCCCACGAAAACGGCCAGAAATGCTCGAAATCACGAGTTTTGATGATGCCGCTAGAGTCGTGTACCGGGGGTCACGGGGCATCAAAATCCTCCCGGGACCCGAAAACGTGGACCATAGCCCACGAAAACGGCCATAAATGCTTGAAATCACGAGTTTTAATGATGCCGCTAGAGTCATGTACCGGGGGTCACAAGACATCGAAATCATCCCGGGACCCGAAAATCGTGGACTATAGCCCACGAAAACGGCCAGAAATGCTCGAAATCACGAGTTTTAATGATGCCACTAGAATCGTGTACCAAGGGTCACAGGGAATCGAAATCATCCCGGGACCCAAAAATCGTGGACTATAGCCCACGAAAACGGCAAGAAATGCTCGAAATCACGAGTTTTGACGATGCCGCTAGAGTCGTGTACTGGGGGTCACGGGGCATCGAAATCCTCGTGGTAACCGAAAATGTGGACTATAGCCCATGAAAACGGCCAGAAATGCTCGAAATCACGAGTTTTGACGATGCCGCTAGAGTCATGTAACGAGGGTCACGGCGCATCGAATTCCTCCCGGGACCCGAAAACATGGACTATAGCCCACGAAAACAGCCGAATGCTCGAAATCGCGAATTTTGACAATGCCGCTAGAGTCGTCCTCCCGGGACCCGAAAACGTGGACCATAGCCCACGAAAACGGCCATAAATGCTTGAAATCACGAGTTTTAATGATGCCGCTAGAGTCATGTACCGGGGGTCACAGGGCATCGAAATCATCCCGGAACCCGAAAATCGTGGACTATAGCCCACGAAAACGGCCAGAAATGCTCGAAATCACGAGTTTTGATGATGCCGCTAGAGTCGTGTACCGGGGTCACGGGGCATCAAAATCCTCCCGGGACCCGAAAACGTGGACCATAGCCCATGAAAACGGCCATAAATGCTTGAAATCACGAGTTTTAATGATGCCGCTAGAGTCATGTACCGGGGGTCACAAGGCATCGAAATCATCCCGGGACCCGAAAATCGTGGACTATAGCCCACGAAAACGGCCAGAAATGCTCGAAATCACGAGTTTTAATGATGCCACTAGAATCGTGTACCAAGGGTCACAGGGAATCGAAATCATCCCGGGACCCAAAAATCGTGGACTATAGCCCACGAAAACGGCAAGAAATGCTCGAAATCACGAGTTTTGACGATGCCGCTAGAGTCGTGTACTGGGGGTCACGGGGCATCGAAATCCTCGTGGTAACCGAAAATGTGGACTATACCCCATGAAAACGGCCAGAAATGCTCGAAATCACGAGTTTTGACGATGCCGCTAGAGTCATGTAACGAGGGTCACGGGGCATCGAATTCCTCCCGGGACCCGAAAACATGGACTATAGCCCACGAAAACAGCCAGAAATGCTCGAAATCGCGAGTTTTGACGATGCAGCCAGAGTCGTGTACCGTGGGTCACGGGGCATCGAAATCCTCCCGGGACCCGAAAACGTGGACCATAGCCCACGAAAACGGCCATAAATGCTTGAAATCACGATTTTTAATGATGCCGCTAGAGTCATGTACCGGGGGTCACAGGGCATCGAAATCATCCCGGGACCCGAAAATCGTGGACTATAGCCCATGAAAACGGCCAAAAATGCTCGATATCACGAGTTTTGACGATGCCGCTAGAGTAGTGTACCCGGGGTCACGGGGCATCGAAATCCTCGTGGGAACCGAAAATGTGGACTATAGCCCACGAAAACGGCCAGAAATGCTCGAAATCACGAGTTTTGACGATGCCGCTAGAGTCATGTACCGGGGATCGCGGGGCATCGAAATCCTCCCGGGACCCGAAAACCGTGGACTATAACCCACGAAAACGGCCAGAAATGCTCGAAATCACGAGTTTTGACAATGCCGCTAGAGTCATGTACCAGGGGTCGCGGGGCATCAAAATCCTCCCGGGACCAGAAAACATGGACTATAGCCCACGAAAACAGCAAGAAATGCTCGAAATCGCGAGTTTTGACGATGCCGCCAGAGTCGTGTACCGTGGGTCACGGGGCATCGAAATCCTCCTGGGACCCGAAACCGTGGACTATAGCCCACGAAAACGGCCAGAAATGCTTGAAATAATGAGTTTTAATGATGCCGCTAGAGTCGTGTACCGGGGGTCACAGGGCATCGAAATCCTCCCGGGACCCGAAACCGTGGACACAGCCGAAAACGGTCAGAAATGCTCGAAATCACGAGTTTTGACGATGCCGGTAGAGTCATGTACCGTGGGTCACGGGGCATCGAAATCCTCCCGGGACCCGAAAACGTGGACCATAGCCCACGAAAACGGCCATAAATGCTTGAAATCACGAGTTTTAATGATGCCGCTAGAGTCATGTACCGGGGGTCACAGGGCATCGAAATCATCCCGGAACCCGAAAATCGTGGACTATAGCCCACGAAAACGGCCAGAAATGCTCGAAATCACGAGTTTTGATGATGCCGCTAGAGTCGTGTACCGGGGGTCACGGGGCATCAAAATCCTCCCGGGACCCGAAAACGTGGACCATAGCCCACGAAAACGGCCATAAATGCTTGAAATCACGAGTTTTAATGATGCCGCTAGAGTCCTGTACCGGGGGTCACAAGACATCGAAATCATCCCGGGACCCGAAAATCGTGGACTATAGCCCACGAAAACGGCCAGAAATGCTCGAAATCACGAGTTTTAATGATGCCACTAGAATCGTGTACCAAGGGTCACAGGGAATCGAAATCATCCCGGGACCCAAAAATCGTGGACTATAGCCCACGAAAACGGCAAGAAATGCTCGAAATCACGAGTTTTGACGATGCCGCTAGAGTCGTGTACTGGGGGTCACGGGGCATCGAAATCCTCGTGGTAACCGAAAATGTGGACTATAGCCCATGAAAACGGCCAGAAATGCTCGAAATCACGAGTTTTGACGATGCCGCTAGAGTCATGTAACGAGGGTCACGGCGCATCGAATTCCTCCCGGGACCCGAAAACATGGACTATAGCCCACGAAAACAGCCAGAAATGCTCGAAATCGCGAATTTTGACGATGCCGCTAGAGTCGTCCTCCCGGGACCCGAAAACGTGGACCATAGCCCACGAAAACGGCCATAAATGCTTGAAATCACGAGTTTTAATGATGCCGCTAGAGTCATGTACCGGGGGTCACAGGGCATCGAAATCATCCCGGAACCCGAAAATCGTGGACTATAGCCCACGAAAACGGCCAGAAATGCTCGAAATCACGAGTTTTGATGATGCCGCTAGAGTCGTGTACCGGGGGTCACGGGGCATCAAAATCCTCCCGGGACCCGAAAACGTGGACCATAGCCCACGAAAACGGCCATAAATGCTTGAAATCACGAGTTTTAATGATGCCGCTAGAGTCATGTACCGGGGGTCACAAGGCATCGAAATCATCCCGGGACCCGAAAATCGTGGACTATAGCCCACGAAAACGGCCAGAAATGCTCGAAATCACGAGTTTTAATGATGCCACTAGAATCGTGTACCAAGGGTCACAGGGAATCGAAATCATCCCGGGACCCAAAAATCGTGGACTATAGCCCACGAAAACGGCAAGAAATGCTCGAAATCACGAGTTTTGACGATGCCGCTAGAGTCGTGTACTGGGGGTCACGGGGCATCGAAATCCTCGTGGTAACCGAAAATGTGGACTATACCCCATGAAAACGGCCAGAAATGCTCGAAATCACGAGTTTTGACGATGCCGCTAGAGTCATGTAACGAGGGTCACGGGGCATCGAATTCCTCCCGGGACCCGAAAACATGGACTATAGCCCACGAAAACAGCCAGAAATGCTCGAAATCGCGAGTTTTGACGATGCCGCCAGAGTCGTGTACCGTGGGTCACGGGGCATCGAAATCCTCCCGGGACCCGAAAACGTGGACCATAGCCCACGAAAACGGCCATAAATGCTTGAAATCACGATTTTTAATGATGCCGCTAGAGTCATGTACCGGGGGTCACAGGGCATCGAAATCATCCCGGGACCCGAAAATCGTGGACTATAGCCCATGAAAACGGCCAAAAATGCTCGATATCACGAGTTTTGACGATGCCGCTAGAGTAGTGTACCGGGGGTCACGGGGCATCGAAATCCTCGTGGGAACCGAAAACGTGGACTATAGCCCACGAAAACGGCCAGAAATGCTCGAAATCACGAGTTTTGACGATGCCGCTAGAGTCATGTACCGGGGGTCGCGGGGCATCGAAATCCTCCCGGGACCCGAAAACCGTGGACTATAACCCACGAAAACGGCCAGAAATGCTCGAAATCACGAGTTTTGACAATGCCGCTAGAGTCATGTACCAGGGGTCGCGGGGCATCAAAATCCTCCCGGGACCAGAAAACATGGACTATAGCCCACGAAAACAGCAAGAAATGCTCGAAATCGCGAGTTTTGACGATGCCGCCAGAGTCGTGTACCGTGGGTCACGGGGCATCGAAATCCTCCTGGGACCCGAAACCGTGGACTATAGCCCACGAAAACGGCCAGAAATGCTTGAAATAATGAGTTTTAATGATGCCGCTAGAGTCGTGTACCGGGGGTCACAGGGCATCGAAATCCTCCCGGGACCCGAAACCGTGGACTCCGACGAAAACGGTCAGAAATGCTCGAAATCACGAGTTTTGACGATGCCGGTAGAGTCATGTACCGTGGGTCACGGGGCATCGAAATCCTCCCGGGACCCGAAAACGTGGACCATAGCCCACGAAAACGGCCATAAATGCTTGAAATCACGAGTTTTAATGATGCCACTAGAGTCGTGTACCGAGGGTCTCAGGGCATCGAAATCTTCCCGGGACCCGAAAATCGTGGACTATAGCCCACGAAAACGGCCAGAAATGCTCGAAATCACGAGTTTTTACGATGCCGCTAGAGTCATGTACCGGGGGTCACGGGGCATCGAAATCCTCATGGGAACCGAAAATGTGGACTATAGCCCATGAAAACGGCCAGAAATGCTCGAGATCACGAGTTTTGATGATGCCGCTAGAGTCATGTACCGGGGGTCACGTGGCATCAAAATCCTCCCGGGAACCGAAAATCGTGGACTATAGCCCACGAAAACAGCCAGAAATGCTCGAAATCGCGAGTTTTGACGATGCCGCCAGAGTCGTGTACCGTGGGTCATGGGGCATCGAAATCCTCCCGGGACCCGAAAACGTGGACCATAGCCCACGAAAACGGCCATAAATGCTTGAAATCACGAGTTTTAATGATGCCGCTAGAGTCATGTACCGGGGGTCACAGGGCATCGAAATCATCCCGGAACCCGAAAATCGTGGACTATAGCCCACGAAAACGGCCAGAAATGCTCGAAATCACGAGTTTTGATGATGCCGCTAGAGTCGTGTACCGGGGGTCACGGGGCATCAAAATCCTCCCGGGACCCGAAAACGTGGACCATAGCCCACGAAAACGGCCATAAATGCTTGAAATCACGAGTTTTAATGATGCCGCTAGATGAAGGAGATATGCCCTAGAGGCAATAATAAAGTGGTTATTATTTATATCTTTATGTTTATGATAAATGTTTATATATCATGCTATAATTGTATTAACTGAAACATTAGTACATGTGTGATATGTAGACAAACAAGAAGTCCCTAGTATGCCTCTTAAACTAGCTTGTTGATTAATGGATGATTAGTTTCATAATCATGAACATTGGATGTTATTAATAACAAGGTTATGTCATTGTATGAATGATGTAATGGACACACCCAATTAAGCGTAGCATAAGATCTCGTCATTAAGTTATTTGCTATAAGCTTTCGATACATAGTTACCTAGTCCTTATGACCATGAGATCATGTAAATCACTTATACCGGAAAGGTACTTTGATTACACCAAACACCACTGCGTAAATGGGTGGCTATAAAGGTGGGATTAAGTATCCGGAAAGTATGAGTTGAGGCATATGGATCAACAAAGGATTTGTCCATCCCGATGACGGATAGATATACTCTGGGCCCTCTCGGTGGAATGTCGTCTAATGTCTTGCAAGCATATGAATGAGTTCATAAGAGACCACATACCACGGTACGAGTAAAGAGTACTTGTCAGGAGACGAGGTTGAACAAGGTATAGAGTGATACCGAAGATCAAACCTCGAACAAGTAAAATATCGCGAGACAAAGGGAATTGGTATCGTATGTGAATGGTTCATTCGATCACTAAAGTCATTGTTGAATATGTGGGAGCCATTATGGATCTCCAGATCCCGCTATTGGTTATTGGTCGGAGTGAGTACTCAACCATGTCCGCATAGTTCTCGAACCGTAGGGTGACACACTTAAAGTTGGATGTTGAAATGGTAGCACTTGAATTATGGAATGGAGTTCGAATATTTGTTCGGAGTCCCGGATGAGATCCCGGACATCACGAGGAGTTCCGGAATGGTCCGGAGAATAAGATTCATATATAGGATGTCATTTTATGTGAAATAAAATGTCGCGGAAGGTTCTATGGAAGGTTCTAGAAGGTTCTAGAAAAGTCCGGAAGAAACCACCAAGGAAGGTGGAGTCCACAAGGGACTCCACCTCCATGGCCGGCCAGCCCTAGATGGGGTGGAGTCCCAAGTGGACTCCACCATAGGGGGCCGGCCACCCCCCCCACATGGGAGGTGGGAATCCCACCTTTGGGTGGGAGTCCTAGTTGGGCTAGGTTTCCCCCTCCTATGGAAAGTTTTGGTTTCGGGTCTTATTCGAAGACTTGGACACCAACACTTGGGATCCACCTATATAATGAGGGGCCAAGGGAGGGGGCCGGCCACCCCCAAAAGACCACAAGCTGGCCGCCCCCCTTGAGTGGCCGGCCACCCCCTCCCAAACCCTAGCCGCCCCCCTCTCCTCCATAACTCCCGCGTAGCTTTAGCGAAGCTCCGCCGGACTTCTCCACCACCACCGACACCACGCCGTCGTGCTGTCGGATTCAAGAGGAGCTACTACTTCCTCTGCCCGCTGGAACGGGGAGGTGGACGTCGTCTTCATCAACAACCGAACGTGTGACCGAGTACGGAGGTGCTGCCCGTTCGTGGCGCCGGAACCGATCGTGATCAAGATCTTCTACGCGCTTTTGCAAGCGGCAAGTGATCGTCTACCGCAGCAACAAGAGCCTCATCTTGTAGGCTTTGGAATCTCTTCAAGGGTGAGACTCGATACCCCCTCGTTGCTACCGTCTTCTAGATTGCATCTTGGCTTGGATTGCGTGTTCGCGGTAGGAAAATTTTTGTTTTCTATGCAACGTTATCCTACAGTGGTATCAGAGCCGTGTCTATGCATAGATGGTTGCACGAGTAGAACACAATGGTTTTGTGGGAGTTGATGCTCTTGTTATCTTTAGTTTGAGTACTTTGCATCTTTGTGGCATAGTGGGATGAAGCGGCCCGGACTAACTTTACATGACCGCGTTCATGAGACTTGTTCCTCGTTCGACATGCAACTTGTATTGCATAAGAGGCTTTGCGGGTGTCTGTCTCTCCTACTATAGTAAAGATTCAACTTACTCTTCTATTGAAAACATTAGTATCACCGTTGTGGTTCATGTTCGTAGGTAGATTAGATCTCTCTCGAAAACCCTAAACCACGTAAAAATATGCAAACCAAATTAGAGACGTCTAACTTGTTTTTGCAGGGTTTGGTGATGTGATATGGCCATGATATGATGATGAATATGTATGAGATGATCATTATTGTATTGTGGCAACCGGCAGGAGCCTTATGGTTGTCTTTAATTTTCATGTTGAGTAGTATTTCAAAGTAGTTGTAATAGTTGCTACATGAGGTGAACAACCATGAAGACGGCGCCATGGACCTTGACGCTACGCCGACGATGATGGAGATCATGCCCGAAGATGATGAGATCATGTCCGTGCTTTGGAGATGAAGATCAAAGGCGCAAAGACAAAAGGGCCATATCATATCACATATGAACTGCATGTGATGTTAATCCTTTTATGCATCTTATTTTGCTTAGATCGCGACGGTAGCATTATAAGATGATCCCTCACGTTAATATCAAGATAATAAAGTGTTCTCCCCTCGTATGCACCGTTGTAACAGTTCGTCGTTTCAAAGCATCTCGTGATGATCGGATGTGATAGATTCAACGATTCATATACAACGGGTGTAAGCCATGTTGCACACGCGGAATACTTGGGTTTGCTTGACGAGCCTAGCATGTACAGACATGGCCTCGGGACAACGGAAACCGAAAGGTTGAACACGAGTCATATGGATGATATGATCAACATGTTGATGTTCACCATTGAAGCTACATCATCTCACGTGATGATCGGTTTTTGGTGTAGTGAATTTGGATCGTGTACCACTTAACAACTATGAGGGATGTTGTATTAAGTGGGAGTTCATTAGTAATTAGATTAAAACATGAACTAATTATCATAAACATAGTTTGAGTAGTATTTTGAATTAATTTTGTAGTATTGGCATCCGTTTACTACTATGCGCTAGTCTTGTAATTGAGATATAAATACTGTTAAAATCTGATTAGAAACTTTACGGATTGGTACCGTATTGTTAAAGAATCAAGAATTGATTAAGTCCTATTGCAAATTTTTAGTAAACCTCACATTGTTGATTCAAAGAGATATGGTTTCAATTAGTACCTAAAGTTATCTTGTCTCCGTGAAACTTGAAGTTCAAATTTGTTTGAAAAGTAAGGAGCTGAAAATTTAGTTTTCAGAAATAATCAAGGTATGAGATATATGTGACATCTAAGACCTTATTGCAAGATGATAGAATATAATTTGGTGAGAATACATGAACTCATAAGTTTTATGGGAATGTACGAAGGTTGAAGACGCAAGGCGTCACAATCCTCCAACTATTGGGGCACTAACGTTATTCGCATATCCATGAAGTGACCATCCTTAATATGCACCGTTACTAAGACTCGTCGTTTCGAAGCATCACGTGATGATCGGGTGTGATAGATTCTACGTGTGCATAAAACGGGTGCAAGCTAGATTTGCACATGCAAATACCAAGGTTAAAAGTTTACGAGCCTAGCATGTACAGACATGGTCTCGAAAAGTCGTCATGATATGATGGATAAAATTATGAGTGAAATTGTTCATCATATTACAAAGTTACTAATAGTGAAATCTGGAACACTTGTCATATGATGATCAACTTCAAAGTAAGAACCTCAAGGTTATTGGTATTTGACCAACAAACCTAGAAGTTATTAATGTTGAAGTGTTTTTCTGAATAATGAGGAAAGCTAAAAGAGAAACTGCAAAAGATATTTTGGCAAAAAGAAAAGAAAAGACTAGAAAGTCTAGCTCAGGTGTATATAAATGATATACATGTTATGGTTGTATTCCTAGTTAAGTCACACAATGAAATTCTTGGGTATTAGTACCATATTGGTTGGTATGAAGTGTCATACAAAACAACGCAATACAAGAATACAATGGCCTAAGTGACTGACAAGGAATATGATAGGAATGCACGTCAGAAACAAAAATAAAGTGTTATTATGTTCGTCGTTGGCATTCTATCTAGCCCTTAGAATTTATAATAAAGAGCTTAATAAATTGTTATTTTGCTCTGGTCAAATAAAACAATGAGTTGTTTAAATTATGACATTACTCCATGTACGATGGATAAGTTATTATAAATCTTAATGGTGAAACACACATACATAACACTGACGCTGAAATGCCATAAGGCAAGTGATTTGAATTCCACTTATTTGTGGAACCGCCATTTAGGTCATGTTTGAAAGGAACGCATGAAGGAACTCCATGCAAATGGATTTTTGGAGTCATTTGATTTTTGAATCATTTGGCGCTTGCAAATCTTTTCTAAAGAGAATGATTAAAATACCGTTCATAGGCCAAAAGTTGAACGGGCAACTAACTTAGTGAAAAATACATGATGATGTATGTGGTTCACTGGGCATAGTTGTGTGCGGGAGATTCTTCTACTTCATGAAAACTTTCAAACAATGAATTGAGTATATATGTGGATATATTCAATAAGGAAAAGTTTGAAACATTTTGAATGGATTCAAATAAATTTCAGCATGAAGTGGAAATCATCGTAATAGAAAAGTCAAATATCTATGATTGGATCATGGTGGAAATATTTGAATTACAAGTTTTAGCGAACATCTAAGAGAGTTATGAAATTGTTCTACAACTCACGTTTCTTGGAGTATCATAGTGATGATGAAGTATCCGAGAGATGTATCCAAACCTTGTTGGATTAATGATGAGATAAAATATTACGACGCCATTATATTTTTGTGGATTATGCTTTAGTGACTACCGCTTTTACACTGAATAGAGCATCATCATGATCCGTTGAAATGACACCATACGAGTTATGGCATGGGTATGAAACCTGATAGTCTTTTCTTAAATTTTGGTATGCATAGCATAAGTAAATAAGTTTACAACCAAAATCGGATGAATGTCTTTGTTGGTTATCCCAGAGAATTGATTGGGAATTCTTCCCACTATGGAGACAAAGACAAAAGTATTTGTCAATGTTTCTTATTTCCAAGAAATTGTTTCTAGTGAAGTTTTTGAGTGGGAGGACAATATAATTTGATAAGGTTTATGAACCTGAGCATAATGATCAGAGTAGCGCAGCATCGGAATTTGTTTCGGAAGCGGCCACGACGATCATGGCTCCCATGACTACAAAGTGTTTTAGCCATGGAGATCGAAGTACATATTGAACCTTGTAGGTATGGTTTACTTTGTGATCAAATAAATGATTTGTGAACAAAGGATTGATTTTGAACAATGATAAACCAACTACAAACAAAGAAGTTATGATGGGCCCTGACTCCGTTAAAATGGCTATACGCCATGAAATCCAAGATAGATGAATACTTTATGAAAGTAAATGGATCTATGAAATTGATAGACTTGAATGAAATATCCTTGAAGAAAGCTTGACTTGTCAAAAAATTGTTTACGACAAAGTTCAAAGAGTTGAATACGATAAGATTAGATCTTCCGTAGCAATGCTTATAGTCTATGTGGATTATTCTAGTAATCACTACATATTTCTTTTATGAGATATGCTAGTAGGATGGCAAAATACACTACTTAACAGAAGTATGTATACAAGATACAACCAAGAGTTTTGCTGGTCCGTGGAATACTAGATAGCTATACAAGCTTCAATTGGATGAAGTAAGTATCACGGAGTTGGAATCTTCACCAGATGAAATAGTCAAAGAGTTTTTTGATTTCATCAGAGACGATGAAGAGGCTTGCATTTGCAAGAAATTAAGTGGGAGCGCTAAGACACATTTATAATACTTTATGTAGGTGACATATAGTTGGTTATAAATGATGTAATTATATACTTGATTAAAAGGTTTCATTGAGAATTAACTTCAATGAAAGGATATGGACTGAAACAAATTTAGTGTCAAGATCTATGAAGATAGATTGAAACACATAAATAAGTTTAAGTCAAAGTACATATGATGGATATTGAAGTAGTTCAATATAGAAATATTAAGAAAATGTTCTTGTCATGTGAAGGTTTAACAAGACTTGAGTGTATCTGACACTCAATGAGTAAAAACACATGAGTGATTATAGATCACGAATAATATGTACACAATCAGATATCATGTGCTATAAAGTGTTATGAGCATATACCAGAATGATTCATATGATGATCATTGGATGACAGTAAGAATATCCTCTAGTACTTTAGAAGAACTAAGGATATACATATATATTTTTGTATGAAGAAATGACAAACAAATCGCTGTAAGGTGTTACACCGATATTTATTTTGTCACATATCAAAATAGAATTTCAATCTCAAATTAGACTAAGTGTTGTTTTAAAGGTAGCACAATGAACTAGAAGTTGTCTATGTTAGATTTAGAAGAGTTCTAAATATTGTGATGGATTCTACAAAACGAAGGCAGAGTATGTCATTTGTTTTGACAAATGACTGAGGATGTTGAGTCAAGAAGTTCTTTGAGAACTTGGTGTAGTTTCGATAGTGTCAGAACTTTGAAGCTATATTGTATGTGACAATATTAGTGACTTATTTCAGACCGCGGAATTAAGGTTCCACCATAAGATCAAACATATTTAATGCCAACTCATTTGGAAATGAGTGATGCGTTGAGACGCAAATGAATTACAAAATACATACGTTTCTGAGCGTGTCAGATCCGTTGACTAAAAACCTCTCCCGTGAGCAATACATGATAAAGCACCATAAGGCTAAGGTGTTATATCTTTACAAATGTAAACTAGATTATTGACTCTAGTGCAAGTGGGAGACTGAAGGAGATATGCCCTAGAGGCAATAATAAAGTGGTTATTATTTATATCTTTATGTTTATGATAAATGTTTATATATCATGCTATAATTGTATTAACTGAAACATTAGTACATGTGTGATATGTAGACAAACAAGAAGTCCCTAGTATGCCTCTTAAACTAGCTTGTTGATTAATGGATGATTAGTTTCATAATCATGAACATTGGATGTTATTAATAACAAGGTTATGTCATTGTATGAATGATGTAATGGACACACCCAATTAAGCGTAGCATAAGATCTCGTCATTAAGTTATTTGCTATAAGCTTTCGATACATAGTTACCTAGTCCTTATGACCATGAGATCATGTAAATCACTTATACCGGAAAGGTACTTTGATTACACCAAACACCACTGCGTAAATGGGTGGCTATAAAGGTGGGATTAAGTATCCGGAAAGTATGAGTTGAGGCATATGGATCAACAGTGGGATTTGTCCATCCCGATGACGGATAGATATACTCTGGGCCCTCTCGGTGGAATGTCGTCTAATGTCTTGCAAGCATATGAATGAGTTCATAAGAGACCACATACCACGGTACGAGTAAAGAGTACTTGTCAGGAGACGAGGTTGAACAAGGTATAGAGTGATACCGAAGATCAAACCTCGGACAAGTAAAATATCGCGAGACAAAGGGAATTGGTATCGTATGTGAATGGTTCATTCGATCACTAAAGTCATCGTTGAATATGTGGGAGCCATTATGGATCTCTAGATCCCGCTATTGGTTATTGGTCGGAGTGAGTACTCAACCATGTCCGCATAGTTCTCGAACCATAGGGTGACACACTTAAAGTTGGATGTTGAAATGGTAGCACTTGAATTATGGAATGGAGTTCGAATATTTGTTCGGAGTCCCGGATGAGATCCCGGACATCACGAGGAGTTCCGGAATGGTCCGGAGAATAAGATTCATATATAGGATGTCATTTTATGTGAAATAAAATGTCGCGGAAGGTTCTATGGAAGGTTCTAGAAGGTTCTAGAAAAGTCCGGAAGAAACCACCAAGGAAGGTGGAGTCCACAAGGGACTCCACCTCCATGGCCGGCCAGCCCTAGATGGGGTGGAGTCCCAAGTGGACTCCACCATAGGGGGCCCGGCCACCCCCCCACATGGGAGGTGGGAATCCCACCTTTGGGTGGGAGTCCTAGTTGGGCTAGGTTTCCCCCTCCTATGGAAGGTTTTGGTTTCGGGTCTTATTCGAAGACTTGGACACCAACACTTGGGATCCACCTATATAATGAGGGGCCAAGGGAGGGGGCCGGCCACCCCCAAAAGACCACAAGCTGGCCGCCCCCCTTGAGTGGCCGGCCACCCCCTCCCAAACCCTAGCCGCCCCCCTCTCCTCCATAACTCCCGCGTAGCTTTAGCGAAGCTCCGCCGGACTTCTCCACCACCACCGACACCACGCCGTCGTGCTGTCGGATTCAAGAGGAGCTACTACTTCCGCTGCCCGCTGGAACGGGGAGGTGGACGTCGTCTTCATCAACAACCGAACGTGTGACCGAGTACGGAGGTGCTGCCCGTTCGTGGCGCCGGAACCGATCGTGATCAAGATCTTCTACGCGCTTTTGCAAGCGGCAAGTGATCGTCTACCGCAGCAACAAGAGCCTCATCTTGTAGGCTTTGGAATCTCTTCAAGGGTGAGACTCGATACCCCCTCGTTGCTACCGTCTTCTAGATTGCATCTTGGCTTGGATTGCGTGTTCGCGGTAGGAAAATTTTTGTTTTCTATGCAACGTTATCCTACACTAGAGTCATGTACCGGGGGTCACAAGGCATCGAAATCATCCCGGGACCCGAAAATCGTGGACTATAGCCCACGAAAACGGCCAGAAATGCTCGAAATCACGAGTTTTAATGATGCCACTAGAATCGTGTACCAAGGGTCACAGGGAATCGAAATCATCCCGGGACCCAAAAATCGTGGACTATAGCCCACGAAAACGGCAAGAAATGCTCGAAATCACGAGTTTTGACGATGCCGCTAGAGTCGTGTACTGGGGGTCACGGGGCATCGAAATCCTCGTGGTAACCGAAAATGTGGACTATAGCCCATGAAAACGGCCAGAAATGCTCGAAATCACGAGTTTTGACGATGCCGCTAGAGTCATGTAACGAGGGTCACGGGGCATCGAATTCCTCCCGGGACCCGAAAACATGGACTATAGCCCACGAAAATAGCCAGAAATGCTCGAAATCGCGAGTTTTGACGATGCCGCCAGAGTCGTGTACCGTGGGTCACGGGGCATCGAAATCCTCCCGGGACCCGAAAACGTGGACCATAGCCCACGAAAACGGCCATAAATGCTTGAAATCACGATTTTTAATGATGCCGCTAGAGTCATGTACCGGGGGTCACAGGGCATCGAAATCATCCCGGGACCCGAAAATCGTGGACTATAGCCCACGAAAACAGCAAGAAATGCTCGAAATCACGAGTTTTGATGATGCCGCTAGAGTCGTGTACCGGGGGTCACGGGGCATCAAAATCCTCCCGGGACCCGAAAACGTGGACCATAGCCCACGAAAACGGCCATAAATGCTTGAAATCACGAGTTTTAATGATGCCGCTAGAGTCGTGTACCGGGGGTCGCGGGGCATCGAAATCCTCCCGGGACCCGAAAACCGTGGACTATAACACGAAAACGGCCAGAAATGCTCGAAATCACGAGTTTTGACAATGCCGCTAGAGTCATGTACCAGGGGTCGCGGGGCATCAAAATCCTCCCGGGACCAGAAAACATGGACTATAGCCCACGAAAACAGCAAGAAATGCTCGAAATCGCGAGTTTTGACGATGCCGCCAGAGTCGTGTACCGTGGGTCACGGGGCATCGAAATCCTCCTGGGACCCGAAACCGTGGACTATAGCCCACGAAACGGCCAGAAATGCTTGAAATAATGAGTTTTAATGATGCCGCTAGAGTCGTGTACCGGGGGTCACAGGGCATCGAAATCCTCCCGGGACCCGAAACCGTGGACTCCGACGAAAACGGTCAGAAATGCTCGAAATCACGAGTTTTGACGATGCCGGTAGAGTCATGTACCGTGGGTCACGGGGCATCGAAATCCTCCCGGGACCCGAAAACGTGGACCATAGCCCACGAAAACGGCCATAAATGCTTGAAATCACGAGCTTTAATGATGCCGCTAGTGAAGGAGATATGCCCTAGAGGCAATAATAAAGTGATTATTATTTATATCTTTATGTTTATGATAAATGTTTATATATCATGCTATAATTGTATTAACCGAAACATTAGTACATGTGTGATATGTAGACAAACAAGAAGTCCCTAGTATGCCTCTTAAACTAGCTTGTTGATTAATGGATGATTAGTTTCATAATCATGAACATTGGATGTTATTAATAACAAGGTTATATCATTATATGAATGATGTAAATGGACACACCCAATTAAGCGTAGCATAAGATCTCGTCATTAAGTTATTTGCTATAAGCTTTCGATACATAATTACCTAGTCCTTATGACCATGAGATCATATAAATCACTTATACCGGAAAGGTACTTTGAATACACCAAACACCACTGCGTAAATGGGTGGCTATAAAGGTGGGATTAAGTATCCGGAAAGTATGAGTTGAAGCATATGGATCAACAGTGGGATTTGTCCATCCCGATGACGGATAGATATACTCTGGGCCCTCTCGGTGGAATGTCGTCTAATGTCTTGCAAGCATATGAATAAGTTCATAAGAGACCACATACCACGGTACGAGTAAAGAGTACTTGTCAGAGACGAGGTTGAACAAGGTATAGAGTGATACCGAAGATCAAACCTCGGACAAGTAAAATATCGCGAGACAAAGGGAATTAGTAATGTATGTGAATGGTTCATTCGATCACTAAATGTCATCGTTGAATATGTGGGAGCCATTATGGATCTCCAGATCCCGCTATTGGTTATTGGTCAGAGTGAGTACTCAACCATGTCCGCATAGTTCACGAACCGTAGGGTGACACACTTAAAGTTGGATGTTGAAATGGTAGTACTTGAATATGGAATGAAGTTGGAATATTTGTTCGGAGTCCCGGATGAGATCCCGGACGTCACGAGGAGTTCCGGAATGGTCCGGAGAATAAGATTCATATATAGGATGTCATTTTATGTGAAATAAAATGTCGCGGAAGGTTCTATGGAAGGTTCTAGAAGGTTCTAGAAAAGTCCGGAAGAAACCACCAAGGAAGGTGGAGTCCACATGGGACTCCACCACCATGGCCGGCCAGCCCTAGATGGGGTGGAGTCCCAAGTGAACTCCACCATAGGGGGTCGGCCACCCCCCCCACATGGGAGGTGGAAATCCCACCCTTTGGGTGGGAGTCCTAGTTGGGCTAGGTTTCACCTCTTATGGAAGGTTTTGGTTTCGGGTCTTATTCGAAGACTTGGACACCAACACTTGGGATCCACCTATATAATGAGGGGCCAAGGGAGGGGGCCGGCCACCCCAAGACCACAAGCTGGCCGCCCCCCATAGAGTGGCCGGCCACCCCTCCCAAACCCTAGCCAAGCTCCTCTCCTCCATATTGCCCGCATAGCTTAGCGAAGCTCCGCCGGACTTCTTCACCGCCACCGACACCACGCCGTCGTGCTGTCGGATTCAAGAGGAGCTACTACTTCCGCTGCCCGCTGGAACGGGGAGGTGGACATCGTCTTCATCAACAACCGAACGTGTGACCGAGTACGGAGGTGCTGCCCGTTCGTGGCGCCGGAACCGATCGTGATCAAGATCTTCTACGCGCTTTTGCAAGCGGCAAGTGAATGTCTACCGCAGCAACAAGAGCCTCCTCTTGTAGGCTTTGGAATCTCTTCAAGGGTGAGACTCGATATCCCCTCGTTGCTACCGTCTTCTAGATTGCATCTTGGCTTGGATTGCGTGTTCGCCGTAGGAAAATTTTTGTTTTCTATGCAACGTTATCCTACAGTGGTATCAGAGCCGTGTCTATGCATAGATGGTTGCACGAGTAGAAACACAATGGTTTGTGGGCGTTGATGCTTTTGTTATCTTTAGTTGAGTACTTTGCATCTTTATGGCATAGTGGGATGAAGCGGCTCGGGCTAACTTTACATGACCGCGTTCATGAGATTTGCTCCACGCTCGACATGCAACTTGTATTGCATAAGTGGCTTTGCGGGTGTCTGTCTCTCCTACTATAGTAAAGATTCAATTTACTCTTCTATCGACAACACTAGTATCACCGTTGTGGTTCATGTTCGTAGGTAGATTGGATCTTACTCGAAAACCCTAAACCACGTAAAATATGCAAACCAAATTAGAGAACGTCTAACTTGTTTTTGCAGGGTTTGGTGATGTGATATGGCCATAATGTGATGATGAATATGTATGAGATGATCATTATTGTATTGTGGCAACCGGCAGGAGCCTTATGGTTGTCTTTAAATTTCATGTTGAGTAGTATTTCAAAGTAGTTGTAATAGTTGCTACATGGAGGACAATCATGAAGACGGCGCCATTGACCTTGGTGCTTCGCCGACGATGATGGAGATCATGCCCGTTGATGATGGAGATCATGTCCGTGCTTTGGAGATGAAGATCAAAGGCGCAAAGACAAAAGGGCCATATCATATCACATATGAACTGCATGTGATGTTAATCCTTTTATGCATCTTATTTTGCTTAGATCGCGACGGTAGCATTATAAGATGATCCCTCTCACTAAAATCTCAAGATAATAAAGTGTTCATCCTTAGTAGCACCGTTGCCAAGACTTGTCGTTTCGAAGCATCTCGTGATGATCGGGTGTGATAGAATCAACAAGTGCATACAACGGGTGCAAGACAGTTTTGCACATGCGGATACTAAGGTGGCCTTGACGAGCCTAGCATGTACGTACATGGTCTCGGAACACGTGATACCGAAAGGTAGAGCATGAATCATATGATTGATATGATGAACACTTTGAATGTTCGCCATTGAAATCACACCTTGTCTCGTGATGATCGGACTTAGGTGCGGTGGATTTGGTTCGTGTGATCACTAAGACAATGCGAGGGATATTGTTTTGAGTGGGAGTTCACCTAGTTTTTAATTATATTGAATTAAAATTTGAACTCAATTTGTCATAAACATTAGTCTAAACTATTGCAAATATGTTGTAGATATGGCGTCCCCAATCAATTTTAACCAGTTCCTAGAGAAAGAAAAGCTTAAGAGCAACGGTAGCAACTTCACCGACTGGTTCCGTCATGTGAGGATTTTCCTCAATGGCGGAAATCTGCAATATGTGCTTGATGCACCGCTAGGTGACCCTCCTGCAGAAACTGAAACCGATGAAGTAAAAGCTGTTTACGCAACTCGGAAAACTCGGTACTCTCAAGTTCAATGTGCCATCTTATGCAGTCTGGAAGCCGATCTTCAAAAACGTTTTGAGCACCACGATCCACATGAGTTAATCAATGAGTTGAATACTATATTTGAGACTCATGCGGCCGTGGAATGCTATGAAGCATCGAAACACTTCTTCAGCTGCATGATGGAAGAAGGCAGCTCCGTTAGTGAGCACATGCTCGCCATGACCGGGCATGCGAAGAAACTCAGTGACTTGGGAATAGTGATTCCTAATAGACTGGGGATTAATCGTGTCCTTCAATCACTGCCACCTAGTTACAAGAACTTTGTGATGAACTACAATATGCAGAACATGAACAAAGAGTTACCTGAACTCTTCTCCATGCTAAAATCTGCTGAGATTGAGATCAAGAAAGAGCACCAAGTGTTGATGGTCAACAAGACCACCAGTTTCAAGAAACAGGGCAAGTCTAAAGGCAAGAACAGGAAGAGTGGCAAGAAAGTTGCCACGCCTCCTGTAAAACCTAAGACTGGCCCTAAGCCTGATGCTGAGTGCTATTACTGCAAGGAGAAGGGACACTGGAAGCGTAATTGCTCCAAGTATTTGGCGGATCTGAAGAGCGGCCTTGTCAAGAAGAAGAAAGAAGGTATATCTGATATACATGTTATAGATGTTTATCTCACTGGTTCTCGTACTAGTACCTGGGTATTTGATACTGGTTCGGTTGCTCATATTTGTAACTCAAACAGAACTAAAGAATAAACGAAGACTACTGAAAGATGAAGTGACGATGCGCGTTGGAAATGGATCCAAAGTCGATGTGATCATTGGCACACTTCCTCTACATCTACCTTCGGGATTAGTTTTAAGCCTAAATAATTGTTATTTTGTACCCGCGTTGAGCATGAACATTATATCTGGATCTTGTTTAATGCAAGACGGTTATTCATTCAAGTCTGAGAATAATGGTTGTTCTATTTTTATGAATAATATCTTTTATGGTCGAGCACCTGAAAAGAATGGCTTATTTCTGTTAGATCTCGATAGTAGTGATACACATATACATAACATTGATGCTAAGCGAATTAAATTGAATGATAATTCTACTTATATATGGCACTGTCGTCTTGGTCATATTGGAGTGAAACGCATGAAGAAACTCCATACTGATGGATTACTTGAATCACTTGACTTTGAGTCACTTGATAGATGCGAAGCATGTCTAATGGGAAAAATGACTAAGACTCCATTCTCTGGTATTATGGAGCGAGCTACTGACTTATTGGAAATCATACATACCGATGTGTGCGGACCAATGAGCGTAGCATCGCGCGGTGGTTATCGTTATGTTCTAACCTTCACAGATGATCTGAGTAGATATGGGTATATCTATCTCATGAAACATAAATCTGAAACTTTCGAGAAGTTTAAGGAATTCCAATGTGAAGTAGAAAATCAACGTAACAAGAAGATCAAATTTCTACGATCTGATCGCGGAGGTGAATATCTGAGTTATGAGTTTGGCGTGCATTTAAAGAAATGCGGAATACTTTCACAATTGACACCGCCGGGTACACCACAACGTAACGGTGTGTCCGAACGTCGTAATCGAACTCTCTTAGATATGGTTCGTTCTATGATGTCTCTTACTGATTTGCCGTTATCATTTTGGAGTTATGCATTAGAGACAGCCGCATTCACTTTAAATAGAGCACCATCAAAATCCGTAGAAACGACACCGTATGAATTATGGTTTAATAAGAAACCTAAGCTGTCGTTCCTGAAAGTTTGGGGTTGCGAAGCCTATGTAAAGAAGTTACAACCGGACAAGCTAGAACCCAAAGCGGAGAAATGCGTCTTCATAGGATACCCTAAGGAAACTATAGGGTACACTTTCTATCACAGATCCGAAGGCAAAATCTTTGTTGCTAAGAACGGAACCTTTCTTGAGAAAGAATTTCTCACTAAAGAAGTGACTGGAAGAAAAGTAGAACTCGATGAGATTGATGAATCTATACTCGTTGATTAGAGTAGCGCAGATCGAAGTTGTACTGCATCGCCTACACCGGCAACAGAGGAAGCTAATGATAATGATCATGAAACTTCGAACGAGGAAACTACTGAACCTCGCAGATCGACAAGGGAACGTGCCACTCCTGATTGGTATGATCCTTGTCTAAATGTCATGATTGTGGATAACAATGATGAGGACCCTGTGACGTATGAAGAAGCGATGATGAGCCCAGATTCCAACAAATGGCAAGAAGCCATGAAATCCGAAATGGGATCCATGTATGATAACAAAGTATGGACTTTAGTAGACTTACCTAATAGCCGAAAGGCTGTTGAGAATAAATGGATCTTCAAGAGAAAAACAGATGCTGATGGTAATATCACTGTCTATAAAGCTCGACTTGTCGCAAAGGGTTTCCGACAAATTCAAGGAGTTGACTACGATGAGACTTTCTCACCTGTAGCGAAGCTAAAATCTGTGAGGATTTTGTTAGCAATAGCTGCATTTTTCGATTATGAGATTTGGCAGAAGGATGTCAAAACGGTGTTCCTTAATGGTGACATTGAGGAAGAGTTGTATATGGTACAACCCAAAGGTTTTGTCGATCCTAAAAATGCTGACAAAGTATGCAAACTTCAGCGTTCAATTTATGGACTGAAGCAAGCATCAAGAAGTTGGAACCGACGCTTTGATAAGGTGATCAAAGACTTCGGGTTTATACAGTGTCATGGAGAGGCCTGTATTTACAAGAAAGTGAGTGGGAGCTCTGTAGCATTCCTGATATTATATGTAGATGACATATTATTGATTGGGAATGATATAGAACTATTAAGCAGTGTAAAAGGTTATTTGAATAATAGTTTTTCAATGAAAGACCTTGGTGAAGCATCATATATATTAGGCATCAAGATTTATAGAGATAGATCAAGACGTCTAATAGGGCTATCACAGAGTACATACCTGGACAAGATTCTAAAGAAGTTTAGAATGGACGAAAGTAAGAAAGGATTCTTACCTATGTTACCAGGCAAGGTCTTGAGTAAGACTCAAGGTCCGGCTACGGCAGAAGAAAGAGAAAGGATGAGTCAGATCCCCTATGCCTCGGCAGTAGGCTCTATCATGTATGCCATGCTATGTACAAGACCGGATATAGCACATGCTGTTAGTTTGACTAGCAGATATCAAAGTGATCCAGGAATGGAACACTGGATAGCGGTCAAGAATATCCTGAAGTACTTGAAAAGAACTAAGGATATGTTTCTTTGTTATGGAGGTGACCAAGAGCTCGTTGTAACAAGTTACACCGATGCAAGTTGGAACACTGATCCTGATGACTCTAAGTCACAATCTGGGTACGTGTTTATATTGAATGGTGCTGCGAAGCTGGGCAAGCTCGAAGCAAAGGCACGGTGGCGAAATCCTCAACAGAATCGGAGTACATAGCGGCTTCAGAGGCTTCATCAGAAGCGGTATGGATGAAGAGGTTCATTATAGAGCTCGGTGTGGTTCCTAGTGCATTGGACCCACTAGTCATATATTGTGACAACATGGGTGCCATCGCCAATGCACAAGAACCAAGGTCACACAAGAGGCTGAAGCATATCAAGCTGCGTTACCACTCGATTCGCGAGTACATCGAAGATGGAGAAGTAAAGATTTGCAAAGTACACACTGATCTGAATGTAGCAGATCCGTTGACTAAAGCTCTCCCTAGGGCAAAGCATGACCAACACCAGAATGCCATGGGTGTTAGGTATATTACAATGTAATCTAGATTATTGACTCTAGTTCAAGTGGGAGACTGAAGGAGATATGCCCTAGAGGCAATAATAAAGTGATTATTATTTATATCTTTATGTTTATGATAAATGTTTATATATCATGCTATAATTGTATTAACCGAAACATTAGTACATGTGTGATATGTAGACAAACAAGAAGTCCCTAGTATGCCTCTTAAACTAGCTTGTTGATTAATGGATGATTAGTTTCATAATCATGAACATTGGATGTTATTAATAACAAGGTTATATCATTATATGAATGATGTAAATGGACACACCCAATTAAGCGTAGCATAAGATCTCGTCATTAAGTTATTTGCTATAAGCTTTCGATACATAATTACCTAGTCCTTATGACCATGAGATCATATAAATCACTTATACCGGAAAGGTACTTTGATTACACCAAACACCACTGCGTAAATGGGTGGCTATAAAGGTGGGATTAAGTATCCTAAAGTATGAGTTGAAGCATATGGATCAACAGTGGGATTTGTCCATCCCGATGACGGATAGATATACTCTGGGCCCTCTCGGTGGAATGTCGTCTAATGTCTTGCAAGCATATGAATAAGTTCATAAGAGACCACATACCACGGTACGAGTAAAGAGTACTTGTCAGAGACGAGGTTGAACAAGGTATAGAGTGATACCGAAGATCAAACCTCGGACAAGTAAAATATCGCGAGACAAAGGGAATTAGTAATGTATGTGAATGGTTCATTCGATCACTAAATGTCATCGTTGAATATGTGGGAGCCATTATGGATCTCCAGATCCCGCTATTGGTTATTGGTCAGAGTGAGTACTCAACCATGTCCGCATAGTTCACGAACCGTAGGGTGACACACTTAAAGTTGGATGTTGAAATGGTAGTACTTGAATATGGAATGAAGTTGGAATATTTGTTCGGAGTCCCGGATGAGATCCCGGACGTCACGAGGAGTTCCGGAATGGTCCGGAGAATAAGATTCATATATAGGATGTCATTTTATGTGAAATAAAATGTCGCGGAAGGTTCTATGGAAGGTTCTAGAAGGTTCTAGAAAAGTCCGGAAGAAACCACCAAGGAAGGTGGAGTCCACATGGGACTCCACCACCATGGCCGGCCAGCCCTAGATGGGGTGGAGTCCCAAGTGGACTCCACCATAGGGGGCCGGCCACCCCCCCCCCCCCCACATGGGAGGTGGAAATCCCACCCTTTGGGTGGGAGTCCTAGTTGGGCTAGGTTTCACCTCTTATGGAAGGTTTTGGTTTCGGGTCTTATTCGAAGACTTGGACACCAACACTTGGGATCCACCTATATAATGAGGGGCCAAGGGAGGGGGCCGGCCACCCCAAGACCACAAGCTGGCCGCCCCCCATAGAGTGGCCGGCCACCCCTCCCAAACCCTAGCCAAGCTCCTCTCCTCCATATTGCCCGCATAGCTTAGCGAAGCTCCACCGGACTTCTTCACCGCCACCGACACCACGCCGTCGTGCTGTCGGATTCAAGAGGAGCTACTACTTCCGCTGCCCGCTGGAACGGGGAGGTGGACGTCGTCTTCATCAACAACCGAACGTGTGACCGAGTACGGAGGTGCTGCCCGTTCGTGGCGCCGGAACCGATCGTGATCAAGATCTTCTACGCGCTTTTGCAAGCGGCAAGTGAACGTCTACCGCAGCAACAAGAGCCTCCTCTTGTAGGCTTTGGAATCTCTTCAAGGGTGAGACTCGATATCCCCTCGTTGCTACCGTCTTCTAGATTGCATCTTGGCTTGGATTGCGTGTTCGCCGTAGGAAATTTTTTGTTTTCTATGCAACGTTATCCTACAGCTAGAGTCGTGTACCGGGGGTCGCGGGGCATCGAAATCCTCCCGGGACCCGAAAACCGTGGACTATAACCCACGAAAACGGCCAGAAATGCTCGAAATCACGAGTTTTGACAATGCCGCTAGAGTCATGTACCAGGGGTCGCGGGGCATCAAAATCCTCCCGGGACCAGAAAACATGGACTATAGCCCACGAAAACAGCAAGAAATGCTCGAAATCGCGAGTTTTGACGATGCCGCCAGAGTCGTGTACCGTGGGTCACGGGGCATCGAAATCCTCCTGGGACCCGAAACCGTGGACTATAGCCCACGAAAACGGCCAGAAATGCTTGAAATAATGAGTTTTAATGATGCCGCTAGAGTCGTGTAACGGGGTCACAGGCATCGAAATCCTCCGGGACCCGAAACCTGGGACTCCGACGAAAACGGTCAGAAATGCTCGAAATCACGAGTTTTGACGATGCCGGTAGAGTCTTGTACCGTGGGTCACGGGGCATCGAAATCCTCCCGGGACCCGAAAACGTGGACCATAGCCCACGAAAACGGCCATAAATGCTTGAAATCACGAGTTTTAATGATGCCACTAGAGTCGTGTACCGAGGGTCACAGGGCATCGAAATCTTCCCGGGACCCGAAAATCGTGGACTATAGCCCACGAAAACGGCCAGAAATGCTCGAAATCACGAGTTTTTACGATGCCGCTAGAGTCATGTACCGGGGGTCACGGGGCATCGAAATCCTCGTGGGAACCGAAAACGTGGACTATAGCCCATGAAAACGGCCAGAAATGCTCGAGATCACGAGTTTTGATGATGCCGCTAGAGTCATGTACCGGGGGTCACGTGGCATCAAAATCCTCCCGGGACCCGAAAATCGTGGACTATAGCCCACGAAAACAGCCAGAAATGCTCGAAATCGCGAGTTTTGACGATGCCACCAGAGTCGTGTACCGTGGGTCAGGGGGCATCGAAATCCTCCCGGGACCCGAAAACGTGGACCATAGCCCACGAAACGGCCATAAATGCTTGAAATCACGAGTTTTAATGATGCCGCTAGAGTCATGTACCGGGGTCACAGGCATCGAAATCATCCCGGAACCCGAAAATCGTGGACTATAGCCCACGAAAACGGCCAGAAATGCTCGAAATCACGAGTTTTGATGATGCCGCTAGAGTCGTGTACCGGGGGTCACGGGGCATCAAAATCCTCCCGGGACCCGAAAACGTGGACCATAGCCCACGAAAACGGCCATAAATGCTTGAAATCACGAGTTTTAATGATGCCGCTAGAGTCATGTACCGGGGGTCACAAGGCATCGAAATCATCCCGGGACCCGAAAATCGTGGACTATAGCCCACGAAAACGGCCAGAAATGCTCGAAATCACGAGTTTTAATGATGCCACTAGAATCGTGTACCAAGGGTCACAGGGAATCGAAATCATCCCGGGACCCAAAAATCGTGGACTATAGCCCACGAAAACGGCAAGAAATGCTCGAAATCACGAGTTTTGACGATGCCGCTAGAGTCGTGTACTGGGGGTCACGGGGCATCGAAATCCTCGTGGTAACCGAAAATGTGGACTATAGCCCATGAAAACGGCCAGAAATGCTCGAAATCACGAGTTTTGACGATGCCGCTAGAGTCATGTAACGAGGGTCACGGGGCATCGAATTCCTCCCGGGACCCGAAAACATGGACTATAGCCCACGAAAACAGCCAGAAATGCTCGAAATCGCGAGTTTTGACGATGCCGCCAGAGTCGTGTACCGTGGGTCACGGGGCATCGAAATCCTCCCGGGACCCGAAAACGTGGACCATAGCCCACGAAAACGGCCATAAATGCTTGAAATCACGATTTTTAATGATGCCGCTAGAGTCATGTACCGGGGGTCACAGGGCATCGAAATCATCCCGGGACCCGAAAATCGTGGACTATAGCCCACGAAAACAGCAAGAAATGCTCGAAATCACGAGTTTTGATGATGCCGCTAGAGTCGTGTACCGGGGGTCACGGGGCATCAAAATCCTCCCGGGACCCGAAAACGTGGACCATAGCCCACGAAAACGGCCATAAATGCTTGAAATCACGAGTTTTAATGATGCCGCTAGAGTCGTGTACCGGGGGTCACAGGGCATCGAAATCCTCCCGGGACCCGAAAACGTGGACCATAGCCCACGAAAACGGCCATAAATGCTCGAAATCACGAGTTTTGACGATGCCGCTAGAGTCATGTACCGGAGGTCACGGGGCATCAAAATCCTCCCGGGAACCGAAAACATGGACTATAGCCCACTAAAATAGCAAGAAATGCTCGAAATCACGAGTTTTGATGATGCCGCTAGAGTCATGTACCGGGGGTCACGTGGCATCAAAATCCTCCCGGGAACCGGAAATCGTGGACTATAGCCCACGAAAACAGCCAGAAATGCTCGAAATCGCGAGTTTTGACGATGCCGCCAGAGTCGTGTACCGTGGGTCACGGGGCATCGAAATCCTCCTGGGACCCGAAACCGTGGACTATAGCCAACGAAAACTGCCACAAATGCTTGAAATAACGAGTTTTGATGATGCCGCTAGAGTCGTGTACCGGGGGTCACAGGGCATCGAAATCCTCCCGGGACCCGAAACCGTGGACTCCGACGAAAACGGCCATAAATGCTTGAAATCACGAGTTTTGATGATGCCGCTAGAGTCGTGTACCGGGGGTCACGGGGCATCAAAATCCTCCCGGGAACCGAAAACGTGGACTATAGCCCACGAAAACAGCAAGAAATGCTCGAAATCACGAGTTTTGATGATGCCGCTAGAGTCGTGTACCGTGGGTCACGGGGCATCAAAATCCTCCCGGGACCCGAAAACGTGGACCATAGCCCACGAAAACGGCCATAAATGCTTGAAATCACGAGTTTTAATGATGCCGCTAGAGTCGTGTACCGGGGGTCACAGAGCATCGAAATCATCCCGGGACCCGAAAATCGTGGACTATAACCCATGAAAATGCTTGAAATAACGAGTTTTGATGATGCCGCTAGAGTCGTGTACCGGGGGTCACAGGGCATCGAAATCCTCCCGGGACCCGAAAACGTGGACTATAGCCCACGAAAACAGCAAGAAATGCTCGAAATCACGAGTTTTGATGATGCCGCTAGAGTCGTGTACCGGGGGTCACGGGGCATCAAAATCCTCCCGGGAACCGAAAACGTGGACTATAGCCCACGAAAACGGCCAGAAATGCTCGAAATCACGAGTTTTGACGATGCCGCTAGAGTCGTGTACCGGGGGTCATGGGGCATCGAAATCCTCGTGGGAACCGAAAACGTGGACTATAGCCCACGAAAACGGCCAGAAATGCTCGAAATCTTGAGTTTTGACGATGCTGCTAGAGTCATGCACCGGGGGTCACGGGGCATCGAAATACTCCAGGGACCCGAAAACCGTGGACTATAACCCACGAAAACGGCCAGAAATGCTCGGAATCACGAGTTTTGACAATGCCAATAGAGTCGTGTACCAGGGGTCGCGGGGCATCAAAATCCTCCCGGGACCAGAAAACATGGACTATGGCCCACGAAAACAACAAGAAATGCTCGAAATCGCGAGTTTTGACGATGCCGCCAGAGTTGTGTACCTGGGTCACGGGGCATCGAAATCCTCCTGGGACCCGAAACAGTGGACTATAGCCCACGAAAACGGCCAGAAATGCTTGAAATAATGAGTTTTAATGATGCCGCTAGAGTCGTGTACCGGGGGTCACAGGGCATCGAAATCCTCCCGGGACCCGAAACCGTGGACTCCGACGAAAACGGCCAGAAATGCTCGAAATCACGAGTTTTGACGATGCAGCTAGAGTCATGTACTGGGTCACGGGGCATCGAAATCCTCCCGGGACCCGAAAACATGGACTATAGCCCACGAAAATGGGCAGAAATGCTCGAGATCACGAGTTTTGATGATGCCGCTAGAGTCATGTACCGGGGGTCACGTGGCATCAAAATCCTCCCGGGAACCGAAAATCGTGGACTATAGCCCACGAGAATAGCTAGAAATGCTCGAAATCGCGAGTTTTGACGATGCCGCCAGAGTCGTGTACCGTGGGCCACGGGGCATCGAAATCCTCCCGGGACCCGAAAACGTGGACCATAGCCCACGAAAACGGCCATAAATGCTTGAAATCACTAGTTTTAATGATGCCGCTAGAGTCATGTACCGGGGGTCACAGGGCATCGAAATCATCCCGGGACCCGAAAATCGTGGACTATAGCCCACGAAAACGGCCAGAAATGCTTGAAATAACGAGTTTTGATGATGCCGCTAGAGTCGTGTACCGGGGGTCACAGGGCATCGAAATCCTCCCGGGACCCGAAACCGTGGACTCCGACGAAAACGGCCATAAATGCTTGAAATCACGAGTTTTGATGATGCCGCTAGAGTCGTGTACCGGGGGTCACGTGGCATCAAAATCCTCCCGGGAACCAAAAACGTGGACTATAGCCCACGAAAACAGCCAGAAATGCTCGAAATCGCGAGTTTTGACGATGCCGCCAGAGTCGTGTACCGTGGGTCACGGGGCATCGAAATCCTCCCGGGACCCGAAAACGTGGACCATAGCCCACGAAAACGGCCATAAATGCTTGAAATCACGAGTTTTAATGATGCTGCTAGAGTCATGTACCGGGGGTCACAGGGCATCGAAATCATCCCGGGACCCGAAAATCGTGGACTATAGCCCACGAAAACGGCCAGAAATGCTCGAAATCACGAGTTTTAATGATGCCACTAGAATCGTGTACCGGGGGTCACAGGGCATCGAAATCCTCGTGGGAACCGAAAACGTGGACTATAGCCCACGAAAACAGCAAGAAATGCTCGAAATCACGAGTTTTGATGATGCCGCTAGAGTCGTGTACCGTTGGTCACGGGGCATCAAAATCCTCCCGGGACCCGAAAACCGTGGACCATAGCCCACAAAAACGGCCATAAATGCTTGAAATCACGAGTTTTAATGATGCCGCTAGAGTCGTGTATCGGGGGTCATAGGGCATCGAAATCATCCCGGGAGCCAAAAATCGTGGACTATAGCCCACGAAAACGGCCAGAAATGCTCGAAATCACGAGTTTTGACGATGCCGCTAGAGTCGTGTACCGGGGGTCATGGGGCATCGAAATCCTCGTGGGAACCGAAAACGTGGACTATAGCCCACGAAAACGGCCAGAAATGCTCGAAATCTTGAGTTTTGACGATGCTGCTAGAGTCATGTACCGGGGGTCACGGGGCATCGAAATCCTCCCGGGACCCGAAAACCGTGGACTATAACCCACGAAAACGGCCAGAAATGCTCGAAATCACGAGTTTTGACAATGCCGCAAGAGTCATGTACCAGGGGTCGCGGGGCATCAAAATCCTCCTGGGACCAGAAAACATGGACTATGGCCCACGAAAACAGCAAGAAATGCTCGAAATCGCGAGTTTTGACGATGCCGCCAGAGACGTGTACCGTGGGTCACGGGGCATCGAAATCCTCCTGGGACCCGAAACCGTGGACTATAGCCCACGAAAACGGCCAGAAATGCTTGAAATAATGAGTTTTAATGATGAAGCTAGAGTCGTGTACCGGGGGTCACAGGGCATCGAAATCCTCCCGGGACCCGAAACCGTGGACTCCGACGAAAACGGCCAGAAATGCTCGAAATCACGAGTTTTGACGATGCCGCTAGAGTCATGTACTGGGGGTCACGGGGCATCGAAATCCTCCCGGGACCCGAAAACATGGACTATAGCCCACGAAAACGGGCAGAAATGCTCGAGATCACGAGTTTTGATGATGCCGCTAGAGTCATGTACCGGGAGTCACGTGGCATCAAAATCCTCCCGGAAACCGAAAATCGTGGACTATAGCCCACGAAAACAGCCAGAAATGCTCGAAATCGCGAGTTTTGACGATGCCGCCAGAGTCGTGTACCGTGGGTCACGGGGCATCGAAATCCTCCCGGGACCCGAAAACGTGGACCATAGTCCACGAAAACGGCCATAAATGCTTGAAATCACGAGTTTTAATGATGCCGCTTGAGTCATGTACCGGGGGTCACAGGGCATCGAAATCATCCCGGGACCCGAAAATCGTGGACTACAGCCCACGAAAACGGCCAGAAATGCTCGATATCACGAGTTTTGACGATGCCGCTAGAGTAGTGTACCGGGGGTCACGGGGCATCGAAATCCTCGTGGGAACCGAAAACGTGGACTATAGCCCACGAAAACGGCCAGAAATGCTCGAAATCACGAGTTTTGACGATGCCGCTATAGTCATGTACCGGGGGTCGCGGGGCATCGAAATCCTCCCGGGACCCGAAAACCGTGGACTATAACCCACGAAAACGGCCAGAAATGCTCGAAATCACGAGTTTTGACAATGCCGCTAGAGTCATGTACCAGGGGTCGCGGGCATCAAAATCCTCCCGGACCGTAAAACATGGACTATGGCCCACTTAAAACAGCAAGAAATGCTCGAAATCGCGAGTTTTGACGATGCCGCCAGAGTCGTGTACCGTGGGTCACGGGGCATCGAAATCCTCCTGGGACCTGAAACCGTGGACTATAGCCCACGAAAACGGCCAGAAATGCTTGAAATAATGAGTTTTAATGATGCCGCTAGAGTCGTGTACCGGGGGTCACAGGGCATCGAAATCCTCCCGGGACCCGAAACCGTGGACTCCGACGAAAACGGCCAGAAATGCTCGAAATCACGAGTTTTGACGATGCCGCTAGAGTCATGTACTGGGGGTCACGGGGCATCGAAATCCTCCCGGGAACCGAAAACGTGGACTATAGCCCACGAAAACAGCAAGAAATGCTCGAGATCACGAGTTTTGATGATGCCGCTAGAGTCATGTACCGGGGGTCACGTGGCATCAAAATCCTCCCGGGAACCGAAAATCGTGGACTATAGCCCACGAGAACAGCCAGAAATGCTCGAAATCGCGAGTTTTGACGATGCCGCCAGAGTCGTGTACCGTGGGTCACGGGGCATCGAAATCCTCCCGGGACCCGAAAACGTGGACCATAGCCCACGAAAACGGCCATAAATGTTTGAAATCACGAGTTTTAATGATGCCGCTAGAGTCATGTACCGGGGGTCACAGGGCATCGAAATCATCCCGGGACCTGAAAATCGTGGACTATAGCCCACGAAAACGGCCAGAAATGCTTGAAATAACGAGTTTTGATGATGCCGCTAGAGTCGTGTACCGGGGGTCACAGGGCATCAAAATCCTCCCGGGAACCGAAAACATGGACTATAGCCCACGAAAACAGCAAGAAATGCTCGAAATCACGAGTTTTGATGATGCCGCTAGAGTCGTGTACCGTGGGTCACGGGGCATCAAAATCCTCCCGGGACCCGAAAACATGGACCATAGCCCACGAAAACGGCCATAAATGCTTGAAATCACGAGTTTTAATGATGCCGCTAGAGTCCTGTATCGGGGGTCATAGGGCATCGAAATCATCCCGGGAGCCAAAAATCGTGGACTATAGCCCACGAAAACGGCCAGAAATGCTCGAAATCACGAGTTTTGACGATGCCGCTAGAGTCGTGTACCGGGGGTCATGGGGCATCGAAATCCTCGTGGGAACCGAAAACGTGGACTATAGCCCACGAAAACGGCCAGAAATGCTCGAAATCTTGAGTTTTGACGATGCTGCTAGAGTCATATACCGGGGGTCACGGGGCATCGAAATCCTCCCGGGACCCGAAAACCGTGGACTATAACCCACGAAAACGGCCAGAAATGCTCGAAATCACGAGTTTTGACAATGCCGCTAGAGTCATGTACCAGGGGTCGCGGGGCATCAAAATCCTCCTGGGACCAGAAAACATGGACTATGGCCCACGAAAACAGCAAGAAATGCTCGAAATCGCGAGTTTTGACGATGCCACCAGAGTCGTGTACCGTGGGTCACGGGGCATCGAAATCCTCCTGGGACCCGAAACGTGGACTATAGCCCATGAAAACGGCCAGAAATGCTTGAAATAATGAGTTTTAATGATGAAGCTAGAGTCGTGTACCGGGGGTCACAGGGCATCGAAATCCTCCCGGGACCCGAAACCGTGGACTCCGACGAAAACGGCCAGAAATGCTCGAAATCACGAGTTTTGACGATGCCGCTAGAGTCATGTACTGGGGGTCACGGGGCATCGAAATCCTCCCGGGACCCGAAAACATGGACTATAGCCCACGAAAATGGGCAGAAATGCTCGAGATCACGAGTTTTGATGATGCCGCTAGAGTCATGTACCGGGAGTCACGTGGCATCAAAATCCTCCCGGAAACCGAAAATCGTGGACTATAGCCCACGAAAACAGCCAGAAATGCTCGAAATCGCGAGTTTTGACGATGCCGCCAGAATCGTGTACCGTGGGTCACGGGGCATCGAAATCCTTCCGAGACCCGAAAACGTGGACCATAGCCCACGAAAACGGCCATAAATGCTTGAAATCACGAGTTTTAATGATGCTGCTAGAGTCATGTACCGGGGGTCACAGGGCATCGAAATCATCCCGGGACCCGAAAATCGTGGACTATAGCCCACGAAAACGGCCAGAAATGCTCGAAATCACGAGTTTTAATGATGCCACTAGAATCGTGTACCGGGGGTCATGGGGCATCGAAATCCTCGTGGGAACCGAAAACGTGGACTATATAGCCCACGAAAACGGCCAGAAATGCTCGAAATCTTGAGTTTTGACGATGCTGCTAGAGTCATGTACCGGGGGTCACGGGGCATCGAAATCCTCCCGAGACCCGAAAACCGTGGACTATAACCCACGAAAACGGCCAGAAATGCTCGAAATCACGAGTTTTGACAATGCCGCTAGAGTCATGTACCAGGGGTCGCGGGGCATCAAAATCCTCCCGGGACCAGAAAACATGGACTATGGCCCACGAAAACAGCAAGAAATGCTCGAAATCGCGAGTTTTGACGATGCCGCCAGAGTCGTGTACCGTGGGTCACGGGGCATCGAAATCCTCCTGGGACCTGAAACCGTGGACTGTAGCCCACGAAAACGGCCAGAAATGCTTGAAATAATGAGTTTTAATGATGCCGCTAGAGTCGTGTACCGGGGGTCATAGGGCATCGAAATCATCCCGGGACCCGAAACCGTGGACTCCGACGAAAACGGCCAGAAATGCTCGAAATCACGAGTTTTGACGATGCCGCTAGAGTCATGTACTGGGGCTCACGGGGCATCGAAATCCTCCCGGGACCCGAAAACATGGACTATAGCCCACGAAAATGGGCAGAAATGCTCGAGATCACGAGTTTTGATGATGCCGCTAGAGTCATGTACCGGGGGTCACGTGGCATCAAAATCCTCCCGGGAACCGAAAATCGTGGACTATAGCCCACGAGAACAGCCAGAAATGCTCGAAATCGCGAGTTTTGACGATGCCGACAGAGTCGTGTACCGTGGGTCACGGGGCATCGAAATCCTCCCGGGACCCGAAAACGTAGACCATAGCCCACGAAAAAGGCCATAAATGCTTGAAATCACGAGTTTTAATGATGCCGCTAGAGTCATGTACCGGGGGTCACAGGGCATCGAAATCATCCCGGGACCCGAAAATCGTGGACTATAGCCCACGAAAACGGCCAGAAATGCTTGAAATAACGAGTTTTGATGATGCCGCTAGAGTCGTGTACCGGGGGTCACAGGGCATCGAAATCCTCCCGGGACCCGAAACCGTGTACTCCGACGAAAACGGCCATAAATGCTTGAAATCACGAGTTTTGATGATGCCGCTAGAGTCGTGTACCGGGGGTCACGGGGCATCAAAATCCTCCCGGGACCCGAAAACGTAGACCGTAGCGGCCATAAATGCTTGAAATCACGAGTTTTAATGATGCCGCTAGAGTCATGTACCGGGGGTCACAGGGCATCGAAATCATCCCGGGACCCGAAAATCGTGGACTATAGCCCACGAAAACGGCCAGAAATGCTCGAAATCACGAGTTTTGATGATGCCGCTAGAGTCGTGTACCGGGGGTCACGGGGCATCAAAATCCTCCCGGGACCCGAAAACGTGGACCATAGCCCACGAAAACGGCCATAAATGCTTGAAATCACGAGTTTTAATGATGCCGCTAGAGTCATGTACCGGGGGTCACAAGGCATCGAAATCATCCCGGGACCCGAAAATCGTGGATTATAGCCCACGAAAACGGCCAGAAATGCTCGAAATCACGAGTTTTGATGATGCCGCTAGAGTCGTGTACCGGGGGTCACGGGGCATCAAAATCCTCCCGGGACCCGAAAACGTAGACCGTAGCCCACGAAAACGGCCATAAATGCTTGAAATCACGAGTTTTAATGATGCCGCTAGAGTCATGTACCGGGGGTCACAGGGCATCGAAATCATCCCGGGACCCGAAAATCGTGGACTATAGCCCACGAAAACGGCCAGAAATGCTCGAAATCACGAGTTTTGATGATGCCGCTAGAGTCGTGTACCGGGGTCACACGGCATCGAAATCATCCCGGACCCGAAAACGTGGACCATAGCCCACGAAAACGGCCATAAATGCTTGAAATCACGAGTTTTAATGATGCCGCTAGAGTCATGTACCGGGGGTCACAAGGCATCGAAATCATCCCGGGACCCGAAAATCGTGGATTATAGCCCACGAAAACGGCCAGAAATGCTCGAAATCACGAGTTTTAATGATACCACTAGAATCGTGTACCTAGGGTCACAGGGAATCGAAATCATCCCGGGACCCAAAAATCGTGGACTATAGTCCACGAAAACGGCAAGAAATGCTCGAAATCACGAGTTTTGACGATGCCGCTAGAGTCGTGTACTGGGGGTCACGGGGCATCGAAATCCTTGTGGTAACCGAAAATGTGGACTATAGCCCATGAAAACGGCCAGAAATGCTCGAAATCACGAGTTTTGACGATGCCGCTAGAGTCATGTAACGAGGGTCACGGGGCATCGAATTCCTCCCGGGACCCGAAAACATGGACTATAGCCCACGAAAACAGCCAGAAATGCTCGAAATCGCGAGTTTTGACGATGCCGCCAGAGTCGTGTACCGTGGGTCACGGGGCATCGAAATCCTCCTGGGACCCCAAACTAGCCCACGAAAACGGCCAGAAATGCTTGAAATAATGAGTTTTAATGATGCCGCTAGAGTCGTGTACCGGGGGTCACAGGGCATCGAAATCCTCCCGGGACCCGAAACCGTGGACTCCGACGAAAACGGTCAGAAATGCTCGAAATCAAGAGTTTTGACGCTGCCGGTAGAGTCATGTACCGTGGGTCACGGGGCATCGAAATCCTCTCGGGACCCGAAAACGTGGACCATAGCCCACGAAAACGGCCATAAATGCTTGAAATCACGAGTTTTAATGATGCCGCTTGAGTCATGTACCGGGGGTCACAGGGCATCGAAATCATCCCGGGACCCGAAAATCGTGGACTACAGCCCACGAAAACGGCCAGAAATGCTCGATATCACGAGTTTTGACGATGCCGCTAGAGTAGTGTACCGGGGGTCACGGGGCATCGAAATCCTCGTGGGAACCGAAAACGTGGACTATAGCCCACGAAACGGCCGAAATGCTCGAAATCACGAGTTTTGACGATGCCGCTAGAGTCATGTACCAGGGTCCCAGGGCAAAGGAATATTCCCGGGCCCCGAAAATCGTGGACTATAGCCCACGAAAACGGCCAGAAATGCTCGAAATCACGAGTTTTGACAATGCCGCTAGAGTCATGTACCAGGGGTCGCGGGGCATCAAAATCCTCCCGGGACCAGAAAACATGGACTATAGCCCACGAAAACAGCAAGAAATGCTCGAAATCGCGAGTTTTGACGATGCCGCCAGAGTCGTGTACCGTGGGTCACGGGGCATCGAAATCCTCCTGGGACCCGAAACCGTGGACTATAGCCCACGAAAACGGCCAGAAATGCTTGAAATAATGAGTTTTAATGATGCCGCTAGAGTCGTGTACCGGGGGTCACAGGGCCTCGAAATCCTCCCGGGACCCGAAACCGTGGACTCCGACGAAAACGGTCAGAAATGCTCGAAATCACGAGTTTTGACGATGCCGGTAGAGTCATGTACCGTGGGTCACGGGGCATCGAAATCCTCCCGGGACCCGAAAACGTGGACCATAGCCCACGAAAACGGCCATAAATGCTTGAAATCACGAGTTTTAATGATGCCACTAGAGTCGTGTACCGAGGGTCACAGGGCATCGAAATCTTCCCGGGACCCGAAAATCGTGGACTATAGCCCACGAAAACGGCCAGAAATGCTCGAAATCACGAGTTTTTACGATGCCGCTAGAGTCGTGTACCGGGGGTCACGGGCATCGAAATCCTCCCGGAACCGAAAACGTGGACTATAGCCCATGAAAACGGCCAGAAATGCTCGAGATCACGAGTTTTGATGATGCCGCTAGAGTCATGTACCGGGGGTCACAAGGCATCGAAATCATCCCGGGACCCGAAAATCGTGGACTATAGCCCACGAAAACGGCCAGAAATGCTCGAAATCACGAGTTTTAATGATGCCACTAGAATCGTGTACCAAGGGTCACAGGGAATCGAAATCATCCCGGGACCCAAAAATCGTGGACTATAGCCCACGAAAACGGCAAGAAATGCTCGAAATCACGAGTTTTGACGATGCCGCTAGAGTCGTGTACTGGGGGTCACGGGGCATCGAAATCCTCGTGGTAACCGAAAATGTGGACTACAGCCCATGAAAACGGCCAGAAATGCTCGAAATCACGAGTTTTGACGATGCCGCTAGAGTCATGTAACGAGGGTCACGGGGCATCGAATTCCTCCCGGGACCCGAAAACATGGACTATAGCCCACGAAAACAGCCAGAAATGCTCGAAATCGCGAGTTTTGACGATGCCGCCAGAGTCGTGTACCGTGGGTCACGGGGCATCGAAATCCTCCCGGGACCCGAAAACGTGGACCATAGCCCACGAAAACGGCCATAAATGCTTGAAATCACGATTTTTAATGATGCCGCTAGAGTCATGGACCGCGGGTCAGCTGGCATCGAAATCATCCCGGGACCCGAAAATCGTGGACTAGCCCACGAAAACGGCCAGAAATGCTCGAAATCACGAGTTTTGATGATGCCGCTAGAGTCGTGTACCGGGGGTCACGTGGCATCAAAATCCTCCCGGGACCCGAAAACGTGGACCATAGCCCACGAAAACGGCCATAAATGCTTGAAATCACGAGTTTTAATGATGCCGCTAGAGTCATGTACCGGGGGTCACAAGGCATCGAAATCCTCCTGGGACCCGAAAACATGGACTATAGCCCACGAAAACGGCCAGAAATGCTTGAAATAATGAGTTTTAATGATGCCGCTAGAGTCGTGTACCGGGGGTCACAGGGCATCGAAATCCTCCCGGGACCCGAAAACGTGGACTCCGACGAAAACGGCCAGAAATGCTCGAAATCACGAGTTTTGACGATGCCGCTAGAGTCATGTACTGGGGGTCACGGGGCATCGAAATCCTCCCGGGACCCGAAAACATGGACTATAGCCCACGAAAATGGGCAGAAATGCTTGAGATCACGAGTTTTGATGATGCCGCTAGAGTCATGTACCGGGGGTCACGTGGCATCAAAATCCTCCCGGGACCCGAAACCGTGGACTCCGACGAAAACGGTCAGAAATGCTCAAAATCACGAGTTTTGACGATGCCGGTAGAGTCAAGTACCGTGGGTCACGGGGCATCGAAATCCTCCCGGGACCCGAAAACGTGGACCATAGCCCACGAAAACGGCCATAAATGCTTGAAATCACGAGTTTTAATGATGCCGCTAGAGTCATGTACCGGGGGTCACGGGGCATCGAAATCCTCGTGGGAACCGAAAACGTGGACTATAGCCCACGAAAACGGCCAGAAATCATCCCGGGACCCGAAAATCGTGGATTATAGCCCACGAAAACGGCCAGAAATGCTCGAAATCACGAGTTTTAATGATACCACTAGAATCGTGTACCAAGGGTCACAGGGAATCGAAATCATCCCGGGACCCAAAAATCGTGGACTATAGTCCACGAAAACGGCAAGAAATGCTCGAAATCACGAGTTTTGACGATGCCGCTAGAGTCGTGTACTGGGGGTCACGGGGCATCGAAATCCTTGTGGTAACCGAAAATGTGGACTATAGCCCATGAAAACGGCCAGAAATGCTCGAAATCACGAGTTTTGACGATGCCGCTAGAGTCATGTAACGAGGGTCACGGGGCATCGAATTCCTCCCGGGACCCGAAAACATGGACTATAGCCCACGAAAACAGCCAGAAATGCTCGAAATCGCGAGTTTTGACGATGCCGCCAGAGTCGTGTACCGTGGGTCACGGGGCATCGAAATCCTCCTGGGACCCCAAACTAGCCCACGAAAACGGCCAGAAATGCTTGAAATAATGAGTTTTAATGATGCCGCTAGAGTCGTGTACCGGGGGTCACAGGGCATCGAAATCCTCCCGGGACCCGAAACCGTGGACTCCGACGAAAACGGTCAGAAATGCTCGAAATCAAGAGTTTTGACGCTGCCGGTAGAGTCATGTACCGTGGGTCACGGGGCATCGAAATCCTCTCGGGACCCGAAAACGTGGACCATAGCCCACGAAAACGGCCATAAATGCTTGAAATCACGAGTTTTAATGATGCCGCTTGAGTCATGTACCGGGGGTCACAGGGCATCGAAATCATCCCGGGACCCGAAAATCGTGGACTACAGCCCACGAAAACGGCCAGAAATGCTCGATATCACGAGTTTTGACGATGCCGCTAGAGTAGTGTACCGGGGGTCACGGGGCATCGAAATCCTCGTGGGAACCGAAAACGTGGACTATAGCCCACGAAAACGGCCAGAAATGCTCGAAATCACGAGTTTTGACGATGCCGCTATAGTCATGTACCGGGGGTCGCGGGGCATCGAAATCCTCCCGGGACCCGAAAATCGTGGACTATAACCCACGAAAACGGCCAGAAATGCTCGAAATCACGAGTTTTGACAATGCCGCTAGAGTCATGTACCAGGGGTCGCGGGGCATCAAAATCCTCCCGGGACCAGAAAACATGGACTATAGCCCACGAAAACAGCAAGAAATGCTCGAAATCGCGAGTTTTGACGATGCCGCCAGAGTCGTGTACCGTGGGTCACGGGGCATCGAAATCCTCCCGGGACCCGAAAACGTGGACTATAGCCCACGAAAACGGCCAGAAATGCTTGAAATAATGAGTTTTAATGATGCCGCTAGAGTCGTGTACCGGGGGTCACAGGGCCTCGAAATCCTCCCGGGACCCGAAACCGTGGACTCCGACGAAAACGGTCAGAAATGCTCGAAATCACGAGTTTTGACGATGCCGGTAGAGTCATGTACCGTGGGTCACGGGGCATCGAAATCCTCCCGGGACCCGAAAACGTGGACCATAGCCCACGAAAACGGCCATAAATGCTTGAAATCACGAGTTTTAATGATGCCACTAGAGTCGTGTACCGAGGGTCACAGGGCATCGAAATCTTCCCGGGACCCGAAAATCGTGGACTATAGCCCACGAAAACGGCCAGAAATGCTCGAAATCACGAGTTTTTACGATGCCGCTAGAGTCGTGTACCGGGGGTCACGGGGCATCGAAATCCTCCCGGGAACCGAAAACGTGGACTATAGCCCATGAAAACGGCCAGAAATGCTCGAGATCACGAGTTTTGATGATGCCGCTAGAGTCATGTACCGGGGGTCACAAGGCATCGAAATCATCCCGGGACCCGAAAATCGTGGACTATAGCCCACGAAAACGGCCAGAAATGCTCGAAATCACGAGTTTTAATGATGCCACTAGAATCGTGTACCAAGGGTCACAGGGAATCGAAATCATCCCGGGACCCAAAAATCGTGGACTATAGCCCACGAAAACGGCAAGAAATGCTCGAAATCACGAGTTTTGACGATGCCGCTAGAGTCGTGTACTGGGGGTCACGGGGCATCGAAATCCTCGTGGTAACCGAAAATGTGGACTACAGCCCATGAAAACGGCCAGAAATGCTCGAAATCACGAGTTTTGACGATGCCGCTAGAGTCATGTAACGAGGGTCACGGGGCATCGAATTCCTCCCGGGACCCGAAAACATGGACTATAGCCCACGAAAACAGCCAGAAATGCTCGAAATCGCGAGTTTTGACGATGCCGCCAGAGTCGTGTACCGTGGGTCACGGGGCATCGAAATCCTCCCGGGACCCGAAAACGTGGACCATAGCCCACGAAAACGGCCATAAATGCTTGAATTCACGTTTTTTAATGATGCCGCTATAGTGTTGTACGGGGGTAAACAGGGATTCGAAATCATGCCGGGACCGGAAATTCGTGGACTAGCCCACGAAAACGGCCAGAAATGCTCGAAATCACGAGTTTTGATGATGCCGCTAGAGTCGTGTACCGGGGGTCACGTGGCATCAAAATCCTCCCGGGACCCGAAAACGTGGACCATAGCCCACGAAAACGGCCATAAATGCTTGAAATCACGAGTTTTAATGATGCCGCTAGAGTCATGTACCGGGGGTCACAAGGCATCGAAATCCTCCTGGGACCCGAAAACATGGACTATAGCCCACGAAAACGGCCAGAAATGCTTGAAATAATGAGTTTTAATGATGCCGCTAGAGTCGTGTACCGGGGGTCACAGGGCATCGAAATCCTCCCGGGACCCGAAACCGTGGACTCCGACGAAAACGGTCAGAAATGCTCGAAATCACGAGTTTTGACGATGCCGCTAGAGTCATGTACTGGGGGTCACGGGGCATCGAAATCCTCCCGGGACCCGAAAACATGGACTATAGCCCACGAAAATGGGCAGAAATGCTTGAGATCACGAGTTTTGATGATGCCGCTAGAGTCATGTACCGGGGGTCACGTGGCATCAAAATCCTCCCGGGACCCGAAACCGTGGACTCCGACGAAAACGGTCAGAAATGCTCAAAATCACGAGTTTTGACGATGCCGGTAGAGTCAAGTACCGTGGGTCACGGGGCATCGAAATCCTCCCGGGACCCGAAAACGTGGACCATAGCCCACGAAAACGGCCATAAATGCTTGAAATCACGAGTTTTAATGATGCCGCTAGAGTCATGTACCGGGGGTCACGGGGCATCGAAATCCTCGTGGGAACCGAAAACGTGGACTATAGCCCACGAAAACGGCCAGAAATGCTCGAAATCACGAGTTTTTACGATGCCGCTAGAGTCGTGTACCGGGGGTCGCGGGGCATCGAAATCCTCGTGGGAACCGAAAACGTGGACTATAGCCCATGACAACGGCCAGAAATGCTCGAAATCACGAGTTTTGACGATGCCGCTAGAGTCATGTACTGGGGGTCACGGGGCATCGAAATCCTCCCGGGACCCGAAAACATGGATTATAGCCCACGAAAACGGGCAGAAATGCTCGAGATCACGAGTTTTGACGATGACGCTAGAGTCGTGTACCGGGGGTCACGTGGCATCAAAATCCTCCCGGGACCCGAAAACATGGACTATAGCCCACGAAAACAGCCAGAAATGCTCGAAATCGCGAGTTTTGACGATGCCGCCAGAGTCGTGTACCGTCGGTCATGGGGCATCGAAATCCTCGTGGTAACCCCACAGGTGGACCATAGCCCACGAAAACGGCCAGAAATGCTTGAAATCACGAGTTTTAATGATGCCGCTAGAGTCATGTACCGGGGGTCACAGGGCATCGAAATCATCCCGGGACCCGAAAATCGTGGACTATAGCCCACGAAAACGGCCAGAAATGCTCGAAATCACGAGTTTTGATGATGCCGCTAGAGTCGTGTACCGGGGGTCACGGGGCATCAAAATCCTCCCAGGACCCGAAAACGTGGACCATAGCCCACGAAAACGGCCATAAATGCTTGAAATCACGAGTTTTAATGATGCTGCTAGAGTCATGTACCGGGGGGTCACAAGGCATCGAAATCATACCGGGACCCGAAAATCGTGGACTATAGCCCACGAAAACGGCCAGAAATGCTCGAAATCACGAGTTTTAATGATGCCACTAGAATCGTGTACCAAGGGTCACAGGGAATCGAAATCATCCCGGGACCCAAAAATCGTGGACTATAGCCCACGAAAACGGCAAGAAATGCTCGAAATCACGAGTTTTGTCGTTGCCGCTTAGAGTCGTGTCTTGGGGTCACGGGGCATCGAAATCCTAGTGGTAACCGTAAATCGTGGACTATAGCCCACGAAAACGGCCAGAAATGCTCGAAATCACGAGTTTTGACGATGCCGCTAGAGTCATGTAACGAGGGTCACGGGGCATCGAATTCCTCCCGGGACCCGAAAACATGGACTATAGCCCACGAAAACAGCCAGAAATGCTCGAAATCGCGAGTTTTGACGATGCCGCGAGTCGTGTACCGTGGGTCACGGGGCATCGAAATCCTCCCGGACCCGAAAATCGTGGACTATAGCCCACGAAAACGGCCATAAATGCTTGAAATCACGATTTTTAATGATGCCGCTAGAGTCATGTACCGGGGGTCACGGGGCATCGAAATCCTCCCGGGACCCTAAAATCGTGGACTAGCCCACGAACGGCCGTAAATGCTCGAAATCACGAGTTTTGATGATGCCGCTAGAGTCGTGTACCGGGGGTCACGTGGCATCAAAATCCTCCCGGGACCGAAACGTGGACCATAGCCCACGAAAAACGGCCATAAATGCTTGAAATCACGAGTTTTAATGATGCCGCTAGAGTCATGTACCGAGGGTCACAAGGCATCGAAATACTCCTGGGACCCGAAAACATGGACTATAGCCCACGAAAACGGCCAGAAATGGTTGAAATCATGAGTTTTAATGATGCCGCTAGAGTCCTGTACCGGGGTCACAGGCATCGAAATCCTCCGGGACCGCAACCGTGGACTCCGACGAAAACGGCCAGAAATGCTCGAAATCACGAGTTTTGACGATGCCGCTAGAGTCATGTATTGGGGGTCACGGGGCATCGAAATCCTCCCGGGACCCGAAAACATGGACTATAGCCCACGAAAATGGGCAGAAATGCTTGAGATCACGAGTTTTGATGATGCCGCTAGAGTCATGTACCGGGGGTCACGTGGCATCAAAATCCTCCCGGGACCCGAAAACGTGGACACCGACGAAACGGTCGAAATGCTCAAAATCACGAGTTTTGACGATGCCGGTAGAGTCAAGTACCGTGGGTCACGGGGCATCGAAATCCTCCCGGGACCCGAAAACGTGGACCATAGCCCACGAAAACGGCCATAAATGCTTGAAATCACGAGTTTTAATGATGCCGCTAGAGTCATGTACCGGGGGTCACGGGGCATCGAAATCCTCGTGGGAACCGAAAACGTGGACTATAGCCCACGAAAACGGCTAGAAATGCTCGAAATCACGAGTTTTGACGATGCCGCTAGAGTCATGTACCGGGGGTCGCGGGGCATCGAAATCCTCCCGGGACCCGAAAACCGTGGACTATAACCCACGAAAACGGCCAGAAATGCTCGAAATCACGAGTTTTGACAATGCCGCTAGAGTCGTGTACCGTGGGTCACGGGGCATCGAAATCCTCCCGGGACCCGAAAACGTGGACCATAGCCCACGAAAACGGCCATAAATGCTTGAAATCACGATTTTTAATGATGCCGCTAGAGTCATGTACCGGGGGTCACAGGGCATCGAAATCATCCCGGGACCCTAAAACCGTGGACTAGCCCACGAAAACGGCCAGAAATGCTCGAAATCACGAGTTTTGATGATGCCGCTAGAGTCGTGTACTGGGGGTCACGGGGCATCGAAATCCTCGTGGTAACAGAAAATGTGGACTACAGCCCATGAAAACGGCCAGAAATGCTCGAAATCACGAGTTTTGACGATGCCGCTAGAGTCATGTAACGAGGGTCACGGGGCATCGAATTCCTCCCGGGACCCGAAAACATGGACTATAGCCCACGAAAACAGCCAGAAATGCTCGAAATCGCGAGTTTTGACGATGCCGCCAGAGTCGTGTACCGTGGGTCACGGGGCATCGAAATCCTCCCGGGACCCGAAAACGTGGACCATAGCCCACGAAAACGGCCATAAATGCTTGAAATCACGATTTTTAATGATGCCGCTAGAGTCATGTACCGGGGGTCACAGGGCATCGAAATCATCCCGGGACCCTAAAATCGTGGACTAGCCCACGAAAACGGCCAGAAATGCTCGAAATCACGAGTTTTGATGATGCCGCTAGAGTCGTGTACCGGGGGTCACGTGGCATCAAAATCCTCCCGGGACCCGAAAACGTGGACCATAGCCCACGAAAACGGCCATAAATGCTTGAAATCACGAGTTTTAATGATGCCGCTAGAGTCATGTACCGAGGGTCACAAGGCATCGAAATCCTCCTGGGACCCGAAAACATGGACTATAGCCCACGAAAACGGCCAGAAATGGTTGAAATAATGAGTTTTAATGATGCCGCTAGAGTCGTGTACCGGGGGTCACAGGGCATCGAAATCCTCCCGGGACCCGAAACCGTGGACTCCGACGAAAACGGCCAGAAATGCTCGAAATCACGAGTTTTGACGATGCCGCTAGAGTCATGTATTGGGGGTCACGGGGCATCGAAATCCTCCCGGGACCCGAAAACATGGACTATAGCCCACGAAAATGGGCAGAAATGCTTGAGATCACGAGTTTTGATGATGCCGCTAGAGTCATGTACCGGGGGTCACGTGGCATCAAAATCCTTCCGGGACCCGAAACCGTGGACTCCGACGAAAACGGTCAGAAATGCTCAAAATCACGAGTTTTGACGATGCCGGTAGAGTCAAGTACCGTGGGTCACGGGGCATCGAAATCCTCCCGGGACCCGAAAACGTGGACCATAGCCCACGAAAACGGCCATAAATGCTTGAAATCACGAGTTTTAATGATGCCGCTAGAGTCATGTACCGGGGGTCACGGGGCATCGAAATCCTCGTGGGAACCGAAAACGTGGACTATAGCCCACGAAAACGGCCAGAAATGCTCGAAATCACGAGTTTTGACGATGCCGCTAGAGTCATGTACCGGGGTCGCGGGGCATCGAAATCCTCCGGGACCCGAAACCGTGGACTCCGACGAAAACGGCCAGAAATGCTCGAAATCACGAGTTTTGACGATGCCGCTAGAGTCATGTACCGGGGGTCGCGGGGCATCAAAATCCTCCCGGGACCAGAAAACATGGACTATAGCCCACGAAAACAGCAAGAAATGCTCGAAATCGCGAGTTTTGACGATGCCGCCAGAGTCGTGTACCGTGGGTCACGGGGCATCGAAATCCTCCATGGGACCCGAAACCGTGGACTATAGGCCACGAAAACGGCCAGAAATGCTTGAAATAATGAGTTTTAATGATGCCGCTAGAGTCGTGTACCGGGGTCACAGGGCATCAAAATCCTCCCGGGACCCGAAACCGTGGACTCCGACGAAAACGGTCCGAAATGCTCGAAATCACGAGTTTTGACGATGCCGGTAGAGTCATGTACCGTGGGTCACGGGGCATCGAAATCCTCCCGGGACCCGAAAACGTGGACCATAGCCCACGAAAACGGCCATAAATGCTTGAAATCACGAGTTTTAATGATGCCACTAGAGTCGTGAACCGAGGGTCACAGGGCATCGAAATCTTCCCGGGACCCGAAAATCGTGGACTATAGCCCACGAAAACGGCCAGAAATGCTCGAAATCACCAGTTTTTACGATGCCGCTAGAGTCGTGTACCGGGGGTCACGGGGCATCGAAATCCTCGTGGGAACCGAAAACGTGGACTATAGCCCATGACAACGGCCAGAAATGCTCGAAATCACGAGTTTTGACGATGCCGCTAGAATCATGTACTGGAGGTCACGGGGCATCGAAATCCTCCCGGGACCCGAAAACATGGATTATAGCCCACGAAAACGGGCAGAAATGCTCGAGATCACGAGTTTTGATGATGCCGCTAGAGTCATGTACCGGGGGTCACGTGGCATCAAAATCCTCCCGGGAACCGAAAACCGTGGACTCCGACGAAAACGGTCAGAAATGCTCGAAATCACGAGTTTTGACGATGCCGGTAGAGTCATGTACCGTGGGTCACGGGGCATCGAAATCCTCCCGGGACCCGAAAACATGGACCATAGCCCACGAAAACGGCCATAAATGCTTGAAATCACGAGTTTTAATGATGCCACTAGAGTCGTGAACCGAGGGTCACAGGGCATCGAAATCTTCCCGGGACCCGAAAATCGTGGACTATAGCCCACGAAAACGGCCAGAAATGCTCGAAATCACGAGTTTTAATGATGCCACTAGAGTCATGTACCGGGGGTCACGTGGCATCAAAATCCTCCCGGGAACCGAAAATCGTGGACTATAGCCCACGAGAATAGCTAGAAATGCTCGAAATCGCGAGTTTTGACGATGCCGCCAGAGTCGTGTACCGTGGGCCACGGGGCATCGAAATCCTCCCGGGACCCGAAAACGTGGACCATAGCCCACGAAAACGGCCATAAATGCTTGAAATCACTAGTTTTAATGATGCCGCTAGAGTCATGTACCGGGGGTCACAGGGCATCGAAATCATCCCGGGACCCGAAAATCGTGGACTATAGCCCACGAAAACGGCCAGAAATGCTTGAAATAACGAGTTTTGATGATGCCGCTAGAGTCGTGTACCGGGGGTCACAGGGCATCGAAATCCTCCCGGGACCCGAAACCGTGGACTCCGACGAAAACGGCCATAAATGCTTGAAATCACGAGTTTTGATGATGCCGCTAGCGTCGTGTACCGGGGGTCACGTGGCATCAAAATCCTCCCGGGAACCAAAAACGTGGACTATAGCCCACGAAAACAGCCAGAAATGCTCGAAATCGCGAGTTTTGACGATGCCGCCAGAGTCGTGTACCGTGGGTCACGGGGCATCGAAATCCTCCCGGGACCCGAAAACGTGGACCATAGCCCACGAAAACGGCCATAAATGCTTGAAATCACGAGTTTTAATGATGCTGCTAGAGTCATGTACCGGGGGTCACAGGGCATCGAAATCATCCCGGGACCCGAAAATCGTGGACTATAGCCCACGAAAACGGCCAGAAATGCTCGAAATCACGAGTTTTAATGATGCCACTAGAATCGTGTACCGGGGGTCACAGGGCATCGAAATCCTCGTGGGAACCGAAAACGTGGACTATAGCCCACGAAAACAGCAAGAAATGCTCGAAATCACGAGTTTTGATGATGCCGCTAGAGTCGTGTACCGTTGGTCACGGGGCATCAAAATCCTCCCGGGACCCGAAAACCGTGGACCATAGCCCACAAAAACGGCCATAAATGCTTGATATCACGAGTTTTAATGATGCCGCTAGAGTCGTGTATCGGGGGTCATAGGGCATCGAAATCATCCCGGGAGCCAAAAATCGTGGACTATAGCCCACGAAAACGGCTAGAAATGCTCGAAATCACGAGTTTTGACGATGCCGCTAGAGTCGTGTACCGGGGGTCATGGGGCATCGAAATCCTCGTGGGAACCGAAAACGTGGACTATAGCCCACGAAAACGGCCAGAAATGCTCGAAATCTTGAGTTTTGACGATGCTGCTAGAGTCATGTACCGGGGGTCACGGGGCATCGAAATCCTCCCGGGACCCGAAAACCGTGGACTATAACCCACAGCGGCCAGAAATGCTCGAAATCACGAGTTTTGACAATGCCGCAAGAGTCATGTACCAGGGGTCGCGGGGCATCAAAATCCTCCTGGGACCAGAAAACATGGACTATGGCCCACGAAAACAGCAAGAAATGCTCGAAATCGCGAGTTTTGACGATGCCGCCAGAGTCGTGTACCGTGGGTCACGGGGCATCGAAATCCTCCTGGGACCCGAAACCGTGGACTATAGCCCACGAAAACGGCCAGAAATGCTTGAAATAATGAGTTTTAATGATGAAGCTAGAGTCGTGTACCGGGGGTCACAGGGCATCGAAATCCTCCCGGGACCCGAAACCGTGGACTCCGACGAAAACGGCCAGAAATGCTCGAAATCACGAGTTTTGACGATGCCGCTAGAGTCATGTACCGGGGGTCACGGGGCATCGAAATCCTCCCGGGACCCGAAAACATGGACTATAGCCCACGAAAACGGGCAGAAATGCTCGAGATCACGAGTTTTGATGATGCCGCTAGAGTCATGTACCGGGAGTCACGTGGCATCAAAATCCTCCCGGAAACCGAAAATCGTGGACTATAGCCCACGAAAACAGCCAGAAATGCTCGAAATCGCGAGTTTTGACGATGCCGCCAGAGTCGTGTACCGTGGGTCACGGGGCATCGAAATCCTCCCGGGACCCGAAAACGTGGACCATAGTCCACGAAAACGGCCATAAATGCTTGAAATCACGAGTTTTAATGATGCTGCTAGAGTCATGTACCGGGGGTCACAGGGCATCGAAATCATCCCGGGACCCGAAAATCGTGGACTATAGCCCACGAAAACGGCCAGAAATGCTCGAAATCACGAGTTTTAATGATGCCACTAGAATCGTGTACCGGGGGTCATGGGGCATCGAAATCCTCGTGGGAACCGAAAACGTGGACTATAGCCCACGAAAACGGCCAGAAATGCTCGAAATCTTGAGTTTTGACGATGCTGCTAGAGTCATGTACCGGGGGTCACGGGGCATCGAAATCCTCCCGGGACCCGAAAACCGTGGACTATAACCCACGAAAACGGCCAGAAATGCTCGAAATCACGAGTTTTGACAATGCCGCTAGAGTCATGTACCAGGGGTCGCGGGGCATCAAAATCCTCCCGGGACCAGAAAACATGGACTATGGCCCACGAAAACAGCAAGAAATGCTCGAAATCGCGAGTTTTGACGATGCCGCCAGAGTCGTGTACCGTGGGTCACGGGGCATCGAAATCCTCCTGGGACCTGAAACCGTGGACTATAGCCCACGAAAACGGACAGAAATGCTTGAAATAATGAGTTTTAATGATGCCGCTAGAGTTGTGTACCGGGGGTCACAGGGCATCGAAATCCTCCCGGGACCCGAAACCGTGGACTCCGACGAAAACGGCCAGAAATGCTCGAAATCACGAGTTTTGACGATGCCGCTAGAGTCATGTACTGGGGGTCACGGGGCATCGAAATCCTCCCGGGAACCGAAAACGTGGACTATAGCCCACGAAAACAGCAAGAAATGCTCGAGATCACGAGTTTTGATGATGCCGCTAGAGTCATGTACCGGGGGTCACGTGGCATCAAAATCCTCCCGGGAACCGAAAATCGTGGACTATAGCCCACGAGAACAGCCAGAAATGCTCGAAATCGCGAGTTTTGACGATGCCGCCAGAGTCGTGTACCGTGGGTCACGGGGCATCGAAATCCTCCCGGGACCCGAAAACGTGGACCATAGCCCACGAAAACGGCCATAAATGTTTAAAATCACGAGTTTTAATGATGCCGCTAGAGTCATGTACCGGGGGTCACAGGGCATCGAAATCATCCCGGGACCTGAAAATCGTGGACTATAGCCCACGAAAACGGCCAGAAATGCTTGAAATAACGAGTTTTGATGATGCCGCTAGAGTCGTGTACCGGGGGTCACAGGGCATCAAAATCCTCCCGGGAACCGAAAACATGGACTATAGCCCACGAAAACAGCAAGAAATGCTCGAAATCACGAGTTTTGATGATGCCGCTAGAGTCGTGTACCGTGGGTCACGGGGCATCAAAATCCTCCCGGGACCAAAAATCGTGGACTATAGTCCACGAAAACGGCCATAAATGCTTGAAATCACGAGTTTTAATGATGCTGCTAGAGTCATGTACCGGGGGTCACAGGGCATCGAAATCATCCCGGGACCCGAAAATCGTGGACTATAGCCCACGAAAACGGCCAGAAATGCTCGAAATCACGAGTTTTAATGATGCCACTAGAATCGTGTACCGGGGGTCATGGGGCATCGAAATCCTCGTGGGAACCGAAAACGTGGACTATATAGCCCACGAAAACGGCCAGAAATGCTCGAAATCTTGAGTTTTGACGATGCTGCTAGAGTCATGTACCGGGGGTCACGGGGCATCGAAATCCTCCCGAGACCCGAAAACCGTGGACTATAACCCACGAAAACGGCCAGAAATGCTCGAAATCACGAGTTTTGATTATGCCGCTAGAGTCTTGTACCTGGGGTCTCGGGGCATCAAAATCCTCCCGGGACCAGAAAACATGGACTATGGCCCACGAAAACAGCAAGAAATGCTCGAAATCGCGAGTTTTGACGATGCCGCCAGAGTCGTGTACCGGGGGTCACGGGGCATCGAAATCCTCCCGGGAACCGAAAATCGTGGACCATAGCCCACGAAACGGCCATAAATGCTTGAAATCACGAGTTTTAATGATGCCGCTAGAGTCATGTACCGGGGTCACGGGCATCGAAATCATCCCAGGGACCGAGAGCTTAGTGGACTCAGCGTAACGGCTTGTCTCGGAAATCACGAGTTTTAAGCGATCTTGGCTAGGAGTCATGTCTTGAGGTCACAGATCGAAATCCTCGGGACCGAAAACATGGACTATAACCCACGAAAATGGGCGAGAAATGCTCGAAATCACGAGTTTTGATGATGCCGCTAGAGTCGTGTACCGGGGGTCACGTGGCATCAAAATCCTCCCGGGACCCGAAAACGTGGACCATAGCCCACGAAAACGGCCATAAATGCTTGAAATCACGAGTTTTAATGATGCCGCTAGAGTCATGTACCGAGGGTCACAAGGCATCGAAATCCTCCTGGGACCCGAAAACATGGACTATAGCCCACGAAAACGGCCAGAAATGGTTGAAATAATGAGTTTTAATGATGCCGCTAGAGTCGTGTACCGGGGGTCACAGGGCATCGAAATCCTCCCGGGACCCGAAACCGTGGACTCCGACGAAAACGGCCAGAAATGCTCGAAATCACGAGTTTTGACGATGCCGCTAGAGTCATGTATTGGGGGTCACGGGGCATCGAAATCCTCCCGGGACCCGAAAACATGGACTATAGCCCACGAAAATGGGCAGAAATGCTTGAGATCACGAGTTTTGATGATGCCGCTAGAGTCATGTACCGGGGGTCACGTGGCATCAAAATCCTTCCGGGACCCGAAACCGTGGACTATAGCCCACGAAAACGGCCAGAAATGCTCGAAATCACGAGTTTTGACGATGCCGGTAGAGTCAAGTACCGTGGGTCACGGGGCATCGAAATCCTCCCGGGACCCGAAAACGTGGACCATAGCCCACGAAAACGGCCATAAATGCTTGAAATCACGAGTTTTAATGATGCCGCTAGAGTCATGTACCGGGGGTCACGGGGCATCGAAATCCTCGTGGGAACCGAAAACGTGGACTATAGCCCACGAAAACGGCTAGAAATGCTCGAAATCACGAGTTTTGACGATGCCGCTAGAGTCATGTACCGGGGGTCGCGGCATCGAAATCCTCCGGGACCCGAAAACCGTGGACTATAACCCACAACGGCCGTAAATGCTCGAAATCACGAGTTTTGACAATGCCGCTAGAGTCGTGTACCGTGGGTCACGGGGCATCGAAATCCTCCCGGGACCAACGTGGACCATAGCCCACACGCTGACCATAAATGCTTGAAATCACGATCTTTAATGATGCCGCTAGAGTCATGTACCGGGGGTCACAGGGCATCGAAATCATCCCGGGACCCGAAAACATGGACTATAGCCCACGAAAACGGCCAGAAATGCTCGAAATCACGAGTTTTGACGATGCCGCTAGAGTCGTGTACTGGGGGTCACGGGGCATCGAAATCCTCGTGGTAACCGAAAATGTGGACTACAGCCCATGAAAACGGCCAGAAATGCTCGAAATCACGAGTTTTGACGATGCCGCTAGAGTCATGTAACGAGGGTCACGGGGCATCGAAATCCTCCTGGGACCCGAAAACATGGACTATAGCCCACGAAAACAGCCAGAAATGCTCGAAATCGCGAGTTTTGACGATGCCGCGAGAGTCGTGTACCGGGGGTCACGGGGCATCGAAATCCTCCCGGGACCCGAAAACGTGGACCATAGCCCACGAAAACGGCCATAAATGCTTGAAATCACGATTTTTAATGATGCCGCTAGAGTCATGTACCGGGGGTCACAGGGCATCGAAATCATCCCGGGACCCTAAAATCGTGGACTAGCCCACGAAAACGGCCAGAAATGCTCGAAATCACGAGTTTTGATGATGCCGCTAGAGTCGTGTACCGGGGGTCACGTGGCATCAAAATCCTCCCGGGACCCGAAAACGTGGACCATAGCCCACGAAAACGGCCATAAATGCTTGAAATCACGAGTTTTAATGATGCCGCTAGAGTCATGTACCGAGGGTCACAAGGCATCGAAATCCTCCTGGGACCCGAAAACATGGACTATAGCCCACGAAAACGGCCAGAAATGGTTGAAATAATGAGTTTTAATGATGCCGCTAGAGTCGTGTACCGGGGGTCACAGGGCATCGAAATCCTCCCGGGACCCGAAACCGTGGACTCAGCCCAACGGCCAGAAATGCTCGAAATCACGAGTTTTGACGATGCCGCTAGAGTCATGTATTGGGGGTCACGGGCATCGAAATCCTCCGGGACCCGAAAACATGGACTATAGCCCACGAAAATGGGCAGAAATGCTTGAGATCACGAGTTTTGATGATGCCGCTAGAGTCATGTACCGGGGGTCACGTGGCATCAAAATCCTTCCGGGACCCGAAACCGTGGACTCCGACGAAAACGGTCAGAAATGCTCAAAATCACGAGTTTTGACGATGCCGGTAGAGTCAAGTACCGTGGGTCACGGGGCATCGAAATCCTCCCGGGACCCGAAAACGTGGACCATAGCCCACGAAAACGGCCATAAATGCTTGAAATCACGAGTTTTAATGATGCCGCTAGAGTCATGTACCGGGGGTCACGGGGCATCGAAATCCTCGTGGGAACCGAAAACGTGGACTATAGCCCACGAAAACGGCCAGAAATGCTCGAAATCACGAGTTTTGACGATGCCGCTAGAGTCATGTACCGGGGGTCGCGGGGCATCGAAATCCTCCCGGGACCCGAAAACCGTGGACTATAACCCACGAAAACGGCCAGAAATGCTCGAAATCACGAGTTTTGACAATGCCGCTAGAGTCGTGTACCGTGGGTCACGGGGCATCGAAATCCTCCCGGGACCCGAAAACGTGGACCATAGCCCACGAAAACGGCCATAAATGCTTGAAATCACGATTTTTAATGATGCCGCTAGAGTCATGTACCGGGGGTCACAGGGCATCGAAATCATCCCGGGACCCTAAAACCGTGGACTAGCCCACGAAAACGGCCAGAAATGCTCGAAATCACGAGTTTTGATGATGCCGCTAGAGTCGTGTACTGGGGGTCACGGGGCATCGAAATCCTCGTGGTAACCGAAAATGTGGACTACAGCCCATGAAAACGGCCAGAAATGCTCGAAATCACGAGTTTTGACGATGCCGCTAGAGTCATGTAACGAGGGTCACGGGGCATCGAATTCCTCCCGGGACCCGAAAACATGGACTATAGCCCACGAAAACAGCCAGAAATGCTCGAAATCGCGAGTTTTGACGATGCCGCCAGAGTCGTGTACCGTGGGTCACGGGGCATCGAAATCCTCCCGGGACCCAGCGTGGACCATAGCCCACGAAAACGGCCATAAATGCTTGAAATCACGATTTTTAATGATGCCGCTAGAGTCATGTACCGGGGGTCACAGGGCATCGAAATCATCCCGGGACCCTAAAATCGTGGACTAGCCCACGAAAACGGCCAGAAATGCTCGAAATCACGAGTTTTGATGATGCCGCTAGAGTCGTGTACCGGGGGTCACGTGGCATCAAAATCCTCCCGGGACCCGAAAACGTGGACCATAGCCCACGAAAACGGCCATAAATGCTTGAAATCACGAGTTTTAATGATGCCGCTAGAGTCATGTACCGAGGGTCACAAGGCATCGAAATCCTCCAGGGACCCGAAAACATGGACTATAGCCCACGAAAACGGCCAGAAATGGTTGAAATAATGAGTTTTAATGATGCCGCTAGAGTCGTGTACCGGGGTCACGGGGCATCGAAATCCTCCGGGACCGAAACCGTGGACTCAGCCAACGGCCAGAAATGCTCGAAATCACGAGTTTTGACGATGCCGCTAGAGTCATGTATTGGGGGTCACGGGGCATCGAAATCCTCCCGGGACCCGAAAACATGGACTATAGCCCACGAAAATGGGCAGAAATGCTTGAGATCACGAGTTTTGATGATGCCGCTAGAGTCATGTACCGGGGGTCACGTGGCATCAAAATCCTTCCGGGACCCGAAACCGTGGACTCCGACGAAAACGGTCAGAAATGCTCAAAATCACGAGTTTTGACGATGCCGGTAGAGTCAAGTACCGTGGGTCACGGGGCATCGAAATCCTCCCGGGACCCGGCGTGGACCATAGCCCACGAAAACGGCCATAAATGCTTGAAATCACGAGTTTTAATGATGCCGCTAGAGTCATGTACCGGGGGTCACGGGGCATCGAAATCCTCGTGGGAACCGAAAACGTGGACTATAGCCCACGAAAACGGCCAGAAATGCTCGAAATCACGAGTTTTGACGATGCCGCTAGAGTCATGTACCGGGGGTCGCGGGGCATCGAAATCCTCCCGGGACCCGAAAACCGTGGACTATAACCCACGAAAACGGCCAGAAATGCTCGAAATCACGAGTTTTGACAATGCCGCTAGAGTCATGTACCAGGGGTCGCGGGGCATCAAAATCCTCCCGGGACCAGAAAACATGGACTATAGCCCACGAAAACAGCAAGAAATGCTCGAAATCGCGAGTTTTGACGATGCCGCCAGAGTCGTGTACCGTGGGTCACGGGGCATCGAAATCCTCCATGGGACCCGAAACCGTGGACTATAGGCCACGAAAACGGCCAGAAATGCTTGAAATAATGAGTTTTAATGATGCCGCTAGAGTCGTGTACCGGGGTCACAGGGCATCGAAATCCTCCCGGGACCCGAAACCGTGGACTCCGACGAAAACGGTCAGAAATGCTCGAAATCACGAGTTTTGACGATGCCGGTAGAGTCATGTACCGTGGGTCACGGGGCATCGAAATCCTCCCGGGACCCGAAAACGTGGACCATAGCCCACGAAAACGGCCATAAATGCTTGAAATCACGAGTTTTAATGATGCCACTAGAGTCGTGAACCGAGGGTCACAGGGCATCGAAATCTTCCCGGGACCCGAAAATCGTGGACTATAGCCCACGAAAACGGCCAGAAATGCTCGAAATCACCAGTTTTTACGATGCCGCTAGAGTCGTGTACCGGGGGTCACGGGGCATCGAAATCCTCGTGGGAACCGAAAACGTGGACTATAGCCCATGACAACGGCCAGAAATGCTCGAAATCACGAGTTTTGACGATGCCGCTAGAATCATGTACTGGGGGTCACGGGGCATCGAAATCCTCCCGGGACCCGAAAACATGGATTATAGCCCACAGCAGGCAGACATGCTCGAGATCACGAGTTTTGATGATGCCGCTAGAGTCATGTACCGGGGGTCACGTGGCATCAAAATCCTCCCGGGAACCGAAAACCGTGGACTCCGACGAAAACGGTCAGAAATGCTCGAAATCACGAGTTTTGACGATGTCGGTAGAGTCATGTACCGTGGGTCACGGGGCATCGAAATCCTCCCGGGACCCGAAAACATGGACCATAGCCCACGAAAACGGCCATAAATGCTTGAAATCACGAGTTTTAATGATGCCACTAGAGTCGTGAACCGAGGGTCACAGGGCATCGAAATCTTCCCGGGACCCGAAAATCGTGGACTATAGCCCACGAAAACGGCCAGAAATGCTCGAAATCACGAGTTTTTACGATGCCGCTAGAGTCGTGTACCGGGGGTCACGGGGCATCGAAATCCTCGTGGGAACCGAAAACGTGGACTATAGCCCATGACAACGGCCAGAAATGCTCGAAATCACGAGTTTTGACGATGCCGCTAGAGTCATGTACTGGGGGTCACGGGGCAACGAAATCCTCCCGGGACCCGAAAACATGGATTATAGCCCACGAGCAGGCAGAAATGCTCGAGATCACGAGTTTTGACGATGACGCTAGAGTCGTGTACCGGGGGTCACGTGGCATCAAAATCCTCCCGGGACCCGAAAAAATTGACAAAAACCCACGAAAACAGCCAGAAAAGCTAGAAATACCAAGTTTTGACGATGCCGCCAGAGTCGTGTACCGTCGGTCATGGGGCATCGAAATCCTCCGGGACCAACGTGGACCATAGCCCACAGAAACGGCCAGAGAAATGCTTGAAATCACGAGTTTTAATGATGCCGCTAGAGTCATGTACCGGGGTCACAGGGCATCGAAATCATCCGGGACCGAAAATCGTGGACTATAGCCCACCAACGGCCAGAAATGCTCGATATCACGAGTTTTGATGATGCCGCTAGAGTCGTGTACCGGGGGTCACGGGGCATCAAAATCCTCCCAGGACCCGAAAACGTGGACCATAGCCCACGAAAACGGCCATAAATGCTTGAAATCACGAGTTTTAATGATGTTGCTAGAGTCATGTACCGGGGGTCACAAGGCATCGAAATCATACCGGGACCCGAAAATCGTGGACTATAGCCCACGAAAACGGCCAGAAATGCTCGAAATCACGAGTTTTAATGATGCCACTAGAATCGTGTACCACGGGTCACAGGGAATCGAAATCATCCCGGGACCCAAAAATCGTGGACTATAGCCCACAACGGCAAGAAATGCTCGAAATCACGAGTTTTGACGATGCCGCTAGAGTCGTGTACTGGGGGTCACGGGGCATCGAAATCCTCGTGGTAACCGAAAATGTGGACTACAGCCCATGAAAACGGCCAGAAATGCTCGAAATCACGAGTTTTGACGATGCCGCTAGAGTCATGTAACGAGGGTCACGGGGCATCGAATTCCTCCCGGGACCCGAAAACATGGACTATAGCCCACGAAAACAGCCAGAAATGCTCGAAATCGCGAGTTTTGACGATGCCGCCAGAGTCGTGTACCGTGGGTCACGGGGCATCGAAATCCTCCCGGGACCAGCGTGGACCATAGCCCACAGCGGCCATAAATGCTTGAAATCACGAGTTTTAATGATGCCACTAGAATCGTGTACCAAGGGTCACAGGGCATCGAAATCATCCCGGGACCCTAAAATCGTGGACTAGCCCACGAAAACGGCCAGAAATGCTCGAAATCACGAGTTTTGATGATGCCGCTAGAGTCGTGTACCGGGGGTCACGTGGCATCAAAATCCTCCCGGGACCCGAAAACGTGGACCATAGCCCACGAAAACGGCCATAAATGCTTGAAATCACGAGTTTTAATGATGCCGCTAGAGTCATGTACCGGGGGTCACAAGGCATCGAAATCCTCCTGGGACCCGAAAACATGAACTATAGCCCACGAAAACGGCCAGAAATGCTTGAAATAATGAGTTTTAATGATGCCGCTAGAGTCGTGTACCGGGGGTCACAGGGCATCGAAATCCTCCCGGGACCCGAAACCGTGGACTCCGACGAAAACGGCCAGAAATGCTCGAAATCACGAGTTTTGACGATGCCGCTAGAGTCATGTACCGGGGGTCGCGGGGCATCGAAATCCTCCCGGGACCCGAAAACCGTGGACTATAACCCACGAAAACGGCCAGAAATGCTCGAAATCACGAGTTTTGACAATGCCGCTAGAGTCATGTACCAGGGGTCGCGGGGCATCAAAATCCTCCCGGGACCAGAAAACATGGACTCCGACGAAAACGGTCAGAAATGCTCAAAATCACGAGTTTTGACGATGCCGGTAGAGTCAAGTACCGTGGGTCACGGGGCATCGAAATCCTCCCGGGACCCGAAAACGTGGACCATAGCCCACGAAAACGGACATAAATGCTTGAAATCACGAGTTTTAATGATGCCGCTAGAGTCATGTACCGGGGGTCACGGGGCATCGAAATCCTCGTGGGAACCGAAAACGTGGACTATAGCCCACGAAAACGGCCAGAAATGCTCGAAATCACGAGTTTTGACGATGCCGCTAGAGTCATGTACCGGGGGTCGCGGGGCATCGAAATCCTCCCGGGACCCGAAAACCGTGGACTATAACCCACGAAAACGGCCAGAAATGCTCGAAATCACGAGTTTTGACAATGCCGCTAGAGTCATGTACCAGGGGTCGCGGGGCATCAAAATCCTCCCGGGACCAGAAAACATGGACTATAGCCCACGAAAACAGCAAGAAATGCTCGAAATCGCGAGTTTTGACGATGCCGCCAGAGTCGTGTACCGTGGGTCACGGGGCATCGAAATCCTCCTGGGACCCGAAACCGTGGACTATAGCCCACGAAAACGGCCAGAAATGCTTGAAATAATGAGTTTTAATGATGCCGCTAGAGTCGTGTACCGGGGTCACAGGGCATCGAAATCCTCCCGGGACCCGAAACCGTGGACTCCGACGAAAACGGTCAGAAATGCTCGAAATCACGAGTTTTGACGATGCCGGTAGAGTCATGTACCGTGGGTCACGGGGCATCGAAATCCTCCCGGGACCCGAAAACGTGGACCATAGCCCACGAAAACGGCCATAAATGCTTGAAATCACGAGTTTTAATGATGCCACTAGAGTCGTGAACCGAGGGTCACAGGGCATCGAAATCTTCCCGGGACCCGAAAATCGTGGACTATAGCCCACAGCGGCCAGAAATGCTCGAAATCACCAGTTTTTACGATGCCGCTAGAGTCGTGTACCGGGGTTACCGGGGCATCGAAATCCTCGTGGGAACCGAAAACGTGGACTATAGCCCATGACAACGGCCAGAAATGCTCGAAATCACGAGTTTTGACGATGCCGCTAGAATCATGTACTGGGGGTCACGGGGCATCGAAATCCTCCCGGGACCCGAAAACATGGATTATAGCCCACGAAAACGGGCAGAAATGCTCGAGATCACGAGTTTTGATGATGCCGCTAGAGTCATGTACCGGGGGTCACGTGGCATCAAAATCCTCCCGGGAACCGAAAACCGTGGACTCCGACGAAAACGGTCAGAAATGCTCGAAATCACGAGTTTTGACGATGCCGGTAGAGTCATGTACCGTGGGTCACGTGGCATCGAAATCCTCCCGGGACCCGAAAACATGGACCATAGCCCACGAAAACGGCCATAAATGCTTGAAATCACGAGTTTTAATGATGCCACTAGAGTCGTGAACCGAGGGTCACAGGGCATCGAAATCTTCCCGGGACCCGAAAATCGTGGACTATAGCCCACGAAAACGGCCAGAAATGCTCGAAATCACGAGTTTTTACGATGCCGCTAGAGTCGTGTACCGGGGGTCACGGGGCATCGAAATCCTCGTGGGAACCGAAAACGTGGACTATAGCCCATGACAACGGCCAGAAATGCTCGAAATCACGAGTTTTCACGATGCCGCTAGAGTCATGTACTGGGGGTCACGGGGCATCGAAATCCTCCCGGGACCCGAAAACATGGATTATAGCCCACGAAAACGGGCAGAAATGCTCGAGATCACGAGTTTTGACGATGACGCTAGAGTCGTGTACCGGGGGTCACGTGGCATCAAAATCCTCCCGGGACCCGAAAACATGGACTATAGCCCACGAAAACAGCCAGAAATGCTCGAAATCGCGAGTTTTGACGATGCCGCCAGAGTCGTGTACCGTCGGTCATGGGGCATCGAAATCCTCCCGGGACCCCAAAAACTTGTCCAAAACCCACCAAAACCGCCCGAAATGCTTGAAATCACGAGTTTTAATTATGCCGCTAGAGTCATGTACCGGGGGTCACAGGGCATCGAAATCAACCCGTGACCCTAAAATCGTGGACTATAGCCCACGTAAACGGCCAGAAATGCTCGAAATCACGAGTTTTGATGATGCCGCTAGAGTCGTGTACCGGGGGTCACGGGGCATCAAAATCCTCCCAGGACCCGAAAACGTGGACCATAGCCCACGAAAACGGCCATAAATGCTTGAAATCACGAGTTTTAATGATGCTGCTAGAGTCATGTACCGGGGGTCACAAGGCATCGAAATCATACCGGGACCCGAAAATCGTGGACTATAGCCCACGAAAACGGCCAGAAATGCTCGAAATCACGAGTTTTAATGATGCCACTAGAATCGTGTACCAAGGGTCACAGGGAATCGAAATCATCCCGGGACCCAAAAATCGTGGACTATAGCCCACGAAAACGGCAAGAAATGCTCGAAATCACGAGTTTTGACGATGCCGCTAGAGTCGTGTACTGGGGGTCACGGGGCATCGAAATCCTCGTGGTAACCGAAAATGTGGACTACAGCCCATGAAAACGGCCAGAAATGCTCGAAATCACGAGTTTTGACGATGCCGCTAGAGTCATGTAACGAGGGTCACGGGGCATCGAATTCCTCCCGGGACCCGAAAACATGGACTATAGCCCACGAAAACAGCCAGAAATGCTCGAAATCGCGAGTTTTGACGATGCCGCATGATTAGTGTACCGTGGGTCACGGGGCATCGAAATCATCCCGGGACCCGAAAACGTGGACCATAGCCCACGAAAACGGCCATAAATGCTTGAAATCACGATTTTTAATGATGCCGCTAGAGTCATGTACCGGGGGTCACAGGGCATCGAAATCATCCCGGGACCCTAAAATCGTGGACTAGCCCACGAAAACGGCCAGAAATGCTCGAAATCACGAGTTTTGATGATGCCGCTAGAGTCGTGTACCGGGGATCACGTGGCATCAAAATCCTCCCGGGACCCGAAAACGTGGACCATAGCCCACGAAAACGGCCATAAATGCTTGAAATCACGAGTTTTAATGATGCCGCTAGAGTCATGTACCGGGGGTCACAAGGCATCGAAATCCTCCTGGGACCCGAAAACATGGACTATAGCCCACGAAAACGGCCAGAAATGCTTGAAATAATGAGTTTTAATGATGCCGCTAGAGTCGTGTACCGGGGGTCACAGGGCATCGAAATCCTCCCGGGACCCGAAACCGTGGACTCCGACGAAAACGGCCAGAAATGCTCGAAATCACGAGTTTTGACGATGCCGCTAGAGTCATGTATTGGGGGTCACGGGGCATCGAAATCCTCCCGGGACCCGAAAACATGGACTATAGCCCACGAAAATGGGCAGAAATGCATGAGATCACGAGTTTTGATGATGCCGCTAGAGTCATGTACCAGGGGTCGCGGGGCATCAAAATCCTCCCGGGACCCGAAAACATGGACTATAGCCCACGAAAACAGCCAGAAATGCTCGAAATCGCGAGTTTTGACGATGCCGCCAGAGTCGTGTACCGTGGGTCACGGGGCATCGAAATCCTCCCGGGACCCGAAAACGTGGACCATAGCCCACGAAAACGGCCATAAATGCTTGAAATCACGAGTTTTAATGATGCCGCTAGAGTCATGTACCGTGGGTCACAAGGCATCGAAATCCTCCTGGGACCCGAAAACATGGACTATAGCCCACGAAAACGGCCAGAAATGCTTGAAATAATGAGTTTTAATGATGCCGCTAGAGTCGTGTACCGGGGGTCACAGGGCATCGAAATCCTCCCGGGACCCGAAACCGTGGACTCCGACGAAAACGGCCAGAAATGCTCGAAATCACGAGTTTTGACGATGCCGCTAGAGTCATGTATTGGGGGTCACGGGGCATCGAAATCCTCCCGGGACCCGAAAACATGGACTATAGCCCACGAAAATGGGCAGAAATGCATGAGATCACGAGTTTTGATGATGCCGCTAGAGTCATGTACCGGGGGTCACGTGGCATCAAAATCCTCCCGGGACCCGAAACCGTGGACTCCGACGAAAACGGTCAGAAATGCTCAAAATCACGAGTTTTGACGATGCCGGTAGAGTCAAGTACCGTGGGTCACGGGGCATCGAAATCCTCCCGGGACCCGAAAACGTGGACCATAGCCCACGAAAACGGCCATAAATGCTTGAAATCACGAGTTTTAATGATGCCGCTAGAGTCATGTACCGGGGGTCACGGGGCATCGAAATCCTCGTGGGAACCGAAAACGTGGACTATAGCCCACGAAACGGCCGAAAATGCTCGAAATCACGAGTTTTGACGATGCCGCTAGAGTCATGTACCGGGGTCGCGGGGCATCGAAATCCTCCGGGACCCGAAACCATGGACTATAACCCACGAAAACGGCCAGAAATGCTCGAAATCACGAGTTTTGACAATGTCGCTAGAGTCATGTACCAGGGGTCGCGGGGCATCAAAATCCTCCGGGACCGAGAAAACATGGACTATAGCCCAAGAAAACAGCAAGAAATGCTCGAAATCTCGAGTTTTGACGATGCCGCTAGAGTCGTGTACCGTGGGTCACGGGGCATCGAAATCCTCCTGGGACCCGAAACCGTGGACTATAGCCCACGAAAACGGCCAGAAATGCTTGAAATAATGAGTTTTAATGATGCCGCTAGAGTCGTGTACCGGGGTCACAGGGCATCGAAATCCTCCCGGGACCCGAAACCGTGGACTCCGAAAACGGTCAGAAATGCTCGAAATCACGAGTTTTGACGATGCCGGTAGAGTCATGTACCGTGGGTCACGGGGCATCGAAATCCTCCCGGGACCCGAAAACGTGGACCATAGCCCACGAAAACGGCCATAAATGCTTGAAATCACGAGTTTTAATGATGCCACTAGAGTCGTGAACCGAGGGTCACAGGGCATCGAAATCTTCCCGGGACCCGAAAATCGTGGACTATAGCCCACGAAAACGGCCAGAAATGCTCGAAATCACCAGTTTTTACGATGCCGCTAGAGTCGTGTACCGGGGGTCACGGGGCATCGAAATCCTCGTGGGAACCGAAAACGTGGACTATAGCCCATGACAACGGCCAGAAATGCTCGAAATCACGAGTTTTGACGATGCCGCTAGAATCATGTACTGGGGGTCACGGGGCATCGAAATCCTCCCGGGACCCGAAAACATGGATTATAGCCCACGAAAACGGGCAGAAATGCTCGAGATCACGAGTTTTGATGATGCCGCTAGAGTCATGTACCGGGGGTCACGTGGCATCAAAATCCTCCCGGGAACCGAAAACCGTGGACTCCGACGAAAACGGTCAGAAATGCTCGAAATCACGAGTTTTGACGATGCCGGTAGAGTCATGTACCGTGGGTCACGGGGCATCGAAATCCTCCCGGGACCCGAAAACATGGACCATAGCCCACGAAAACGGCCATAAATGCTTGAAATCACGAGTTTTAATGATGCCACTAGAGTCGTGAACCGAGGGTCACAGGGCATCGAAATCTTCCCGGGACCCGAAAATCGTGGACTATAGCCCACGAAAACGGCCAGAAATTTTCGAAATCACGAGTTTTTACGATGCCGCTAGAGTCGTGTACCGGGGGTCACGGGGCATCGAAATCCTCGTGGGAACCGAAAACGTGGACTATAGCCCATGACAACGGCCAGAAATGCTCGAAATCACGAGTTTTGACGATGCCGCTAGAGTCATGTACTGGGGGTCACGGGGCATCGAAATCCTCCCGGGACCCGAAAACATGGATTATAGCCCACGAAAACGGGCAGAAATGCTCGAGATCACGAGTTTTGACGATGACGCTAGAGTCGTGTACCGGGGGTCACGTGGCATCAAAATCCTCCCGGGACCCGAAAACATGGACTATAGCCCACGAAAACCGCCAGAAATGCTCGAAATCGCGAGTTTTGACGATGCCGCCAGAGTCGTGTACCGTCGGTCATGGGGCATCGAAATCCTCCCGGGACCCGAAAACGTGGACCATAGCCCACGAAAACGGCCAGAAATGCTTGAAATCACGAGTTTTAATGATGCTGCTAGAGTCATGTACCGGGGGTCACAGGGCATCGAAATCATCCCGGGACCCGAAAATCGTGGACTATAGCCCACGAAAACGGCCAGAAATGCTCGAAATCACGAGTTTTGATGATGCCGCTAGAGTCGTGTACCGGGGGTCACGGGGCATCAAAATCCTCCCAGGACCCGAAAACGTGGACCATAGCCCACGAAAACGGCCATAAATGCTTGAAATCACGAGTTTTAATGATGCCGCTAGAGTCATGTACCGGGGGTCACAAGGCATCGAAATCATACCGGGACCCGAAAATCGTGGACTATAGCCCACGAAAACGGCCAGAAATGCTCGAAATCACGAGTTTTAATGATGCCACTAGAATCGTGTACCAAGGGTCACAGGGAATCGAAATCATCCCGGGACCCAAAAATCGTGGACTATAGCCCACGAAAACGGCAAGAAATGCTCGAAATCACGAGTTTTGACGATGCCGCTAGAGTCGTGTACTGGGGGTCACGGGGCATCGAAATCCTTGTGGTAACCGAAAATGTGGACTATAGCCGATGAAAACGGCCAGAAATGCTCGAAATCACGAGTTTTGACGATGCCGCTAGAGTCATGTAACGAGGGTCACGGGGCATCGAATTCCTCCCGGGACCCGAAAACATGGACTATAGCCCACGAAAACAGCCAGAAATGCTCGAAATCGCGAGTTTTGACGATGCCGCCAGAGTCGTGTACCGTGGGTCACGGGGCATCGAAATCCTCCTGGGACCCGAAACCGTGGACTATAGCCCACGAAAACGGCCAGAAATGCTTGAAATAATGAGTTTTAATGATGCCGCTAGAGTCGTGTACCGGGGGTCACAGGGCATCGAAATCCTCCCGGGACCCGAAAACGTGGACTCCGACGAAAACGGTCAGAAATGCTCGAAATCAAGAGTTTTGACGCTGCCGGTAGAGTCATGTACCGTGGGTCACGGGGCATCGAAATCCTCTCGGGACCGAAACGTGGACCATAGCCCACGAAACGGCCATAAATGCTTGAAATCACGAGTTTTAATGATGCCGCTTGAGTCATGTACCGGGGTCACGGGGCATCGAAATCATCCCGGGACCCGAAAATCGTGGACTATAGCCCACGAACGGCCGTAAATGCTCGATATCACGAGTTTTGACGATGCCGCTAGAGTAGTGTACCGGGGGTCACGGGCATCGAAATCCTCGTGGGAACCCGAAACGTGGACTATAGCCCACGAAACGGCCGAAATGCTCGAAATCACGAGTTTTGACGATGCCGCTATAGTCATGTACCGGGGTCGCGGGGCATCGAAATCCTCCGGGACCCGAAAATCGTGGACTATAACCCACAGCGGCCAGAAATGCTCGAAATCACGAGTTTTGACAATGCCGCTAGAGTCATGTACCAGGGGTCGCGGGGCATCGAAATCATCCCGGGACCTGAAAATCGTGGACTATAGCCCACGAAAACAGCAAGAAATGCTCGAAATCGCGAGTTTTGACGATGCCGCCAGAGTCGTGTACCGTGGGTCACGGGGCATCGAAATCCTCCTGGGACCCGAAACCGTGGACTATAGCCCACGAAAACGGCCAGAAATGCTTGAAATAATGAGTTTTAATGATGCCGCTAGAGTCGTGTACCGGGGGTCACAGGGCATCGAAATCCTCCCGGGACCCGAAACCGTGGACTCCGACGAAAACGGTCAGAAATGCTCGAAATCACGAGTTTTGACGATGCCGGTAGAGTCATGTACCGTGGGTCACGGGGCATCGAAGTCCTCCCGGACCCGAAACGTGGACCATAGCCCACGAACGGCCATAAATGCTTGAAATCACGAGTTTTAATGATGCCACTAGAGTCGTGTACCGAGGGTCACAGGGCATCGAAATCTTCCCGGGACCCGAAAATCGTGGACTATAGCCCACGAAAACGGCCAGAAATGCTCGAAATCACAAGTTTTTACGATGCCGCTAGAGTCGTGTACCGGGGGTCACGGGGCATCGAAATCCTCCCGGGAACCGAAAACGTGGACTATAGCCCATGAAAACGGCCAGAAATGCTCGAGATCACGAGTTTTGATGATGCCGCTAGAGTCATGTACCGGGGGTCACAAGGCATCGAAATCATCCCGGGACCCGAAAATCGTGGACTATAGCCCACGAAAACGGCCATAAATGCTCGAAATCACGAGTTTTAATGATGCCACTAGAATCGTGTACCAAGGGTCACAGGAATCGAAATCATCCCGGGACCCAAAAATTGTGGACTATAGCCCACAACGGCAAGAAATGCTCGAAATCACGAGTTTTGACGATGCCGCTAGAGTCGTGTACTGGGGGTCACGGGGCATCGAAATCCTCGTGGTAACCGAAAATGTGGACTACAGCCCATGAAAACGGCCAGAAATGCTCGAAATCACGAGTTTTGACGATGCCGCTAGAGTCATGTAACGAGGGTCACGGGGCATCGAATTCCTCCGGGACCCGAAAACATGGACTATAGCCCACGAAAACAGCCAGAAATGCTCGAAATCGCGAGTTTTGACGATGCCGCCAGAGTCGTGTACCGTGGGTCACGGGGCATCGAAATCCTCCCGGGACCCGAAAACGTGGACCATAGCCCACGAAAACGGCCATAAATGCTTGAAATCACGATTTTTAATGATGCCGCTAGAGTCATGTACCGGGGGTCACAGGGCATCGAAATCATCCCGGGACCCGAAAATCGTGGACTAGCCCACGAAAACGGCCAGAAATGCTCGAAATCACGAGTTTTGATGATGCCGCTAGAGTCGTGTACCGGGGGTCACGTGGCATCAAAATCCTCCCGGGACCCGAAAACGTGGACCATAGCCCACGAAAACGGCCATAAATGCTTGAAATCACGAGTTTTAATGATGCCGCTAGAGTCATGTACCGGGGGTCACAAGGCATCGAAATCCTCCTGGGACCCGAAAACATGGACTATAGCCCACGAAAACGGCCAGAAATGCTTGAAATAATGAGTTTTAATGATGCCGCTAGAGTCGTGTACCGGGGGTCACAGGGCATCGAAATCCTCCCGGGACCCGAAACCGTGGACTCCGACGAAAACGGCCAGAAATGCTCGAAATCACGAGTTTTGACGATGCCGCTAGAGTCATGTACTGGGGGTCACGGGGCATCGAAATCCTCCCGGGACCCGAAAACATGGACTATAGCCCACGAAAATGGGCAGAAATGCTTGAGATCACGAGTTTTGATGATGCCGCTAGAGTCATGTACCGGGGGTCACGTGGCATCAAAATCCTCCCGGGACCCGAAACCGTGGACTCCGACGAAAACGGTCAGAAATGCTCAAAATCACGAGTTTTGACGATGCCGGTAGAGTCAAGTACCGTGGGTCACGGGGCATCGAAATCCTCCCGGGACCCGAAAACGTGGACCATAGCCCACGAAAACGGCCATAAATGCTTGAAATCACGAGTTTTAATGATGCCGCTAGAGTCATGTACCGGGGGTCACGGGGCATCGAAATCCTCGTGGGAACCGAAAACGTGGACTATAGCCCACGAAAACGGCCAGAAATGCTCGAAATCACGAGTTTTGACGATGCCGCTAGAGTCATGTACCGGGGGTCGCGGGGCATCGAAATCCTCCCGGGACCCGAAAACCGTGGACTATAACCCACGAAAACGGCCAGAAATGCTCGAAATCACGAGTTTTGACAATGCCGCTAGAGTCATGTACCAGGGGTCGCGGGGCATCAAAATCCTCCCGGGACCAGAAAACATGGACTATAGCCCACGAAAACAGCAAGAAATGCTCGAAATCGCGAGTTTTGACGATGCCGCCAGAGTCGTGTACCGTGGGTCACGGGGCATCGAAATCCTCCTGGGACCCGAAACCGTGGACTATAGCCCACGAAAACGGCCAGAAATGCTTGAAATAATGAGTTTTAATGATGCCGCTAGAGTCGTGTACCGGGGTCACAGGGCATCAAAATCCTCCCGGGACCGAAACCGTGGACTCCGACGAAAACGGTCGAAATGCTCGAAATCACGAGTTTTGACGATGCCGGTAGAGTCATGTACCGTGGGTCACGGGGCATCGAAATCCTCCCGGGACCCGAAAACGTGGACCATAGCCCACGAAAACGGCCATAAATGCTTGAAATCACGAGTTTTAATGATGCCACTAGAGTCGTGAACCGAGGGTCACAGGGCATCGAAATCTTCCCGGGACCCGAAAATCGTGGACTATAGCCCACGAAAACGGCCAGAAATGCTCGAAATCACCAGTTTTTACGATGCCGCTAGAGTCGTGTACCGGGGGTCACGGGGCATCGAAATCCTCGTGGGAACCGAAAACGTGGACTATAGCCCATGACAACGGCCAGAAATGCTCGAAATCACGAGTTTTGACGATGCCGCTAGAATCATGTACTGGGGGTCACGGGGCATCGAAATCCTCCCGGGACCCGAAAACATGGATTATAGCCCACGAAAACGGGCAGAAATGCTCGAGATCACAAGTTTTGATGATGCCGCTAGAGTCATGTACCGGGGGTCACGTGGCCTCAAAATCCTCCCGGGAACCGAAAACCGTGGACTCCGACGAAAACGGTCAGAAATGCTCGAAATCACGAGTTTTGACGATGCCGGTAGAGTCATGTACCGTGGGTCACGGGGCATCGAAATCCTCCCGGGACCCGAAAACATGGACCATAGCCCACGAAAACGGCCATAAATGCTTGAAATCACGAGTTTTAATGATGCCACTAGAGTCGTGAACCGAGGGTCACAGGGCATCGAAATCTTCCCGGGACCCGAAAATCGTGGACTATAGCCCACGAAAACGGCCAGAAATGCTCGAAATCACGAGTTTTTACGATGCCGCTAGAGTCGTGTACCGGGGGTCACGGGGCATCGAAATCCTCGTGGGAACCGAAAACGTGGACTATAGCCCATGACAACGGCCAGAAATGCTCGAAATCACGAGTTTTGACGATGCCGCTAGAGTCATGTACTGGGGGTCACGGGGCATCGAAATCCTCCCGGGACCCGAAAACATGGATTATAGCCCACGAAAACGGGCAGAAATGCTCGAGATCACGAGTTTTGACGATGACGCTAGAGTCGTGTACCGGGGGTCACGTGGCATCAAAATCCTCCCGGGACCCGAAAACATGGACTATAGCCCACGAAAACAGCCAGAAATGCTCGAAATCGCGAGTTTTGACGATGCCGCCAGAGTCGTGTACCGTCGGTCATGGGGCATCGAAATCCTCCCGGGACCCGAAAACGTGGACCATAGCCCACGAAAACGGCCAGAAATGCTTGAAATCACGAGTTTTAATGATGCCGCTAGAGTCATGTACCGGGGGTCACAGGGCATCGAAATCATCCCGGGACCCGAAAATCGTGGACTATAGCCCACGAAAACGGCCAGAAATGCTCGAAATCACGAGTTTTGATGATGCCGCTAGAGTCGTGTACCGGGGGTCACGGGGCATCAAAATCCTCCCAGGACCCGAAAACGTGGACCATAGCCCACGAAAACGGCCATAAATGCTTGAAATCACGAGTTTTAATGATGCTGCTAGAGTCATGTACCGGGGGGTCACAAGGCATCGAAATCATACCGGGACCCGAAAATCGTGGACTATAGCCCACGAAAACGGCCAGAAATGCTCGAAATCACGAGTTTTAATGATGCCACTAGAATCGTGTACCAAGGGTCACAGGGAATCGAAATCATCCCGGGACCCAAAAATCGTGGACTATAGCCCACGAAAACGGCAAGAAATGCTCGAAATCACGAGTTTTGACGATGCCGCTAGAGTCGTGTACTGGGGGTCACGGGGCATCGAAATCCTCGTGGTAACCGAAAATGTGGACTACAGCCCATGAAAACGGCCAGAAATGCTCGAAATCACGAGTTTTGACGATGCCGCTAGAGTCATGTAACGAGGGTCACGGGGCATCGAATTCCTCCCGGGACCCGAAAACATGGACTATAGCCCACGAAAACAGCCAGAAATGCTCGAAATCGCGAGTTTTGACGATGCCGCCAGAGTCGTGTACCGTGGGTCACGGGGCATCGAAATCCTCCCGGGACCCGAAAACGTGGACCATAGCCCACGAAAACGGCCATAAATGCTTGAAATCACGATTTTTAATGATGCCGCTAGAGTCATGTACCGGGGGTCACAGGGCATCGAAATCATCCCGGGACCCTAAAATCGTGGACTAGCCCACGAACGGCCGAAATGCTCGAAATCACGAGTTTTGATGATGCCGCTAGAGTCGTTTACCGGGGGTCACGTGGCATCGAAATCCTCCCGGGACCCCAAAACGTGGACCAGAGCCCACGAAAACGGCCATAAATGCTTGAAATCACGAGTTTTAATGATGCCGCTAGAGTCATGTACCGGGGGTCACAAGGCATCGAAATCCTCCTGGGACCCGAAAACATGGACTATAGCCCACGAAAACGGCCAGAAATGCTTGAAATAATGAGTTTTAATGATGCCGCTAGAGTCGTGTACCGGGGGTCACGGGGCATCGAAATCCTCCCGGGACCCGAAACCGTGGACTCCGACGAAAACGGCCAGAAATGCTCGAAATCACGAGTTTTGACGATGCCGCTAGAGTCATGTATTGGGGGTCACGGGGCATCGAAATCCTCCCGGGACCCGAAAACATGGACTATAGCCCACGAAAATGGGCAGAAATGCTTGAGATCACGAGTTTTGATGATGCCGCTAGAGTCATGTACCGGGGGTCACGTGGCATCAAAATCCTCCCGGGACCCGAAACCGTGGACTCAGACGAAAACGGTCAGAAATGCTCAAAATCACGAGTTTTGACGATGCCGGTAGAGTCAAGTACCGTGGGTCACGGGGCATCGAAATCCTCCCGGGACCCGAAAACGTGGACCATAGCCCACGAAAACGGCCATAAATGCTTGAAATCACGAGTTTTAATGATGCCGCTAGAGTCATGTACCGGGGGTCACGGGGCATCGAAATCCTCGTGGGAACCGTATACGTTGACTATAGCCCAGGTAATCGGCCAGAAATGCTCGAAATCACGAGTTTTGACGATGCCGCTAGAGTCATGTACCGGGGGTCGCGGGGCATCGAAATCCTCCCGGGACCCGAAAACCGTGGACTATAACCCACGAAAACGGCCAGAAATGCTCGAAATCACGAGTTTTGACAATGCCGCTAGAGTCATGTACCAGGGGTCGCGGGGCATCAAAATCCTCCCGGGACCAGAAAACATGGACTATAGCCCACGAAAACAGCAAGAAATGCTCGAAATCGCGAGTTTTGACGATGCCGCCAGAGTCGTGTACCGTGGGTCACGGGGCATCGAAATCCTCCTGGGACCCAAAACCGTGGACTATAGCCCACGAAAACGGCCAGAAATGCTTGAAATAATGAGTTTTAATGATGCCGCTACAGTCGTGTACCGGGGTCACAGGGCATCGAAATCCTCCCGGGACCCGAAACCGTGGACTCCGACGAAAACGGTCAGAAATGCTCGAAATCACGAGTTTTGACGATGCCGGTAGAGTCATGTACCGTGGGTCACGGGGCATCGAAATCCTCCGGGACCCGGCGTGGACCATAGCCCACGAACGGCCATAAATGCTTGAAATCACGAGTTTTAATGATGCCACTAGAGTCGTGAACCGAGGGTCACGGGGCATCGAAATCCTCCCGGGACCCGAAAATCGTGGACTATAGCCCACGAAAACGGCCAGAAATGCTCGAAATCACCAGTTTTTACGATGCCGCTAGAGTCGTGTACCGGGAGTCACGGGGCATCGAAATCCTCGTGGGAACCGAAAACGTGGACTATAGCCCATGACAACGGCCAGAAATGCTCGAAATCACGAGTTTTGACGATGCCGCTAGAATCATGTACTGGGGGTCACGGGGCATCGAAATCCTCCCGGGACCCGAAAACATGGATTATAGCCCACGAAAACGGGCAGAAATGCTCGAGATCACGAGTTTTGATGATGCCGCTAGAGTCATGTACCGGGGGTCACGTGGCATCAAAATCCTCCCGGGAACCGAAAACCGTGGACTCCGACGAAAACGGTCAGAAATGCTCGAAATCACGAGTTTTGACGATGCCGGTAGAGTCATGTACCGTGGGTCACGGGGCATCGAAATCCTCCCGGGACCCGAAAACATGGACCATAGCCCACGAAAACGGCCATAAATGCTTGAAATCACGAGTTTTAATGATGCCACTAGAGTCGTGAACCGAGGGTCACAGGGCATCGAAATCTTCCCGGGACCCGAAAATCGTGGACTATAGCCCACGAAAACGGCCAGAAATGCTCGAAATCATGAGTTTTTACGATGCCGCTAGAGTCGTGTACCGGGGGTCACGGGGCATCGAAATCCTCGTGGGAACCGAAAACGTGGACTATAGCCCATGACAACGGCCAGAAATGCTCGAAATCACGAGTTTTGACGATGCCGCTAGAGTCATGTACTGGGGGTCACGGGGCATCGAAATCCTCCCGGGACCCGAAAACATGGATTATAGCCCACGAAAACGGGCAGAAATGCTCGAGATCACGAGTTTTGACGATGACGCTAGAGTCGTGTACCGGGGGTCACGTGGCATCAAAATCCTCCCGGGACCCGAAAACATGGACTATAGCCCACGAAAACAGCCAGAAATGCTCGAAATCGCGAGTTTTGACGATGCCGCCCGAGTCGTGTACCGTCGGTCATGGGGCATCGAAATCCTCCCGGGACCAACGTGGACTATAGCCCACGAAAACGGCCAGAAATGCTTGAAATCACGAGTTTTAATGATGCCGCTAGAGTCATGTACCGGGGGTCACAGGGCATCGAAATCATCCCGGGACCCGAAAATCGTGGACTATAGCCCACGAAAACGGCCAGAAATGCTCGAAATCACGAGTTTTGACGATGCCGGTAGAGTCAAGTACCGTGGGTCACGGGGCATCGAAATCCTCCCGGGACCCGAAAACGTGGACCATAGCCCACGAAAACGGCCATAAATGCTTGAAATCACGAGTTTTAATGATGCCGCTAGAGTCATGTACCGGGGGTCACGGGGCATCGAAATCCTCGTGGGAACCGAAAACGTGGACTATAGCCCACGAAAACGGCCAGAAATGCTCGAAATCACGAGTTTTGACGATGCCGCTAGAGTCATGTACCGGGGGTCGCGGGGCATCGAAATCCTCCCGGGACCCGAAAACCGTGGACTATAACCCACGAAAACGGCCAGAAATGCTCGAAATCACGAGTTTTGACGATGCCGCTAGAGTCATGTACCGTGGGTCACGGGGCATCAAAATCCTCCCGGGACCAGAAAACATGGACTATAGCCCACGAAAACAGCAAGAAATGCTCGAAATCGCGAGTTTTGACGATGCCGCTAGAGTCGTGTACCGGGGGTCACGGGGCATCGAAATCCTCCTGGGACCCGAAACCGTGGACTATAGCCCACGAAAACGGCCAGAAATGCTTGAAATAATGAGTTTTAATGATGCCGCTAGAGTCGTGTACCGGGGTCACAGGGCATCGAAATCCTCCCGGGACCCGAAACCGTGGACTCCGACGAAAACGGTCAGAAATGCTCGAAATCACGAGTTTTGACGATGCCGGTAGAGTCATGTACCGTGGGTCACGGGGCATCGAAATCCTCCGGGACCCGAACGTGGACCATAGCCCACGAACGCCATAAATGCTTGAAATCACGAGTTTTAATGATGCCACTAGAGTCGTGAACCGAGGGTCACAGGGCATCGAAATCTTCCCGGGACCCGAAAATCGTGGACTATAGCCCACGAAAACGGCCAGAAATGCTCGAAATCACCAGTTTTTACGATGCCGCTAGAGTCGTGTACCGGGGGTCACGGGGCATCGAAATCCTCGTGGGAACCGAAAACGTGGACTATAGCCCATGACAACGGCCAGAAATGCTCGAAATCACGAGTTTTGACGATGCCGCTAGAATCATGTACTGGGGGTCACGGGGCATCGAAATCCTCCCGGGACCCGAAAACATGGATTATAGCCCACGAAAACGGGCAGAAATGCTCGAGATCACGAGTTTTGATGATGCCGCTAGAGTCATGTACCGGGGGTCACGTGGCATCGAAATCCTCCCGGAACCGAAACCGTGGACTCCGGCAGCAACGGTCGAAATGCTCGAAATCACGAGTTTTGACGATGCCGGTAGAGTCATGTACCGTGGGTCACGGGGCATCGAAATCCTCCCGGGACCCGAAAACATGGACCATAGCCCACGAAAACGGCCATAAATGCTTGAAATCACGAGTTTTAATGATGCCACTAGAGTCGTGAACCGAGGGTCACAGGGCATCGAAATCTTCCCGGGACCCGAAAATCGTGGACTATAGCCCACGAAAACGGCCAGAAATGCTCGAAATCACGAGTTTTTACGATGCCGCTAGAGTCGTGTACCGGGGGTCACGGGGCATCGAAATCCTCGTGGGAACCGAAAACGTGGACTATAGCCCATGACAACGGCCAGAAATGCTCGAAATCACGAGTTTTGACGATGCCGCTAGAGTCATGTACTGGGGGTCACGGGGCATCGAAATCCTCCCGGGACCCGAAAACATGGATTATAGCCCACGAAAACGGGCAGAAATGCTCGAGATCACGAGTTTTGACGATGACGCTAGAGTCGTGTACCGGGGGTCACGTGGCATCAAAATCCTCCCGGGACCCGAAAACATGGACTATAGCCCACGAAAACAGCCAGAAATGCTCGAAATCGCGAGTTTTGACGATGCCGCCAGAGTCGTGTACCGTCGGTCATGGGGCATCGAAATCCTCCCGGGACCCGAAAACGTGGACCATAGCCCACGAAAACGGCCAGAAATGCTTGAAATCACGAGTTTTAATGATGCCGCTAGAGTCATGTACCGGGGGTCACAGGGCATCGAAATCATCCCGGGACCCGAAAATCGTGGACTATAGCCCACGAAAACGGCCAGAAATGCTCGAAATCACGAGTTTTGATGATGCCGCTAGAGTCGTGTACCGGGGGTCACGGGGCATCAAAATCCTCCCAGATTCGAAAACGTGGACCATAGCCCACGAAAACGGCCATAAATGCTTGAAATCACGAGTTTTAATGATGCCGCTAGAGTCATGTACCGGGGGTCACAAGGCATCGAAATCATACCGGGACCCGAAAATCGTGGACTATAGCCCACGAAAACGGCCAGAAATGCTCGAAATCACGAGTTTTAATGATGCCACTAGAATCGTGTACCAAGGGTCACAGGGAATCGAAATCATCCCGGGACCCAAAAATCGTGGACTATAGCCCACGAAAACGGCAAGAAATGCTCGAAATCACGAGTTTTGACGATGCCGCTAGAGTCGTGTACTGGGGGTCACGGGGCATCGAAATCCTTGTGGTAACCGAAAATGTGGACTATAGCCGATGAAAACGGCCAGAAATGCTCGAAATCACGAGTTTTGACGATGCCGCTAGAGTCATGTAACGAGGGTCACGGGGCATCGAATTCCTCCCGGGACCCGAAAACATGGACTATAGCCCACGAAAACAGCCAGAAATGCTCGAAATCGCGAGTTTTGACGATGCCGCTAGAGTCGTGTACCGTGGGTCACGGGGCATCGAAATCCTCCTGGGACCCGAAACCGTGGACTATAGCCCACGAAAACGGCCAGAAATGCTTGAAATAATGAGTTTTAATGATGCCGCTAGAGTCGTGTACCGGGGGTCACAGGGCATCGAAATCCTCCCGGGACCCGAAACCGTGGACTCCGACGAAAACGGTCAGAAATGCTCGAAATCACGAGTTTTGACGATGCCGGTAGAGTCAAGTACCGTGGGTCACGGGGCATCGAAATCCTCCCGGGACCCGAAAACGTGGACCATAGCCCACGAAAACGGCCATAAATGCTTGAAATCACGAGTTTTAATGATGCCGCTAGAGTCATGTACCGGGGGTCACAGGGCATCGAAATCATCCCGGGACCCGAAAATCGTGGACTATAGCCCACGAAAACGACCAGAAATGCTCGATATCACGAGTTTTGACGATGCCGCTAGAGTAGTGTACCGGGGGTCACGGGGCATTGAAATCCTCGTGGGAACCGAAAACGTGGACTATAGCCCACGAAAACGGCCAGCAATGCTCGAAATCACGAGTTTTGACGATGCCGCTAGAGTCATGTACCAGGGGTCGCGGGGCATCGAAATCCTCCCGGGACCCGAAAACCGTGGACTATAACCCACGAAAACGGCCAGAAATGCTCGAAATCACGAGTTTTGACAATGCCGCTAGAGTCATGTACCAGGGGTCGCGGGGCATCAAAATCCTCCCGGGACCAGAAAACATGGACTATAGCCCACGAAAACAGCAAGAAATGCTCGAAATCGCGAGTTTTGACGATGCCGCCAGAGTCGTGTACCGTGGGTCACGGGGCATCGAAATCCTCCTGGGACCCGAAACCGTGGACTATAGCCCACGAAAACGGCCAGAAATGCTTGAAATAATGAGTTTTAATGATGCCGCTAGAGTCGTGTACCGGGGGTCACAGGGCATCGAAATCCTCCCGGGACCCGAAACCGTGGACTCCGACGAAAACGGTCAGAAATGCTCGAAATCACGAGTTTTGACGATGCCGGTAGAGTCATGTACCGTGGGTCACGGGGCATCGAAATCCTCCCGGGACCCGAAAACTATTGTGGTATTGAATATGTACTTATGCACTTTATCTCTTATTAAGTTGCTTGTTGTGCGATAACCATGTTTTCTGGGGACGCCATCAACTATTCTTTGTTGAATACCATGTGAGTTGCTATGCATGTCCGTCTTGTCTGAAGTAAGAGAGATCTACCACCTTAATGGTTGGAGCATACATATTGTTAGAGAAGAACATTGGGCCGCTAACTAAAGCCATGATCCATGGTGTAAGTTTCAGTTTTGGACAAATATCCTCAATCTCAAATGAGAAAATTATTAATTGTTGTTACATGCTTATGCATAAAAGAGGAGTCCATTATCTGTTGTCTATGTTGTCCCGGTATGGATGTCTAAGTTGAAGAATAATCAATAGCGAGAAATCCAATGCGAGCTTTCTCCTTAGACCTTTGTACAGGCGGCATAGAGGTACCCCATTGTGACACTTGGTTAAAACATGTGTATTGTGATGATCCGGTAGTCCAAGCTAATTAGGACAAGGTGCGGGCACTATTAGTATACTATGCATGAGGCTTGCAACTTGTAAGATATAATTTACATAACTCATATGCTTTATTACTACCGTTGACAAAATTGTTTCATGTTTTCAAAATAAAAGCTCTAGCACAAATATAGCAATCGATGCTTTTCCTCTATGGAGGACCATTCTTTTACTTTATTGTTGAGTCAGTTCACCTATTTCTCTCCACCTCAAGAAGCAAACACTTGTGTGAACTGTGCATTGATTCCTACATATTTGCATATTGCACTTGTTATATTACTCTATGTTGACAATATGCATGAGATATACATGTTATAAGTTGAAAGCAACCGCTGAAACTTAATCTTCTTTTGTGTTGCTTCAATACCTTTACTTTGAATTATTGCTTTATGAGTTAACTTTTATGCAAGACTTATTGATGCTTGTCTTGAAGTGCTATTCATGAAAAGTCTTTGCTATATGATTCACTTGTTTACTCATGTCATATACATTGTTTTGATCGCTGCATTCACTACATATGCTTTACAAATAGTATGATCAAGATTATGATGGCATGTCACTCCAGAAATTATCTGTGTTATCGTTTTACCTGCTCGGGACGAGCAGAACTAAGCAGGGATGCTGATACGTCTCCGACGTATCGATAATTTCTTATGTTCCATGCCACATTATTGATGTTATCTACATGTTTTATGCACACTTTATGTCATATTCGTGCATTTTGGAACTAACCTATTAACAAGATGCCGAAGTGCCGATTCTTTTGTTTTGCTGTTTTTGGTTTCAGAAATCCTAGTAACGAAATATTCTCGGAATTGGACGAAATCAACGCCCAGGGTCCTATTTTGCCACGAAGCTTCCAGAAGTCCGAAGAGGAGACGAAGAGGGGCCACGAGGGGGCCACACCCTAGGGCGGCGTGGCCCCCCCTTGGCCGCGCGGCCCTGTGGTGTGGGGCCCTCGTGCTGCCTCTTGACCTGCCCTTCCGCCTACAAATAGCCTCCGTCGCGAAACCCCCAGTACCGAGAGCCACGATACGGCAAACCTTGCGAGACGCCGCCGCCGCCGATCCCATCTCGGGGGATCCAGAGATCGCCTCCGGCACCACGCCGAGAGGGGATTCATCTCCCGGAGGACTCTACGTCGCCATGGTCGCCTCCGGAGTGATGTGTGAGTAGTCTACCCCTGGACTATGGGTCCATAGCAGTAGCTAGATGGTTGTCTTCTCCCCATTGTGCTTCATTGTCGGATCTTGTGAGCTGCCTAACATGATCAAGATCATCTATCTGTAATTCTATATGTTGCGTTTGTTGGGATCCGATGAATAGAGAATACTTGTTATGTTGATTATCAAAGTTATATCTATGTGTTGTTTATGATCTTGCATGCTCTCCGTTACTAGTAGATGCTCTGGCCAAGTAGATGCTTGTAACTCCAAGAGGGAGTATTTATGCTCGATAGTGGGTTCATGCCTGCATTGACACAGGACGATGTGAGAAAGTTCTAAGGTTGTGTTGTGCTGTTGCCACTAGGGATAAAACATTGATGCTATGTCTAAGGATGTAGTTGTTGATTACATTACGCACCATACTTAATGCAATTGTCTGTTGCTTTGCAACTTAATACTGGAGGGGGTTCGGATGATAACCTGAAGGTGGACTTTTTAGGCATAGATGCAATTGGATGGCGGTCTATGTACTTTGTCGTAATGCCCAATTAAATCTCACTATACTCATCATGATATGTATGTGCATGGTCATGCCCTCTTTATTTGTCAATTGCCCAACTGTAATTTGTTCACCCAACATGCTGTTTATCTTATGGGAGAGACACCTCTAGTGAACTATAGTCCATGTTTTCGGGTGAGCATTTCTGCCCGTTTTAGGGTTTATGGTGTAGTGTTTAGGGTTTAGGGTATAGGGTTTAGGGTTTAGTGTTTAGGGTGTACGTTTAGGGTATAATTAGGGATTAGGGTTTTAGGGTTTAATGTTTAGGGATCATCGATCGAGTGCACACACACATTATTAGAGGCACCCGCCCCTTTGCGCATAAAGTGCATGCGTATATATAAGTGTGTTTTTTGGCCACCAACGATATATATATAGATCGAGAGAGAAAGATTGAAATATATATATTTATCCCCAAGAATATGTTCAGATATATATTGAAATATATGCACAAATGATCATCTGTGCAAGGTATGCCATGCGCGCATGCACACTAATTGTATATATATTATGAGGCAACTTAATCAAATGTGTTTTCATTCGAGAGAACTTGTCAAGATTCAACAAGTTAATTAATTTATTAGCGCTAATTAGTTGGTCGCCTGCTTGATGCGCAATTTAGTGTCATTGGCCTATATATATATGTAGGGTTTAATTAGGGTTTAGGGTTTAGGATTAGCTAGCTAGGGTTTTAGGGTTAGGGTTAAGGTTAATTAATTAGAGTTTAGGGTCTAGGGTTTAGGGTTTAGGGTTTGGGGTTTGGGGGTTTAGTGTTTAATTAGGGTTTAGGGTCTAGGGTTAGGGTTTAGGGTTTAGGGTTTAGGGTGTAGTGTTTAGGGTTTAGGGTCTAGGGTTTAGGGTTTAGTGTTTAGGGTGTTTAGGGTGTACGTTTAGGGTATAATTAGGGATTAGGGTTTTAGGGTTTAAGGTTTAGGGATCATCGATCGAGTGCACACACACATTATTAGAGGCACCCGCACCTTTGCGCATAAAGTGCATGCGTATATATAAGTGTGTTTTTTGGCCACCAACGATATATATATAGATCGAGAGAGAAAGATTGAAATATATATATTTATCCCCAAAAATATGTTCAGATATATATTGAAATATATGCACGAATGATATGTGCAAGGTATGCCATGCGCGCATGCACACTAATTGTATATATATTACGAGGCAACTTAATCAAATGTGTTTTCATTCGAGAGAACTTGTCAAGATTCAACAAAGTTAATTAATTTATTAGCGCTAATTAGTTGGTCGCCTACTTGATGCGCAATTTAGTGTCGTTGGCCTATATATATATGTAGGGTTTAATTAGGGTTTAGGGTTTAGGATTAGCTAGCAAGGGTTTTAGGGTTAGGGTTAAGGTTAATTAATTAGGGTTTAGGGTCTAGGGTTTAGGGTTTAGGGTTTGGGGTTTGGGGTTTAGTGGTTAATTAGGGTTTAGGGTCTAGGGTTACGGTTTAGGGTTTAGGGTTTAGGGTGTAGTGTTTAGGGTTTAGGGTATAGTGTTTAGGGTTTAGTGTTTAGGGTGTTCGTTTAGGGTATAATTAGGGATTAGGGTTTTAGGGTTTAAGGTTTAGGGATCATCGATCGAGTGCACACACGCATTATTAGAGGCACCCGCCCCTTTGCGCATAAAGTGCATGCGTATATATAAGTGTGTTTTTTGGCCACCAACGATATATATATATAGATCGAGAGAGAAAGATTGAAATATATATATTTATCCCCAAGAATATGTTCAGATATATATTGAAATATATGCACAAATGATATGTGCAAGGTATGCCATGCGCGCATGCACACTAATTGTATATATATTATGAGGCAACTTAATCAAATGTGTTTTCATTCGAGAGAACATGTCAAGATTCAAGTTAATTAATTTAGCAGCGCTAATTAGTTGGTCGCCTGCTTGATGCGCAATTTAGTGTCGTTGGCCTATATATATATGTAGGGTTTAATTAGGGTTTAGGATTTAGGATTAGCTAGCTAGGGTTTTAGGGGTAGGGTTAGGGTTAGGGTTAAGGTTAATTAATTAGGGTTTAGGGTTTAGGGTTTAGGGTTTAGGGTTTGGGGTTTGGGGTTTGGGGTTTGGGGTTTAGGATTTAGGGTCTAGGGTTTAGGGTTTAGTGTTTAGGGTGTTTAGGGTGTACGTTTAAGGTATAATTAAGGATCATGGATTAGGGTTTTAGGGTTTAAGGTTTAGGGATCATCGATCGATCTAGTGCACAGACACATTATTAGAGGCACCCGCGCCTTTGCGCATAAAGTGCATGCGTATATATATAATAAGTGTGTTTCTTGGCCACCACCGATATATATAGATCGAGAGAGAGATTGAAATATATATATATATATATCCCTAAGAATATGTTCAGATATATATTAAAATATATGCACGAATGATCATATGTGCAAGGTATGCCATGCGCGCATGCACACTAATTGTATATATATTATGAGGCAACTTAATCAAATGTGTTTTCACTCGAGAGAACTTGTCAAGATTCAACAAGTTAATTAATTTATTAGCGCTAATTATTTGGTCGCCTGCTTGATGTGCAATTAAGTGTCGTTGGCCTATATATATATATGTAGTGTTTAATTAGGGTTTAGGTTTTAGGGTTAGCTAGCTAGGGTTTTAGGGTTAGGGTTAGGGTTAATTAGGGTTTAGGGTCTAGGGTTTAGGGTTTAGGGTTTAGTACGTGTTTAGGGTTTAGGGTCTAGGGTTAGGGTTTAGGGTTTAGTGTTTAGGGTTTAGGGTTTAGGGTCTAGGGTTTAGGGTTTAGTGTTTAGGGTGTTTAGGGTGTACGGTTAGGGTATAATTAGGGATTAGGGTTTTAGGGTTTAAGGTTTAGGGATCATCGATCGAGTGCACACACACATTAATTATTAGAGGCACCCACGCCTTTGCGCATAAAGTGCATGCGTATATATATAAGTAAGTTTATTGGCCACCAAAGATATATAGATCTAGAGAGAGATTGAAATATATTTAGGGTTTAGGGTCCAGGGTCAAGGGTTGGGGTTTAGGGTTTAGGGTCTAGTGTATATGGAGTAGTGCTTAGGGTTTAGAGTCTAGGGTTTAGGGTTTAGGGTTTGGGGTTAAGGGGTTTAGTGTTTAATTAGGGTTTAGGGTCTAGGGTTAGGGTTTAGGGTTTAGGGTTTAGGGTGTAGTGTTTAGGGTTTAGGGTCTAGGGTTTAGGGTTTAGTGTTCGAGATCACCCGAAAACATGGGCGCAAACCCTAAACCCTAAACCCTAAACACTACACCCGAAAACATGGACTATAGCCCACGAAAACGGGCAGAAATGCTCGAGATCACGAGTTTTGATGATGCCGCTAGATTCATGTACCGGGGGTCACGTGGCATCAAAATCCTCCCAGGAACCGAAAATCGTGGACTATAGCCCACGAAAACAGCCAGAAATGCTCGAAATCGCGAGTTTTGACGATGGCGCCAGAGTAGTGTACCGTGGGTCACGGGGCATCGAAATCCTCCTAGGACCCGAAACCGTGGACTATAGCCCACGAAAACGGCCAGAAATGCTTGAAATAACGAGTTTTGATGATGCCGCTAGAGTCGTGTACCGGGGGTCACAGGGCATCGAAATCATCCCGGGACCCTAAAATCGTGGACTACAGCCCACGAAAACGGCCAGAAATGCTCGAAATCACGAGTTTTGATGATGCCGCTAGAGTCGTGTACCGGGGGTCACGGGGCATCGAAATCCTCGTGGGAACCGAAAACGTGGACTATAGCCCATGAAAACGGCCAGAAATGCTCGAATCACGAGTTTTGACGATGCCGCTAGAGTCATGTACCGGGGGTCATGGGGCATCGAAATCCTCCCGGGACCCGAAAACATGGACTATAGCCCACGAAAACGGACAGAAATGCTCGAGATCACGAGTTTTGACGATGCCGCTAGAGTCATGTACCGGGGGTCACGGGGCATCAAAATCCTCCCGGGAACCGAAAACGTGGACTATAGCCCACGAAAATAGCAAGAAATGCTCGAAATCACGAGTTTTGATGATGCCGCTAGAGTGTACCGGGGGTCACGTGGCATCAAAATCCTCCCGGGACCCGAAAACGTGGACTATAGCCCACGAAAACAGCCATAAATGCTCGAAATCACGAGTTTTGACGATGCCGCTAGAGTCGTGTACCGTGGGTCACGGGGCATCGAAATCCTCCTGGGACCCAAAACCGTGGACTATAGCCCACGAAAATGGCCAGAATTGCTTGAAATCACGAGTTTTGATGATCCCGCTAGAGTCGTGTACCGTGGGTCACGGGCATCGAAATACACCCGAGACCCGAAATCGTGGACTATAGTCCACGAAAACGGCCAGAAATGCTTGAAATCACGAGTTTTGACGATGCCGCTAGAGTCATGTACCGGGGGTCACGGGGCATCGAAATCCTCCCGGGACCCGAAAACCGTGGACTATAACCCACGAAAACGGCCAGAAAAGCTCGAAATCACGAGTTTTGACAATGCCGCTAGAGTCGTGTACCAGGGTTCGCGGGGCATCAAAATCCTCCCGGGACCAGAAAACATGGACTATAGCCCACGAAAACAGCCAGAAATGCTCGAAATCGCGAGTTTTGACGATGCCGCCAGAGTCGTTTACCGTGGGTCACGGGGCATCGAAATCCTCCTGGGACCCGAAACCGTGGACTATAGCCCACGAAAACGGCCATAAATGCTTGAAATAACGAGTTTTAATGATGCCGCTAGAGTCGTGTGATGCGTGTACTTGACACGTCCGTTGGGAACCCCAAGAGGAAGGTGTGATGCGCACAGTAGCAAGTTTCCCTCAGTAAGAAACCAAGGTTTAATCGAACCAGTAGGAGTCAAGAAGCACGTTGAAGGTTGATGGCGGCGGGATGTAGTGCGGCGCAACACCAGGGATTCCGGCGCCAACGTGGAACCTGCACAACACAACCAAAGTACTTTGCCCCAACGAAACAGTGAGGTTGTCAATCTCACCGGCTTGCTGTAACAAAGGATTAGATGTATAGTGTGGATGATGATTGTTTGCAGAAAACAGTAGAACAAGTATTGCAGTAGATTGTATTCAATGTAAAAGAATGGACCGGGGTCCACAGTTCACTAGAGGTGTCTCTCCCATAAGATAAATAGCATGTTGGGTGAACAAATTACAGTCAGGCAATTGACAAATAGAGAGGGCATGACCATGCACATACATGATATGATGAGTATTGTGAGATTTAATTGGGCATTACGACAAAGTACATAGACCGCTATCCAGCATGCATCTATGCCTAAGAAGTCCACCTTCAGGTTATCGTCCGAACCCCTTCCAGTATTAAGTTGTAAACAACAGACAATTGCATTAAGTATGGTGCGTAATGTAATCAATAACTACATCCTTAGACATAGCATCAATGTTTTATCCCTAGTGGCAACAGCACATCCACAACCTTAGAACTTTCATCCTTGTCCCAGATTTAATGGAGGCTTGAACCCACTCGCGATGATAAATACTCCCTGTTGCAGTTAAGCGAAAAAACTTGGCCAGAGCCTCTACTAATAACGGAGAGCATGCAAGATCATAAACAACACATAGGTAATAGATTGATAATCAACATAACATAGTATTCTCTATCCATCGGATCCCGATAAACACAACATATAGTATTACAGATAGATGATCTTGATCATGTTAGGCAGCTCACAAGATCCGACAATGAAGCACAATGAGGAGAAGACAACCATCTAGCTACTCCTATGGACCCATAGTCCAGGGGTGAACTACTCACTCATCACTCCGGAGGTGACCATGGCGGTGAAGAGTCCTCCGGGAGATGATTCCCCTCTCCGGCAGGGTGCCGGAGGCGATCTCCTGAATCCCCCGAGATGGGATTGGCGGCGGCGGCGTCTCAGTAAGGTTTTCCGTATCGTGGCTCTCGGTACTGGGGGTTTCGCGACGGAGGCTATTTGTAGGCGGAAGGGCAGGTCAAAGGGCGTCACGAGGGGCCCACACGACAGGGCCGCGCGGCCAAGGGCCAGGCCGCGCCGCCCTGGTGTCTGGCCACCTCGTGGCCCCACTTCGTCTATCCCTCGGTCTTCTGGAAGCTTCGTGCAAAAATAGGACCATGGGCGTTGATTTCGTCCAATTCCGAGAATATTTCCTTACTAGGATTTCTGAAACCAAAAACAGCAGAAAACAGCAACTGGCTCTTCGGCATCTCGTTAATAGGTTAGTGCCGGAAAATGCATAAATACGACATATAATGTGTATAAAACATGTAGATATCATCAATAATGTGGCATGGAACATAAGAAATTATCGATACGTCGGAGACGTATCAGCATCCCCAAGCTTAGTTCCTGCTCGTCCCGAGCAGGTAAACGATAACAAAGATAATTTCTGGAGTGACATGCCATCATAACCTTGATCATACTATTGTAAGCATATGTAATGAATGCAGCGATCAAAACAATGGTAATGACATGAGTAAACAAATGAATCATAAAGCAAAGACTTTTCATGAATAGTACTTCAAGACAAGCATCAATAAGTCTTGCATAAGAGTTAACTCATAAAGCAATAAATCAAAGTAAAGGTATTGAAGCAACACAAAGGAAGATTAAGTTTCAGCGGTTGCTTTCAACTTGTAACATGTATATCTCATGGATAATTGTCAACATAGAGTAATATAACAAATGCAATATGCAAGTATGTAGGAATCAATGCACAGTTCACACAAGTGTTTGCTTCTTGAGGTGGAGAGAAATAGGTGAACTGACTCAACATAAAAGTAAAAGAAAGGCCCTTCGCAGAGGGAAGCATTGATTGCTATATTTGTGCTAGAGCTTTGGTTTTGAAAACATGAAACAATTTTGTCAACGGTAGTAATAAAGCATATGTATCATGTAAATTATATCTTACAAGTTGCAAGCCTCATGCATAGTATACTAATAGTGCCCGCACCTTGTCCTAATTAGCTCGGATCACCAGGATTATCATCGCAATACACATGTTTTAACCAAGTGTCACAAAGGGGTACCTCTATGTCGCCTGTACAAAGGTCTAAGGAGAAAGTTCGCATTGGATTTCTCGCTTTTGATTATTCTCAACTTAGACATCCATACCGGGACAACATAGACAACAGATAATGGACTCCTCTTTTATGCATAAGCATGTAGCAACAATTAATGTTCTCATATGAGATTGAGGATATATGTCCAAAACTGAAACTTCCACCATGATTCATGGCTTTAGTTAGCGGCCCAATGTTCTTCTCTAACAATACGCATGCTCTAACCATTTAATTAGTGGTAAATCTCCCTTACTTCAGACAAGACGGACATGCATAGCAACTCACATGATATTCAACAAAGAGTAGTTGATGGCGTCCCCAGAAACATGGTTATCGCACAACAAGCAACTTAATAAGAGATAAAGTGCATAAGTACATATTCAATACCACAATAGTTTTTGAGGCTATTTTGTCCCATGAGCTATATATTGCAAAGGCGAATGATGGAAATTTTAAAGATAGCACTCAAGCAATTTACTTTGGAATGGCGGAGAAATACCATGTAGTAGGTAGGTATGGTGGACACAAATGGCATAGTGGTTGGCTCAAGGATTTTGGATGCATGAGAAGTATTCCCTCTCGATACAAGGTTTAGGCTAGCAAGGTTATTTGAAACAAACACAAGGATGAACGGTGCAGCAAAACTCACATAAAAGACATATTGTAAACATTATAAGACTCTACACCGTCTTCCTTGTTGTTCAAAACTCAATACTAGAAATTATCTAGACTTTAGAGAGACCAAATATGCAAACCAAATTTTAGCAAGCTCTATGTATTTCTTCATTAATAGGTGCAAAGTATATGATGCAAGAGCTTAAACATGAGCACAACAATTGCCAAGTATCAAATTATTCAAGACATTTTAGAATTACTACATGTAGCATTTCCCAATTCCAACCATATAACAATTTAACGAAGAAGATTCAACCTTCGCCATGAATACTATGAGTAAAGCCTAAGGACATATTTGTCCATATGCAACAGGTGAGTGTGTCTCTCTCCCACACAATGAATGCTAGGATACATTTTATTCAAACAAAAACAAAAACAAAAACAAACCGACGCTCCAAGCAAAGTACATAAGATGTGATGGAATAAAAATATAGTTTCTTCATGGGAGGAACCTGATAATGTTGTCGATGAAGAAGGGGATGCCTTGGGCATCCCCAAGCTTAGACGCTTGAGTCTTCTTAAAATATGCAGGGGTGAACCACCGGGGCATCCCCAAGCTTAGAGCTTTCACTCTCCTTGATCATATTGCATCATTTCCCTCTCTTGATCCTTGAAAACTTCCTCCACACCAAACTCGAAACAACTCATTAGAGGGTTAGTGCACAATAAAAATTTATATGTTCGGAGGTGACATAATCATTCTTAACACTTCTGGACATTGCATAAAGCTACTGGACATTAATGAATCAAAGAAATTCATCCAACATAGCAAAAGAGGCAATGCGAAATAAAAGGCAGAATCTGTCAAAACAGAACAGTTCGTAAAGACGAATTTTAAAATGGCACCAGACTTGCTCAAATGAAAATGCCCAAATTGAATGAAAGTTGCGTACATATCTGAGGATCACGCACGTAAATTGGAATATTTTTCTGAGCTACCTACAGAGAGGCAGGTCGAAATTCGTGACAGCAAAGAAATCTGTTTCTGCGCAGTAATCCAAATCTAGTATGAACCTTACTATCAAAGACTTTACTTGGCACAACAATGCATAAAACTAAGATAAGGAGAGGTTGCTACAGTAGTAAACAACTTCCAAGACTCAAATATAAAACAAAAGTACTGTAGTAAAAACATGGGTTGTCTCCCATAAGCGCTTTTCTTTAACGCCTTTTAGCTAGGCGCAGAAAGTGTGTATCAAGTGTTATCAAGAGATGAAGCATCAACATCATAACTTGTTCTAATAATAGAATCAAAAGATAACTTCATTCTCTTTCTAGGGAAGTGTTCCATACCTTTCTTGAGAGGAAATTGATATTTAATATTACCTTCCTTCATATCAATGATAGCTCCAACAGTTCGAAGAAAAGGTCTTCCCAATATAATGGGGCAAGATGCATTGCATTCAATATCCAAGACAACAAAATCAACGGGGACAAGGTTATTGTTAACGGTAATGTGAACATTATCAACTCTCCCCAAAGGTTTCTTTGTAGAATGATCAACAAGATTAACATCCAAATAACAATTTTTCAATGGTGGCAAGTCAAGCATATTATAAATCTTCTTAGGCATAACGGAAATACTTGCACCAAGATCACATAAAGCATTACAAACAAAGTCATTGACCTTCATCTTAATGATGGGATCCCAACCATCTTCTAGCTTCCTAGGAATAGAAGCTTCACGTTCTAATTTCTCTTCTCTAGCTTTTATGAGAGCATTTGTAATATGTTTTGTGAAAGCCAAGTTTATAGCACTAGCATTAGGACTCTTAGCAAGTTTTTGCAAGAACTTTATAACTTCAGAGATATGGAAATCATCAAAATCCAAACCATTACAATCTAAAGCAATGGGATCATCATCCCCAATGTTGGAAAAAATTTCAGCAGTTTTATCACAGGCAGTTTCAGCAGTTTCAGGTAATTTTGCACGCTTTGCACTAGGAGTAGTAACATTGCCAACACCAATTATTTTACCATTGATAGTAGGAGGTGTAGCAACATGTGAATCATTAACATTACTAGTGGTGGTAATAGTCCAAACTTTAGCTACATTATTCTCTTTAGCTAGTTTTTCATTTTCTTCTCTTTCCCACCTAGCATGCAATTCAGCCATTAATCTTATATTCTCATTAATTCTAACTTGGATGGCATTTGCTGTAGTAACAATTTTATTTTCAATATCCTCAGGTTTAGCAGCCATTTTATTAATTAAAGAAGATTGTGACGCAGACATGTATGAGATTCGGTTTTCAGCATTTGCAAGTTTAGTTTGCAACCCAGAAATCTCCATATTCAGATTTTCAAGTTGATTTCCTATTTTCTTCAGCAAGGTAGATTGTTCATTCATGGTTTTAGTAAACAATTTGTTTTGCTCATATTGTGATTGCATAAAGCTCTTGGTGGATCTTTCAATTTCTAACATATTTTCCTCATTAGGTGAAACATATCTACCATAAGAGTTACCATTAGCAGGATATGGCCTAGAATTATTGTAATTGTTATCTTTAATGAAATTTATATCAACATGTTCTTTTTGGGCAACCAATGAAGCTAATGGAACATTATTAGGACCAACATTAGTCCTATCATTCACAAGCATAGACATAATAGCATCAATCTTATCACTCAAGGAAGAGGTTTCTTCGACAGAATTTACCTTCTTACCTTGTGGAGCTCTTTCCATGTGCCATTCAGAGTAATTAATCATCATATTATCAAGAAGCTTTGTTGCCTCACCAAGAGTGATGGACATAAAGGTACCTCCAGCAGCTGAATCCAATAGGTTCCGCGAAGAGAAGTTCAGTCCTGCATAAAAGGTTTGGATGATCATCCAAGTAGTCAGTCCATGGGTTGGGCAATTTTTAACCAAAGATTTCATTCTTTCCCAAGCTTGTGCAACATGCTCATTATCCAATTGTTTAAAATTCATTGTGCTACTTCTCAAAGATATAATTTTAGCAGGGGGATAATATCTACCAATAAAAGCATCCTTGCATTTAGTCCATGAATCAATACTATTCTTAGGCAGAGATAGCAACCAATCTTTAGCTCTTCCTCTTAATGAGAAAGGAAACAATTTTAATTTTATAATGTCACCATCTACATCTTTATACTTTTGCATTTCACACAATTCAACAAAATTATTGAGATGGGCAGCAGCATCATCAGAACTAACACCAGAAAATTGCTCTCGCATAACATGATTCAGTAAAGCAGGTTTAATTTCAAAGAATTCTGCTGTAGTAGCAGGTGGAGCAATAGGTGTGTGATACGTCCAATTTGCATCACTATTTTATATCATAATTTGCTGTTATTCATTGATATATTTCATATTGGGACACAATACTTATGTTATTTCATCTATTTTGCATGTTTCATCATTATTGGAGGATCAAGCACCGGAGCCAGGATTCTGCGGGAAAAAGCACCGTCAGAACGCAATATTTCCGAAGATCAACTGTGGAAGGAAATTATACCAAAAATCCTATTTTTCAAGATGACGAAGGAAGCCAGAAGGAGGAGCCAGGAGGACCCAGGGTGGGCCCACACCCTAGGGCGGCGCGGCCCATGGCCTGGCCGCGCCGCCATGTGGTGTGGGGGGCCCACAGCCCCTTTCGCCTCCTTTTCTTCGCGAAACCCTTCGTCCCGAAGACCTAAGCCACAGAGGGTTCCTCACGGAGAGTTACAGCCGCCTCTGCGGGGCGGAGAACACCAGAGAGAAAAGAGCTCTCCGGCGGGCAGGAATCCGCCGGGGAAATTCCCTCCGGGAGGGGGAAATCGACGCCATCGTCACCGTCATCGAGCTGGACATCATCTCCATCACCATCATCATCATCTCCACCGTCATCACCGCCGTCTCCTCCGCAGCACCTCGTCACCGCCGTAGCAATTTGGGTTTGATCTTGATTGTTTGATAGGGGAAACTCTCCCGGTATCGATCTCTACTTGTTGTTGATGCTATTGAGTGAAACCATTGAACCAAGTTTATGTTCAGATTGTTATTCATCATCATATCACCTCTGATCATGTTCCATATGATGTCTTGTGAGTAGTTCGTTTAGTTCTTGAGGACATGGGTGAAGTCTAAATGTTAGTAGTGAACTATGGTTGAGTAATATTCAATGGTATGATATTTAAGTTGTGGTGTTATTCTTCTAGTGGTGTCATGTGAACGTCGACTACATGACACTCCACCATTTATGGGCCTAGGGGAATGCATCTTGTACTCGTTTGCCAATTGCGGGGTTGCCGGAGTGGCAGAAACCTAAACCCCCGTTGGTATATCGATGCAGGAGGGATCGCAGGATCTCAGAGTTTAAGGCTGTGGTTAGATTTATTCTTAATTACTTTCTTGTAGTTGCGGATGCTTGCAAGGGGTATAATCACAAGTATGTATTAGTCCTAGGAAGGGCGGTACATTAGCATAGGTTCACCCACACAACACTTATCATAACAATGAAGATTATTTAGCTGTATTATGTGGCGAAAGCACTAGACTAAAATCCCATGTGTCCTCGAGAACGCTTGGTCATTATAAGTAAACAAACCGGCTTGTCCTTTGTGCTAAAAAGGATTGGGCCACTCGCTGCAATTGTTACTCTCGCACTTTACTTACTCGTACTTTATTCAACTGTTACATCAAAACCCCCTGAATACTTGTCTGTGAGCATTTACAGTGAATCCTTCATCGAAACTGCTTGTCAACACCTTCTGCTCCTCGTTGGGTTCGACACTCTTACTTATCGAAGATACTACGATACACCCCTATACTTGTGGGTCATCAAGACTATTTTCTGGCGCCGTTGCCGGGGAGTGAAGCGCTATTGGTAAGTGGAATTGGTAAGGAAAACCTTTACTGTTTGTGCTGATTTTATTTCTGCCTGCTGCTATAAGTCATTATGGAGAGATCTTCTCTTCAATTTCTATTTGGGAAATCTACTACTACTGCAACGGTAGTGGATGAGGCGCCAGGTGAGGAAGTGATACCATATCTATATCTATACCTACTAATAAAGAAAATAAGGCTTCTTGTTCGTCCGTTTTTTATTGCCCCTAATTTTCGCCAAAATTACAGCACCTGCCACCGCTAAAGTGAAAAAACGATTCGTTTTCGTATGTTCGCCCGTCACAGTTTAGCCTGGTCGCCTGGCCGTCCGAAGTGGGCCATAAACTTTCCCAAACTCGGCCCAACCATTCTACCTCCCTCTCAATGCTGCCCTGAGCCCATGATAGCCCATCCCGACTTCTACATCTACATCTACATCCTGTTCTATCCCGTTCCGAAAGGAAAATTTGGCAAGAAAAGTATAGTAGTAGGAAACTAGGAAACTAGGAATCCATGTCCGGCTGAATTTCGAAATCACAGATTCCTTTATAATCCAATCAACAGGAACAAAGATCAAGATCAAAGTTCACTGCAGTGGAAATTTATGAAGCTCTCGGAATTCAAGAGCTCCCGCCGGCGGACGTCGTGGTCCAGCACCACCCGTGGAAACCGTGGTTGAGCACCTCCGGAGCGCCGGCGCCATGTACAGGGCATATGGATCGCAAGGATGCCGCCGCCGGGGACAACGACGACACGGAATAGGAGGAGTATGGATGGTGCCCATGGCCTCCGTCGGATCCGACGCCACTGAAGCTGTGTCGTATGATGAACGACAGGATGCAGGAGTTCGTCCAGTTCGAACTAAGATGCCGCGTCAAAGATTGGGACCCCGATCCTCTCCCTGATTTCTAGCCAGAGGTTTGATTCCTTGCCCGAAGAACCTCCCTGAGTTCAGCGCCTTTAATGCCGGGCATAATACAGATGGGCCGTGGCAGCCATGGATGTTGCCGTGGTTGTCGTGGAGATTTGCCGTGTAAGGATGACTCGCCGTGGTCCTCTTGCGTCCTGCCGCCTCCCCCAAGCACACACTGGCAGCTGCACGACCTCTACAAAGTGGGGGCTGGCTTGCCGGCTAGCCTGCTGCTGTGTTGGGAATCAAGCAAAACCAACGTTCATTGGTGTGAAATCTAATGATCAAGGTGGGAATAAACTGGACAGTGTGTCTTGTGCTGGGGGGCTGCTGCCGCATGACTGAAAGGAGGACGTTGCCATCTGGCGCTGCACAGAGAATATCTCAAAGAAGGGAAAAGTGTGAGAGTGCAGGTGCGCAGAGCGCACCCTCACACTTTGATCAGTTGCCGGCCAGCCGTGGTAAGGTGATCACACGAGGCTGGTGAAGTCGCGTCCCAGACTTTCTGTCAGCGGCGTGATCCCGTCATAAACTTTCCAGACTCTGCATAAACTCCTCAGTGGAAAAATTCCATAGGAAGCCACCGCCGACGTCTGCACAGTCTGTCCCAGTGGCGGAGCCAACTCCCGGCGACCCCGGGCAGCTACCCGGGCTCAGCCGAGGAAGCTACACTGAAATTTTGGCAGAGCCTGAAGATTAGTTTAGTAGATTAACTGCACGTAGCGTCACTGGAAGCTAGGGCATCCTCCTTGGACAGGAACAGGTTAATAGTCGGTGCTGCAATATACAAACAAGCATATATATATGCATCAAATCCATGTAAAGAAAGTCAGGGCAACAGATTCCAGGTCGCACAATATGTATGTGTAATGTGTTACCACTTATCACTGAAACTAACTATTACGAGAAGCCCTGTACATAACTGTGCACAATTTTTCTACAGAATTTGGCTGATCCAAAAGTGAGCATGTTTTGACATATTATAAAAATAACAGTCAGAGAGGCCTCCAATTAGTGGTTGCTCCTATATTTTTCCGATGTAGATTCTTTTTGCAAATTCGTAACAGGCTTGTGGTGTCGTTCAAACTCTACTATGACAGGACCAAGGTGGGGAGCAACCACGTGGGCTAGGACATGCCGATGACGACCGTCGAGTTGGTGATGCAGATAAGGTTGTGTAGAGGGTGGCTTTTAGAGCCGATTCGATGACGACAAATAGGAGAAGTGACAACACGACGTTTGAGATTCATTTTTTTCCGGTGCAACGCACGGGCATTTTTACTAGTAAAATACCTATGAAAATTATTGAACGTGTTATGGATAACCGCTATGAAGGGGATGGAACTGTCCACCCTGGAGATCATTTATTGTTCTTGCATGAATTATGCGGTTTATTCAAGTGTGCAGGTATTGCTATGGATGAAGTGAGGAAGAAACTGTTCTCTTTATCGCTGTCTGGTAAAGCGGCGCATTGGTATAAACTACTGGATAATGGGAATTCTCTTGAATGGAATGATATTGTGCCCCGGTTTTATTCTAAGTTCTATCCTCCAAGTGAAATTCATAAGGATCGGAATCGCATATATAATTTTTGGCCTCATGATGGAGAGAGTATTGCCCAAGCTTGGGGGAGATTGAAGTCTTTAATGCTCAAATGCCCCATTCATGAGCTTCCTGGTAATGTTATTATTGATAATTTCTATGCAAGACTTTCTTTTCAAGACAAGACCTTGTTGGATACTTCTTGTTCTGGATCATTTACACGCAATAAAGAAGAGTTTAAAAGGGACCTTCTTGATCGGATCCAAGAAAATACTGAAGGTTGGGAGAACGACAAGGATAGAGAATCAGGTATAATTTATGATTATAAATGCATTGAAGCTTTTATGGATACTGATAAATTTCGTAATATGAGTGCTACATATGGTCTTGATTCTCAAGTTGCTGCAAATCTTTATAAAGCTTTTGCCTCTCATTATGAATTGCCAAAGAAGAATTTTGATAAGTATCATGAACCGTATAAAGATAAAATTGATTCATCTATTAATAAATGCGTTGTAGTTGAAACTGCTAATCATGTTATTCCTGAAGCTTATATTGAAAAAACTCCTTTCCCTGCTAAAATGAAGGAGTACTCTATTATAAATAGTGCGGTTCATAAAAGTGAAAAGAAACCTGTAAAACCTGAAGAACAAATAAAAGTTGAACCTGTTGTTGCAATAGTTAAAGATCTTGTGACTGAAAATGTGGAGGATGGTCATATTATTTTCTGTGAAGATGCTTCTAATATTGTTTCACATCCTAATAAACCCAAACAAGCTAGTGTTCCTATGCTATCTGTTAAAATTGGTGATCATTGCTATTATGGATTATGTGATATTGGTGCAAGTGTTAGTGCTATCCCTTATGAGCTTTACACGGAGATTATGCACGAAATTGATTCTTGTGAACTTGAAGATATTGATGTGGTTATTCAGCTGGCTAATAGAGAAACTATTTCTCCAATTGGTATTGTTCGAGATGTGGAAGTTTTATGCGGTAAGATTAAATATCCTGCTGACTTTTTGGTACTTGGTTCTGCTGCTAGTGATTATTGTCCTATTATTTTCGGTAGACCTTTTCTAAATACTTGTGGAGCTATTATAGATTGCAAAAAAGAGAAAATTTTGACTAAATTTGCTGGTGAATCTTATGAGTTTAACTTCTCTAAATTTACCAAAACTCCTTATAAAGCTGATTTGCCTAGTGCTGATTTTAAAATGGAGCAATGTGCATCTATTGTTCTTGTTCCTAACAATCCTTTGCAGCAACATTTGGAGGATAGCGAGAGTGAAGTTTTTAGGAAAGAAAGAGATGAGCTTGAGGAAATTTTTCTTCGCCAACATATTCTCAAGCATGATTTACCGGTGGAAGATTTGGGTACAACACCGCCACCAAAGGAAGATCCTGTTTTTGATTTAAAGCCTTTGCCTAATAATCTTAAATATGCTCATATTGATGATAAGAAAATATATCCTATTATTATTAGTTCTAAGCTTTCAGAGATTGAGGAAGAAAGGCTATTGGAAATATTGAAGAAACACCGAGGCGCTATTGGCTACACTCTTGATGATTTGAAAGGGATTTCTCCTTCTATTTGCCAACATGCTATTTATATGGAAGATAATGCAAAGCCTGTTGTTGAACACCAGCGTCGTCTAATTCCGAAGATGAAGGAGGTGGTAAGGAATGAGGTATTAAAACTTCTTGAAGCTGGTATTATATATCCTATTGCTGATAGTAGATGGGTTAGTCTTGTGCATTGCGTTCCCAAGAAAGGAGGAATGACTGTTGTGCCTAATGATAATGATGAGCTCATCCCTCAAAGAGTAGTTGTAGGGTATAGAATGTGCATTGATTTTTGAAAAGTTAATAAAGTTACTAAGAAAGATCATTACCCTTTACCATTTATTGATCAAATGTTAGAAAGATTGTCTAAAACTACTCATTTTTGTTTTCTTGATGGTTATTCTGGGTTTTCACAAATTGATGTTAAAGCTAAAGATCAAGAGAAAACCACTTTCACTTGTCCCTATGGAACTTATGCTTATAGGCGTATGCCTTTTGGTTTATGTAATGCTCCTGCTACTTTTCAAAGATGCATGTCTGCTATTTTTCATGGTTTTTGTGAGAGTATTGTAGAGGTATTCATGGATGATTTTTCCGTCTATGGGAATTCTTTTGATAGTTGCTTGCGAAACCTTGATAAAGTTTTGCAGAGGTGTGAAGAAACTAACCTTGTTCTTAATTGGGAGAAATGCCACTTTATGGTTAATGAAGGAATTGTATTGGGACATAAAATTTCTGAGAGAGGTATAGAAGTTGATAGAGCTAAAGTTGAAGCAATTGAGAAGATGCCCTAACCTAGGGATGTTAAAGGTATTCGTAGTGTTCTTGGTCATGCTGGGTTTTATAGGAGATTTATTAAAGATTTCTCCAAGATTTCAAAGCCTCTTACTAATCTTCTTCAAAAAGATGTACCTTTTGTTTTTTATGATGATTGTAAGGAAGCTTTTGAAACTCTTAAGAAAGCCTTAACAACTGCTCCTATAGTTGAACCTCCTGATTGGAATTTACCATTTGAAATTATGTGTGATGCTAGTGATTTTGCTGTAGGCGCTGTTCTTGGACAGCGAGTAGATAAAAAACTGAATGTTATTCATTATGCTAGTAAAACTCTTGACGCTGCTCAAAGAAATTATGCTACAACTGAAAAAGAATTATTAGATGTAGTCTTTGCTTGCGATAAATTTAGATCTTATATTGTTGATTCAAAAGTTACGATTCATACTGATCATGCTGCAATTAGATACCTTATGACAAAGAAAGATGCTAAGCCGAGGCTTATTAGATGGGTACTTCTTTTGCAAGAATTTGATTTACATATTGTAGATAGGAAAGGTGCTGATAATCCTGTTGCTGATAATTTGTCTAGATTGGAAAATATTGCTCATGATCCTGTTCCTGTTAATGATAGTTTTCCAAATGAACAATTGGTTGTAATAAAGGTGAGCTCGCGAGACAGTCCTTGGTATGCTGATTATGCTAACTTTATTGTTTCCAAGTACTTGCCTCCAACCTTTTCAGCTCAGCAAAGGAGGAAATTCTTTTATGACTTGAGGCATTATTTCTGGGATGACCCACACTTATATAAAGAAGGAGTGGATGGTATTATGCGAAGGTGTGTTCCCGAATATGAACAACAAGAGATATTGAGTAAATGTCATGGTAGTGCTTATGGAGGACATCACGCCGGAGAAAGAACCACGCAAAAGGTTTTACAATCAGGTTTTTATTGGCCAACTCTCTTCAAGGATGCGAGAAAGTTTATTTTATCTTGTGATGAATGCCAAAGGGTTGGTAATATCTCCAGACGTAATGAAATGCCTATGAATTATACTCTTGTTATTGAACCATTTGATTGTTGGGGATTTGACTTCATGGGACCTTTTCCCTCTTCAGAAGGTAACACTCATATACTTGTTGCTGTTGATTATGTTACTAAATGGGTGGAAGCCATACCTACAAAAAGTGCTGATGGTGAGACCTCTTTAAGAATGCTTTTAGATATTATTTTTCCTAGATTTGGAGTGCCTAGATATATTATGACTGATGGAGGTTCTCATTTTATTCATGGAGGTTTTAGAAAAACTCTTGCTAGGTATGGTATTAATCATAGAATTGCTTCCGCTTATCATCCTCAAACTAGTGGTCAAGTAGAATTATCAAATAGAGAGATTAAATCTATTTTGGGAAAGACCGTTAATAAAACTAGAAAAAATTGGGCTAGTAAATTGAAGGATGCACTATGGGCTTATAGAACTGCTTATAAAAATCCCATGGGAATGTCACCTTATAAAATGGTTTATGGGAAAGCTTGTCATCTACCTTTAGAACTAGAGCACAAAGCTTATTGGGCAGTTAGAGAATTAAATAAAGATCCTAAACTTGCCGGTGATAAGAGGTTGTTGCAATTAAGTTCTCTAGATGAATGGAGAAGTGAAGCTTATGAAAATGCTAAACTCTTTAAAGAGAAAGTTAAAAAATGGCATGATAAAAGGATTATCAAAAGAGAATTTAATATTGGGGATAAAGTCCTATTGTATCGGTCTCGTCTCAGATTCTTTGCAGGGAAATTACTCTCGAAATGGGAAGGACCATATGTTGTCGAGGAGGTGTATCGTTCAGGAGCAATTAAAATTAGCTCTCTCCAAGGCAATGCTACGCAAGTGGTGAGTGGACAAAGACTCAAGCATTATATCTCAGGTGATTCCTATAATGTTGATGTTGATATTATTCAAGTAGAAACACCAGAGGCTTTCATAAAAAGGCAAATTGACAGTCCGCCAGAACTCGACTTTGAATAGGTAACAGTACTGGTAATGAAAAGTACGCAATTTACCTTCCGAACAATATGTTTGCTGTTTTTGGAAAATATGAAAAATTACGAGTTCGAAACGGAGTGGAGAGGACGCACGAGGGGGTGCCACCATAGGGCGGCGCGGCCTGACCTGGGCCCGCGCCGACCTATGGTTTGGCCGCCTCGTCGCCCCTTTCCGACTCTGGTTCGATCTGGTACTTTCCTTATGTCGCGAAATTTTTTGCTATATAATCCCCCGGACCCCTGGAGGTCCGTATATCGTTTTCTCGACGTGTTTTGTTTCGAGCTGTTTCTGCCAGGATCTGTTTTCAGTTTAGAAGCACCATGGCCTCCAACAACAAGGGCAAGGGGCTTTCGGAGGAAGAAGTGAAGAGGGTGCCATCAAGACAAGAGCAGCAAGCCGTTGGGAGCAAGCAAATCTTGGTGGGATCTGTTGACACTCGACGTTCTTTTTCTCATAACTTGCAGGGACCTTTACCACCCGCTCTTAGCCTCGACTCTTTCCTTGAGTTGGAAGAAGCTCTACGAACTACCGATGAGTTTTGTGATCAATATCGGGCTCTAAGAAGAGAAGTGGAGATACTCCAGGAGGAGAATTGCCGTCTCCGAAGAATGCTGGAATACCACTCGATTCACATCACAAGGTCATCATTGCCAACTTCAGATAACAATGAATCTCTTCGAGTCTTAGTGCAGAATTGCCAAGCTGAGAAACTGAAGCTGAAGGAGATCTGTAAGAAGCGCGGGAGGAGTTCATCACCATCATCTCCAAAGGAGTAATTCATCATCGGTATTGGCATCTCCTTGGTTTGTTCCAAGCTTGGGGGAGTGCCGCGGTATCACATTATCACTACCTTTTACTTTTTTATTGTCAAGTAGTGTCATATCATGAGTAGGGAAGTTATCATATAAGATGGGTTGCAGTTTGGAAGTATCTCTCCTTTAGTTGGTTATCTATGTATCCCTTGGTGTGAGTTATCATTATGGAATATTAATGAGAAGTCTTATCATTTACATATTGCACATCTTATTCTAGTTTGCAATCTCTGTCATATGATTTACCTTGTTGTTAGTATTGGTATCACTTTGGGAGCATTGAATAAATCTATTTGGTTTTGGCAAACTTAGCATTGGTCAATAGCAACAACACTTTGAGGGTTAAGAAGAAAAGAGAAATACATGTAGATGTTTCATTGTCTTTCTTTCTTGTTAGCTCATAGCTTATTATTCTGAAATTAAAATTGTTTGTGCTTACAAGGAAGATGCATGATTGTTTCTATCACATGTATATTTGTTTGTTTCCCTCGACTCTTATGCTTGCTAATTAACCTTGCTAGCCAAAGACCTGTACTGAGAGGGAATACTTCTCGTGCATCCAAACCTTAGCCCAAACCTATGTCATTTGTGTCCACCACACCTACCTACTACATGGTATTTTCTGCCATTCCAAGTAAATACTTCATGTGCTACCTTTAAACAATTCAAAACTTAGTATCTCTTATTTGTGTTAATTTTTTATGGCTCATGAGGAAGTATGTGGTGTTTTATCTTTCAATCTTGTTGGGCAACTTTCACCAATGGACTAGTGGCTTCATCCGCTTATCCAATAATTTTGCAAAAGAGCTGGCAATGGGATTCCCAGTCCCAAATTAATTAAACTAAATAGACACTCCTCCATGGTATGTGATTGATGGACGGCACCCGAAGGATTCGGTTAGCCATGGCTTGTGTAAGCAAAGGTTGGGGGGAGTGTCATCATCATAATAAAGCTAAAATAAAAAGGCACTCCTTCATGGTATGAGATTGTTGGCAGGCACCCGAGGATTCGGTTAGCCATGGTTTGTGAAAGAAAGGTTGGAAGGAGTGCCACACAAAATGAAAATAATATGGGAGCCGCTCTTTGAAGGTTTGTCTGGCAAGGGGGTTAGAGTACTCGCTACCAGTCGTTGACAACAACAAACACCCCTCAAAATGTTACTTTTACCCTCTTTATATGATTTCAAAACTAAAAAAGCTCTAGCACATGATTTAATCCCTGTTTCCCTCTGCGAAGGGCCTGTCTTTTACTTTATGTTGAGTCAGTAAACCTATTTCCCTCCATCTCAAGCAAGCATTTGAGTAGTTGTGATCAAACCATTATATTGTGATTTGCTTCATCATGTCTTTTATTCTTCCTTGTTTAGTACAAGTTTTATCTGAATGAATATAGCTTTGCAAGTTATCAATGATCATGAAGAGACCATTATGATTGAGTATGCAAGTTGTGCCATATAAACTTTAACATAAGAGCGCTGCTCAATGAGATAAATATAATCTGTTAATTGTTCTCTGACCAAGAACGAAGTTTGCCATCACCAACTATGATTTCTTATGCACCTTTATTTGTGATTACCTTATACTTGTTTCAAGTTGAGTTATATGAGGAAGTTGTTTACTATAATGTCTTGTGTGAATGAATATGATGCTTCTTGTCCGTATTTTATTTATCGACTCTTCACTCCATAAACATGTGGTCCTGTTTACTGAGTTCAGTCTCGCTTGGGGACAAGCGAAGTCTAAGCTTGGGGGGAGTTGATACGTCCAATTTGCATCACTATTTTATATCATAATTTGCTGTTATTCATTGATATATTTCATATTGGGACACAATACTTATGTTATTTCATCTATTTTGCATGTTTCATCATTATTGGAGGATCAAGCACCGGAGCCAGGATTCTACGGGAAAAAGCACCGTCAGAACGCAATATTTTGGAAGATCAACTGTGGAAGGAAATTATACCAAAAATCCTATTTTTCAAGATGACGAAGGAAGCCAGAAGGAGGAGCCAGGAGGACCCAGGGTGGGCCCACACCCTAGGGCGGCGCGGCCCATGGCCTGGCCGCGCCGCCATGTGGTGTGGGGGGCCCACAGCCCCTTTCGCCTCCTTTTCTTCGCGAAATCCTTCGTCACGAAGACCTAAGCCACAGAGGGTTCCTCACGGAGAGTTACAGCCGCCTCTGCGGGGTGGAGAACACCAGAGAGAAAAGAGCTCTCCGGCGGGCAGGAATCCGCTGGGGAAATTCCCTCCGGGAGGGGGAAATCGACGCCATCGTCACCGTCATCGAGCTGGACATCATCTCCATCACCATCATCATCATCTCCACCGTCATCACCGCCGTCTCCTCCGCAGCACCTCGTCACCGCCGTAGCAATTTGGGTTTGATCTTGATTGTTTGATAGGGGAAACTCTCCCGTTATCGATCTCTACTTGTTGTTGATGCTATTGAGTGAAACCATTGAACCAAGTTTATGTTCAGATTGTTATTCATCATCATATCACCTCTGATCATGTTCCATATGATGTCTTGTGAGTAGTTCGTTTAGTTCTTGAGGACATGTATGAAGTCTAAATGTTAGTAGTGAACTATGGTTGAGTAATATTCAATGGTATGATATTTAAGTTGTGGTGTTATTCTTCTAGTGGTGTCATGTGAACGTCGACTACATGACACTCCACCATTTATGGGCCTAGGGGAATGCATCTTGTACTCGTTTGCCAATTGCGGGGTTGCCGGAGTGACAGAAACCTAAACCCCCGTTGGTATATCGATGTAGGAGGGATCGCAGGATCTTAGAGTTTAAGGCTGTGGTTAGATTTATTCTTAATTACTTTCTTGTAGTTGCGGATGCTTGCAAGGGGTATAATCACAAGTATGTATTAGTCCTAGGAAGGGCGGTACATTAGCATAGGTTCACCCACACAACACTTATCATAACAATGAAGATTATTTAGCCGTATGTAGCGAAAGCACTAGACTAAAATCCCATGTGTCCTCGAGAACGCTTGGTCATTGTAAGTAAACAAACCGGCTTGTCCTTTGTGCTAAAAAGGATTGGGCCACTCGCTGCAATTGTTACTCTTGCACTTTACTTACTCGTACTTTATTCAACTGTTACATCAAAACCCCCTGAATACTTGTCTGTGAGCATTTACAGTGAATCCTTCATCGAAACTGCTTGTCAACACCTTCTGCTCCTCGTTGGGTTCGACACTCTTACTTATCGAAGATACTACGATACACCCCCTATACTTGTGGGTCATCAGTGTGCATAAAAATCATTATGGTTTGTGGTTGTGAAGTCACACAACTTAGTATTTTCAGGAGTGGCCATTTTAGCAGTAGTAAATAAAGCAAACTAGATAAAATAAATGCAAGTAACTAATTTTTTTGTGTTTTTGATATAGAGTGCAAGACAGTAAATAAAGTAAAGCTAGCAACTAATTTTTTTTGTGTTTTGATATAATGCAGCAAACAAAGTAGTAAACAAAATAAAGCAAGACAAAAACAAAGTAAAGAGATTGGAAGTGGAGACTCCCCTTGCAGCGTGTCTTGATCTCCCCGGCAACGGCGCCAGAAATTTGCTTGATGCGTGTAGTTGACACGTCCGTTGGGAACCCCAAGAGGAAGGTGTGATGCGCACAGTAGCAAGTTTCCCTCAGTAAGAAACCAAGGTTTAATCGAACCAGTAGGAGTCAAGAAGCACGTTGAAGGTTGATGGTGGCGGGATGTAGTGCGGCGCAACACCAGGGATTCCGGCGCCAACGTGGAACCTGCACAACACAACCAAAGTACTTTGCCCCAACGAAACAGTGAGGTTGTCAATCTCACCGGCTTCCTGTAACAAAGGATTAGATGTATAGTGTGGATGATGATTGTTTGCAGAAAACAGTAGAACAAGTATTGCAGTAGATTGTATTCAATGTAAAAGAATGGACCGGGGTCCACAGTTCACTAGAGGTGTCTCTCCCATAAGATAAATAGCATGTTGGGTGAACAAATTACAGTCAGGAAATTGACAAATAGAGAGGGCATGACCATGCACATACATGATATGATGAGTATTGTGAGATTTAATTGGGCATTACGACAAAGTACATAGACCGCTATCCAGCATGCATCTATGCCTAAAAAGTCCATCTTCAGGTTATCGTCCGAACCCCTTCCAGTATTAAGTTGTAAACAACAGACAATTGCATTAAGTATGGTGCGTAATGTAATCAATAACTACATCCTTAGACATAGCATCAATGTTTTATCCCTAGTGGCAACAGCACATCCACAACCTTAGAACTTTCTGTCACTGTCCAAGATTTAATGGAGGCATGAACCCACTATCGAGCATAAATACTCCCTCTTGGAGTTAAGAGCAAAAACTTGGCCAGAGCCTCTACTAATAACGGAGAGTATGCAAGATCATAAACAACACATAGGTAATAGATTGATAATCAACATAACATAGTATTCTCTATCCATCGGATCCCGACAAACACAACATATAGTATTACAGATAGATGATCTTGATCATGTTAGGCAGCTCACAAGATCCGACAATGAAGCACAATGAGGAGAAGACAACCATCTAGCTACTCCTATGGACCCATAGTCCAGGGGTGAACTACTCACTCATCACTCCGGAGGCGACCATGGCGGTGAAGAGTCCTCCGGGAGATGATTCCCCTCTCCGGTAGGGTGCCGGAGGCGATCTCCTGAATCCCCCGATATGGGATTGGCGGCGGCGGCGTCTCAGTAAGGTTTTCCGTATCGTGGCTCTCGGTACTGGTGGTTTCGCGATGGAGGCTATTTGTAGGCGGAAGGGCAGGTCAAAGGGCGTCACGAGGGGCCCACACGACAGGGCCGCGCGGCCAAGGGCCAGGCCGCGCCGCCCTGGTGTCTGGCCACCTCGTGGCCCCACTTCGTCTATCCCTCGGTCTTCTGGAAGCTTCGTGCAAAAATAGGACCCTGGGCGTTGATTTCGTCCAATTCCGAGAATATTTCCTTACTAGGATTTCTGAAACCAAAAACAGCAGAAAACAGCAACTGGCTCTTCGGCATCTCGTTAATAGGTTAGTGCCAGAAAATGCATAAAAACGACATATAATGTGTATAAAACATGTAGATATCATCAATAATGTGGCATGGAACATAAGAAATTATCGATACGTCGGAGACGTATCAGCATCCCCAAGCTTAGTTCCTGCTCGTCCCGAGCAGGTAAACGATAACAAAGATAATTTCTGGAGTGACATGCCATCATAACCTTGATCATACTATTGTAAGCATATGTAATGAATGCAGCGATCAAAACAATGGTAATGACATGAGTAAACAAATGAATCATAAAGCAAAGACTTTTCATGAATAGTACTTCAAGACAAGCATCAATAAGTCTTGCATAAGAGTTAACTCATAAAGTAATAAATCAAAGTAAAGGTATTGAAGCAACACAAAGGAAGATTAAGTTTCAGCGGTTGCTTTCAACTTGTAACATGTATATCTCATGGATAATTGTCAACATAGAGTAATATAACAAATGCAATATGCAAGTATGTAGGAATCAATGCACAGTTCACACAAGTGTTTGCTTCTTGAGGTGGAGAGAAATAGGTGAACTGACTCAACATAAAAGTAAAAGAAAGGCCCTTCGCAGAGGGAAGCATTGATTGCTATATTTGTGCTAGAGCTTTGGTTTTGAAAACATGAAACAATTTTGTCAACGGTAGTAATAAAGCATATGTATCATGTAAATTATATCTTACAAGTTGCAAGCCTCATGCATAGTATACTAATAGTGCCCGCACCTTGTCCTAATTAGCTCGGATCACCAGGATTATCATCGCAATACACATGTTTTAACCAAGTGTCACAAAGGGGTACCTCTATGTCGCCTGTACAAAGGTCTAAGGAGAAAGTTCGCATTGGATTTCTCGCTTTTGATTATTCTCAACTTAGACATCCATACCGGGTCAACATAGACAACAGATAATGGACTCCTCTTTTATGCATAAGCATGTAGCAACAATTAATGTTCTCATATGAGATTGAGGATATATGTCCAAAACTGAAACTTCCACCATGATTCATGGCTTTAGTTAGCGGCCCAATGTTCTTCTCTAACAATATGCATGCTCTAACCATTTAATTAGTGGTAAATCTCCCTTACTTCAGACAAGACGGACATGCATAGCAACTCACATGATATTCAACAAAGATTTGTTGATGGCGTCCCCAGAAACATGGTTATCGCACAACAAGCAACTTAATAAGAGATAAAGTACATAAGTACATATTCAATACCACAATAGTTTTTGAGGCTATTTTGTCCCATGAGCTATATATTGCAAAGGCGAATGATGGAAATTTTAAAGATAGCACTCAAGCAATTTACTTTGGAATGGCGGAGAAATACCATGTAGTAGGTAGGTATGGTGGACACAAATGGCATAGTGGTTGGCTCAAGGATTTTGGATGCATGAGAAGTATTCCCTCTCGATACAAGGTTTAGGCTAGCAAGGTTATTTGAAACAAACACAAGGATGAACGGTGCAGCAAAACTCACATAAAAGACATATTGTAAACATTATAAGACTCTACACCGTCTTCCTTGTTGTTCAAAACTCAATACTAGAAATTATCTAGACTTTAGAGAGACCAAATATGCAAACCAAATTTTAGCAAGCTCTATGTATTTCTTCATTAATAGGTGCAAAGTATATGATGCAAGAGCTTAAACATGAGCACAACAATTGCCAAGTATAAAATTATTTAAGACATTTTAGAATTACTACATGTAGCATTTCCCAATTCCAACCATATAACAATTTAACGAAGAAGATTCAACCTTCGCCATGAATACTATGAGTAAAGCCTAAGAACATATTTGTCCATATGCAACAGCGGAGCGTGTCTCTCTCCCACACAATGAATTCTAGGATACATTTTATTCAAACAAAAACAAAAACAAAAACAAACCGACGCTCCAAGCAAAGTACATAAGATGTGATGGAATAAAAATATAGTTTCAGGGGAGGAACCTGATAATGTTGTCGATGAAGAAGGGGATGCCTTGGGCATCCCCAAGCTTAGACGCTTGAGTCTTCTTAAAATATGCAGGGGTGAACCACCGGGGCATCCCCAAGCTTAGAGCTTTCACTCTCCTTGATCATATTGCATCATTTCCCTCTCTTGATCCTTGAAAACTTCCTCCACACCAAACTCGAAACAACTCATTAGAGGGTTAGTGCACAATAAAAATTTATATGTTCAGAGGTGACATAATCATTCTTAACACTTCTGGACATTGCATAAAGCTACTGGACATTAATGGATCAAAGAAATTCATCCAACATAGCAAAAGAGGCAATGCGAAATAAAAGGCAGAATCTGTCAAAACAGAACAGTTCGTAAAGACGAATTTTAAAATGGCACCAGACTTGCTCAAATGAAAATGCCCAAATTGAATGAAAGTTGCGTACATATCTGAGGATCACGCACGTAAATTGGCACATTTTTCTGAGCTACCTACAGAGAGGCAGGTCGAAATTCGTGACAGCAAAGAAATCTATTTCTGCGCAGTAATCCAAATCTAGTATGAACCTTACTATCAAAGACTTTACTTGGCACAACAATGCATAAAACTAAGATAAGGAGAGGTTGTTAAGTAGTAAACAACTTCCAAGACTCAAATATAAAACAAAAGTACTGTAGTAAAAACATGGGTTGTCTCCCATAAGCGCTTTTCTTTAACGCCTTTCAGCTAGGCGCAGAAAGTGTGTATCAAGTGTTATCAAGAGATGAAGCATCAACATCATAACTTGTTCTAATAATAGAATCAAAAGGTAACTTCATTCTCTTTCTAGGGAAGTGTTCCATACCTTTCTTGAGAGGGAATTGATATTTAATATTACCTTCCTTCATATCAATGATAGCTCCAACAGTTCGAAGAAAAGGTCTTCCCAATATAATGGGGCAAGATGCATTGCATTCAATATTCAAGACAACAAAATCAACGGGGACAAGGTTATTGTTAACAGTAATGCGAACATTATCAACTCTCCCCAAAGGTTTCTTTGTAGAATGGTCAACAAGATTAACATCCAAATAACAATTTTTCAATGGTGGCAAGTCAAGCATATTATAAATCTTCTTAGGCATAACGGAAATACTTGCACCAAGATCACATAAAGCATTACAAACAAAGTCATTGACCTTCATCTTAATGATGGGATCCCAACCATCTTCTAGCTTCCTAGGAATAGAAGCTTCACATTCTAATTTTTCTTCTCTAGCTTTTATGAGAGCATTTGTAATATGTTTTGTGAAAGCCAAGTTTATAGCACTAGCATTAGGACTCTTAGCAAGTTTTTGCAAGAACTTTATAACTTCATAGATATGGCAATCATCAAAATCCAAACCATTATAATCTAAAGAAATGGGATCATCATCCCCAATGTTGGAAAAAATTTCAGCAGTTTTATCACAGGCAGTTTCAGCAGTTTCAGGTAATTTTGCACGCTTTGCACTAGGAGTAGTAACATTGCCAACACCAATTATTTTACCATTGATAGTAGGAGGTGTAGCAACATGTGAATCATTAACATTACTAGTGGTGGTAATAGTCCAAACTTTAGCTACATTATTCTCTTTAGCTAGTTTTTCATTTTCTTCTCTTTCCCACCTAGCATGCAATTCAGTCATTAATCTTATATTCTCATTAATTCTAACTTGGATGGCATTTGCTGTAGTAACAATTTTATTTTCAATATCCTCGGGTTTAGCAGCCATTTTATTAATTAAAGAAGATTGTGACGCAGACATGTATGAGATTCGGTTTTCAGCATTTGCAAGTTTAGTTTGCAACCCAGAAATCTCCATATTCAGATTTTCAAGTTGATTTCCTATTTTCTTCAGCAAGGTAGATTGTTCATTCATGGTTTTTATTAAACAATTTGTTTTGCTCATATTGTGATTGCATAAAGCTCTTGGTGGATCTTTCAATTTCTAACATCTTTTCCTCATTAGGTGAAACATATCTACCATAAGAGTTACCATTAGCAGGATATGGCCTAGAATTATTGTAATTGTTATCTTTAATGAAATTTATATCAACATGTTCTTTTTGGGCAACCAATGAAGCTAATGGAACATTATTAGGATCAACATTAGTCCTATCATTCACAAGCATAGACATAATAGCATCAATCTTATCACTCAAGGAAGAGGTTTCTTCGACAGAATTTACCTTCTTACCTTGTGGAGCTCTTTCCGTGTGCCATTCAGAGTAATTAATCATCATATTATCAAGAAGCTTTGTTGCCTCACCAAGAGTGATGGACATAAAGGTACCTCCAGCAGCTGAATCCAATAGGTTCCGCGAAGAGAAGTTCAGTCCTGCATAAAAGGTTTGGATGATCATCCAAGTAGTCAGTCCATGGGTTGGGCAATTTTTAACCAAAGATTTCATTCTTTCCCAAGCTTGTGCAACATGCTCATTATCCAATTGTTTAAAATTCATTATGCTACTTCTCAAAGATATAATTTTAGCAGGGGGATAATATCTACCAATAAAAGCATCCTTGCATTTAGTCCATGAATAAATATTATTCTTAGGCAGAGATAGCAACCAATCTTTAGCTCTTCCTCTTAATGAGAAAGGAAATAATTTTAATTTTATAATGTCACCATCTACATCTTTATACTTTTGCATTTCACACAATTCAACAAAATTATTGAGATGGGCAGCAGCATCATCAGAACTAACACCAGAAAATTGCTCTCGCATAACAAGATTCAGTAAAGCAGGTTTAATTTCAAAGAATTCTGCTGTAGTAGCAGGTGGAGCAATAGGTGTGCATAAGAAATCATTATTGTTTGTGGTTGTGAAGTCACACAACTTAGTATTTTCAGGAGTGGCCATTTTAGCAGTAGTAAATAAAGCAAACTAGATACAATAAATGCAAGTAACTAATTTTTTTGTGTTTTTGATATAGAGTGCAAGACAGTAAATAAAGTAAAGCTAGCAACTAATTTTTTTGTGTTTTGATATAATGCAGCAAACAAAGTAGTAAACAAAATAAAGCAAGACAAAAACAAAGTAAAGAGATTGGAAGTGGAGACTCCCCTTGCAGCATGTCTTGATCTCCCCGGCAACGGCGCCAGAAATTTGCTTGATGCGTGTAGTTGACACGTCCGTTGGGAACCCCAAGAGGAAGGTGTGATGCGCACAGTAGCAAGTTTCCCTCAGTAAGAAACCAAGGTTTAATCGAACCAGTAGGAGTCAAGAAGCACGTTGAAGGTTGATGGCCGGCGGGATGTAGTGCGGCGCAACACCAGGGATTCCGGCGCCAACGTGGAACCTGCACAACACAACCAAAGTACTTTGCCCCAACGAAACAGTGAGGTTGTCAATCTCACCGGCTTGCTTTAACAAAGGATTAGATGTATAGTGTGGATGATGATTGTTTGCAGAAAACAGTAGAACAAGTATTGCAGTAGATTGTATTCAATGTAAAAGAATGGACCGGGGTCCACAGTTCACTAGAGGTGTCTCTCCCATAAGATAAATAGCATGTTGGGTGAACAAATTACAGTCAGGCAATTGACAAATAGAGAGGGCATGACCATGCACATACATGATATGATGAGTATTGTGAGATTTAATTGGGCATTACGACAAAGTACATAGAACGCTATCCAGCATGCATCTATGCCTAAAAAGTCCATCTTCAAGTTATCGTCTGAACCCCTTCCAGTATTAAGTTGTAAACAATAGACAATTGCATTAAGTATGGTGCGTAATGTAATCAATAACTACATCCTTAGACATATCTCAATGTTTTATCCCTAGTGGCAACAGCACATCCACAACCTTAGAACTTTCTGTCACTGTCCCAGATTTAATGGAGGCATGAACCCACTATCGAGCATAAATACTCCCTCTTGGAGTTAAGAGCAAAAACTTGGCCAGAGCCTCTACTAATAACGGAGAGCATGCAAGATCATAAACAACACATAGGTAATAGATTGATAATCAACATAACATAGTATTCTCTATCCATCGGATCCCGACAAACACAACATATAGTATTACGGATAGATGATCTTGATCATGTTAGGCAGCTCACAAGATCCGACAATGAAGCACAATGAGGAGAAGACAACCATCTAGCTACTGCTATGGACCCATAGTCCAGGGGTGAACTACTCACTCATCACTCCGGAGGCGACCATGGCGGTGAAGAGTCCTCCGGGAGATGATTCCCCTCTCCGGCAGGGTGCCGGAGGCGATCTCCTGAATCCCCCGAGATGGGATTGGCGGCGGTGGCGTCTCAGTAAGGTTTTCCGTATCGTGGCTCTCGGTACTGGGGGTTTCGCGACGGAGGCTATTTGTAGGCGGAAGGGCAGGTCAAAGGGCGTCACGAGGGGCCCACACGACAGGGCCGTGCGGCCAAGGGCCAGGCCGCGCCGCCCTGGTGTCTGGCCACCTCGTGGCCCCACTTCGTCTATCCCGCGGTCTTCTGGAAGCTTCGTGCAAAAATAGGACCCTGGGCGTTGATTTCGTCCAATTCCGAGAATATTTCCTTACTAGGATTTCGGAAACCAAAAACAGCAGAAAACAGCAACTGGCTCTTCGGCATCTCGTTAATAGGTTAGTGCCGGAAAATGCATAAATACGACATATAATGTGTATAAAACATGTAGATATCATCAATAATGTGGCATGGAACATAAGAAATTATCGATACGTCGGAGACGTATCATCGTGTACCGGGGGTCACAGGGCATCGAAATCCTCCCGGGACCCGAAACCGTGGACTCCGACGAAAACGGCCAGAAATGCTCGAAATCACTAGTTTTGACGATGCCGGTAGAGTCGTGTACCATGGGTCACGGGGCATCGAAATCCTCCCGGGACCCGAAAACGTGGACCATAGCCCACGAAAACGGCCATAAATGCTTGAAATCATGAGTTTCAATGATGCCGCTAGAGTTGTGTACCGGGGGTCACAGGGCATCGAAATCATCCTGGGACCCGAAAATCGTGGACTATAGCTCACGAAAATGGCCAGAAATGCTCGAAATCACGAGTTTTGACGATGCCGCTAGAGTCGTCACGGGGCATCGAAATCCTCGTGGGAACCGAAAACGTGGACTATAGCCCACGAAAATAGCCAGAAATGCTCGAAATCACGAGTTCTGACGATGCCGGTAGAGTCGTGTACCGTGGGTCACGGGCCATCGAAATCCTCCCGGGACCCGAAAACGTTGACCATAGCCCACGAAAACGGCCATAAATGCTTGAAATCACGAGTTTAAATGATGCCACTAGAATCGTGTACCAGGGGTCACAGGGCATCGAAATCATCCCGGGACCCGAAAATCGTGGACTATAGCCCACGAAAACGGCCAGAAATGCTCGAAATCACGATTTTTGATGATGCCGCTAGAGTCGTGTACCGGGGGTCATGTGGCATCGAAATCCTCGTGGGAACCGAAAATGTGGACTATAGCCCATGAAAACGGCCAGAAATGCTCGAAATCACGAGTTTTGACGATGCCGCTAGAGTCATGTACCGGGGGTCACGGGGCATCGAAATCCTCCCGGGACCCGAAAACATGGACTATAGCCCACGAAAACGGGCAGAAATGCTCGAGATCACGAGTTTTGACGATGCCGCTAGAGTCATGTACCGGAGGTCACGGGGCATCAAAATCCTCCCGGGAACCGAAAACGTGGACTATAGCCCACGAAAATAGCAAGAAATGCTCAAAATCGCGAGTTTTGATGATGCCGCTAGATTCATGTACCGGGGATCACGTGGCATCAAAATCCTCCCGGGAACCGAAAATCGTGGACTATAGCCCACGAAAATAGCCAGAAATGCTCGAAATCGTGAGTTTTGACGATACCGCCAGAGTAGTGTACCGTGGGTCACGGGGCATCGAAATCCTCCTGGGACCCGAAACCGTGGACTATAGCCCACGAAAACGGCCAGAAATGCTTGAAATAACGAGTTTTGATGATTCCGCTAGAGTCGTGTACCGGGGGTCACAGGGCATCGAAATCATCCCGGGACCCTAAAATCGTGGACTACAGCCCACGAAAACGGCCAGAAATGCTCGAAATCACGAGTTTTGACGATGCCGCTAGAGTCGTGTACCGGGGGTCACGGGGCATCGAAATCCTCGTGGGAACCGAAAACGTGGACTATAGCCCATGAAAACAGCCAGAAATGCTCGAAATCACGAGTTTTGACGATGCCGGTAGAGTCATGTACCGGGGGTCACGGGGCATCGAAATCCTCTCGGGACCCGAAAACATGGACTATAGCCCACGAAAACGGGCAAAAATGCTCGAGATCACGAGTTTTGACGATGCCGCTAGAGTCATGTACCGGGGGTCACGGGGCATCAAAATCCTCCCGGGAACCGAAAACGTGGACTATAGCCCACGAAAATAGCAAGAAATGCTCGAAATCACGAGTTTTGATGATGCCGCTAGAGTGTACCGGGGGTCACGTGGCATCAAAATCCTCCCGGGACACGAAAACGTGGACTATAGCCCACGAAAACAGCCAGAAATGCTCGAAATCACGAGTTTTGAAGATGTCACTAGAGTCGTGTACCATGGGTTACGGGGCATCGAAATCCTCCTGGGACCCAAAACCGTGGACTATAGCCCACGAAAATGGCCATAATTGCTTGAAATCACGAGTTTTGAAGATCCCGCTAGAGTCGTGTACCGTGGGTCACGGGCATCGAAATACTCCCGGGACCCGAAATCGTGGACTACAGCCCACGAAAACGGCCAGAAATGCTCGAAATCACGAGTTTTGACGATGCCGCTAGAGTCATGTACCGGGGTTCACGGGGCATCAAAATCCTCCCGGGACCCGAAAACGTGGACTATAGCCCACGAAAACAGCCATAAATGCTCGAAATCACGAGTTTTGACGATGCCGCTAGAGTCGTGTACCGTGGGTCACGAGGCATCGAAATCCTCCTGGGACCGAAAACATGGACTATAGCCCACGAAAATGGCCAGAATTGCTCGAAATCGCGAGTTTTGACGATGCCGCCAGAGTAGTGTACCGTGGGTCACGGGGCATCGAAATCCTCCTGGGACCCGAAACCGTGGACTATAACCCACGAAAACGGCCAGAAATGCTTGAAATAACGAGTTTTGATGATGCCGCTAGAGTCGTGTACCGGGGGTCACAGGGCATCGAAATCATCCCGGGACCCTAAAATCGTGGACTACAGCCCACGAAAACGGCCAGAAATGCTCGAAATCACGAGTTTTGACGATGCCGCTAGAGTCGTGTACCGGGGGTCACGGGGCATCGAAATCCTCGTGGGAACCGAAAACGTGGACTATAGCCCATGAAAACGGCCAGAAATACTCGAAATCACGAGTTTTGACGACGCCGGTAGAGTCATGTACCGGGGGTCACGGGGCATCGAAATCCTCCCGGGACGCGAAAACATGGACTATAGCCCACGAAAACGGGCAGAAATGCTCGAGATCACGAGTTTTGACGATGCCGCTAGAGTCATGTACCGGGGGTCACGGGGCATCAAAATCCTCCCGGGAACCGAAAACGTGGACTATAGCCCACGAAAACGGCCAGAAATGCTCGAAATCACGAGTTTTGATGATGCCGCTAGAGTGTATAGGGGGTCACGTGGCATCAAAATCCTCCCGGGACCCGAAAACGTGGACTATAGCCCACGAAAACAGCCACAAATGCTCGAAATCACGAGTTTTGACGATGCCGCTAGAGTCGTGTACCGTGGGTCACGGGGCATCGAAATCCTCCTGGGACCCAAAACCGTGGACTATAGCCCACGAAAATGGCCAGAATTGCTTGAAATCACGAGTTTTGATGATCCCGCTAGAGTCGTGTACCGTGGGTCACGGGGCATCAAAATCCTCCCGGGAACCGAAAACATGGACTATAGCCCACGAAAATAGCAAGAAATGCTCGAAATCACGAGTTTTGATGATGCCGCTAGATTCATGTACTGGGGGTCACGTGGCATCAAAATCCTCCCGGGAACCGAAAATCGTGGACTATAGCCCACGAAAACAGCCAGAAATGCTCGAAATCGCGAGTTTTGACGATGCCGCCAGAGTAGTGTACCGTGGGTCACGGGGCATGGAAATCCTCCTGGGACCCGAAACCGTGGACTATAGCCCACGAAAACGGCCAGAAATGCTTGAAATAACGAGTTTTGATGATGCCGCTAGAGTCGTGTACCGGGGGTCACAGGGCATCGAAATCATCACGGGACCCTAAAATCGTGGACTACAGCCCACGAAAACGGCCAGAAATGCTCGAAATCACGAGTTTTGACGATGCCGCTAGAGTCGTGTACCGGGGGTCACGGGGAATCGAAATCCTCGTGGGAACCGAAAACATGGACTATAGCCCATGAAAACGGCCAGAAATGCTCGAAATCACGAGTTTTGACGATGCCGGTAGAGTCATGTACCGGGGGTCACGGGGCATCGAAATCCTCCTGGGACCCGAAAACATGGACTATAGCCCACGAAAACGGACAGAAGTGCTCGAGATCACGAGTTTTGACGATGCCGCTAGAGTCATGTACCGGGGATCACGGGGCATCAAAATCCTCCCGGGAACCGAAAACGTGGACTATAGCCCACGAAAATAGCAAGAAATGCTCGAAATCACGAGTTTTGATGATGCCGCTAGAGTGTACCGGGGGTCACGTGGCATCAAAATCCTCCCGGGACCCGAAAACATGGACTATAGCCCACGAAAACAGCCATAAATGCTCGAAATCACGAGTTTTGACGATGCCGCTAGAGTCGTGTACCATGGGTCACGGGGCATCTAAATCCTCCTGGGACCCAAAACCATGGACTATAGCCCACGAAAATGGCCAGAATTGCTTGAAATCACGAGTTTTGATGATCCCGCTAGAGTCGTGTACCGTGGGTCACGGGCATCGAAATACTCCCGGGACCCGAAATCGTGGACTATAGTCCACGAAAACGGCCAGAAATGCTTGAAATCACGAGTTTTGACGATGCCGCTAGAGTCATGTACCGGGGGTCAAGGGGCATCGAAATCCTCCCGGGACCCGAAAACCGTGGACTATAACCCACGAAAACGGCCAGAAATGCTCGAAATCACGAGTTTTGACAATGCCGCTAGAGTCGTGTACCAGGGTTCGCGGGGCATCAAAATCCTCCCGGGACTATAGCCCACGAAAATAGCAAGAAATGCTCGAAATCACGAGTTTTGATGATGCCGCTAGAGTGTACCGGGGGTCACGTGGCATCAAAATCCTCCCGGGACCCGAAAACATGGACTATAGCCCACGAAAATAGCCAGAAATGCTCGAAATCGCGAGTTTTGACGATGCCGCCAGAGTCGTGTACCGTGGGTCACGGGGCATCGAAATCCTCCTGGGACCCAAAACCGTGGACTATAGCCCACGAAAACGGCCAGAAATGCTGAAATAACGAGTTTTAATGATGCCGCTAGAGTCGTGTACCGGGGGTCACAGGGCATCGAAATCATCCCGGGACCCTAAAATCGTGGACTACAGCCCACGAAAACGGCCAGAAATGCTCGAAATCACGAGTTTTGACGATGCCGCTAGAGTCGTGTACCAGGGGTCACGGGGAATCGAAATCCTCGTGGGAACCGAAAACATGGACTATAGCCCATGAAAATGTCCAGAAATGCTCGAAATCACGAGTTTTGACGATGCCGGTAGAGTCATGTACCGGGGGTCACGGGGCATCGAAATCCTCCCGGGACCCGAAAACATGGACTATAGCCCACGAAAACGGACAGAAATGCTCGAGATCACGAGTTTTGACGATGCCGCTAGAGTCATGTACCGGGGATCACGGGGCATCAAAATCCTCCCGGGAACCGAAAACGTGGACTATAGCCCACGAAAATAGCAAGAAATGCTCGAAATCACGAGTTTTGATGATGCCGCTAGAGTGTACCGGGGGTCACGTGGCATCAAAATCCTCCCGGGACCCGAAAACATGGACTATAGCCCACGAAAACAGCCATAAATGCTCGAAATCACGAGTTTTGACGATGCCGCTAGAGTCGTGTACCATGGGTCACGGGGCATCGAAATCCTCCTGGGACCCAAAACCATGGACTATAGCCCACGAAAATGGCCAGAATTGCTTGAAATCACGAGTTTTGATGATCCCGCTAGAGTCGTGTACCGTGGGTCACGGGCATCGAAATACTCCCGGGACCCGAAATCGTGGACTATAGTCCACGAAAACGGCCAGAAATGCTTGAAATCACGAGTTTTGACGATGCCGCTAGAGTCATGTACCGGGGGTCACGGGGCATCGAAATCCTCCCGGGACCCGAAAACCGTGGACTATAACCCACGAAAACGGCCAGAAATGCTCGAAATCACGAGTTTTGACAATGCCGCTAGAGTCGTGTACCAGGGTTCGCGGGGCATCAAAATCCTCCCGGGACTATAGCCCACGAAAATAGCAAGAAATGCTCGAAATCACGAGTTTTGACGATGCCGCTAGAGTGTACCGGGGGTCACGTGGCATCAAAATCCTCCCGGGACCCGAAAACATGGACTATAGCCCACGAAAATAGCCAGAAATGCTCGAAATCGCGAGTTTTGACGATGCCGCCAGAGTCGTGTACCGTGGGTCACGGGGCATCGAAATCCTCCTGGGACCCGAAACCGTGGACTATAGCCCACGAAAACGGCCAGAAATGCTGAAATAACGAGTTTTAATGATGCCGCTAGAGTCGTGTACCGGGGGTCACAGGGCATCGAAATCCTCCCAGGACCCGAAACCGTGGACTCCGACGAAAACGGCCAGAAATGCTCGAAATCACGAGTTTTGACGATGCCGGTAGAGTCGTGTACCGTGGGTCACGGGGCATCGAAATCCTCCCGGGACCCGAAAACGTGGACCATAGCCCACGAAAACGGCCATAAATGCTTGAAATCACGAGTTTTGACGATGCCGAAAACCCTAAACCATAAACCCTAAACCCTAAACCCTAAACCCTAAAAAACCCTAAACCCTAAACCCTAAACCCTAAACCCTAAACCCTAAACCCTAAAAACCCTAAAAACCCTAAAAACCCTAAAACCCTAAACCCTAAACCCTAAACCCCTAAACCCTAAAACCCTAAACCCTAAACCCTAAACCCTAAACCCTAAACCCTAAAACCCTAAACCCTAAACCCTAAACCATAAACCCTAAACCCTAAACCCTAAACCCTAAAACCCTAAACCCTAAACCCTAAACCCTAAACCCTAAACCCTAAAACCCTAAACCCTAAACCCTAAACCCTAAACCCTAAAACCCTAAACCCTAAACCCTAAAACCCTAAACCCTAAACCCTAAACGCTAAACCATAAACCCTAAACCCTAAACCCTAAACCCTAAACCCTAAACCTAAACCCTAAAACCCTAAACCCTAAAACCCTAAACCCTAAACCCTCAACCCTAAAACCCTAAACCCTAAACCCTAAACCCTAAACCATAAACCATAAACCATAAACCCTCAACCCTAAAACCCTAAACCCTAAACCCTAAACGGCGGGCATTCAAACTATATTCAAAACGGTGGGCAAGAAGATCCTTTGCCCGGGGCTGAGGTTCACCAAACTTGCACTAGATCTCTGATGAAATAGCATGTTGTGAACCTAAAAATGATTTTTACAAAAAATCCTGAGCATTATATAAGGTACATGTAGTTCAAATCTGGTCGGTCTCCTACCGATTTGGCATGAATTGGTCTTTTTCATGAGGGGTGGACGGAAAGGTTCCAGATACACCGGTTAAGAAATTGTCTATCTTATGTGGTCTAATATTTTTGAAAAATATGTTGGTACCAATGTGAAATTTTAATTTGGTGGTTGCTTCACAAAACACCCCATTTTCGACACCTCAAAAATAGAAAATGGTTTTTTCGTGCGATGAAATGGAAAACTTCCTGCTGCAACATCTTAGGACATCCCAAGATGCACATGTGTGCACAATATGGGCACATTATCTGAAACTATGCGACGATTCTAGCCATAACATTAGTTGTTCTGTGTGAAAGCCATAAAACATCAGACATGATAGCTCATTTTTTGAAGATTTTTTGAGATGTTTTCAATATTCCGTGTTTCATATTTTTTCAAGATAGATCTTATTTATCTGAAAATTTTGATATATTATTTGTATTTTTCTGAATTATAATGATTTAGTTATGATTTTTCGATGATTAATGTGGTAAAATGGAAAATAGCTATGCCGACGGCAAAGCCATCGGCACATGGCTGAAATATGTGCCGACGGCAACAGTCCTGACGCTGTTACTTCGCCGTTACGACGGAGAGGCTGTGCTGACGGCCGAAACTGTGCCGACGGTTGCCGTCGGCATAGATCTTCATGTGCCGACGGCTAACCTGCTGGCCTGGCCGGAACGGGTCCTGTGCCGACGGCCCCGATATTTTACCGTCGGCACCTCGGCGCGTTCACGTAGTGAATTAAATAACCAAAATTATGGATCAGGCTATCTAATCTATAATATCTATAAAGTTCATCCCCACTAAGATGCATTTAATGTTTGCAAGCTGAAATTTGGTGCATCCACATCATCTTAATTAATTTTATCCGTTGGATTTCAAATCTATGGTCGTCGAGTCTTTCTTAATTAAGAGCTTCCACATCTTCCAATCTTCAGCGTCAGCCTACACACACGTTCACATCATCAAGTCACTTAGTCTTACAGTCGTATCCTCCTTCCACCAGAGCTCTCCGTCAGTTACTTCTTTCATGCCTTCTCGATTCCTGCTTGCTTAACTGAAGCGCCAGCATGGTCCATCCGTAGGGATGCATGGAGTCTGTCCAATTACTTTCTTCCGACCTCAAAAATCAATTGCCACTTAGCACTGCGACTCATCGTCTCCTACAGGTTCCATCCTCTTCAAATATCACCTCTTACTATTCCTCTTTGTGTTCACATATATGAATATGGGAACACTCTTTCTCTCTGTGATATTGTCAACAGGCCAGATACTGGACCGAAGGACACTACAAGCCATGATGAGATGAACTACAAGCCATGATGAGATGAACGAGAGTAGGAGAGCAGGACGAGTGGAGGTCTCCACCGTATAAGTGCCTCCTCTTTGGCCTCAGTTCCGCTGCTTTCCGAACACGCCGGCCGCGTCGTAACCAGTTTTCATCTGATGAATCCAACTGGCACCCGGGCATCGAGAATCTCTGTACTTTCTCCTCCTATTGATACATTGAGCAGTTTGCATGGGCGAGAGCATAGCTCTGACTCGAAGCCTTCATTGATTCTTTGCTGGGCAGAGCAGCTACAAGGTTTGGCACGGTGCAAGCTCTACAGGTGGAAATCCGTAAAGAGGTTATCCACTCTCCCTGATAATTTGCATCTTTACCTCAACGTTCCGTGCAGGTTTGGCTATTTGTTGCTTTCTTCTCTGTATATATCGCGTGTGGTTGCCTGTTTGTTGATATGCCAATGAGGCCAATAACTAAGATATCCGTTAGGGCATCATTATCAAAGTGGTTGTTTATCTCATTGTGGCAATGGTTCTTCTCTTTGTTTCTTTGGATGATCCCCAATCTAGGAAGGCCAAGCAGTTTGTTGAATGCACCTATACAAGGAATGATGGGATGTCGTCCTTAGAAAGTATTGTCCAGTGACAGTAAGTCTGCAGTGCGCACGTTCCCGGGGTTGTCAAGATCGCATTTTTATTTCAATCAATTTTTAACTGAAGCATTTAGCGATTCGCTAAATCCAGTTTACTAATAATTTATGAACTTGAGAGTGCTTGGTTTTCTTTTATATCAAAATCTGATTTTTTTTCTAATATCCTTTATGGCTTTATATGATCTTTTGTTGATTCATTTGCAGGGATCAACGTAAGCAATCCATAATCTTCCTTCCACATATGTTTGAGCGTCTGATCTAGGGACTGATGTATTGTGGCAAAAAACGTAAGGTTATTTAAAACTTGGGTACAATCTCTTTATTGTCTGCATTTTCTTTGGATTTATGACTGTCCTTGGCCGGAGTCTGAGATTTTGTAGGTCATGGATGCAACCAAGAGATAATCAAATTAATATAGTTCCATTAGAAGAACACAATGGCATGCCAAATATGTTATGTACAGACAAACAACTTACATCCTGAAAGTCGCAACTATTTTGTAACACGGTGACGATAATTTGTTATTCGGATCAAAACATTGGTATAACATTACAAAATTTTAAAAAATGTCAAGTTGTAGCATTGTATATAGCCAAGTAATATATTTCTCTCTCTCAATGCTTTAGGTCTACAATCCTTAGCTCTACTCAAGTATATTTTCTAAAATTTCCCACCACAACGCGCGGGGAATCACCTAGTTAATTAAGGGGATCGATCTCGACCGATATATGTAAGTACCTGTACTAGCTATGATTAAATGATTGGAGGTGAGTGAATAGTACAATTTGACCGATCAATACATATAATAGCTCAAATGGTGAAGACTATACGATCGTAGTGGTGGTCGTGGTGTTGATAGCGACTACGATGGTGGAAATGTAATCCTTCTAGACTGGAGAAAGGTCTTGTGCTTCCCTTCAGCAGAGGAGAGGTAGTCGAGGAAGGTAGCCAAATCAGTGTCCAAGTACAGCCGCGGGGTACCTTCGGCAAGCAGCTCTGGCGCGGGCCCGATTACCCGCTCCGTAGGAAGACTGTGGAGTGAGGCCACGGAGATACGTGACCGGGTGGGGTTCACCCGCACCCGGTGCAACACGCTCTTATACCGCCCATTGCTGAATATCTGCATTTACATATAAAAGACAAAGCAAGTTAAGTATAGAGGGTGCAAAATTGACATATCATTGCTTACTAGTTTCAAATAAGGATTAATTAATATACAATAGACGTGCTGGCTCTGGCTACGGTAATTAGGTTAGCTAGATAGAAAAGCATGAAATAGTAGAAGAATCATCATGCCGTTTTGCTTAAAGCGAAAGATTGGCACATGGTGTTCATAAATATATTATGTTGTGCGCGTGTATAAGAAGTGATATGCATGATCTTCGATCGAGCAAAGTCAAAAGAAGTTTCATCAAGCACCTACAACTAACTTTATATCAAATTGAAGTGGAGTGCTTCTTCTAGGTATAGCTTGTACACGTGTTGGAACGAGGTAGATGATGCTAGCTATAAGCTAGCAGCATTGGCCTACACATATATGCCGGTGAATTTTATATATTCTCCTTTAACTACAAAAATCTTATCTTTCCAACCCATCCATCTCATGGTAGTTAATTAGTACATTAGTCTATGTTTATCGTAGCTAGCATCTTGCACGGGAAGTTTTGTCGCTACTACCTCCATTCTAAAGTTTAAGATCTATATTTTTTTGAAAGATCAAAGCAAGTGAATTTTGACCAAATTTTTACTAAAAATAGTAACATGTTGAATACAAAATCAATATCATTAGATAGAAAATGAAATAAGTTTTCATATAATATCTATAAAAAGTTGTATTTATTGATAGATTTTTCTAAAAGTTTGATCACTTATTTTGACTTTCTAAAAACATATAGGCCGTAAGCCTTGGGATGGAGTTAGTACACACGGCGTAGTCTAACTGGTCGACTTTTTCAACCTAGATTCTCTCATACTACTACTTCGCTTTCTTTTTCCTGAAAGAAAGGCTACACCTAAGCGGTTAGCAAAATCAGCTGCTGGTCTGGTTTGATTGCTCCATTATATATGTGCCCTTTTTTTGAACAAGTCACCGGGTGAACCCACCCGATAAAAGCTTCTATTAATAAAACTGGAGTACAAGAAGACCCTTAGAAGTACAAGGAATTACACAGGGGTCCAGAAAATAAGCATAAAGGACCAAAGAGAAAACTTGAAAACGCGATCAAGCACTTCGTCCTCCTCTTCCTCAAGATCGAACTCCGACGACAGACTGCGCCCATGCCTCCGGGGAACAAGCCACTTGGAGACGAGGCCCAGGAGAGCACCGACAGCCGGAGCAAAGCAGCGGCGGAGCAACAACCCTACTGCCATTGAGTCCGACGCGAAGACGGGAATCCGCCATTGAAACGTCGGAGATGAGCTCCTCAACGAAACCATCACCGCCGGCAGACAGTCTCGAGCTCAAGCCACCGCCATGGGCCTTGAGAAGCGAGAGAGAGAGCCAACAGCAACAAGTACAGCATCAGAAACTAGAAGAAGAAACCGGCTCTGCGCAGCATCTCCCGCCCCCTCGCCTCCACGGCCGGTCAGGTCGGAGAAACACGCCGCAGTACGCCTCCAAGCCAACCTCCCTCGCCACCATGGCCGGCCAAGGAAATAAGGAGGCTACCTTCTTCTTCAGTTACTGACTCCTAGGCGCCTTATCGAGGAGCCTTGCCATCGACGAGCTCCAGTCCTAGATCCGCCACGGATCTGGAGGGAGACCGCCGGCGACGAGCCATATGGTGTTGCGCCGGAGCACTAAAAGGGCACTCAGCCCCTGCCACCTCCAGATCGAGTCGAAGACGACGACTCCACCCAATCCCCCTCGCCACCGAGGCCGGCCAGGAGCGGAAGAGGAGGCGTCATCAGGAGCTCGAGGGAGGTGTCAAAGGCCTTATTTGGAGATCAGACGAGGTGGAGGCCACCTGGACTCCGGCCACCGGAGCAGAGAGGAGTACCTCCAACACACTAACAGGCAAACCGCCGGAAACTACTCCTAACCTAGGAACCTACTCCGGCACCTCACCTCCGCCACCTCCGGCCGGCATCGCCACCAGAGGGGCTCGAGATCGGCCCGGTTTATCTCGGCAACGCCTCTGTCTACTGTAGATGAGAGAGAGAGGTGGGGGAAAATGGACTTCCCGATTATATGCGCCCTTTCTTTTTACCGCTCGACCAAACAGCCGTCATTTCGCTAGTGCTGGTTTATTTTGCTACCCTATCTAGAGAGGGTTGAATGCATCTTGGCATGCCGAGATTTCACTCTTTTGTCGTTATATCTCCTTGATGTGATGATAAGATTTTAGAAATCTTCAATGTAACTAAACTTACCCCACCTATTTAAATTAATCGGTATAAACTTTGCTAGTGCTATCTATTATGCTACCGGGTTGGTAAAAACTTGTGTTTCAAAAAAAAATTACTCGACTCACCTCGAGGTGATCGCCGACGTTGACGACGAGCGCGCTCGCGAGAGGGTCGACGAGGAGCCGATCTTCCCCATCGCTGACTTCGAGACCATTGACCTGGTCCTGGAGGAGGAGGGTGAGGAATCCATAGTCGGAGTGCGGCGGCATCCCTAGCGTCAGCTCTGGCTCTGGGCACGCCGGGAAACAGTTGACCATCATCATATGTGTCCCGCTCTCGAGCTCCTTCAGGACCCCGCTGCCAATGATCCCCATCGCCTCTAGCGCCGCCGAGATTAGCTCTCGGAACAACATCTGGTTCGCACGAGCGTACGGCGACATCACATCCCTGGAGAGTCAAAATAAAAAAAGGAGGGTCCACATGTTAGCGTGTGTTGCCGGTACGAATGAATTATGAGTTTTTTTAGAAAATAAATGAGTTACTTTTTTACATGTGGACATGCATCTAGTTTCTAGGTAGACAAAGTGAATCTTATTTTTTGGGAGATGACAACGTGAATATATTGGCGGATTTCATTCGATTTTTTTACCATGCCAGGCAGCCAGCCAGCCGGAAAGTGGCTTGTTTGTGTATTACCAAGTTTTTGATGAGTGAGACAGAGACGATATGCATGTTAGCTGGCTGGCTGCAAAAGGCTGCGGCATCTACTTTGTGTCAATTAGTATATCTTTCATGCTATCAGGTGCACATACATGCATAATATCTTTTTTTTTCGAAAATGGACACTTTATTACTTGCGCAATAGACCCGACCTCTGCATAACTAAGATGCACACAGCCGCACATAAATTCGTTACAAAACCAGAAAGGTGTTCAAATGGAAAAATAAGGTTCAAAAGACAGAAACAAAGACTAGCTAGGAGGATCTAGCCGAAGGTCACGCTGCCACCCATGTTGGGAGAAAATATCCCTCGCCGTATCCTCCAACCGTGAAGACACCTCCGTAAAGAGGTCCCGGTGCTCGACACGCTACAACGGTATCCATGAGCGTAGCAAAGCCGTGCATCGGTAGTTTAAAATGGAGAATTTCACTTTCCGGCCTCTGCACCAACTAGGGATGCACACAGCCATTTGGCATGAGTACTAAGATTTATAATCCTTGTTAAGATTAAAGCATAGTCCTCAAGATAAATTGCTTGAGTATCAGGTCTAGCTTGGGCCTCAAGTATAAATAGGAACCTAAATTCGCGTCCGTGGGGATTTGACTCAGGTGATGGGTTTGTACATCCACTCCCCAACCAGTTGAGCTAGGCTCACTTCCCAGCATGCATGATATCTATCCTACATATATAGCATTCGTTTGGATTTGGTTTGCATCAGCAGATACTACCTCTGTTTCAAGGAATAAGGCGCACACGTATTCCAAAACGAACTTTGACCATAAAAATTGAGCAACAAAATCTTGATTATATTATATGTAATTAGTATCGTTGGATTCGTATTAGAAAACACTTTTCAATGATATTAATTTCATACAAACAATCTTTATCTATTTGAAGTAATTAACTTGGTCAAACAAAAAGCGTAAAGCTCGGGCGCCTTATTCCTTGAAACGGAGGTAGTATATAGCAACAGCAGCATCAGCATCAGCTTCAGCTTACAGAGATATATGTGGGTGTCCACTTCAATCAAATATTCCATATTTATTATTTGAATTGAATTGAATTGCTCTGGGAATCCCTCTACTTAATGATGTCATGTCAGTGCATCCTACTACTTTAGTTTACCTTAGTTATCGACACAAGTGCAGCAGGAATGAAAGTGTTTATTACGTACGTACCTGAGGTCAGCGGGGTTGTCTGGCCAGGACGGCACCACCTCGTCTAGCCTGGCCGGGTTGCAGAGCAGCTTGAGGAAATCCCGCCAGCAGAGCACGCCGTCGTTGAGCTGGTTGAAGCTGGTCCCGTACCTTACGGGCGCCCGGATGTCAGACGACATATGGCGCGCCCGCTCCTCCTGCGGCAGCGCGAAGAAGCGGCGCGCCACGTCCAGCATCCCTTGGCTTTGCACGCCGTGGTTGACCACCTGGAAGAAGCCCAGGTCGCGGCACGCGGCGTCGAGCGCGGCCAGTTCCCTGGCGCGCTCTGATGAGCGGAGGCGAGCAAGGTCGATGACGGGTATGCTGCGGGGAGCCGCCGGCGCCGGGCGGTCGGAGGGTGGGAGGACGTAGCGTGGCGGTAGGGCCGTAATGCCACGCTCGCACAGGTGACGCACACCCTTGAGCTCCTCCTCCTCTTTGCACGAGTCCGACGAAGATGGAGCGTTGCAGGTGGACGGCTGCTGCTGCTGCTGCCGGTCCACGGCCGGGCCGAGGATCGCCATTAGCAAACACGTGGCTGCTCCACGCACGCAACAACAAGCTAGCTGCACCTACTGATTGATCGCGGCTAGGCTGGATCTTGTGGTGGATGGAATGGAGAGCAGAGCAGAGCAGGCGAGCCTGTATTTATATTTATAGAGCAGAAGAAGGTGCAAGTTGATTTTACTAAACTGGGGCAGAACTGTAAATTGACAACACTTGGTCTTCTGTCCACGGCGGACCAGCCCTCGCACTCACAGGCTGCCGCGTGGATATCCCTCCTGCCTACCTACGCTTGACTTTTCTCTCAGTCTCAGTGTCAACCCTGACTACTACTAGGAATTACTACTTCTGTTTCAATAAATAATGCGCCCTCGATTTACATGGTTTTTTGTTTGATTAAAAATTATTTTAAATATATAAAGATTATTTGTATTAAATTAGTATCATTAAATAGTGTTTTTCAATATGAATCGGACGATACTAATTACATACTATAATATAATCAAGATTTTGTTGCTCAATTTTTATGGTTAAAGGAAATACGAGTGCGTCATATTCCTTTAAAGGGAGGTAGTACATTGAGAACGTTTGCAATGGGAAGAGGAAAAAAAGGATGGGATTGACGGTACATGTTGCCCGAAACTTCAAGGTCGGTCACCAGCGTCAGGGCATTTCGCTACTCTCAGTGGACTTTTTAACTAAATGTCGCCATCTTTTACTACAATATGTTGGATTTTTGTTTGCCATGTAGTTAATGAGGAGAGATGACGAAATATATTTATTTACCAATGTTGCCCTAGTAAACCATTCAAGTTCTGGCAACACAACTACAGCAGGTAGTTTATTTCACCATGTATCTGATGATTTTGATTTTGTAATTAGCATGTTAATGTATTTTAGAACAGATTGGTCAAACTTTACATACATTGACTTTTAAAAAAAAACATGAATCTTATTCATTTGAACAGACCTAGTATTGGTATTAGTAAGAGTAAGAAGACATGTTTTGTAGTTCGGTGTTCCCCAAGTTTGCAGATGATGCAATTAGTTAGATAATTCGTTTTCTCCATACATTATTATCTACAAAATAGCAAGATCAATCTCCTAAAATAGTTAGATGATTCTTGATCTTATGCCGTTTGCTAACAAAAACCAACCATCGTGAAGTACTAGCATCCACTAATCTATACTCACTACCTCTCGACCACAAGTCTTGATATTATATTTTTTTATTCAGTACTGCTGCATCCATGGCTTTTGAGCTTAGAGCATATCCAGTCTCGACCCCCATTTTTGGGCGCGTTGGACGTTTTATTTGACCTTGGCGCGCGCTTCAAAAGCCCAATTTGTCCGACGTGGCTGTCTGGCGTCCCGAGGCCATCCTAGTGTCACAAGGCATGCTCTGGGCGCGCCAGACAGAACACGTAACCACGTGGCGAGGCGCGGGCCCGACGCGTCAGCCGCACAAACTGAAACATCGCAGCTTTTCCCTAATGGCGACGACGGTTTCCAAGGCGGGGCAGGCAAGACGTCCTGTCGGAGCTGTGCCTCCACCTCCTCCACGTGTCACCGCTTCCCGCGCGTTCTTCCCGCGTTTTCTTGGCCGCTTCCCGCGCGTAGCATGCCCGCTCCCGCGTGTTCTTCCCCCCTCTATGTGTGTCGCCGCCGCCTATAAAACGCCGCCTCCGTTCATTTTACACCAGCACAGCCGCCGGTATCCAATCCTCCGCCGTAAGAAAACAATGCCTCGCCGTCTTCCTACCACGTCCGCGATGTTGGGCCACACCAACGGCGGCCAGGTGCCTCCACCACCTTCTCCTCCTTCACCACCGTCTCCACCTCCCCCTCTGCCGGTGGAGTACGACCCAGAGCTCGTGGGGAACGAGCAATGGGAGGAGCAGGCGCTTGTGGTGGATGACGCGAGCCACGACGCGTTCCTCGCGCACGAACATGAGCGCCTGGAGCGCGAGGCGCGGTGGGAGGCGGAGCGTGTGCACGGCCATGTTGTCGTTGCGCAAGTGTGGAGGGAGTACGCCGAGCGGCAAGCGGTGGAAGCAGCGGCGGAGGTGGAGGCCGACGACGACAGTTTCGAGTGGAGCGATGACGGGCCGGATCCGGATGAGACATCGACCGAGCAAAGGGCCATCGTCGAGTCCTTCGAGTCGCTGAAGGACGTACATGACGCCGCTCGGGCTCGCGAGGAGGGCAACGACGCGCGCTGGCGCCACGCCATCGAACTCTCCCTTGAGCGGGCGCCCGTAGAGGAGGTAGGCCACCGCTTCTTTGCGGACGAACGTCAACGTCTCCTTGATGACGCGGCGGAACGCCGCGCTCTCTTCGCTGGGCTCCGGCGGCAGCAGCGCCGCCAGTAGGCCGAGTAGTGGAAGAGGGACAGTGGCGACGGCGGGGCGGGGCCATCGAATGCGCCGTTGGGCGGCCAGTAGGCTAAGTTAGATCAACCTAGCCATTATGTTTGTTTTCATTCAAACCATGTAACATATAACAAATTTTGAATGAAAACATTATTTTCGCAGCATTTTAAACTTTTGGAGACTCGTTTGAGGGACGCGGCTGGGGAGCGACGTACCCCAAACACGGCACCACTTTAATGCGTCCCTCAAACGCTAGATCCGGTGCGTTATGGAGAGCGGTTTCGGGGACGCGAGTGGAGATGCTCTTAGAGCATCTCCAGCTGTCTCCCTGACGAGGCCCCCGGTAGCCCTTTTTTTACATCCGGACGGCGTTATTCGGTCCAGCCGCGCCTCCGGCTCCTCGTTTCCCCCGGATTGGCCTTTAATCCATCCGGAGAGCCCAGGCCATCCCCGGCCCCCCGGGTGCGCTCGGGGACTCTGGAATAGAGAAAAGCGGGGACGGGCCCGCTCTGTCGGCGAGAGAACACACGAACCCCACCACTTTGTCGACGCAAATCCCCCCTCCCTTCTCGTTGCTCTGTCACTGTCGGCACCACCTGTCGTTGCCTATTCGACGGTACCTCGGAGGAGGGATCCTCACGAGAGGGAGAAGAAGTAGGGGCCATAGGGCGGAGTGCACACGGGACGGTGGTACGCGAGTTACCCAGCTTCGGAACACCTGCACGATGACAGGGCCTACTGCTGCTTGTCTGGAATTATCTGGGCGCTTTCGCGTTGTTACAATGAGTTGTGGTTGTGCCTCTAGGGCTCCCGGGATCCGGCTTATATAGGCGCACAGATCTAGGGTTTACATGGAGAGTCCTAGCCGGAATACAAGTTGCCTAACTACGGTACAATGTCTTGCCGTGTACATCAAGGATCCGCCTTCCTTCTGGGCCGTGCGGGATCCGGATACTTCATGGGCCTCCACGGATCCGGCCTCCTTCGTAGGTCGGTTGAGATCCGGCTTCCTGTTCCTGGGCTGGACTTCATCCTTCACGATCTACAAGAATCGCCGCCCGATGGGCCACATGCCTCACCACCAACTATGGGCCACCCGGGCTTGCCGGATCTAGGCCACGCCGTTGATATACCCATAAAGTATACCCACAACAGTAGCCCCCGAAGTTCTCCGAGATTCGTCATTCTTCCGACTTCATTCATCTCGGATCCGAAGAGAATCTTGAAGAGCTTCAAAACTTTTACTTGATTCCGGGTTCATTCACTCAGAAATCCTTCGTCTTCAGATAAGGTATCGTAACGGAGATTCCACCTTTCCTGCGCACAACTTCCTTTTTTCCCGCGCTAAATCTTCGGAGATGCGAATCTTTTAGCCGGAAATCTCGGGAGCGCACAGTTAAGTTACCTCCACGTCATTTTACCATCATTTGACCTAAGACACGTGTCGATCATCCAACGGCGTGACTGTTCAGTTTCCGCCGTCATATCCGAAACACGAATCTCCGCGCGAGATCTATATATAACCCTCGCCCGTGGTAACTTCTCATTCTTTCACCTTCTCACCACTTCATCTTCTTCCTCGCGCGCCGCGCCGCCCGACGGATCTCATCTCCGGCGAACCTTCGCCACAGTGAACTCCGCGCGCCGCCAGTCCAAGCCTCTCCTCGCGCCAGGACCCCTTCGGTTGAACGGGAAATCCTTCCCGCCGCCGATTCGTGGTCACGCAAGGTGATTTCCTGCAAGTCCAGCGACCTCGACTTCACCGGAGCTCCGTCGAGCCACCGCGCCATTAACGGTAAGTGCGCCGGCTTCGTAGAAGATAGACTTAGTGTAGATCCGGATACTCAAATATTTTGCATGGGTGCAGCCGGAAGCATGCCACTTGATTCATCGCACTGTACTGGTAGCTCTCCGAGTAGCCCAGATCCCAATCCATTAGAACCAATATGTCCGGATCCCATAGCATACCTGCCACCATATGTTTCCGACATTAGGTTAGCTCAACCGTTTTCCGCATCTTCCAGCACCGCTCCAGGCCGGATCCCCTCCCTCAAAGAGCTCCAAGAAGAACTCGAGGGACAAGCTAGGATGGCAGCCAAAGTACAGGAGGCGGAAAACAAGAGGGCGTCCAAAGCCCGGATCCGTGAAGGAGAACGGGGTCAGTGGTGGCCCTGCGAAACTACCGATGTGGAGCTTAGAGAGCTCCAGAACGAGGGTATGATCTCCACTCACTGGAGCTTCGTACGCGATTCCGACGTCCCCAAGCCCGAAGCTGGAGAAATTGTCATGACTAAGGCTTGGGTGGAACGCGGACTATCACTCCCTTGTTCGGAGTTTTTCCTCTCCATCCTCAACACATACGGGCTCCATCCCCACAACATCTGCCCAAACTCATACCTCCTCCTCTCCAACTTCGTAACTCTTTGCGAAGGGCACCTTGGGATCCGACCAGATGTCAGATTATGGCAGTTCTTCTTCCGGGTGAAGAAGGAAACGAAAGACAAAGCAATGGTGAACTGTGGGAGTATGACGTTCATGCTCCGACCTAGCCGCATGTATCCTCCACACGATTCGCACGAATCCGTCCGGTACTGGAACGCCGGATGGTTCTATGAAAAGAACGCCTCAGTTCCGGACGTCCACGATGGCTTGCCCAAGTTCATCAACGAGCCTCCGGAAGAGCTCGCAAGCTGGAGCTTTGTTCCCTCGCTCGCCCAAACCCAGATCTTGGAGAAGGCAGCGCGGAGAATCTCCTGGCTGGTCCATGACGGGCTAACCGGAGCTCAGCTTACCCTTAGCTGGTTCTCCCGGAGGATCCAGCCCCTGCGCTACAACGCACGCCTGATGTGCGCTTACACCGGGGCGGACGATCTCCTCCGAGTCACTCGCCACGATCTTCCGGCCGACTCCCTCAAGAGAAGGTTCAAGACGTTGGTGAAAATTCCCAGGGGCCAACAGGTCCCGGAACTGATCAAGGATATCTACACAAACGACCAGTGTCCTCCGGTAAGCTCTGTTCTTTTCGTTGCTTCAAACTTCACAAGTTTTTGGATGTTAACTTTGACTTTTATGTATATTCCTCCCAGCTCAACACTTTGGTGGAGGAAAATTTCCGCACCATTCTTCGTGTCCCTGTCAGCGGCGACGCGGCGGAGGAGGTTCCGGAAGACGAAGAAGAGGAAGAGGAACAGGCACCCCGCAAGGCGGCCCCTCGACCTTCGAAGCGTCCCCGCGCCAAAGCTTCCGGCTCAGAAGCCGGAGCTAGCGGCGAGGCCTCCGCCAAGAAGTCCAAGACCGTAAGGCCACCTCCGCTAGACTCGAGGAAAGCGGAACGTGCACGCCTGAAGATGCTTTCAACAGCTGGCAAACGCTCGTGCCCCATCATCCCCGGCGCCCCGTAAGTTTCCGAATATGGTGCACCTCTATTTTGGCGAAATTATTTCTTATTCGATCCCTTTCACTTGTTTGCAGGAATCCGAGTACCACTGCCACGCGGACCATCAGCCAAGAGCCTATTACTAAATACATGAAAAAGTCTCTGGCAGTTGGTCCTACCACTCCAGCTCCGCCAAGTACTTCCCACCCTACTCCTCAGCCGTCTTCCCCTCAGGCTAATCAATCTCCCCCTCCTGCCGCAAACACTCCACCGGAAATAATTCCGGTTCGCAGCGAGAAAGTGGGCGGAGAAGATCCTAAGGCCAAAGGCCCTGCCCAAGAAGACGCAGAAGAACAAGGCCAAGGAGAGGCTAAAGTCACTTCTTACGAGAAGGCCGGAACGGCGCTGGCGACGTCGTCGTTTTTCCGAAAAACTTTGGAGATCCGGCTGACATCACTTCCACCCCCAAGGCATATGCTACCAAGTTCTTCAACAAGTTAACCGAGGCGGAGAAATGGGAGCTTGAACAAGACTTGCTCAACGCCATGCTGAACAACGCCTGGGGGAAGCCTGACGCCGCGACATCGGAAATCCAGGACTTTAAGAAGGATGTCGGCCAGTTCTTCGACAAACTCATCTGCAAGCAAAAGGTACTCCCCAGTAGCCCCCAAGCATGTAGGCGGAAACTCAAATAATAGTTAGCGCTTAGATGCTTAGAGAAAGATTACTTCTGGGAAAATATTTAAATTGGATCAGTAGCCCCCAAGCATTATGGCGGAAAGGTTCCGGCAATAATGCTTTGAAGGAAACCACTGTTACAGGCCGAATTTTTACTCCTGCCCTGTCTATGTTTTTCAGGAACAGCAGGCGCTGCATTACGAGCTGCACAAGAACATTGCCCTTCAGCGCGGCGTTACTCTGAGTCAGGCGGAAAATATCCGGACTCTGAAAGATGTGAATGCGGAACTGAACAAACAACTGGCAGACGCCCAAGGTTGGTTTCCATCTTGTTTGTCATTAGTTCACATTCCGACTTTGAACTTGTTTTTGACTTATGTTATTGTAGTCGCATCCTCTTCCCTTGTTACAGCCTCATCGGAACTTGAGAACCTGCGCTCCTCGTACCAAGAATTGGAAACGAAACTGAAGGAGGCGGAACTAAAGAGGGAGCAGGCCGAGAAACAGCTGGCGGAGAAAAACTCCGAGCACGTCAGGGAAAAGGGCGAATTTATATTGAAAAGAAATGCTGACAGCGAGACCATCAAGAGACAGCAGAAAGAGCTCAATGGGTTCCAGAAATATATGGAAACCGCGGAACATCACTGGGACTTGCTTAGCGAGAACATCTTGGGTACTACGCTGAAACCTTGTCTAGATGTTTGCTCTGACCTTTTTTCTTGTGCTCAAATTGCATGCTTATATCCTGATTATCTTACGCAGAGCCGCTTGGGTATCCGGAAAAGCGTCGGAATTTGTTCCCACGAGACGACCTTCTTCAACTTGCAGGCGATGATTGCAAAGATCTCATCTCCGCCTCCCGCAAGATATGCCACAACTTATCCATCAAGAGGAGTCGCACTTGCAACGTTCGCAAACTTGTTAGAAAAATGGACGTTCTTCCGGAGCTGGTGACGGATCTACAAGCATCATCAGCCCGAGGCGCAGCTGCAATGACCTTAACTATGTGCTTAGCACATAACCCGGAGCTTGATCTTGAGCAGGTAACCACGGGCGTTCCTCCGGATGCGGATGTTAGCGCGCTCCTGGATGCAGTGAGCGGCTACGACACCCGCATCGCGCGCAGGATCCGGCATGAGGAGTTCTACGACAAGGTCGTTCTTCCTGCGGACGAGCCCTTGGAAGCCGAACTTCAAAAGGAGCGCGACGCGGAGGCGCGACCTGCGGAATCCGGAACCCAATTTACCTGGACCAGCTCCAAGGACGCTCCCCAAGAGGAACCCAAGGCCAGCGCTGCAGCTTCTGAAGAAGAGGAAGAGAGTGATGAAGACGTGTCATCTCCGGCCGAAGACGCCAAGGAAAAAGATCCAGAGGGCGAGACTTCTCCGGCTAGGGGGGAATGAAAACTTTTTATTCCTGCGGGAGAAACAATGCATCATTTTGGCCCCAGCGAGGGTTTGTAATATAACTTAAATTCTTAAGTATCTAGGGACGAAACAATTATGCATGGGCGGAAAACTTATCCTGCTATCCGTTAGAATTATTTGCATGTTTCGTTTGTTAAAAGCAAGTGCTGGTTTGTTAATTTTCCGGCTTACTCGTTTGACCTTCCACGAGCCGGAAAACCTTTGGCCGGAAACGCTCGCCTGCGGTGACGAAACCTAATGGCGTCCGTCCATAACCGCGGAAACAAGCCCCCAGCCTAGGTGCCGGAAGTCGCTACCAGGAATCCACGAGTTCGCAACGAAAAAAATTTCCACCAGAAAACTTAAGCTTACGTCCTAAAGGACGATTTTGAAAAATCACAACTTTCATACACGCCTAGGCGGAAACATCCAGCTCTGCGGTTTTAGTCGGAAAAACATACACGATCTAAAATGAACAAGTAAAGGAGGTAAAAGACTCAAAGAGTGAACCATAAGCTTTATTTCATTGATCATGTGTAACTATTACAGAGTTTGTAATTCGGAAAAAATACGCTAAGTGTAGAAAGGACGTAGCTGTGCAATGTTCCAGGGGCGATCTGTCTCGTCGTAGATGTCATCCGGATCCTCACGCTTGCGTTTCCGGTACCAATTAGCAGGTCTGTCCTTCAGCTCTCGGAAATCAACAAGGTAGTACGATCCGTTATGAAGCACTTTGCTAACGACGAAGGGTCCTTCCCACGGAGATTGCAACTTATGGTCTTTCACCTGCCGAAGGCGGAGGACCAGATCTCCTGCCATGAAGGAGCGATTCCGAACTCGACGACTGTGATAGCGTTGGAGCTTCTGCTGGTAGATGGCGGAGCGCTGGTCAGCTAAGTTCCGAGCTTCCTCGATCAGGTCCACAGCTAGCTGTCTGGCCTCGTCAGCTGTTTCTTCATTGTAGGCGGAAACTCGCGGTGAATCGTGGATGATGTCGGAGGGAAGCACGGCTTCGGATCCGTATACCAGGAAAAATGGGGTAAACCCTGTTGATCTGTTAGGGGTAGTTCGCAAACTTCACAAAACAGCTTCCAACTCGTCAGCCTAAGCTCCAGCTGCTCGTCGCATCGGTTCTTCAAGGCGCGGCTTAATTCCTGATAATATTAGGCCGTTAGCCCTTTCAACTTGACCATTGGATTGTGGGTGAGCCACAGAGGCAAGGTCCAGTCGAATCCCTACTGTCTCACAGTAATCCCTCAACTCTCCTTGAGCGAAGTTTGTGCCATTATCTGTGATTATGCTGTGTGGGATGCCGAATCTCATCACGAGGCTGCAGACGAATTTTAGTGCCGTAGCACCATCGGCTTTCCTCACTGGCTTTGCCTCGATCCACTTGCTGAATTTGTCAATAGCGACCAGAAGGTATTCAAAACCGCCAGGAGATGATCTTTTTAACTTACCAACCATATCGAGCCCCCAGACCGCAAATGGCCAGGTGATAGGTATGGTCTTCAGCTCTTGGGCTGGAGCGTTTGGTTGAGTAGCATAGTACTGGCAACCTCGGCAGGTTTTTACCAACTTGTCAGCATCTTCTTTAGCTATGAGCCAGTAAAATCCTAGCCGGAAAGCTTTGGCAACGAGGGACCTGGGGGCGGCATGATGCCCGCAGTCCCCTGCATGGATCTCTCTGAGGATTTCAATGCCATCTTGATTGGAGACGCATTTGAGAAATACCCCTGCTGCACTTCGTTTGTAGAGCTGTCCATCAACAATTGTGTAGGATCTTGCTCGTCTGATGATCTATCGCGCAAGGACCTCGTCCTCTGGCAACTTCTGATCGATGAGGTAGTCCAGGAAAGGCTGTGTCCAAGCCGGAATGATAGCCATCACTTCCCTAGCCGGAGATACTGCCACTTCTGGGTTTTCTGGGTTAGCGCCCTTCACCGAGGGTATCCGTAGGTGCTCCAGGAAAATGCCAGGCGGAATTGGTTTTCTGCCGGATCCGAGCTTGGATAGCATGTCTGCCGCTGCGTTATCGTCTCTCCGGACGTATTTGACTTCGTATCCTAGAAAGCACTTGGCGATCTCGTCAACTTCGTCTCTGTAAGCCGCCATGACGGAATTTCTGGCGTTCCAGGTTCCAGCTACCTGCTGTGCCACCAAGTCGGAATCTCCGCAGCAAATGATGTGTTTGATCCCTATCTCCTTAGCGATGCGCAGTCCGTGTAGTAGAGCCTCGTATTCCGCCATATTGTTTGTAGCTTGGAAGTGGATCTGCAAAACGTATTGCAATTCTTTTCCGGTAGGGGATTTTAGGGTGACTCCGGCTCCTGAGCCTTGATGCTGTTTGGATCCATCGAAGTGCATAACCCATGTCTCTGGTTCCGGCTCCAAGCTTATGTCCGGAGCTTCTGTCCAATCTGCGACAAAATCTGCCAAGACCTGGGATTTGACCGTGGTCCTAGCTTTGTAGTTGATGTCGAAGGCGGACAATTCAATGCCCCATTTTGCTGTGCGTCCTATTGCGTCAGCGTTGTTGAGAATCGTTGACAGTGGAGCCTTGCTCACGACTGTTACTGGATGCTCCTGGAAGTAGTGTCGCAGCTTCCTGCTGCCTAGGAATACTCCGTAGGCTAACTTCTGAAAGTGCGGGTAGCGCTGTTTGGATTCCGTAAGGACTTCGCTAATATAGTAGACTGGCCTTTGGACTCCATATTCGTGACCTTCTTCCTGTCGTTCCACTACGATGACGAGGCTGATGACCCTGTTGGTAGCTGCCAGGTAAAGGAGCATAGGCTCTGACTCTCCTGGAGCTGCTAGGATAGGTGGGGAGGTGAATATGTCCTTCAACCCTAAACCCTAAACCCTAAACCCTAAACCCTAAACCCTAAACCCTAAACCCTAAACCCTAAACCCTAAACCCTAAACCCTAAACCCTAAATGCTTGAAATCACGAGTTTTGACGATGCCGAAAACCCTAAACCATAAACCCTAAACCCTAAACCCTAAACCCTAAAAAACCCTAAACCCTAAACCCTAAACCCTAAACCCTAAACCCTAAACCCTAAAAACCCTAAAAACCCTAAAAACCCTAAAACCCTAAACCCTAAACCCTAAACCCCTAAACCCTAAAACCCTAAACCCTAAACCCTAAACCCTAAAACCGTAAACCGTAAACCCTAAACCATAAACCATAATCCCTAAACCCTAAACCCTAAACCCTAAAACCCTAAACCCTAAACCCTAAACCCTAAACCCTAAAACCCTAAACCCTAAACCCTAAAACCCTAAACCCTAAACCCTAAAACCCTAAACCCTAAACCCTAAACGCTAAACCATAAACCCTAAACCCTAAACCCTAAACCCTAAACCCTAAACCTAAACCCTAAAACCCTAAACCCTAAAACCCTAAACCCTAAACCCTCAACCCTAAAACCCTAAACCCTAAACCCTAAACCCTAAACCATAAACCATAAACCATAAACCCTCAACCCTAAAACCCTAAACCCTAAACCCTAAACGGCGGGCATTCAAACTATATTCAAAACGGTGGGCAAGAAGATCCTTTGCCCGGGGCTGAGGTTCACCAAACTTGCACTAGATCTCTGATGAAATAGCATGTTGTGAACCTAAAAATGATTTTTACAAAAAATCCTGAGCATTATATAAGGTACATGTAGTTCAAATCTGGTCGGTCTCCTACCGATTTGGCATGAATTGGTCTTTTTCATGAGGGGTGGACGGAAAGGTTCCAGATACACCGGTTAAGAAATTGTCTATCTTATGTGGTCTAATATTTTTGAAAAATATGTTGGTACCAATGTGAAATTTTAATTTGGTGGTTGCTTCACAAAACACCCCATTTTCGACACCTCAAAAATAGAAAATGGTTTTTTCGTGCGATGAAATGGAAAACTTCCTGCTGCAACATCGTAGGACATCCCAAGATGCACATGTGTGCACAATATGGGCACATTATCTGAAACTATGCGACGATTCTAGCCATAACATTAGTTGTTCTGTGTGAAAGCCATAAAACATCAGACATGATAGCTCATTTTTTGAAGATTTTTTGAGATGTTTTCAATATTCCGTGTTTCATATTTTTTCAAGATAGATCTTATTTATCTGAAAATTTTGATATATTATTTGTATTTTTCTGAATTATAATGATTTAGTTATGATTTTTCGATGATTAATGTGGTAAAATGGAAAATAGCTATGCCGACGGCAAAGCCATCGGCACATGGCTGAAATATGTGCCGACGGCAACAGTCCTGACAACTGTTACTTCGCCAAGTTACGACGGAGAGGCTGTGCTGACGGCCAAATCAGTGCCGACGGTTGCCGTCGGCATAGATCTTCATGTGCCGACGGCTAACCTCATTGCCTGGCCGGAACGGGTCCTCAGGCGACGGCCCCGATATTTTACCGTCGGCACCTCGGCGCGTTCACGTAGTGAATTAAATAACCAAAATTATGGATCAGGCTATCTAATCTATAATATCTATAAAGTTCATCCCCACTAAGATGCATTTAATGTTTGCAAGCTGAAATTTGGTGCATCCACATCATCTTAATTAATTTTATCCGTTGGATTTCAAATCTATGGTCGTCGAGTCTTTCTTAATTAAGAGCTTCCACATCTTCCAATCTTCAGCGTCAGCCTACACACACGTTCACATCATCAAGTCACTTAGTCTTACAGTCGTATCCTCCTTCCACCAGAGCTCTCCGTCAGTTACTTCTTTCATGCCTTCTCGATTCCTGCTTGCTTAACTGAAGCGCCAGCATGGTCCATCCGTAGGGATGCATGGAGTCTGTCCAATTACTTTCTTCCGACCTCAAAAATCAATTGCCACTTAGCACTGCGACTCATCGTCTCCTACAGGTTCCATCCTCTTCAAATATCACCTCTTACTATTCCTCTTTGTGTTCACATATATGAATATGGGAACACTCTTTCTCTCTGTGATATTGTCAACAGGCCAGATACTGGACCGAAGGACACTACAAGCCATGATGAGATGAACTACAAGCCATGATGAGATGAACGAGAGTAGGAGAGCAGGACGAGTGGAGGTCTCCACCGTATAAGTGCCTCCTCTTTGGCCTCAGTTCCGCTGCTTTCCGAACACGCCGGCCGCGTCGTAACCAGTTTTCATCTGATGAATCCAACTGGCACCCGGGCATCGAGAATCTCTGTACTTTCTCCTCCTATTGATACATTGAGCAGTTTGCATGGGCGAGAGCATAGCTCTGACTCGAAGCCTTCATTGATTCTTTGCTGGGCAGAGCAGCTACAAGGTTTGGCACGGTGCAAGCTCTACAGGTGGAAATCCGTAAAGAGGTTATCCACTCTCCCTGATAATTTGCATCTTTACCTCAACGTTCCGTGCAGGTTTGGCTATTTGTTGCTTTCTTCTCTGTATATATCGCGTGTGGTTGCCTGTTTGTTGATATGCCAATGAGGCCAATAACTAAGATATCCGTTAGGGCATCATTATCAAAGTGGTTGTTTATCTCATTGTGGCAATGGTTCTTCTCTTTGTTTCTTTGGATGATCCCCAATCTAGGAAGGCCAAGCAGTTTGTTGAATGCACCTATACAAGGAATGATGGGATGTCGTCCTTAGAAAGTATTGTCCAGTGACAGTAAGTCTGCAGTGCGCACGTTCCCGGGGTTGTCAAGATCGCATTTTTATTTCAATCAATTTTTAACTGAAGCATTTAGCGATTCGCTAAATCCAGTTTACTAATAATTTATGAACTTGAGAGTGCTTGGTTTTCTTTTATATCAAAATCTGATTTTTTTTCTAATATCCTTTATGGCTTTATATGATCTTTTGTTGATTCATTTGCAGGGATCAACGTAAGCAATCCATAATCTTCCTTCCACATATGTTTGAGCGTCTGATCTAGGGACTGATGTATTGTGGCAAAAAACGTAAGGTTATTTAAAACTTGGGTACAATCTCTTTATTGTCTGCATTTTCTTTGGATTTATGACTGTCCTTGGCCGGAGTCTGAGATTTTGTAGGTCATGGATGCAACCAAGAGATAATCAAATTAATATAGTTCCATTAGAAGAACACAATGGCATGCCAAATATGTTATGTACAGACAAACAACTTACATCCTGAAAGTCGCAACTATTTTGTAACACGGTGACGATAATTTGTTATTCGGATCAAAACATTGGTATAACATTACAAAATTTTAAAAAATGTCAAGTTGTAGCATTGTATATAGCCAAGTAATATATTTCTCTCTCTCAATGCTTTAGGTCTACAATCCTTAGCTCTACTCAAGTATATTTTCTAAAATTTCCCACCGCAACGCGCGGGGAATCACCTAGTTAATTAAGGGGATCGATCTCGACCGATATACGTAAGTACCTGTACTAGCTATGATTAAATGATTGGAGGTGAGTGAATAGTACAATTTGACCGATCAATACATATAATAGCTCAAATGGTGAAGACTATACGATCGTAGTGGTGGTCGTGGTGTTGATAGCGACTACGATGGTGGAAATGTAATCCTTCTAGACTGGAGAAAGGTCTTGTGCTTCCCTTCAGCAGAGGAGAGGTAGTCGAGGAAGGTAGCCAAATCAGTGTCCAAGTACAGCCGCGGGGTACCTTCGGCAAGCAGCTCTGGCGCGGGCCCGATTACCCGCTCCGTAGGAAGACTGTGGAGTGAGGCCACGGAGATACGTGACCGGGTGGAGTTCACCCGCACCCGGTGCAACACGCTCTTATACCGCCCATTGCTGAATATCTGCATTTACATATAAAAGACAAAGCAAGTTAAGTATAGAGGGTGCAAAATTGACATATCATTGCTTACTAGTTTCAAATAAGGATTAATTAATATACAATAGACGTGCTGGCTCTGGCTACGGTAATTAGGTTAGCTAGATAGAAAAGCATGAAATAGTAGAAGAATCATCATGCCGTTTTGCTTAAAGCGAAAGATTGGCACATGGTGTTCATAAATATATTATGTTGTGCGCGTGTATAAGAAGTGATATGCATGATCTTCGATCGAGCAAAGTCAAAAGAAGTTTCATCAAGCACCTACAACTAACTTTATATCAAATTGAAGTGGAGTGCTTCTTCTAGGTATAGCTTGTACACGTGTTGGAACGAGGTAGATGATGCTAGCTATAAGCTAGCAGCATTGGCCTACACATATATGCCGGTGAATTTTATATATTCTCCTTTAACTACAAAAATCTTATCTTTCCAACCCATCCATCTCATGGTAGTTAATTAGTACATTAGTCTATGTTTATCGTAGCTAGCATCTTGCACGGGAAGTTTTGTCGCTACTACCTCCATTCTAAAGTTTAAGATCTATATTTTTTTGAAAGATCAAAGCAAGTGAATTTTGACCAAATTTTTACTAAAAATAGTAACATGTTGAATACAAAATCAATATCATTAGATAGAAAATGAAATAAGTTTTCATATAATATCTATAAAAAGTTGTATTTATTGATAGATTTTTCTAAAAGTTTGATCACTTATTTTGACTTTCTAAAAACATATAGGCCGTAAGCCTTGGGATGGAGTTAGTACACACGGCGTAGTCTAACTGGTCGACTTTTTCAACCTAGATTCTCTCATACTACTACTTCGCTTTCTTTTTCCTGAAAGAAAGGCTACACCTAAGCGGTTAGCAAAATCAGCTGCTGGTCTGGTTTGATTGCTCCATTATATATGCGCCCTTTTTTTGAACAAGTCACCGGGTGAACCCACCCGATAAAAGCTTCTATTAATAAAACTGGAGTACAAGAAGACCCTTAGAAGTACAAGGAATTACACAGGGGTCCAGAAAATAAGCATAAAGGACCAAAGAGAAAACTTGAAAACGCGATCAAGCACTTCGTCCTCCTCTTCCTCAAGATCGAACTCCGACGACAGACTGCGCCCATGCCTCCGGGGAACAAGCCACTTGGAGACGAGGCCCAGGAGAGCACCGACAGCCGGAGCAAAGCAGCGGCGGAGCAACAACCCTACTGCCATTGAGTCCGACGCGAAGACGGGAATCCGCCATTGAAACGTCGGAGATGAGCTCCTCAACGAAACCATCACCGCCGGCAGACAGTCTCGAGCTCAAGCCACCGCCATGGGCCTTGAGAAGCGAGAGAGAGAGCCAACAGCAACAAGTACAGCATCAGAAACTAGAAGAAGAAACCGGCTCTGCGCAGCATCTCCCGCCCCCTCGCCTCCACGGCCGGTCAGGTCGGAGAAACACGCCGCAGTACGCCTCCAAGCCAACCTCCCTCGCCACCATGGCCGGCCAAGGAAATAAGGAGGCTACCTTCTTCTTCAGTTACTGGCTCCTAGGCGCCTTATCGAGGAGCCTTGCCATCGACGAGCTCCAGTCCTAGATCCGCCACGGATCTGGAGGGAGACCGCCGGCGACGAGCCATATGGTGTTGCGCCGGAGCACTAAAAGGGCACTCAGCCCCTGCCACCTCCAGATCGAGTCGAAGACGACGACTCCACCCAATCCCCCTCGCCACCGAGGCCGGCCAGGAGCGGAAGAGGAGGCGTCATCAGGAGCTCGAGGGAGGTGTCAAAGGCCTTATTTGGAGATCAGACGAGGTGGAGGCCACCTGGACTCCGGCCACCGGAGCAGAGAGGAGTACCTCCAACACACTAACAGGCAAACCGCCGGAAACTACTCCTAACCTAGGAACCTACTCCGGCACCTCACCTCCGCCACCTCCGGCCGGCATCGCCACCAGAGGGGCTCGAGATCGGCCCGGTTTATCTCGGCAACGCCTCTGTCTACTGTAGATGAGAGAGAGAGGTGGGGGAAAATGGACTTCCCGATTATATGCGCCCTTTCTTTTTACCGCTCGACCAAACAGCCGTCATTTCGCTAGTGCTGGTTTATTTTGCTACCCTATCTAGAGAGGGTTGAATGCATCTTGGCATGCCGAGATTTCACTCTTTTGTCGTTATATCTCCTTGATGTGATGATAAGATTTTAGAAATCTTCAATGTAACTAAACTTACCCCACCTATTTAAATTAATCGGTATAAACTTTGCTAGTGCTATCTATTATGCTACCGGGTTGGTAAAAACTTGTGTTTCAAAAAAAAATTACTCGACTCACCTCGAGGTGATCGCCGACGTTGACGACGAGCGCGCCTGGCAGAGGGTCGACGAGGAGCCAGTCTTCCCCATCGCTGACTTCGAGACCATTGACCTGGTCCTGGAGGAGGAGGGTGAGGAATCCATAGTCGGAGTGCGGCGGCATCCCTAGCGTCAGCTCTGGCTCTGGGCACGCCGGGAAACAGTTGACCATCATCATATGTGTCCCGCTCTCGAGCTCCTTCAGGACCCCGCTGCCAATGATCCCCATCGCCTCTAGCGCCGCCGAGATTAGCTCTCGGAACAACATCTGGTTCGCACGAGCGTACGGCGACATCACATCCCTGGAGAGTCAAAATAAAAAAAGGAGGGTCCACATGTTAGCGTGTGTTGCCGGTACGAATGAATTATGAGTTTTTTTTAGAAAATAAATGAGTTACTTTTTTACATGTGGACATGCATCTAGTTTCTAGGTAGACAAAGTGAATCTTATTTTTTGGGAGATGACAACGTGAATATATTGGCGGATTTCATTCGATTTTTTTACCATGCCAGGCAGCCAGCCAGCCGGAAAGTGGCTTGTTTGTGTATTACCAAGTTTTTGATGAGTGAGACAGAGACGATATGCATGTTAGCTGGCTGGCTGCAAAAGGCTGCGGCATCTACTTTGTGTCAATTAGTATATCTTTCATGCTATCAGGTGCACATACATGCATAATATCTTTTTTTTTCGAAAATGGACACTTTATTACTTGCGCAATAGACCCGACCTCTGCATAACTAAGATGCACACAGCCGCACATAAATTCGTTACAAAACCAGAAAGGTGTTCAAATGGAAAAATAAGGTTCAAAAGACAGAAACAAAGACTAGCTAGGAGGATCTAGCCGAAGGTCACGCTGCCACCCATGTTGGGAGAAAATATCCCTCGCCGTATCCTCCAACCGTGAAGACACCTCCGTAAAGAGGTCCCGGTGCTCGACACGCTACAACGGTATCCATGAGCGTAGCAAAGCCGTGCATCGGTAGTTTAAAATGGAGAATTTCACTTTCCGGCCTCTGCACCAACTAGGGATGCACACAGCCATTTGGCATGAGTACTAAGATTTATAATCCTTGTTAAGATTAAAGCATAGTCCTCAAGATAAATTGCTTGAGTATCAGGTCTAGCTTGGGCCTCAAGTATAAATAGGAACCTAAATTCGCGTCCGTGGGGATTTGACTCAGGTGATGGGTTTGTACATCCACTCCCCCAACCAGTTGAGCTAGGCTCACTTCCCAGCATGCATGATATCTATCCTACATATATAGCATTCGTTTGGATTTGGTTTGCATCAGCAGATACTACCTCTGTTTCAAGGAATAAGGCGCACACGTATTCCAAAACGAACTTTGACCATAAAAATTGAGCAACAAAATCTTGATTATATTATATGTAATTAGTATCGTTGGATTCGTATTAGAAAACACTTTTCAATGATATTAATTTCATACAAACAATCTTTATCTATTTGAAGTAATTCTTGGTCAAACAAAAAGCACGTAAAACAAGGGCGCCTTATTCCTTGAAACGGAGGTAGTATATAGCAACAGCAGCATCAGCATCAGCTTCAGCTTACAGAGATATATGTGGGTGTCCACTTCAATCAAATATTCCATATTTATTATTTGAATTGAATTGAATTGCTCTGGGAATCCCTCTACTTAATGATGTCATGTCAGTGCATCCTACTACTTTAGTTTACCTTAGTTATCGACACAAGTGCAGCAGGAATGAAAGTGTTTATTACGTACGTACCTGAGGTCAGCGGGGTTGTCTGGCCAGGACGGCACCACCTCGTCTAGCCTGGCCGGGTTGCAGAGCAGCTTGAGGAAATCCCGCCAGCAGAGCACGCCGTCGTTGAGCTGGTTGAAGCTGGTCCCGTACCTTACGGGCGCCCGGATGTCAGACGACATATGGCGCGCCCGCTCCTCCTGCGGCAGCGCGAAGAAGCGGCGCGCCACGTCCAGCATCCCTTGGCTTTGCACGCCGTGGTTGACCACCTGGAAGAAGCCCAGGTCGCGGCACGCGGCGTCGAGCGCGGCCAGTTCCCTGGCGCGCTCTGATGAGCGGAGGCGAGCAAGGTCGATGACGGGTATGCTGCGGGGAGCCGCCGGCGCCGGGCGGTCGGAGGGTGGGAGGACGTAGCGTGGCGGTAGGGCCGTAATGCCACGCTCGCACAGGTGACGCACACCCTTGAGCTCCTCCTCCTCTTTGCACGAGTCCGACGAAGATGGAGCGTTGCAGGTGGACGGCTGCTGCTGCTGCTGCCGGTCCACGGCCGGGCCGAGGATCGCCATTAGCAAACACGTGGCTGCTCCACGCACGCAACAACAAGCTAGCTGCACCTACTGATTGATCGCGGCTAGGCTGGATCTTGTGGTGGATGGAATGGAGAGCAGAGCAGAGCAGGCGAGCCTGTATTTATATTTATAGAGCAGAAGAAGGTGCAAGTTGATTTTACTAAACTGGGGCAGAACTGTAAATTGACAACACTTGGTCTTCTGTCCACGGCGGACCAGCCCTCGCACTCACAGGCTGCCGCGTGGATATCCCTCCTGCCTACCTACGCTTGACTTTTCTCTCAGTCTCAGTGTCAACCCTGACTACTACTAGGAATTACTACTTCTGTTTCAATAAATAATGCGCCCTCGATTTACATGGTTTTTTGTTTGATTAAAAATTATTTTAAATATATAAAGATTATTTGTATTAAATTAGTATCATTAAATAGTGTTTTTCAATATGAATCGGACGATACTAATTACATACTATAATATAATCAAGATTTTGTTGCTCAATTTTTATGGTTAAAGGAAATACGAAAAGGCCATATTCCTTTAAAGGGAGGTAGTACATTGAGAACGTTTGCAATGGGAAGAGGAAAAAAAGGATGGGATTGACGGTACATGTTGCCCGAAACTTCAAGGTCGGTCACCAGCGTCAGGGCATTTCGCTACTCTCAGTGGACTTTTTAACTAAATGTCGCCATCTTTTACTACAATATGTTGGATTTTTGTTTGCCATGTAGTTAATGAGGAGAGATGACGAAATATATTTATTTACCAATGTTGCCCTAGTAAACCATTCAAGTTCTGGCAACACAACTACAGCAGGTAGTTTATTTCACCATGTATCTGATGATTTTGATTTTGTAATTAGCATGTTAATGTATTTTAGAACAGATTGGTCAAACTTTACATACATTGACTTTTAAAAAAAAACATGAATCTTATTCATTTGAACAGACCTAGTATTGGTATTAGTAAGAGTAAGAAGACATGTTTTGTAGTTCGGTGTTCCCCAAGTTTGCAGATGATGCAATTAGTTAGATAATTCGTTTTCTCCATACATTATTATCTACAAAATAGCAAGATCAATCTCCTAAAATAGTTAGATGATTCTTGATCTTATGCCGTTTGCTAACAAAAACCAACCATCGTGAAGTACTAGCATCCACTAATCTATACTCACTACCTCTCGACCACAAGTCTTGATATTATATTTTTTTATTCAGTACTGCTGCATCCATGGCTTTTGAGCTTAGAGCATATCCAGTCTCGACCCCCATTTTTGGGCGCGTTGGACGTTTTATTTGACCTTGGCGCGCGCTTCAAAAGCCCAATTTGTCCGACGTGGCTGTCTGGCGTCCCGAGGCCATCCTAGTGTCACAAGGCATGCTCTGGGCGCGCCAGACAGAACACGTAACCACGTGGCGAGGCGCGGGCCCGACGCGTCAGCCGCACAAACTGAAACATCGCAGCTTTTCCCTAATGGCGACGACGGTTTCCAAGGCGGGGCAGGCAAGACGTCCTGTCGGAGCTGTGCCTCCACCTCCTCCACGTGTCACCGCTTCCCGCGCGTTCTTCCCGCGTTTTCTTGGCCGCTTCCCGCGCGTAGCATGCCCGCTCCCGCGTGTTCTTCCCGCCTCTATGTGTGTCGCCGCCGCCTATAAAACGCCGCCTCCGTTCATTTTACACCAGCACAGCCGCCGATATCCAATCCTCCGCCGTAAGAAAACAATGCCTCGCCGTCTTCCTACCACGTCCGCGATGTTGGGCCACACCAACGGCGGCCAGGTGCCTCCACCACCTTCTCCTCCTTCACCACCGTCTCCACCTCCCCCTCTGCCGGTGGAGTACGACCCAGAGCTCGTGGGGAACGAGCAATGGGAGGAGCAGGCGCTTGTGGTGGATGACGCGAGCCACGACGTTCCTCGCGCACGAACATGAGCGCCTGGAGCGCGAGGCGCGGTGGGAGGCGGAGCGTGTGCACGGCCATGTTGTCGTTGCGCAAGTGTGGAGGGAGTACGCCGAGCGGCAAGCGGTGGAAGCAGCGGCGGAGGTGGAGGCCGACGACGACAGTTTCGAGTGGAGCGATGACGGGCCGGATCCGGATGAGACATCGACCGAGCAAAGGGCCATCGTCGAGTCCTTCGAGTCGCTGAAGGACGTACATGACGCCGCTCGGGCTCGCGAGGAGGGCAACGACGCGCGCTGGCGCCACGCCATCGAACTCTCCCTTGAGCGGGCGCCCGTAGAGGAGGTAGGCCACCGCTTCTTTGCGGACAAACGTCAACGTCTCCTTGATGACGCGGCGGAACGCCGCGCTCTCTTCGCTGGGCTCCGGCGGCAGCAGCGCCGCCAGTAGGCCGAGTAGTGGAAGAGGGACAGTGGCGACGGCGGGGCGGGGCCATCGAATGCGCCGTTGGGCGGCCAGTAGGCTAAGTTAGATCAACCTAGCCATTATGTTTGTTTTCATTCAAACCATGTAACATATAACAAATTTTGAATGAAAACATTATTTTCGCAGCATTTTAAACTTTTGGAGACTCGTTTGAGGGACGCGGCTGGGGAGCGACGTACCCCAAACACGGCACCACTTTAATGCGTCCCTCAAACGCTAGATCCGGTGCGTTATGGAGAGCGGTTTCGGGGACGCGAGTGGAGATGCTCTTAGAGCATCTCCAGCTGTCTCCCTGACGAGGCCCCCGGTAGCCCTTTTTTTTACATCCGGACGGCGTTATTCGGTCCAGCCGCGCCTCCGGCTCCTCGTTTCCCCCGGATTGGCCTTTAATCCATCCGGAGAGCCCAGGCCATCCCCGGCCCCCCGGGTGCGCTCGGGGACTCTGGAATAGAGAAAAGCGGGGACGGGCCCGCTCTGTCGGCGAGAGAACACACGAACCCCACCACTTTGTCGACGCAAATCCCCCCTCCCTTCTCGTTGCTCTGTCACTGTCGGCACCACCTGTCGTTGCCTATTCGACGGTACCTCGGAGGAGGGATCCTCACGAGAGGGAGAAGAAGTAGGGGCCATAGGGCGGAGTGCACACGGGACGGTGGTACGCGAGTTACCCAGCTTCGGAACACCTGCACGATGACAGGGCCTACTGCTGCTTGTCTGGAATTATCTGGGCGCTTTCGCGTTGTTACAATGAGTTGTGGTTGTGCCTCTAGGGCTCCCGGGATCCGGCTTATATAGGCGCACAGATCTAGGGTTTACATGGAGAGTCCTAGCCGGAATACAAGTTGCCTAACTACGGTACAATGTCTTGCCGTGTACATCAAGGATCCGCCTTCCTTCTGGGCCGTGCGGGATCCGGATACTTCATGGGCCTCCACGGATCCGGCCTCCTTCGTAGGTCGGTTGAGATCCGGCTTCCTGTTCCTGGGCTGGACTTCATCCTTCACGATCTACAGCAACTGGGCCGCCCGATGGGCCACATGCCTCACCACCAACTATGGGCCACCCGGGCTTGCCGGATCTAGGCCACGCCGTTGATATACCCATAAAGTATACCCACAACAGTAGCCCCCGAAGTTCTCCGAGATTCGTCATTCTTCCGACTTCATTCATCTCGGATCCGAAGAGAATCTTGAAGAGCTTCAAAACTTTTACTTGATTCCGGGTTCATTCACTCAGAAATCCTTCGTCTTCAGATAAGGTATCGTAACGGAGATTCCACCTTTCCTGCGCACAACTTCCTTTTTTCCCGCGCTAAATCTTCGGAGATGCGAATCTTTTAGCCGGAAATCTCGGGAGCGCACAGTTAAGTTACCTCCACGTCATTTTACCATCATTTGACCTAAGACACGTGTCGATCATCCAACGGCGTGACTGTTCAGTTTCCGCCGTCATATCCGAAACACGAATCTCCGCGCGAGATCTATATATAACCCTCGCCCGTGGTAACTTCTCATTCTTTCACCTTCTCACCACTTCATCTTCTTCCTCGCGCCGCGCCGCCCGACGGATCTCATCTCCGGCGAACCTTCGCCACAGTGAACTCCGCGCGCCGCCAGTCCAAGCCTCTCCTCGCGCCAGGACCCCTTCGGTTGAACGGGAAATCCTTCCCGCCGCCGATTCGTGGTCACGCAAGGTGATTTCCTGCAAGTCCAGCGACCTCGACTTCACCGGAGCTCCGTCGAGCCACCGCGCCATTAACGGTAAGTGCGCCGGCTTCGTAGAAGATAGACTTAGTGTAGATCCGGATACTCAAATATTTTGCATGGGTGCAGCCGGAAGCATGCCACTTGATTCATCGCACTGTACTGGTAGCTCTCCGAGTAGCCCAGATCCCAATCCATTAGAACCAATATGTCCGGATCCCATAGCATACCTGCCACCATATGTTTCCGACATTAGGTTAGCTCAACCGTTTTCCGCATCTTCCAGCACCGCTCCAGGCCGGATCCCCTCCCTCAAAGAGCTCCAAGAAGAACTCGAGGGACAAGCTAGGATGGCAGCCAAAGTACAGGAGGCGGAAAACAAGAGGGCGTCCAAAGCCCGGATCCGTGAAGGAGAACGGGGTCAGTGGTGGCCCTGCGAAACTACCGATGTGGAGCTTAGAGAGCTCCAGAACGAGGGTATGATCTCCACTCACTGGAGCTTCGTACGCGATTCTGACGTCCCCAAGCCCGAAGCTGGAGAAATTGTCATGACTAAGGCTTGGGTGGAACGCGGACTATCACTCCCTTGTTCGGAGTTTTTCCTCTCCATCCTCAACACATACGGGCTCCATCCCCACAACATCTGCCCAAACTCATACCTCCTCCTCTCCAACTTCGTAACTCTTTGCGAAGGGCACCTTGGGATCCGACCAGATGTCAGATTATGGCAGTTCTTCTTCCGGGTGAAGAAGGAAACGAAAGACAAAGCAATGGTGAACTGTGGGAGTATGACGTTCATGCTCCGACCTAGCCGCATGTATCCTCCACACGATTCGCACGAATCCGTCCGGTACTGGAACGCCGGATGGTTCTATGAAAAGAACGCCTCAGTTCCGGACGTCCACGATGGCTTGCCCAAGTTCATCAACGAGCCTCCGAAAGAGCTCGCAAGCTGGAGCTTTGTTCCCTCGCTCGCCCAAACCCAGATCTTGGAGAAGGCAGCGCGGAGAATCTCCTGGCTGGTCCATGACGGGCTAACCGGAGCTCAGCTTACCCTTAGCTGGTTCTCCCGGAGGATCCAGCCCCTGCGCTACAACGCACGCCTGATGTGCGCTTACACCGGGGCGGACGATCTCCTCCGAGTCACTCGCCACGATCTTCCGGCCGACTCCCTCAAGAGAAGGTTCAAGACGTTGGTGAAAATTCCCAGGGGCCAACAGGTCCCGGAACTGATCAAGGATATCTACACAAACGACCAGTGTCCTCCGGTAAGCTCTGTTCTTTTCGTTGCTTCAAACTTCACAAGTTTTTGGATGTTAACTTTGACTTTTATGTATATTCCTCCCAGCTCAACACTTTGGTGGAGGAAAATTTCCGCACCATTCTTCGTGTCCCTGTCAGCGGCGACGCGGCGGAGGAGGTTCCGGAAGACGAAGAAGAGGAAGAGGAACAGGCACCCCGCAAGGCGGCCCCTCGACCTTCGAAGCGTCCCCGCGCCAAAGCTTCCGGCTCAGAAGCCGGAGCTAGCGGCGAGGCCTCCGCCAAGAAGTCCAAGACCGTAAGGCCACCTCCGCTAGACTCGAGGAAAGCGGAACGTGCACGCCTGAAGATGCTTTCAACAGCTGGCAAACGCTCGTGCCCCATCATCCCCGGCGCCCCGTAAGTTTCCGAATATGGTGCACCTCTATTTTGGCGAAATTATTTCTTATTCGATCCCTTTCACTTGTTTGCAGGAATCCGAGTACCACTGCCACGCGGACCATCAGCCAAGAGCCTATTACTAAATACATGAAAAAGTCTCTGGCAGTTGGTCCTACCACTCCAGCTCCGCCAAGTACTTCCCACCCTACTCCTCAGCCGTCTTCCCCTCAGGCTAATCAATCTCCCCCTCCTGCCGCAAACACTCCACCGGAAATAATTCCGGTTCGCAGCGAGAAAGTGGGCGGAGAAGATCCTAAGGCCAAAGGCCCTGCCCAAGAAGACGCAGAAGAACAAGGCCAAGGAGAGGCTAAAGTCACTTCTTCTGAGAAGGCCGGAAACGGCGCTGGCGACGTCGTCGTTTTTCCGAAAAACTTTGGAGATCCGGCTGACATCACTTCCACCCCCAAGGCATATGCTACCAAGTTCTTCAACAAGTTAACCGAGGCGGAGAAATGGGAGCTTGAACAAGACTTGCTCAACGCCATGCTGAACAACGCCTGGGGGAAGCCTGACGCCGCGACATCGGAAATCCAGGACTTTAAGAAGGATGTCGGCCAGTTCTTCGACAAACTCATCTGCAAGCAAAAGGTACTCCCCAGTAGCCCCCAAGCATGTAGGCGGAAACTCAAACAATAGTTAGCGCTTAGATGCTTAGAGAAAGATTACTTCTGGGAAAATATTTAAATTGGATCAGTAGCCCCCAAGCATTATGGCGGAAAGGTTCCGGCAATAATGCTTTGAAGGAAACCACTGTTACAGGCCGAATTTTTACTCCTGCCCTGTCTATGTTTTTCAGGAACAGCAGGCGCTGCATTACGAGCTGCACAAGAACATTGCCCTTCAGCGCGGCGTTACTCTGAGTCAGGCGGAAAATATCCGGACTCTGAAAGATGTGAATGCGGAACTGAACAAACAACTGGCAGACGCCCAAGGTTGGTTTCCATCTTGTTTGTCATTAGTTCACATTCCGACTTTGAACTTGTTTTTGACTTATGTTATTGTAGTCGCATCCTCTTCCCTTGTTACAGCCTCATCGGAACTTGAGAACCTGCGCTCCTCGTACCAAGAATTGGAAACGAAACTGAAGGAGGCGGAACTAAAGAGGGAGCAGGCCGAGAAACAGCTGGCGGAGAAAAACTCCGAGCACGTCAGGGAAAAGGGCGAATTTATATTGAAAAGAAATGCTGACAAATGAGACCATCAAGAGACAGCAGAAAGAGCTCAATGGGTTTCAGAAATATATGGAAACCGCGGAACATCACTGGGACTTGCTTAGCGAGAACATCTTGGGTACTACGCTGAAACCTTGTCTAGATGTTTGCTCTGACCTTTTTTCTTGTGCTCAAATTGCATGCTTATATCCTGATTATCTTACGCAGAGCCGCTTGGGTATCCGGAAAAGCGTCGGAATTTGTTCCCACGAGACGACCTTCTTCAACTTGCAGGCGATGATTGCAAAGATCTCATCTCCGCCTCCCGCAAGATATGCCACAACTTATCCATCAAGAGGAGTCGCACTTGCAACGTTCGCAAACTTGTTAGAAAAATGGACGTTCTTCCGGAGCTGGTGACGGATCTACAAGCATCATCAGCCCGAGGCGCAGCTGCAATGACCTTAACTATGTGCTTAGCACATAACCCGGAGCTTGATCTTGAGCAGGTAACCACGGGCGTTCCTCCGGATGCGGATGTTAGCGCGCTCCTGGATGCAGTGAGCGGCTACGACACCCGCATCGCGCGCAGGATCCGGCATGAGGAGTTCTACGACAAGGTCGTTCTTCCTGCGGACGAGCCCTTGGAAGCCGAACTTCAAAAGGAGCGCGACGCGGAGGCGCGACCTGCGGAATCCGGAACCCAATTTACCTGGACCAGCTCCAAGGACGCTCCCCAAGAGGAACCCAAGGCCAGCGCTGCAGCTTCTGAAGAAGAGGAAGAGAGTGATGAAGACGTGTCATCTCCGGCCGAAGACGCCAAGGAAAAAGATCCAGAGGGCGAGACTTCTCCGGCTAGGGGGGAATGAAAACTTTTTATTCCTGCGGGAGAAACAATGCATCATTTTGGCCCCAGCGAGGGTTTGTAATATAACTTAAATTCTTAAGTATCTAGGGACGAAACAATTATGCATGGGCGGAAAACTTATCCTGCTATCCGTTAGAATTATTTGCATGTTTCGTTTGTTAAAAGCAAGTGCTGGTTTGTTAATTTTCCGGCTTACTCGTTTGACCTTCCACGAGCCGGAAAACCTTTGGCCGGAAACGCTCGCCTGCGGTGACGAAACCTAATGGCGTCCGTCCATAACCGCGGAAACAAGCCCCCAGCCTAGGTGCCGGAAGTCGCTACCAGGAATCCACGAGTTCGCAACGAAAAAAATTTCCACCAGAAAACTTAAGCTTACGTCCTAAAGGACGATTTTGAAAAATCACAACTTTCATACACGCCTAGGCGGAAACATCCAGCTCTGCGGTTTTAGTCGGAAAAACATACACGATCTAAAATGAACAAGTAAAGGAGGTAAAAGACTCAAAGAGTGAACCATAAGCTTTATTTCATTGATCATGTGTAACTATTACAGAGTTTGTAATTCGGAAAAAATACGCTAAGTGTAGAAAGGACGTAGCTGTGCAATGTTCCAGGGGCGATCTGTCTCGTCGTAGATGTCATCCGGATCCTCACGCTTGCGTTTCCGGTACCAATTAGCAGGTCTGTCCTTCAGCTCTCGGAAATCAACAAGGTAGTACGATCCGTTATGAAGCACTTTGCTAACGACGAAGGGTCCTTCCCACGGAGATTGCAACTTATGGTCTTTCACCTGCCGAAGGCGGAGGACCAGATCTCCTGCCATGAAGGAGCGATTCCGAACTCGACGACTGTGATAGCGTTGGAGCTTCTGCTGGTAGATGGCGGAGCGCTGGTCAGCTAAGTTCCGAGCTTCCTCGATCAGGTCCACAGCTAGCTGTCTGGCCTCGTCAGCTGTTTCTTCATTGTAGGCGGAAACTCGCGGTGAATCGTGGATGATGTCGGAGGGAAGCACGGCTTCGGATCCGTATACCAGGAAAAATGGGGTAAACCCTGTTGATCTGTTAGGGGTAGTTCGCAAACTTCACAAAACAGCTTCCAACTCGTCAGCCCAAGCTCCAGCTGCTCCTCGCATCGGTTCTTCAAGGCGCGGCTTAATTCCTGATAATATTAGGCCGTTAGCCCTTTCAACTTGACCATTGGATTGTGGGTGAGCCACAGAGGCAAGGTCCAGTCGAATCCCTACTGTCTCACAGTAATCCCTCAACTCTCCTTGAGCGAAGTTTGTGCCATTATCTGTGATTATGCTGTGTGGGATGCCGAATCTCATCACGAGGCTGCAGACGAATTTTAGTGCCGTAGCACCATCGGCTTTCCTCACTGGCTTTGCCTCGATCCACTTGCTGAATTTGTCAACAGCGACCAGAAGGTATTCAAAACCGCCAGGAGATGATCTTTTTAACTTACCAACCATATCGAGCCCCCAGACCGCAAATGGCCAGGTGATAGGTATGGTCTTCAGCTCTTGGGCTGGAGCGTTTGGTTGAGTAGCATAGTACTGGCAACCTCGGCAGGTTTTTACCAACTTGTCAGCATCTTCTTTAGCTATGAGCCAGTAAAATCCTAGCCGGAAAGCTTTGGCAACGAGGGACCTGGGGGCGGCATGATGCCCGCAGTCCCCTGCATGGATCTCTCTGAGGATTTCAATGCCATCTTGATTGGAGACGCATTTGAGAAATACCCCTGCTGCACTTCGTTTGTAGAGCTGTCCATCAACAATTGTGTAGGATCTTGCTCGTCTGATGATCTATCGCGCAAGGACCTCGTCCTCTGGCAACTTCTGATCGATGAGGTAGTCCAGGAAAGGCTGTGTCCAAGCCGGAATGATAGCCATCACTTCCCTAGCCGGAGATACTGCCACTTCTGGGTTTTCTGGGTTAGCGCCCTTCACCGAGGGTATCCGTAGGTGCTCCAGGAAAATGCCAGGCGGAATTGGTTTTCTGCCGGATCCGAGCTTGGATAGCATGTCTGCCGCTGCGTTATCGTCTCTCCGGACGTATTTGACTTCGTATCCTAGAAAGCACTTGGCGATCTCGTCAACTTCGTCTCTGTAAGCCGCCATGACGGAATTTCTGGCGTTCCAGGTTCCAGCTACCTGCTGTGCCACCAAGTCGGAATCTCCGCAGCAAATGATGTGTTTGATCCCTATCTCCTTAGCGATGCGCAGTCCGTGTAGTAGAGCCTCGTATTCCGCCATATTGTTTGTAGCTTGGAAGTGGATCTGCAAAACGTATTGCAATTCTTTTCCGGTAGGGGATTTCAGGGTGACTCCGGCTCCTGAGCCTTGATGCTGTTTGGATCCATCGAAGTGCATAACCCATGTCTCTGGTTCCGGCTCCAAGCTTATGTCCGGAGCTTCTGTCCAATCTGCGACAAAATCTGCCAAGACCTGGGATTTGACCGCGGTCCTAGCTTTGTAGTTGATGTCGAAGGCGGACAATTCAATGCCCCATTTTGCTGTGCGTCCTATTGCGTCAGCGTTGTTGAGAATCGTTGACAGTGGAGCCTTGCTCACGACTGTTACTGGATGCTCCTGGAAGTAGTGTCGCAGCTTCCTGCTGCCTAGGAATACTCCGTAGGCTAACTTCTGAAAGTGCGGGTAGCGCTGTTTGGATTCCGTAAGGACTTCGCTAATATAGTAGACTGGCCTTTGGACTCCATATTCGTGACCTTCTTCCTGTCGTTCCACTACGATGACGAGGCTGATGACCCTGTTGGTAGCTGCCAGGTAAAGGAGCATAGGCTCTGACTCTCCTGGAGCTGCTAGGATAGGTGGGGAGGTGAGTATGTCCTTCAACCCTTGAAGAGCTGCATCTGCTACCTCGTCCCAGACAAACTTGTCGGTTTTCTTCAATAGCTTGTACAGGGGAAGTGCCTTCTCGCCAAGACGGCTAACAAACCTGCTGATTGCTGCGACACAACCAGTGAGCCGTTGCACATCTTTGAGACAAGTTGGCCTTTTTATGCACAAAATTGCCTTGATTTTTTCCGAGTTTACTTCAATGCCCCTGTTAGAGACAATGAAGCCAAGGAGTTTTCCAGCTGGTACGCCAAAGACGCACTTTAGCGGATTCAACATCATCTTGTACCGACGGAGATTCTCAAAGGTTTCTGTGAGGTCGCTGATCAAGTCGGATCCTTTCCGGGTCATGACCGCGATATCGTCGACGTAGGCGTGTACGTTCCGGCCAATCTGGTCCTTCAAGCACCGCTGAATCGTACGTTGGTAGGTGGCACCTGCGTTTTTCAAGCCAAATGGCATAGTAACATAGCAAAGAATCGCCAAATGGGGTGATGAATGAGGTCGCCTCTTGGTCAGACTCCTTCATCCGGATCTGGTGATACCCGGAATACGCATCAAGAAAACACAGAAGCTCCGCCCCTGCCGTCGAATCAATGACTTGGTCAATGCGCGGCAGGGGAAACGGATCTTTCGGGCAATGTTTGTTCACGCCAGAGTAATCGATGCACATTCTTAGTATTTCAGAATTCTTTTTGGGTACAAGGACGGGATTTGCAACCCAATCAGTGTGGATTACTTCTCTTACAAAACCTGCCTCTAGTAACTTTGCTAATTCCATTCCTATGGTGCGGCGCTTCTTATCTCCAAAGCGTCGCATAGCTTGCTTCACCGGTTTAGCCCCCGGGTTTATGTTGAGGTAGTGCTCGGCGAGTTCCCTAGGTACTCCGGACATGTCAGAAGGTTGCCATGCGAAGATATCCATGTTAGCGCGGAGAAACTCGACGAGCGCGTCTTCCTATTTGGGGTCCATGTTGGCTCCGACTGAGACCTGCTTGGTAGCGTCATCTTCCTTGAAGTTGACTTTCTTGGTCTCTATCGCGGCCTTGAAGGAGTTTTTCTGTTCGGAGATCTGCTTCTTGGTGGTCTGCATTTCTGTCGGATCCACCGCTGCTCTGTAGCTTTTCAGCTCTTCTCCAGATATCACGGACTCTGCGAAGGCGGCTTCGCCCAACTCGCACTCATGAGCCTTTTTGTAGTCTCCGGATACGGTAATCATACCCTTAGGACCCGGAATCTTGAGCTTGTTGTAGATGTAGCATGCTCTCGCGTGGAACTTGTGGTAGGTGGGCCTGCCGAAGATGACGTGGTAGGAGCTCTTGAAGGGCACAACTTCAAACGTGATCTTCTCTTCGCGGAAATTGTGAACATCGCCGAAGGCCACGGGAAGTGTGATGCTGCCGAGGGAATTAGCCTTCTTACCCGGAACCACGCCCTGAAACTCAGTGTTGCTGTGTTTGAGCTGTTCCTTGGTGAGGTTCATCCACTCTAGAGTCTCCAGGTACATGATGTTCAAGCTGGCTCCACCATCCATGAGGCACTTGGAGAAGTCATACCCGTCTATGCGGGGACTTACAACCAAGGCGTAGCATTCTTTTGGCACGACGGCAGGGTGATCTTCCCTGTCAAATGTGCATGGGACTTCCGACCACCTGACATACTGCGGCACAGCCGGAACTGTGGCGTTCAGGATCCGGGTAGCTGACTTGGTAGCGCAGACTGTTGGGGTTCCGAGGAAAGTGTGGTAAGCCCCCACGCTCTTTTTCTCGAATGGGTTGGATTTACTTGCGGGCCCTGCCTTGGGGTCCGGCGAGTTATCATCCTCATCCATCGCCTCGGAACTGTCTTCCTCTTTGTCCTTGTTCTTGCCCTTGCCTCCTTTGCCGCGTGGGCGGTGCTTCCGGGCTCGCTTGTAACCTGCTTCCGGGTCAGATTTTAGATCGTTGACCCACTTGCAGTTGCGATTGGTGTGAGTGGACTTCCCTGTAGCCGGATCCAGGTGGGCCAGGCAGGGCATGTCTCTGTACTCTTCATAAGTTTGGGGAGCGCGGGTTCCGGCTGCGGTGACTTCGTCACGCTGCTGGCCCCTGCCGGCTCCACCTCCGCGGCCGCGTCCTCTTCCGCCTCCTTGACCTCCACGTTGGAACGCCATGGCGATCATCTCGGATCCGCCGCTCTTCTGGTCATCAGGGGGATTTTTCCGCTTGCCGCCGCTACTGTTACCGTTGTCACGGTTCTTTTTCTGCTGATGCAGGGGGATTGCTGTGGCTGCTAGATCTCCACCAGCGTCGTCATCGGCGGCAGTATGATCACTGGCAATGGATATCATATCATCCAGGGTCAGTTTATTTGCGTTAGCTAAGCATGTGAGCTTGTGCCGCAGCAACCCTCCTCGCTGCAATCCTCCAATAAAGGCGTGCATAGCTGTGGTGTGATCGACGTTCTCACACTCGTTCCTGCATGCTAGCCATCGGGTGAGGAAGTTTCTTGACGTTTCTCCCTTCTTCTGGATACATGCATGTAAGTCGCTTATCGTGGCTGGTCTTTTGTAGGTGCCCCTGAAGTGCTTTTCGAAGGCGTTCTTCAGGTCGAACCAGCAAAAGATGGAGTTCCTTTCGAGGTCGCTGAGCCAGATCCGGGCTGGACCTACAAGGTACAACTGAAGCATGCGGCATGCGATATTAGGGGTTCCTCCGGCGAAGGTTACAGCATTATAGTAATCCTCAACCCAGGTGTCCGGCCTTTCGGTACCATCATATGTCTTCAGGTTTCCGGGTAGCTTGAGGTTCATCCTTGGCATTGGTTCCTCTCGGATCATCCTGCCAAAGCACTTTGGGCCAATGTAGTCAGATCTGTACTCATTGAGGCGTTCTCGGGCATCGCGTGGGCCGCCGCCTGGGGTTTTTGAGCGGGAGCGGGATCTTCGGCCACCGTCTCCGCCGCTGGGTGGCGGTGAAGGGGACCTGCGAGGGGGCCTGTAAGATTTTTTGCTTCCGTCGTCTGAATCCCGGCGGTCTTCCCGAGGCTCGCTCCGACTTCGGTGGCTACCTTCACCTTGGTGATAGTTTCCTCCGTCGTTCCGGCTCCTGCGAGGCTCTGGCTCACGTTCCGCGTTCCGGCCCCTCCTGGGCTCCTGCTCGCGATCATTGTTCCGGCCCCTTCTAGGCTCAGGCTCATGATCGTTGTTCTGGTTCCGATGTGGTTCCGGCGTGCGCGCCCTGGTCCTTGGCGGCGGCATATTGTCGCGGATGTTAATTCCACCAGCCCCATGGGGCCTGGTGTTTCCGGCTGGACTGCGGCGGCGAGGTGGCGGGGGACGCGGGTACCCGTTAGGCGGAGGTGACGGATCCCGGTACTTGTTCCTACCAGTGTACATTGCATCCTTTCCCTTCTTTGGGTCTGACGGAGGCGTCTTCGACGACACGGGGATTGGATTCGGGTGCTCCCTTGCTTTTCTTCTGCGCTCCGTGGATCCGGTGCGCGATTCATCATCAGGGTGGCGATTGATACGGGCGTCCTTCTGCGCGGTGGATACACAGTGATCCGGATTGGATTCCAACCTGCGCGAAGTATCGGCCTTACTCTGCTGCTGCATTGCGGAAGCAACGAGCTTGCGGACGTAATCAATATCAATTTCCTCGTCCTTTTTGTTCAGGATTTCCGCCGCTTTCTGCATGTTATCCTTTGGAGTTGCGAGCGGCTGCTGTTCGACAGGGGTTGCGAAGTTGATCCTCCGGGGAGGGATTGCTTCTCTGACGATTCTATCAGCCTCCGCCTGTGCGTAGGTCATTTTCACCTCCCACTCTTTTTGCATGCTCTTGACTTGCTCGAGTGTTGCGGTGATTTCGCGATCCTGTCTTTCGAAACGGTCCATGAGATGCGCAACTTCTTCCCTCTCATCCAATATGGCTGCTGCGGTATTGGCAAACTTCTTGGCTGTGGCCAGCATCTCCTTTCTGGTGGCCTCTAAAGCCTCCGGATCTGCGGCGTCGCCAGGCGTTATTGGCTTGTTGAGGACGTCTGACTTTGCGACCAAATCCATGCGTGCTTGCGCAACTATTTCTTCCTTGGACAGGACATCCTCGTATGGTAGTCCCCGATCCAGCGGAGATCCTCTATTGGACGGTCCCGGATCGGAGGCGGTGTCTTCGTCCTCGGGTTCCTGCTGATCCGACTGTGCCACGGTTGCGAGAACCTGCATGGGCTGGGAGGACTCGACGTCGGGCTGTTCACCGTATCCGTATTCCTTGACCTTCCGATCGAACTCTTCGGTGTCCATGGAATCCCCGGACATTGGGCTTAGGTTGCCAAGGATTGATTCCTCAGTGTTTCCGGCACCCTCTGGGCCCGGAGCGTCGCTTTCTCTGACAGCCTCCTGCTGATCCGGAGCGACAGCGTTTTCCGGCGCCTCATCCTGCACGGGGCCAGCTCCGATCTCTTGAGGGGCGGCTCCGGCGGTGTGGGCTATGAAGTGCACGAAGTGACACCTTTGCTTCTCTAACACCTGGGAGACCCAGGCGGATCTGCATTGGTCTTCCACCGTTATTTCCTGCTCAGGGGCGGATTGGGTGGGTTTTGATTTTTTCAGATCTAAGGCGGAATCCTTCTTAGGAAGTTCCTGCGACTCAGATCGGATCTTCGCGACTGCGTCCTGCTCAGCGGCGGTCGCGTCAGCGTTACTTACCAGTGGGTTTCCGTCGGAATCGACGGTTTCCCCGATGAAGATGTGTATGCCGCCAATTGGGACGATGGAGAGCTTGACGGGGTCGGTTTTAGCCGGAATCCAACACTCATCCGGAGGGACGATCGGCAGATTTCCGGCGTAAAGGACACGCCCCACAGCGATTGTGTCATCGAAGCTTCCCATGGCGGAACCCTCCCGGTTCCGGCCTCTAGACGCCGCAGGCCCCACGGTGGGCGCCAACTGTCGTTGCCTATTCGACGGTACCTCGGAGGAGGGATCCTCACGAGGGGGAGAAGAAGTAGGGGCCATAGGGCGGAGTGCACACGGGACGGTGGTACGCGAGTTACCCAGCTTCGGAACACCTGCACGATGACAGGGCCTACTGCTGCTTGTCTGGAATTATCTGGGCGCTTTCGCGTTGTTACAATGAGTTGTGGTTGTGCCTCTAGGGCTCCCGGGATCCGGCTTATATAGGCGCACAGATCTAGGGTTTACATGGAGAGTCCTAGCCGGAATACAAGTTGTCTAACTACGGTACAATGTCTTGCCGTGTACGTCAAGGATCCGCCTTCCTTCTGGGCCGTGCGGGATCCGGATACTTCATGGGCCTCCACGGATCCGGCCTCCTTCGTAGGTCGGTTGAGATCCGGCTTCCTGTTCCTGGGCTGGACTTCATCCTTCACGATCTACAGCAACTGGGCCGCCCGATGGGCCACATGCCTCACCACCAACTATGGGCCACCCGGGCTTGCCGGATCTAGGCCACGCCGTTGATATACCCATAAAGTATACCCACAACATCACCCCTCGCCAATCTATCGGCTGGTTGCCTGAATTCCGCCGTTCCTCCACCCAACAACCTATATTCCGCTGTCTGTCGTGCCCTCTTCCTATATTCCACTGTCGGGCAGCTCCCTCGCGTTTCTCCTCGTCGACACGCCCGGCAGGTGTTCATCCAATTGCCTAGCCGGACATGGACTCCGATGAGGAGGAGGAGCAGATGTTCGCCGAGCTATTTGAAGATGAAATGGCAGCCGTCGCCCAAGATGAGGAGCACATGCTGATCTTAGCTTGCATGTCCGGCTTGTACGCCGAGTCGGCCATTGGTCGATGTGGTGGGTCGGCACTAGATCACCGGAAGTGCAAGCCGAGGTAGCGAATGGAGGGCTACTGCATGCTCTATGCCGACTACTTCGCCGACGATCCATTGCATGGTGAGGCTGTTTTTAGGCGTCGTTTCAGGATGAGTTGGAAGCTCTTCTTGAGAATTGTGCATGCCCTTCGAGAGTACGACTCTTATTTCAGATACGAGTTGGATTGCACCGGCATGGCAGGGTTTTCCGCCCTCCAAAAGTGCATGGTGGCTTTGCGGATGCTGACATATGGAGCTCCTGGTGATTCTACCGATGACTATCTCGGATGGCGGAGTCCACCACCCTTGATTATTTCTACCGGTTCTGCAGGGCGGTGGTAGCAGTGTTCGGTGACATCTACTTGAGATCACCCACTATCAAAGACACTGCTAAGATCCTCGCTGTCAATGAAGCTCGAGGATTTTCAAGGATGCTTGGAAGCATTGACTGCATGCATTGGAAATAAAAGAACTATCCGTTTTCCTGGCAGAGAATGTACAAGGGTCACAAAAAAGGCTGCACTATGATACTTGAGGTAGTGGCTACCTATGATCTCTGGATTTGGCACTCCTTTTTTGGTATGCCGGGATCCAACAACGACATCAACGTCTTGCAGTGCTCGCCGATCTTCTCCAAGCTTGTTGAGGATCATGCTCCCCCGGTTAACTTTGTGATCAATGGCTAGCGGTACAACCAGGGATACTATCTTACAGACGGTATCTACCCAAAGTGGGCAACATTTGTAAAGACTATCTCAAGCCCAGCCCTCCCGAAGGAGGTGGAGTTTGTCAAGAAACAAGAAGGTTGCCGAAAGGACGTTGAGCGTGCATTTGGTGTCCTCTAGCAGAGATTTGTTGTAGTCTGGTTCCCCGCTTTGACTTGGTCCAAAGAGCAGATGTGGGAGGTTATGAACTGTTGTGTGTGCTTACACAACATGATTATCGAGAATGGGCGAAAGTATCTAGTTCCTCTGAGCGAACAAGCTACATCATATGAAAGAGAGGGTCCTCTTGCACAACCTAACCACCAGATCTCGGCATCGTGGATTGCATTCATCGCTATGCGTCTGGAGATTTGAGACTCCACAATGCATCAACAGCTGCAAGATGATCTGGTTGAGCACATATGGACGCTTCGAGGCAACACCAACTAATTTCCATTTGATTTGTTTGATAACTCGTCTTGTTTTATTGAACTGTAATGTTTATTCGTAAAAATAAGGCAAATATTGGCAGAACTGGTCAAATTCGCCAAACTATGCTGGATATTTGATTTTGGACGTTCCTAGGGACGTTTTTTTTCTGAAAACGCCGAACAACGGGTATCTACCGGGGAGACGGAAACTTCGATGCTTCTCGATCGAAAGTTTCGTCTAATTCGATGCCATTTATATCGGATTTAGCCGTGAGGAGGTCGGCCAAGGGCTGGAGATGCTCTTAGTCGTGTCAGCCTGTGACTTGTGTTTCCAAAGGGAATGGCTGCATGCGTATCTGATGCGGCAATGATTGAGGTCCCGATCCACCGTCCGATTTATCTCAGATTCTATCTAGTGCGTGTGTCTTTGCGGTGCCACACACGTACACTGCCCCTCGATCCGCGGGATCCCAAAATCTTTTTTACAGCCGCTTTTTGCTTGTTCCATCGCTCACTACGTACTCTGCCCGGCTAGCTAGATATCCGTTTTCTTAGACATGGTATATATCCACACCAATTGTCGGCATCAAGTTCATTTTGTATGGAACAACAAAATCTGTTGAATTATATTACTACCTCGGCTCTTAAATATAGGATATTTCGATATTCTAAAATATCCTATCAAAAAAGCATGTATTCAAGGGTAGAAGTAGTATTAATTAACCAGGCATGCAAAATGTTCTTCCAAGGTAGTCCCTCCGTTCACAATATTACCTCGTGTTCTGGTCTTACTTAAAGTCAAACTTTATAAAGTTTGACTCAAAAACTGAGAAAAAATGTTAACATATACAATATAAAATATATTGTATTAGAATCGTCATAACTTATGTTTTCAAATTATATGTATTTGATATTATGAATTTTGATATGCTTTCTTCTATTTTTGGTCAAACTTCACAAATTTTGACTTTGACTAAAGCTAGAACGCGATGTAATTATGAACGGAGGGAGTAGAAGTCCAGTGGAGCTGGATCGGAAAAGAATTGAGCTAGTGCGTGGAAAGTACATTTCGAATATAGTATATTACCCTTTTTTAGCTGCATGCACAACACTTGAATTTTTAAACTTGATTTATGTCACGGACTGCAAGGAACTCGTTGATTCACTGGAATGGGAAATAAAACGCAGCAGGATTTTTGTTTGTCTCATTGCATCACGGGAGAAACACAGGATTCTTCATGTGAGGTAGGATCCTTAAATAAAAAAAATATCATAATCAATCATACAACAAAACAACCAACACATAAAAAATTACTCAAAATTCTGGTCCGTCAAAATTGCTATCAAAATATTTTGACTCAGAGGAGACCTAATTTATTTATGGTAACCTGTTTTATATTTCTATGATAATAATAATCTAGTGATGATCTCGAGCTTGTACCACCAGATCATTCATCACTAAGTAAAGATATGTGTTATTTACTCATACATCTTTTCCAGACAATGAAAGCTCTCAGTTCTAGAAAAAATAGTTCTTCAGACCTATGTAGTGACATGGACATAGCCAAAACTAAAATACTAAAAAAGGTTCTCCAAGCCCAACTCAATATCGAGTTCGTACAAATTAGAAACACTACAGGAATGGCCGGAGACGCCGACGGCCAAACCCTACGCCGAGGGCTTTTTATCGGGGCCGTCGGCGTACGGCCTCGCCGGGGCAGCGCCGGAAGACGACCGTCGGCGTATACTTGCCCCCGTCGGCGTAGAGGTTGCTACGCCGAGGGCAGCCGTCGGCGTCTACCTGGCCCTCAGCGTAGGTACCAGCATAGCTGCTGCTCCATCCGCGACTCGACGGCGCGCTCACGGCGTCAGGTAAGACGCCGAGGGCTACCCTCGGCATAGGGCATGGCCCCCCCTATGCCGACGGCCACCCTCGGCATATAGTTTTTCTTTTTCCTTTTTTCTCTCTCTCATATTACTTTATATTATGTTTCTATTATTAATTTACTAGTATGAATTATGTAAAAAAGGTTCTATTTTTTAAGAATTTGTAGATGGCATATGTAGGTTCCACGGGTGACGCTCTTCGCAGACGGGTCAACCGGAGCCACTAGGCCCAACTTCTGCTATCGATGTACATATGTCCTAAAACATTTAGGAACAATTCCATTGCTAACCCTAACTCCAACCCTAACCCTAACCGAGGCCATTCCCGCCCTAGGGTTTCCCGCTTCTGTGGGCCAACTTTCTATTTTGCGAACATTTTGGTAACCCTAAACCTCACCCGGATCCTATCCCTAACCCTAACCCTAGGGGTAGATCTGTGGGGTCCCCGCCCTAGGGTTTGGCTAACCTTGCATATACCCGGCGTTAACGATTTCCACATGCATGGACTAGCACTTGGTAAAATCCAGGATCTGTATGTGGAAACTCCCGTCACGGCTCAAACGGAGCCTATTTTATGGTAAAGTATGCCCAACCTATGGTTTCCATGTACATATGTCCTAAACAAAGTAAAACAAGTAAAAAAGTCCATTGGTAAACCCTCGCACGGAGAAAGCTATAGGGGTAGATCTGCGGGGTCTCCGCCCTAGGGTTTTCCAAGATACAGACCACCGGCGTGTCGGAATCGCTGGAAAACTTGTGTGTGTCCACATGGCATGCACAAAAGTGATTTGAGATGGTTTTATATCCAAGGCTACCCCCAAGGTGTGTCCGGCTTCTCGGACAGGGGGTTCCTACACTTAAGCAGATTCTGGATGTATAGGGGGAACTCCCTCGGAGGTGAACCGGAGAGAAACTTGGGATCATATGGGATGATCCTTGTTACCACATGTACCTATGACCTAACCAAGCTCAAATGGAGGCATATGCCCACCGGGGGACCCCCGGTGGGATGCAGTCAAGGGGTAGACCGCGCGGTCAACATAACTAGGGTTTCGTCAGAAATTGAGCCTCAGGGGGGTGAATGGCCCCAAAACTTGTGTGTGTCCACATGGCATGGTATGCACAAAAGTGATACATTTAAGAACTTAAGACCCAGACACAATACAAAACACTTAAATAACTAGACCCACACACATACCAAAAGCTTAAAGAACTAGACCCACACACGAACCGAAACACTTAAAGAGCTACACCCACACACAGCCCTCTTGCGGAGGTTGATCATGAGTTCATGCATATTTTGCTGATTTCCTCGCTATGCACGCAGGATCCGTGATAGCAATGTTCACGAGCAACTTCAAGATGATCTCATTGAGCATTTGTGGAGGATCAAAGGATTATCAACAAATGTCGCGGCAGTTGATCTAGCCCTATTTATTACATTTGTTTAGTTGTTTTATTGTTTGTTGTATTTTAATTTGAAAACAATCTCCGCAAACATATTTATTTGTATGCTATTTTTGATAAATGGTTGTGTTTTCAAAAACCATTAAAAAAGTTTGGGGGCTGATGACGGGAAAATGGCGGCGACCTCATCTTCGAAATTCCAACATACAATACATCATATGGATTCCTATAATATGTTTTCCCGATATATCCAAATTTCAGAGAACTAATATATAGTTCCTCCATGTTTACGAGGTATGGACAATCAGGTGCAGCAATTCGTGACTGTTTGCTTGGTGATCTGTGGGTTGATGTGCCACTTGGTCCTAAAGCTGTAGGTGGAGTGGGCATTAGAGATACAGAGCTCTTCAACAAAGCATGGCCATTCTTGGAGGTTGATAAATAAGCCCGATCAAGAACCTTTGTGCAAAGCTTGAGAGAGCAATTGAGCAGGGTTTAGACCTCCTGAAGCAAGGGATCTGTTGGACAATATTTATAAAACTGATGCATCCCCTGCCTGGAGAGACATTGAGCAGGGTTTAGACCTCGCAAGCAACCATTTGGTGTGTTGCTGATGGATCTTCTGTGAGAATTTGGCGTGACAACTGGATCCCAAGAAGAAGTGGCCCAAAAATCACTTCCAAAAAGAAAGAAAAAAATCAAGACTTGTAACGGTCAAGACTCAAGAGTTTGATTGGACATGTACATGAATACCCCCTTAAGAAGAATCTCGTCCTCGAGATTTAGGTTGGCTAGCAAATAGGTATGGGTATTCTGTCTTCAAATCTTCTTCACGTTCCCAGGTAGCTTCTTCCTCTGAATGGTGATTCCATTGAACTTTGCAAAACTCAATGGTCTTAGTTCGAGTAAACCTTTCAACTGTTTCCAGAATTTTAACGGGCTTCTCTTCATAAGTGAGATCGCTTTCCAACTGAACCTCCTCCAGCGGAACTGTATCTCTCAATGGTGTATCGGCCATTTCTGGGTGACACTTCTTCAGCTGTGACACATGGAACACATTGTGGACGGTTGATAGGACTTCTGGCAATTCCAGCTGATATGCAACTTCTCCTTTGCGTGCTAGAATCTTGTATGGTCCTATAAAACGTGGTGCTAATTTTCCTTTGATTCCAAATCTTTTAACTCCACGTAGTGGTGAAACTCTGAGATATGCCCGGTCTCCTATTTTATAAATTACTTCCCTGCGCTTAGAATCAGCGTAACTCTTCTGTCTGGATTGTGCTATTTTCAGTCGATCATGGATAAGTCTTACTTTTTCTTCAGCTTCTTTGACCATGTCAGGCCCAAACAAATTGCGCTCTCCTACTCCATCCCATAACAATGGAGTTCTCCACTTCCTACCATATAGTGCTTCGAATGGAGCCATCTCAATGCTTGATTGATAGCTATTATTATATGAGAACTCTGCGTATGGTAAATTCTCATCCCAACTGGATCCATAATCTAGAGCACAAGCCCTCAACATATCCTCTAGGATTTGATTCACCCTTTCTGTCTGACCATCAGTCTGCGGGTGAAACGCTGTACTAAATTCAAGTCTGGTGCCTAAGGTTTCATGTAATTGGCGCCAAAACTTTGATGTGAATTGAGTACCTCTATCTGAAACAATACCTTTAGGAACTCCATGTAAGCATACAATTCTGGGCATATAGATCTTAGCTAACTTAGCGCTTGTGTATGTGGTTTTCACAGGTATGAAATGAGCCACCTTTGTTAAATGATCGACCACTACCCATATAGAATCATATCCAGATCGAGTCTTGGGTAATCCTGTGATAAAATCCATGCCTATCTTGTCCCATTTCCAATCAGGTACAGGCAACGGTTTTAACAATCCTGCTGGTTTTTGATGTTCTGCTTTGACTCTGTTGCATACATCGCATAAGGCAATATACTCAGCGATCTCTCTCTTCAGGTTAGTCCACCAAAACCTTTCCTTCACATCCATGTACATTTTTGTGTTACCCGAATGTATCGAGTATGGTGAGTCGTGAGCCTCTTGGAAGATTAACTTCCTAATTTCAGGATCATTGGGCACACGCAAACACTTTTCAAACCATAGTGTTCCATGTTCATCCTAATGAAATCCTTTTGCCTTGCCTTTACTCATGTTTACTCTTATTTCATCCATTTCCTTGTCTTCATTTTGGGATTCTCTAATCCTGTCTAGCAATGTAGGCTTTACCTCCACCGATGCTAAATATCCTTCTGGAACTATCTCCAATCTAAGATCTTTAAATTGTTTACACAAGTCCCCTGGCAATTCTCCAGCCGTGAGTCCATTTACATAAGCCTTACCGCTTAAGGCGTCAGCTACAACATTAGCCTTCCCAGGATGGTATTGCAAACTCAAGTCATAATCCTTTTTAAGTTCTAACCATCTCCTTTCACTACAAGAAAAGTTGCCATGGCCGACGAAGTTGAAGTCGCGCCGTGGTTGCTGGTGCACCATGGATGGAAGATCTAGTGAGAGCAACTTTTCTTCCTCACGATGCAGAACATATTTTAAGCATTAAACTACCAACAGGGCCATGCAAGGATTTTGTTGCTTGGAACTTTTAAAAGTCTGGATTTTTCTCAGTTAGAAGGTACCAGTACCCTCCACCACAAAAACTTAAGAACATCAGCTGCACAAGTGGGGTCAACCGAGCATCTGGCATGCATGTTTTGATCTTCAAGAGCTGGCCGCAGATGCAGTTCATGCATGTATATAAGCCAACGAAGCCGATCTTGATAGCTGAGCACCACTGTCACTATCACCGGCTGCGCGTTGGTCAGATCAAAGAATCAACGGAGAAATGCAGGAAAATCTAATCAACACAAATGTGGGCTTCTTTTGTCCTTGTCTCCCTTCTCCACTTGCTCCTTCTACTGCTGCTGTTGGATTGCACTACGGTGGCTTCGATAGCAAAGTGGGCGAGTAGAGGCTCTGCAGAGTGCAGCAGACCCAAGCTGGAGAAGGGCCACCAAACTAGAATGAAAGACTTTTCAAGGGGCTTTGTGCAAATTAAAATAAATGCCACATGGCGGCTGTCAACCTACCACGCATGCAAGTCAACTCTCATGTGGACGGCTAGGACCAACTTGACAAACATTTCAGACTCGGATATATATGTATTACCATAGTACTAGGACTAACTTGACACTCTCGACCCAAAATAATATACACAAACACGGACCAAAATACACAAACAGATTTCTACAGCCACAGCTAGTTAGCTGCATGATTCTAACTCCCGGTATCCTTCTTCTTCACCTCACCGGACTGGAGCTGCTCAGCTGTAATACTACTCCGCTGGCGACCCATTCTGGCGAAGCATGCCATTGGAAGAAGCGGGCCTTGTCTCGGTGGCTCAACTCCACCGTCCGATCCAGCCAAATAGCCCGGTGCCCGGCCTAGCAACCCGGGGCCAGGCAGACGGACGGATAACCCGTAGCCGAAACCGGAAGGAACGGTGACGAGAGGCCACGATGGCATTCCCACGCTGCTACAACACCGGGTCGGGGTCGGGGTCTGGGTGGGACGTTGCTGCTGTACAACAGGAGGCGTGACCACCGCGGCAGGAGCAGCATCAGCTTGGTCCTCCTGTTGTACAGCAGCACGCTTTGCTCTCTTCTGCATCCCCCGTCTGCTCTCCAGGTTCCGTTTCGGGTTCTGCTTCCTCTTGCTGTCTCTTAACCGGGGCTTGCTAACCAGATCATCCGGGTTCAGCCGCCCAAACAGACAGGTCTTCAGCTTCCGAGCGTTGATCTTGCCCCTCATGAAATATGTCAGGTTCGAGGCGCACTCTGTGAGGCACCTGCACACCTTCTGCATCTGCGCCTTCCCCACCGCCCTCGCAAAGTTCTGTGACCGGTCCAAGAAGTCTTCAACCTACATGAAGATGAGCAGAGAAATCATAAAGCACACAGTGCGAGTCTCAGATTATACCAGTCGATTTGCAGAAGTCCTACACTTAGATTACCGACACCTTTCTTCCAGGTTTTGGAGATCCACGATGCTTCGAAATTGCTTGCGCAGAGCCCGTGCTCCCATAAACTCTCCACTGATAGTAGCTGCACGACAAATGCCCAAACTTGTAACTTATTAAGTAAGCATAATCAGCTACCCATTTCTGACCATCACAAGTCGAGGTGGCATACTCTAACTACCAAACGAACCTAACTGAAATTTTCATTGTAATGTTCTCTAAAGAAATGATTCGAAAATGAAGCGTCAAATTACTCGCCTTACTCATTAATGATACAAACAGTTCAGCTATTGTTTCTTTGTTTGTGCTCCCAAACCCCTGGAACAGCAAGACCTTTTTCTCGACGTTTGCAGAATCTGAACCATCTACAAGGGACAGAAACAAAATTATTTTCGCATTTCATTTATAGGTAATACAGTATCAAAATGGAGCCACTTAATAAAAAATAATATTAATGACATGTACCTTTTAACAAGGCAAAGAACGGAGGCAATATTGGAGGATGACGGGTCTGCGCTGCACAATATAAGAGAGTAGTAAGAAGATTCAACATCTAATCAGATAGACAAATCCAACAAGTGTAAAATGCGTTGACTCCTGAGCTATTGCTCAATCTAAGTCAACCAGCAGTACCCACGGATGCGGTAATTGGTCAATATTTACTAGTCAAAACAAACCGGAGACTAGAGGTTCAAATACTTCTTCTAATAAAACAAATCAATGCACTTTGGTACCTGCAAATGGAAAGCAACTAAGGAAATGATTGACATCGAGCTCATTGTCTGTTCTCTCGGGCTGTTCACATCATGTATCTTGGCCCAGATCTTGACCTGCATAATAAATAGAGAAATAATAAGATATTGCCATCGAAGCTTTCGACATAACCCCCAAGCATTGGCATGTTACACTAGGGAAATGATCAAACGAAGACAAAGAAATGTACATTACCAAGTAACTTAGTATCTGAAACCTTTCATCGAGTGAAGAAACGAATTTGAAGATCATCGATCTTGTCATGCCATCTTTGTTTTCAACCGAAATATCACACTCAACGCCAGTTCCCCTATCAATAACATTCAGAATAGGCACCTTGGCACTTACAACAGGCAAAACTCCGCAGTAAATTCCATCCCCTGAAATTGTTAATACATTACTGGAAAAGATAGATTGACGCACAAAAGGCTAGTGAGCATGTGAAAATGTTCTGCTCCAAGAAGTAGTTGTTACTTTGGAGGGAATACAGAACTTTGGAAAATTTCCTGATAACTTTGATCTTCTTATTGCGAGGACACTGATCCTCGGTATCGGCACTAAAGTTGACAGAGAGATCCAGGTCACTTTTGGGAGTAAACAAATCCATCGTGAATGAGCCAAACGCTTGCACGACTGGAAACCCATTGTTGTTACCTGCAATGATTTGTTAAGCTGAGAGGTCAAACTAGCATGCAAGGGACAAATACTCAAGCAACAATCAGACATGGTTATTTAAATGTGCATGGTCATTATCCACTGCAATCAGCATCATATATGGGTTCATGATCTCATCCTAGGATATTTAAAATGTGAGGTTGGGTCATTATCCATTGCAATCAGCATCATATAAATTGTGCTCCACACGGAAGTGTATAATATAGCAGCATTGGATGACTGAACAAAGATCCTTTCTAATTCTAACAGTGTTGGGTTGTAAGTTACAGACCATTTGAAAAAACTCAAAACACAAAGAGGACTGCCGATGAGTTCATTATTATAGCTGGTTACAATGTTACAACTGAGAGTAAAAGTTGGTGACGATAGATGAAAATATTTCTCTGTTTCTGCAAGACACTCACCATCCATGCTATTCAGTGATGACATTAGTAATAAGAAAAGTAAAGTATGGTATCCCTTAATCTATAATAACTAAATAGTTCATCCGCACTAACTATTTCTCTTAACATGCAGCCTATCCACATCAGCAATCAACATGGAGCCCTCCACCTCAGCATAGCATGTCACCTCACCAAAACCTGCTGTTCATGTTGCTGAAAAAAATCTATCGACAGTTCCTCTCTTATAGCTACGTTCTGTTCATTCTCCACCAAATGTTAAAACTGAAGCAACTGAACAGTCAATTGGCAACGGATCAACTCATCCAATCCTTCCACTCCCTTCCGGTATGTAACGGAAGCACTTAAAAATAAAAATTACTCCTTCTGTCAGTTAATCTCCCCCTTCTATAAATCTCCCGTTGACATAACCGAGCTGGAATACTATAACCTTCCCTCTATACTTACATGGATCTCACCTTCTCCTGGTATTGCTAGATCGTCCTTCCTTTTCCAGAATCTGCTTGACACACTTTCAGTGGTTGTCTAAATTACAGAGGAAGTTATATCTAACATGCAAGGATCTTATAACTACTGTACCAATGTTTCAGCATTATATTGAGTTCATTTCAGTCACAATGATCAGGAGAACTCATTGGTTGTACGCCCAAAATTTAATGATCTCTTTCTATAATCAACTGGACGATCTTCTATTAAATCATGCTTTCCATTTTCAGGTACAAATAGAAAAACTGTTCATGTGTCGAAGGCACTGACTGTGTCACCGTGTTTGTTTATTGAAGGCTTTTTTTAAATTCACATTTGTTATTTGAGTGGTGTTTTCGCACATTTCTGCTCCTATGGTTACAGTACATATCTTCCCATGTCTTTCCGATGTATCCCTGATTCAATTTGCACTATAAGGATATATTCTATTCAGTCGTGTGACACGTTAGATTTTGAATGATATATATGTGGTATACGTAACGTATGTACACTTTGCTACATTCTCACCTTCAAATAATGTATGCATGTAGGATAACGTACACCTTTCGATAATCTTCTACTTTGTGTCTATGAATTGCCGCAGCAACACACGGAGTATTATCTAGTTACCGAAGATTTTAGTGGTCATCTTGCTGAAGTCATGGACCAAGGCGTTCCGCTGCTGGTAGTGGATGGGCTTGGGCCGCAGCGCAGCATACACCTCGAGGAGTAAATCGTTGAGGGCTGGAAGAAGGCTAGCATCTACCGACATCGCGGCGAGCAGCTCTGCCTCGGAACACTCCGCACGGCTCCGTAAATCTGCAGAAAAGAAAGTCCAATGCGGAAGTTCAATGGATACGATTATTGTAACGAAATCTTTGACGTTCCCATTCTGACTCGGATGATAAATTTCGTGAGAAAATCTCGTCGCCACACATGACAGTGAGAGGGAGGCAGAGAATAATATGAAGTGAAATGCAGAGGTACCTTGTGAATCCCACACGCTGACCTCACTCTCAGTGGACCTATACAGTTAGAAATACGAAAGATCAGAATACAGAATACGCGCGCACCCACAATACAAAAGATCAGATCGCACGAGCACTAGGAAACTTCCCCCACTCATTTTTATTGTGCCTGCAGCAGATCTATCGGAACGAATCATCCATCCAAGAACGGGGAGGCGCCGGGAAGGAGGGGCCGGGGAATACTTACCCGTCGGAGGTCGCGTCGTCGTCGGAGAATGGCGGTAGCGGCGCCGCCGCCGGTGCCGGAGACGAAGCGGCAGGGGTCGCCATGGGATGGCACGTCTGTTCGAAGCTAGACTGGAGGCTTTCTTTTTTTTCACCGAGTGGGGGCCCATTTGCAGAGGTGGAAATGATCTCACCCGGGTTACTTTCGCCTTCCAAATTAATCCAAACTATTAACATTCTGCTAAGTTGTCTTTTGGGCGTTTGTTCGGAAAAAAAAAGTTGTTCTTTTCGGCGTGTCTAGGTTTCAGGCGACTGAAACATAATACAGTATGTCTCAGCTCGCTTGATGTCATCAGCTCGCTTGATGTCATGTGACAAATCTCAGTTTCAACCTAGTTAAAACTTATAAATTTCAACCTAGTTGAAACTTATAAATTTGTACTAATTATGAGTTTCAACCTAGTTGAAACTCATTAAATCTCAGTTTCAACTACTCCCTCCATCACAGTATACACGGAACGTTACGATGAAGTTGATTCAGGAGTTGAAAGAGTTGCAGCCTACCGGAACCCTTTAGGGACGCGGTTAGGAGAAAGATGCCTACTAGACCAGGATGCGAGGCACAGGCTGGATAGGATGTACTTGTCTGAAATGGTTGAAGCGGAAGGCCCTCCAGGTCCCAAGTGCTTTGGTCCACGGATCATGAAAGAGGAACCGCCCGTTCGCAACTTCACGTTGCCCCGTGACACAAAAACATACGATGGCACCACTAAGCCGGAAGATTGGCTTGCAGATTACGTGACCGCAGTCTATGTTGCTGCTGGCGGAGGAACCGTTACTGGAGGAGGAAACAGGCGTTGGGCCGTAAGAATTGTACCATCTTTCCTGGTAGGACCGGCACGTATCTGGCTGAACAACTTGCCAGCAGGAAGCATAAATGGCTGGCTGGACTTTGAGGAAGCTTTTGTGAGCAACTTCAGCAGTACCTACCAGAGGCCAAACAGGCCTCAGCAGCTCGCCTTGTGCGTGCAGCGTCAGCATGAAACAGACCGGGATTATCTAACCCGGTGAAATTCCATAAGGAACTCTTGTGAAGGAGTAATCGAGGCGCAAGCCATTGCTTGGTTTTGCAATGGGTGCAGAAGAGGTTCACCGCTGTGGCAAAAGCTACAGAGAAACATGCCAACTACTTTGGCAGAAATGATACGTGTGGCGGATAACTATGTGTTGGGAGATCCAATGCAACCGGCAGTACAAGCTGAGCCGGAACAAACAAACCAGCCTCAGCAGCGCCAAGAGCAATACCGGGATAACCGGCACAACAAAAGAAGGGAATATTTTCCGGATAGAAGGTATGGGCAACAAGTAGCCGCGGTGCAGGATAATTCCGGCGCCAGTGGAAGCCAGAGGCAAAAAACCGGATCGCAGCCATGGGCGGGTCTAAAAAACAATGGGTTGAGAAGAAGCCCTGGGGCCAGAAAAAGAATTGGCAGGAACATGCAAAATACACCATGGAAGCAGCTATGTACCAACCTTGCCGGTGGCACACACCAAATCTGGCTAATCCGTCAAATCATCTGACGAAGGATTGTTCTTGGACCAAGTACTTGATGTTGAAGGGTGCGGTAAAAGATGTGCAAGCACAAGGCTGTACCACGATACTTCCACCATCGCAAGATATGCTGCACCAACACCCACTACCACCACCGCCGCCGCTTACCGGAGCAAACGCTTTACCGGTACAGCCTCAGCCAAACCGGCAGCAACACCAGCAAGTCCATCAGGTGGGAGAAGGCAATGGCCAACCACCTCCACCGGCACCTTTGGGCCGGAATGTTTACCAGGATCCGGACATGTGCTGCGTTGTGTTCGTCACTGAGCCAACAGACAGGCAAAGCCTACATCGTCATTCCATGGAAGTGAACGCTGTGATTCCGGCAGTACCAAAATACATGCTGTGGTCAGATCAGGAAATTTCTTGGTCGTTCAAGGATCACCCCAAGATAATGCCTAATCCGGGTGGTTATGCTCTTGTTGTAGACCCAATCATGCATGGGCCAACGACTCGAGTCAAGTTCAGCAAGGTGCTGATAGACAATGGCAGCAGCATAAATATCATGTACCAGCACACCATGCACACGCTGGGCATAACAGAGAATATGCTACAGCCAACTCGCACAATGTTCCACGGAATCGTTCCGGGTCTGTCCTGCGCGCCGGTAGGAAAAGTCCGGGTGGATGTCTCATTTGGAGGGCGTGATATTGCCGGGTTGAAAACATTGAGTTCGAAGTGGTGGACCTGGACAGTCCTTACCATGCGCTGCTAGGAGACCGGCATTGGCGGCATTCATGGCCTCCACTCATACGGCGTATCTCAAGATCAAGATGTTGGCACCTCGTGGACCCTTAACTGTGGTGGGAAACTACAAGGTCTCTCTGGAAACTGCTTCCGCCGGATCTAATCTGGCAGAATCGTTGGTGATAGCAGAAGAAAAAAGAAGGATGCAAACTACGGTTGCGCTGGCTCAGTCCTCACAATTGAGCTTAGCGGCAATGAGTGGCAACTTGGGCACACCAGCTTTTAAGCCAACCAAGGAAACAAAAGACATCGTGCTGGACCCGGCTTACCCTGAGCGTACCGTTCGTATCGGTGCTGGCCTGAGTGAGGCATAGGAAAGCGTGCTCGTCAACTTCCTCCGTGAGAATTGGAATATCTTTGCCTGGTCTACCGATGACTTGGTAGGTGTTCCGAGGGAGTTGGTTGAGCACTCTCTGAATGTCCGGAAGGATGCAAAGCCGGTGCGACAACCTTTATGCCGGTTCGCTGAAGACATGAGGAAAATCATTGGTGAAGAGGTGACAAAGCTGTTGGTTGCCGGTTTCATCGTGGAAGTACTACACGCTGAGTGGCTAGCCAATCCGGTGTTGGTCGAGAAGAAGAAAGAAGAGAACCTTGAAGCAAAAGCTCCCAAGGTGTGGCGCATATGCATCGACTACACCAACCTGAACAAGGCTTGCCCAAAAGATCCTTTCCCATTACCCCGGATCGATCAAGTGATTGATTCTACTGCTCGATGTGAACTGTTGTCATTCCTGGATGCCTATTCCGGTTTCCACCAAATTCCCCTGAAAAGGGAAGATCAAATAAAAACTGCGTTCATTACCCCGCACGCCTTTTGGTTTGCGCAATGCTGGTGCAACGTACCAGCGCTGTATGCAAAAGTGTTTGTTTGATCAGATCGGAAAGAATGTGCAAGTGTACGTGGACGATATCGTGATAAAAACTAAAGTCAAGAAAACCTTGATCGAGGATCTAAGGGAAACATTTGACAATCTGAGAAGATTCCGGATGAAACTCAATCCGGCAAAATGCACCTTCGGTGTCCCAGCCGGCAAGTTGCTTGGCTTTCTCGTATCAAGCCGAGGAATTGAGGTTAATCCGGTAAAGATCCGGGCAATCGAAAGAATGACCATACCGCACGATCTTAAGGACGTGCAAAAGTTCACCGGAAGCTTGGCATCGTTAAGCCGGTTCATAAGAAGATTGGGAGAAAAGGCTCTGCCCCTATATGCTTTGATGAAAAAATCCGACACCTTCGTCTGGACCCCTCAGGCAGACACAGCGTTCAAAGAGCTAAAAACGATGCTGGCAACCGCGCCGGTACTGGCTTCACCTCTAGAAAGGGAGCCCATGCTGTTGTACATAGCAGCAACAAACCGGGTTGTGAGCGTTGTAGTTGTGGTGGAAGAGAAGAGGAAGGAAAAACCGTGCAAAGACCGGTATACTGCCTGAGCGAGGTGCTCTCCCTCTCAAAACAAAACTACCCTCACTTCCAGAAAATGACCTATGGCGTGTTCATGGCCGCCACAAAGCTCAAGCACTACTTTGAAGAGCACCCGATGAAAGTGGTGAGTGAAGCAACCATTTCTGATATTATGAGCAACAAGGATGCTAGCGGCAGGATTGTGTTGACTGCCAAAACCCACCGGCGGGCAGTGACTTGTCAACACTGTAGAGCCGGGAAGAGCCTAGAGCTGCGGCTGGCTGAGACCCCTCCGAGCGACGGCCCGCAATGCTCTTCTGGTCACACGCGGCGATGCGAAGTGCAAGAGCGTGCCACCTGACCTATACCTGGTCAGGAAGGTGATGGGGATGCCTCGCTTAGTTTCCTGCATGGCATACACGTAAACATTAAATACGAGCCTCGATCGGCTCTCAGGTTATCCTGTGAATCGGCTCAAGGAGCCGATCCACCCATGATTCGTACGGGGTGCACGAATATATGGTGATCCTGCTTGATCAAGATAAAGCTAATGAGATCTACGACGATTTAGGGTTTTCACCGCATAATCGGATCATCCTACTCCAGGTTGGGCCTCGCGGCCACGCACGGTGATCGTAAGCCGATCCTAAACAAGGCCTAAAAACCAACATGAAGTTGATCCTCGGAACATCCTGTTTAGGACTTGCGAACGCCACCCTACGTGCCGCTGGATCCTCCCCCCTTTGTAAGGCCTAACTATTGCAGATATTAAACTAATCCTTGTAGAACAAGGAGCAATCGTAACGGATCAGATCTACTAAATAATGATCAAGCGGGGTGCCGCCCCCACACCTGAGATAGGCGTGAGGGCGGCTAGACATGCAAGGGTTGCACTACGTAAGCATGTTATACGAAGAACTATGCTAACCCTAACACATCTATGATAACTACGTTGCTCGCCATCAAAGACGCTTCAGTACGAGCAACGCATGAACAACGTGGAGCTTGTGCTGCCTAGATCGCAAGATGCGATCTAGGCAGCATGTCGCTTACCTGATAGAAACCCTCGAGACGAAGGAGTTGGCGATGCGCCGAGATTGGTTTGTTTTGGGTTGAACGTGAGTTGTTGTTTATTCCATAAACCCTAGATACATATTTATAGTCCAGCGGACTTTCTAACGTGGGAATATCCCATCGTGCACGATACAAACTCTAATTCTTGATCTAAGATATAATCTACTATAATTAAAGATACACGGGCAATCTAGCCCAAATTCTCCGTGCAAGGCCACTTCAGAGATCTTCCACGTGTAACCTTCCAAGCCCATCTCTCTAACGGCCCACCTCCTGATTTGGCCAAAATCTGGTGATAACACATGCCCCCCTGGTTTTGGAAATAATATTTCCAAAATCATTATGCTTTCCTTTCGAAGGGTCATGTCGTGGCAGAGCCGAGCTATTTGCAGCATCCATCATCATTATGCCCTGTCTCAGCTTCTCTGCAAAATTTGACAGCTCTGACATCACCCCTTCGGAAACTGTAATGGCAGTAATTCTCACCAGGTTTCTCATTATTTAACCGTGCCGACTGATTAGTTATCTTTATCCCCTTCCTCTGTTCCAGCCATCGGCACCCAAAAAACCCTTCTGCGCACCATGTCTTCTTCTTCCTCTGCCTCGTCGGGACTTTCCTTTGAGTCCTCTTCCTCCCCCGAGCCGATGCCAGCACCAAGCCCACAAGAGGTCCATGCGGCCAACATCCGCCGCGCCATTGAGGCCGGGGAGGAGTCAGACCATGACTTCTCCATCTGGTCCGAGGACGACCAGTCCTCGACGGACGGGGAGAGCGACCTCCGCTTCCTCGCCAACGGGGAATCGGAGGAGGAGAGCGATGACGATCGCTTCTCCTGGGATGACTTTACCTCCTCCGAGATGAAGGAAGAGGAAGAGGAGGAGAAGGACGACGACGACAGCACTTCCGACGAGCCGCCGGCCAAGCGCCACTGCCCCTGGCCAGGGAACCTCAGTGACTATGATAGCGATGACGACGACGACGACGCGGAGGACGAGGACAACGAAGGTCCTGTCGGCGGCCGCTACAGCAGCGACGACGAGCCCGCCGGGAGCAGCGCCGACAGCGTTGACGATGGTGACGACGAGGGCAGTGACGGCCCGTAGAATAGGATCTCTAGAATAGGATCAGCAGCAGTAGACGGGGCAATGTATCCCCTTAGTACTCCCTTTTGAGAGCAATCAGCTCTTCTATGTAAGAAATCTGGTTTATCAATGAAGAAATTCCCCAATTTGATTTTGCCAATTTCTCTTATGCCACTTCAGCCGATTTCCTTTGATACTGACCCCGCCGATCGTCACTTAGCCAATGCCTAACGAGCCGATGACAACGCACCGGTCTCTCAATGTCCCATGCTTCGTCCCTTTGACGTTAGAGCAATCGTGAATTTGATCAATGCCCGAGAGTTGACGTTAACATATCAATCCTTCACGATCTTTTGCTTTTCCCAACTGATGACTTTGAGCTCTGGCGGACAACTAGGCAGATCGACGTTCTTACGAGAGCCCCAGAACCACTGCTGAAACGACTTGATGCTGAAGTCGATACCACTGGGTTTTCAGCCCGATGAAATCTCAATCGGCTTCTTAAGAATAGAAAATCCTGCGCCATCAGTTGCCCCCCGAGCCTCTATCAAGGTGAGCATATCAGTGGACTAACCAAATGTGTCGCCATCGGTTCCCAAGTTATGATGCAGAACCAACCGATTTCAGCAACATCGGCTCTCCAGAGCAGAGAACCTCCAGGGTGAGCTGCCCCCCGAGCTTCTTCAGTCTACCTTTTGCGCCTTGCAGGTCAGGTCGGCTCCTTCCCTGCACTGACCGTTGATGTCGATGTGAACTTTGAGCATATAACCAGCCGGTCTTGGTCTTGTGTGACTGTACTAGTCGATGGCTGCACATCGGCTTCGCTTCGTGCGAAATTTTTTTTTTATTTGGCCGATTTTTCCTTAATCGGCCCCCAATGTTCCACTGCACGCATGTCTGCACGTGTTTATCTGCACGCATGTTCATCTGACTATATGCCCCCCTAGCCGAATCTGCCAAATGACTGCAGATATCGGCTTTCATGGTTAGTCAGGGCACTGCACTTGCACGTCGGCTCCGTAAGGATTCATGCTGACTTTCATCTGCCGACGTGGCCGCTGCCCAATAGATCGTTGCTGAACACAAGCAGAATATGTGCAGAGGATGATTTTGGCCGATTGCTGGAATCGGCCTCCACATTGCTTGTTTGATGAAGGTTTTGTAATGTTCCTCCATAAATTTTTTTGGGGCCGATCACAAGGATCAGCCTCGCCCGGTTTGCTCATTGGGTTAATCTTGCTACTCGGTCAGGCTGGATAAAACCAACCCAACCTCTGACTTGATGCGCCTGCTGTCGTCCACCTTGAGTGCATCGTAGACTCGTGGAGCACTAAGCTCTGTCGGCAAGACGAGCACCATGTTTGTGCCAGCCGATGTTTCATTATCGGCTTTCTTATCCTTGGGACGCCACTCCATTCTCCGTGGACGACCCTCTTCATCCAGGGCTCGCTGAACCTTTGCAGCCAGATCAGGCCGTGCCTTTCTTAGCGTATGCAGGTATAACCTTTCGGCTTCCTCCAGGCCGCGCAACCGCTGAACCCTGCGTTTTTGTGAACGGCTGAGTCCGTCAGGGCACCACCTTGGATGGTGGTACCTGTCTTCTTCTTCTTCTAGTCCCTCGTCTTCGGAATCCTCAAGATCTGCCCAACGAGGTGACTCAGCGCGTTTGCTTTGTGGCGGGAGTGGCCCTAAGCGCTTGAACACAGACATGTTGGCTGCCTCCTTCTTCTTCGGGTTGCATTCAGGCGATTGCCGATTGTGGGCAATCGGCTCATTCCTGAATCCCAGCAGTGTCTGAAGAAAGGGCAGTCCCAGTGTCTGGCGTTGTCATCTTGCTCCCTTGATGCGTCCGTGGCACGGCGCTCGTGCTCCTCCTCATCGCGATCCTGCCGACGATGTCTTCTGGCTTCTCTAGCCAGACGATCTCCTTCATCATCATAATTGGACCGTCGGCGTTGGTCATACTGATTCACATATTTGTTGAGGAGGTGATCAGAGAGAGGTCGTTGATATCTTATGTTCTTCACTTCTCCCTCTGTGACGTAGCGCTTGCCATCATGATGGAACCGATCGCGTGGAGCGGCCTCCTCTGTGTCCTTGCTATGAGAGCAGCTGCCCTCATCTCCATCTTTGCCAGAGTGGTTTCCAGGTCCTACCATGTTGATACTGAACGAGGGACCTGGCTGGCAACCCTCAGGGTAGGTGACTTCCACCATGTTAACGGCGGGGAAGGGTTGGGTGTCGACCTTCATGGCGTACTGGTTGAAAATTAAACGCCCCTTCTCTATCGCCGCTTGGATGTGCTGACGCCACACCCTGCAGTCGTTGGTGGCATGGGAGAGCGAGTTGTGGAATTTGCAGTACGGCTTTCCGTTTAGCTCTTGCGCCGTAGGGAACTTGAGACCTTCAGGAATCGTCAACTGTTTCTCCTTGAGCAGGAGGTCGAAGATTTGTTCAGTCTTGGTCACGTCAAAATCAAATCCCCTGGGCGGCCCTGGTGGCTTTACCCATTTGCAGGACACGGGAGTTCCTCCCCGAGTCCACTCAGCCACTGCTACTTCTTGGTCTCCCGCAGGAACTTCGTTTTCCTCTGCATCGACCAGGACTACTGCACGCTTGAACTTGTCTTGGTACAGGTCCGGGTGGCGCTGTTCATATGCTGATAGTTTCTGAACCATGTGCGCCAGCGAGGGATAATCTGCTTGGTAGGCGATGTCCTAGAGCTGGGTTGCAAGGCCAGCTACCGCCAACTCGACTGCTTCCTTTTCAGTTATACGAACCGAATAACATCGGTTCCTAAGATTCCTGAAACGCTGGATGTACTCTGTCACCGTTTCTCCGCGCTTCTGACGTAGTTGTGCTAGATCGGCAATGCTAGACTCAGAAGCTTCTGAATGGTATTGCATATGGAACTGCTCTTCCAATTGCTTCCAAGACCGGATGGAGTTTGCTGGCAAAGAGGTGTACCATCCAAAAGCCGATCCCGTGAGGGACTGTGAAAAGAGCCTCACGCGTAGCTGATCCGACACTGAAGCCGGTCCTAATTGTGCCAAATATCGGCCGACGTGCTCGATGGAGCTGGAGCCATCTGATCCACTGAATTTGGAGAAGTCAGGGAGCCGATATTTAGGTGGCAGCGGGATCATCTCGTACTCGTCGGGGTACGGCTTGGAATAGCCGATTGCCCTTCTTTTCGGCACCATGCCGAACTGGTCTCTCAGTATGGTACTGATCTGATCCGCTGTCTTGGCTGCAGAGTTGCACTACAAGATTCGCCGGGGTGGCGTACTTAGCCAGCCATGTTTGCTTTTCCAGCTCTGAGCCAACTGCAGGAGCTGGGCTCGGGAGTTTCGTCGGGGTGGCGTACTTAGTTAGCCACGTCTGCTTCTCAAGCTCTGTCGCTGACGCTCCTCCTGTTTGCGCCGGAGTCCCTGACGTTGTGGCCTGGTTTGAGAGTGGCCAGTTGCCACAATCTGGCACATACGTGCACGCGTATCCTTGAGGGACCTCCTTAGGCGCCTCAGCCAAGAACTGGTAGTCACTAGGGTCACCACCGATCTTGTAGACGACGAACGCCGGTGTAGCTGGCACTTCAGCTGGTGCTGCCAACGCATATGGCAGCGGTGGACGGGACTGGAGTGGCAACTCTCCTTGATGCGTCCCGAGAGCTGGTCCTGACGGCGAGTACTGGTGGCTCATGATCTCCTGGATCACGCGCAGAGCGAGACGCTCCAACACGTTGACCAAGTTTTCAGAGTGGCGGTGTAGCGAGTGAGCCACCAAGTAGTTGATCTCCTGCCGCAGGCCCCTGGTGCGTTCCTCCGACGGGGCAGAGAGGTCTATCCCATCGAGTGCACCTTGCGGTGAGAATCCCTTCCATCTGATGCCATGGGAACGGGTTCTTCGAAAGAGCCGATGAGGTCGGCTTCGAGGGTGACCTTGATCTCGTCATATCTCTTCTTGAGCTCGTCAGGCAGCTCCTCGTAGGTGACTGGCGTGCCGTCCGCCGCCATCTCAGATGTAGATGGCGATGTGGTTGATGTAGACGATCGTCCCACCGGGCGTGCCAGAATGTGTTGACTGCCAAAACCCACCGGCGGGCAGTGACTTGTCAACACTGTAGAGCCGGGAAGAGCCTAGAGCTACGGCTGGCTGAGACCCCTCCGAGCGACGGCCCGCAATGCTCTTCTGGTCACACGCGGCGATGCGAAGTGCAAGGGCGTGCCACCTGACCTATACCTGGTCAGGAAGGTGATGGGGATGCCTCGCTTAGTTTCCTGCATGGCATACACGTAAACATTAAATACGAGCCTCGATCGGCTCTCAGGTTATCCTGTGAATCGGCTCAAGGAGCCGATCCACCCATGATTCGTACGGGGTGCACGAATATATGGTGATCCTGCTTGATCAAGATAAAGCTAATGAGATCTACGACGATTTAGGGTTTTCACCGCATAATCGGATCATCCTACTCCAGGTTGGGCCTCGCGGCCACGCACGGTGATCGTAAGCCGATCCTAAACAAGGCCTAAAAACCAACATGAAGTTGATCCTCGGAACATCCTGTTTAGGACTTGCGAACGCCACCCTACGTGCCGCTGGATCCTCCCCCCCTTTGTAAGGCCTAACTATTGCAGATATTAAACTAATCCTTGTAGAACAAGGAGCAATCGTAACGGATCAGATCTACTAAATAATGATCAAGCGGGGTGCCCCCCCCAAACCAGATATAGGCGTGAGGGCGGCTAGACATGCAAGGGTTGCACTACGTAAGCATGTTATACGAAGAACTATGCTAACCCTAACACATCTATGATAACTACGTTGCTCGCCATCAAAGACGCTTCAGTACGAGCAACGCATGAACAACGTGGAGCTTGTGCTGCCTAGATCGCAAGATGCGATCTAGGCAGCATGTCGCTTACCTGATAGAAACCCTCGAGACGAAGGAGTTGGCGATGCGCCGAGATTGGTTTGTTTTGGGTTGAACGTGAGTTGTTGTTTATTCCATAAACCCTAGATACATATTTATAGTCCAGCGGACTTTCTAACGTGGGAATATCCCATCGTGCACGATACAAACTCTAATTCTTGATCTAAGATATAATCTACTATAATTAAAGATACACGGGCAATCTAGCCCAAATTCTCCGTGCAAGGCCGCTTCAGAGATCTTCCACGTGTAACCTTCCAAGCCCATCTCTCTAACGGCCCACCTCCTGATTTGGCCAAAATCTGGTGATAACAGATTGCCAAATGGGCGATTCAGGTATCACCATACATTCCGGCGTACGAAAGAAGAGATGCCATCAAATCACAAGCTTTGGCTGATTTCTTGGTCGATTGGGCGGAAATGCAATACAAACCACCAGAACAAAAGATTGAATACTGGAAGATGCACTTCGACGGATCCAAGCTCAAGGAAGGTCTAGGTGCCGGTGTGGTTCTTACCTCCCCTAAGGGAGATCATCTCCGGTATGTTCTCCAAGTGCATTTCAGGGCATCAAACAATGTCGCTGAGTACGAGGCTCTGATCCATGGGCTCAAGGTCGCAAAAGAAATCGGTGCACACCGGATCATTTGCTATGGTGATTCAGATCTTGTGGTGCAGCAGTGTTCTGGAGATTGGGACGCAAAAGATGCCAACATGGCCTCATACCGGTTTCACGTGCAAAAGATTGCCGGCTTCTTTGAAGGGTGTGAGTTTCTGTTGCGGTCAAAACCCACCGGCGGGCAGCGACGGGCAACACCGTAGAGCCGGGAACAACTTAGGGCTGCGGCTGGCCCTGGTCCCTCCGAGCGACGGCCCGCAAAGCCTCTGGTACACACGTCCGATGCTGATGCAAGGGCGTGCCACCTGACCTATACCTGGTCAGGAAGGTGATGGAGATGCCTCGCTTAGTTTCCTGCATGGCATACACGTAAACATTAAATACGAGCCTCGATCGGCTCTCAAGTTATCCTGTGAATCGGCTCAAGGAGCCGATCCACCCATGATTCGTACGAGGTGCACGAATATATGGTGGTCCTGCTTGATCAAGATAAAGCTAAAACGATCTACGACGATCTGGGGTTTTCACCGCATAATCGGATCATCCTACTCACGATTGGGCCTCGCGGCCACGCACGGTGATCGTAAGCCGATCCTAGATAGGGCCTAAAAACCAACACGAGGTTGATCCCCGGAACATCCTGTCTAGGACTAGCGAACGACACCATACGTGCCGCTGGATCCTCCAACCCTTTGTAAGGCCTAACTATTGCAGATATTAAACTAATCCTTGTAGAACAAGGAGCAACCGTAACGGATCGGATCTACTAAATAAAGATCAAGCGGGGTGCCGCCCCCACACCTAAGATAGGTGTGAGGGCGGCTAGATATGCAAGGGTTGCACTACGATAGCATATGATACGAAGAACAATGCTAACCCTAACATATCTAAGATAACTACGTTGCTCGCCATCAAAAAGGCTTCGATGCGAGCAACGTTTGAACAACATAGCTTTGTCTTTGCCTAGAGCGCTAGATGCGATCTAGGCAGCATGATGCTTACCGGTAGAAACCCTCAAGACGAAGGAGTTGGCGATGCGCCAGGATTGATTTGTGGTTGAACGTTGGTTGTTGTTTATTCCATAAACCCTAGATACATATTTATAGTCCAGGGGACTTTCTAACGTGGGAATAATCCCCACCGTGCACGAGACAAACTCTAACTTTTAATCTAAGATGCGATCTACTATAATACAGATACACGGGCAATCTAGCCCAAACTCTTCGTGTAAGGCCGCTTCAGAGATCTTCCACGTGTAATCTTCCAAGCCCATCTCCCTTATGGCCCACCTCCTGATTTGGCCAAAATCTGGTGATAACACATGCCCCCCTGGTTTTGGTAATGATAATTTCAAAACCACTCTATTTTTCCTTCGAAGGGTCATGTCGTGGCAGAGCAGACCCGTTGCAGCATCCTTCATCATGATGTCCTGTCTTCTCATCTTCTCTGCAATTCGATAGCTTTAGCATCACCTCCTCGGAAACTGCAATGGCATTAAATCTCCACCAGGCTTCTCATTATTTATCCGTGCCGATCGATTAGCCCACTTCATCCCCTTCCTCTGTTCCAGCTATCGGCACCAAAAAACCCTCTTCCCCTGTAGCGATGTCTTCCTCTTCCTCTGTCTCCTCCGGCCTCTCCCTCCAATCCTTCTCTTCGAGCGAGCCGGAGTGGAACTCTGATCATGCGCCATAGGGTGATCTACCTCTGACTGATGGGGAAGAGGACCTCAAGTTCCTCATCGATGGGGAGCTGATAAGCGAAAGTGAAGACGACCTCCATCCCTGGGCGAAACCCACCTCCCCTGACAGGAAGGGGGAAGAAGTAGAGGAAGAGGAAGAAAAAGAGGAGGGCGGCCCCTCTTCCCCCGCTAAGCTTCTGCCGGCCAAGCGATTCCGCGCTTGGGCGGACAGCGAAGACGATGATGATGACGAGGAGGAAGAGGAGGAGGATGAATCCTCCTCCTCCATCGGGTATCCGCCGACCAAGCGCTTCCGCTCCTGGGCGGACAGCGAGGATGATGATGATGACGAGGAAGACGAAACTCTGGCCAAGGGCTGGGGTAGCAGCGACGAGGAGCTTCCTGGGAGCAGCGCCGACGACATCGACGACGGCGATGATGAGGACAGCGACGACTAGTAGAGCAGGACTAGTAGTAGCAGTGCACTAGGCACCAGATCCCTCTTTTGAGAGCCATCGGCTTTTTCTTGTAAAGCCGCTCCTTTGAATTAATGAAAATTGCTCTTTCAATTAATCCAATTTCACTCCTTCCGCTTGTCATACCAAGACCGATAGCAACGTATCGGATTCCTTTTCCTTTGGACGCCCGTGAAGCCGGACTCAAATGTCGATTAGACCGTCAGTCAAGTACTTCTCAAATTCAGACAGTGATTTGATATCTGATCATAATTTTTCGCAATCCCTTAGCCGATGACTACTCATCGGCTATTTTGAGAATCCAATCCCTTTCCTTTTCCTGCAGCAACAGGACGGTCCAAAACCTGTAAAGCCGACGGCCCCCTTTTCCGGCTCCTCTTCGTAGCTTTAGCAGTTTTCTTTTGCAACATCTGAACTGCTTTCAAAGAAGATCACGAAGCAGGGTCGGTCGATACGACTCCAATCGGCTCCCAAAACAGAACATCTACCAAGTTAGCTGCCCCCCGAGCCTTAATCAAGGCGAGAATATCGGCGAGGATGCATAGGTCATTGATCAGCTTTCCTCCACTGAACGCCGATGTTGTAAATGAAACACCAAAACCAAGGGGCAGTAAGCTTGAGCACATAGCCGGTATTTATTTTTTTACTGGCCGATTTTTCCTAATCGGCTCCCAGTGTTTCATTGCACACATGCTTACACATGTTTATCTGCACATGTTCATCTGACTATATGCCCCCCGAGCCGAATCTGCGAGGTGACTGCAGATATCGGCTTTGTGGTTAGCCAAGGCACTGTACTTGCACGTCGGCTCCGCGAGGATTCGTGTTGACTTTCATCCGCCGACGTGGCCGCTGCCCAGCAGATCGATGTTGAACACAAGTAGAACATGTGGTGAAGATAATTTTGGCCGATTGCTGGAATCGGCCTCCATATCGACTGAAACGCTCAATGGAGGCTTCGTAACGTTCCTTCATAGATCAATGGGGGGCCGATCCCCAGGGATCGGCCTCGCCACGTTCGCTCATTGTTTTGCTCCTGCTACATGGTTAGGCCAGTGGATAAAACCAGCCCAACCTCTGACTTTATCATGTTGATGCGCTTGTTGTCGTCCACCTCGAGTGCATCGTGTAATCGTGGAGCACTAAGCTCCGTCGGAAGGACGAGCACCATGTTTGTGTCAGCCGATGTTTCATCATCGGCTTTCCTCTGCTTGGGGCGCCACTCCATTTTCCGTGGACGGCCCTCTTCGTCCAGGGTTCGCTGAACTTTCGCAGCTAGATCAGGTCGTGCCTTCCTTAATGTATGCAAGTATAACCTTTCGGCTTCCTCCAGGCCGCGCAATCGCTGAACCCTGCGCTTTTGTGAACGGCTGAGTCCATCAGGGCACCACCTTGGCCGGTGGTACCTGTCTTCTTCTTCTCCCTCGTCTTCTGAATCCTCGAGATCTTCCAAACGAGGGGACTCATCGTGTTTGCTTTGTGTTGGGAGAGGCCCTAGGCGCTTGAACACGGACACGTTGGCTGCCTCCTTCTTCTTCTGGTTGCATTCTGGGCAATTACCGATTGTGGGCAATCGGCTCATTCCTGAATCCCAGCAGTGTCTGAAGAAGGGGCAGTCCCAGTGCCTATCGTTGTCGCCTTGCTCCCTTGTCTTTTCCTTGGCACGGCGCTCATGCTCCTCCTCATCGTGATCATGCCGACGATGTCGTCTGGCTTCCCTAGCCAGACAATCTCTTTCATCATCATCGATGGATCGTCGGCGTTGGTCATACTGACTCACATACTTGTTGAGGAGGTGATCAGAGAGGGGTCGCTGATATCTCATGTTCTTCACTTCTCCCTCTGTGACGTAGCGCTTGCCATCATGACGGAGCCGATCGCGTGGAGCGGCCTCCTCTGTGTCCTTGCTACGAGAGCAGCTGCCCTCGTCTCCATCCTTGCCAGCGTGGTGTCCAAGTCCTACCATGTTGATGCTGAACGAGGATCCTGGCTGGCAACCTTCAGGGTAAGTGCATTCCACCATGTTAACGGCGGGGAAGGGGTGAGTGTCGACCTTCATGGCGTACTGGTTGAAAATCAGACGTCCTTGTTCTATCGCCATTTGGATCTGCTGACGCCACACCCTGCAGTCGTTGGTGGCATGGGAGAGCGAGTTATGCCATTTGCAGTATGGCTTTCCATTCAGCTCCTGTACCGTGGGGAATTTGAGACCTTCGGGTATCTTCAACTGCTTCTCCTTGAGGAGGAGGTCGAAGATTTGCTCAGTTTTGGTCACGTCAAAATCAAACCCCCTGGGCGGACCAGGTGGCTTAACCCATTTGCAGGACACGGGGGTTGCCCCCCGAGTCCATTCAGCCACTGCTACCTCTTGATCTCCCGCAGAAACTTCGTCTTCCTCTGCCTCGACCAGGACTACTGCACGCTTGAATTTATCCTGGTACAAGCCCGGGTGGCGCTGTTCATATGCCGACAGTTTCTGAACCATGTGCGCCAGTGAGGGGTAGTCTGCTTGGGAGGCCATGTCCTTGAGTGGTGCTGCAAGGCCCGCTACTGCCAACTCGACTGCTTCTTTTTCAGTCACACGAACCGAATAACCTCGGTTCCTAAGATTCCTGAAGCGCTGGATGTATTCTGTCACAGTTTCTCCACGCTTCTGACGTATTTGTGCTAGATCGGCAAGGCCAGACTCGGAAGCCTCTGAGTGGTACTGCGTATGGAACTGCTCTTCCAACTGCTTCCAAGTCCGGATCGAGTCTGGTGGCAAAGAGGTGTACCACCCGAAAGCCGATCCCGTGAGGGACTGTGAGAAGAACCTCACGCGTAGTGGATCCGACACTGAGGCCGTTCCTAGCTGTGCCAAATATCGGCTCACATGCTCGATGGAGCTGGAACCATCCGATCCACTAAATTTGGAGAAATCAGGGAGCCGATATTTAGGTGGCAGCGGGATCAACTCGTACTCGTCGGGGTACGGCTTGGAATAGCCGATTGCCCTCCTTTTCGGCACCATGCCGAACTGGTCTCTCAGTATAGTACTGATTTGATCCGCTGTGCTGGCTGCAGGAGTTGAACTCTGAAGATTCGCCGGGGTGGCGTACTTAGCCAGCCATGCTTGCTTTTCCAGCTCTGAGCCAACTGCAGGAGTTGAGCTCTGGAGGTTCGTCGGGGTGGCATATTTAGTTAGCCACGTCTGCTTCTCAAAATCTGTCGCTGACGTTCCTCCTGCTTTCCCAGAAGCCCCTGTTGTTGCGGCCTGGTTTGTGAGCGCCCAGTTACCGCAATCTGGCACATACGTGCACATGTACCCGTGAGGGATCTCCTTAGGCGCCTCATGCAAGAACTGGCAGTCACTAGGGTCACCACCTATCTTGTAGACGACGAATGCCGGTGAATTCGGCACTTCTGGTGCTGCCCACGCGAATGGCAGCGGTGGACGGGACTGGAGTGGCATCTCTCCCTGGTGTGTCCCGAGAGCCGGTCCTGACGGCGAGTACTGGTGCCTCATGATCTCCTAGATCACCCGAAGAGCGACATGCTCCAAAGTGTTCACCAGGTTCTCGGAGTGGCGGTGTAGCGAGTGAGCCACCATGTAGTTGATCTCCTGCCGCAGGGACCTGGTGCATTCTTCTGACGGGGCAGAGGTCTATCCCATCGAGTGCACCATCAGGCGTGAACCCCTTCCACCTGATGCCATGTGAACGGGTTCTGTGAAAAGAGCCGATGAGGTCGGCTTCGAGGATTGTTTTGACCTCGTCATACTTCTTCTTGAGCTCGTCGGTCAGATCCTCGTACGTGACTGGAGTGCCGTCCGCCATCTCAGATGTAGATGGCGATGTGGTTGATGAAGAAGCTTGTCCCACCGGGCGTGCCAGAATGTGTTGCGGTCAAAACCCACCGGCGGGCAGCGACGGGCAACACCGTAGAGCCGGGAACAACTTAGGGTTGCGGCTGGCCCTGGTCCCTCCGAGCGACGGCCCGCAAAGCCTCTGGTACACACGTCCGATGCTGATGCAAGGGCGTGCCACCTGACCTATACCTGGTCAGGAAGGTGATGGAGATGCCTCGCTTAGTTTCCTGCATGGCATACACGTAAACATTAAATACGAGCCTCGATCGGCTCTCAGGTTATCCTGTGAATCGGCTCAAGGAGCCGATCCACCCATGATTCATACGAGGTGCACGAATATATGGTGGTCCTGCTTGATCAAGATAAAGCTAAAACGATCTACGACGATCTAGGGTTTTCACCGCATAATCGGATCATCCTACTCACGATTGGGCCTCGCGGCCACGCACGGTGATCGTAAGCCGATCCTAGATAGGGCCTAAAAACCAACACGAGGTTGATCCCCGGAACATCCTGTCTAGGACTAGCGAACGACACCCTACGTGCCGCTGGATCCTCCAACCCTTTGTAAGGCCTAACTATTGCAGATATTAAACTAATCCTTGTAGAACAAGGAGCAACCGTAACGGATCGGATCTACTAAATAAAGATCAAGCGGGGTGCCACCCCCACACCTAAGATAGGTGTGAGGGCGGCTAGATATGCAAGGGTTGCACTACGATAGCATATGATACGAAGAACAATGCTAACCCTAACATATCTAAGATAACTACGTTGCTCGCCATCAAAAAGGCTTCAGTACGAGCAACGTTTGAACAACATAAGCCTGTGCTGCCTAGATCGCTAGATGCGATCTAGGCAGCATGATGCTTACCGGTAGAAACCCTCAAGACGAAGGAGTTGGCGATGCGCCAGGATTGATTTGTGGTTGAACGTTGGTTGTTGTTTATTCCATAAACCCTAGATACATATTTATAGTCCAGGGGACTTTCTAACGTGGGAATAATCCCCACCGTGCACGAGACAAACTCTAACTTTTAATCTAAGATGCGATCTACTATAATACAGATACACGGGCAATCTAGCCCAAACTCTTCGTCTAAGGCCCTTTCAGAGATCTTCCACGTGTAATCTTCCAAGCCCATCTCCCTTACGGCCCACCTCCTGATTTGGCCAAAATCTGGTGATAACACATGCCCCCCTGGTTTTGGTAATGATAATTTCAAAACCACTCTGTTTTTCCTTCGAAGGGTCATGTCGTGGCAGAGCAGACCCGTTGCAGCATCCTTCATCATGATGTCCTGTCTTCTCATCTTCTCTGCAATTCGATAGCTTTAGCATCACCTCCTCGGAAACTGCAATGGCATTAAATCTCCACCAGGCTTCTCATTATTTATCCGTGCCGATCGATTAGCCCACTTCATCCCCTTCCTCTGTTCCAGCTATCGGCACCAAAAAAAAACCTCTTCCCCTGTAGCGATGTCTTCCTCTTCCTCTGTCTCCTCCGGCCTCTCCCTCCAATCCTTCTCTTCGAGCGAGCCGGAGTGGAACTCCGATCATGCGCCAGAGGGTGATCTACCTCTGACCGATGGGGAAGAGGACCTCAAGTTCCTCATCGATGGGGAGCTGATAAGCGAAAGTGAAGACGACCTCCATCCCTGGGCGAAACCCACCTCCCCTGACAGGAAGGGGGAAGAAGTAGAGGAAGAGGAAGAAAAAGAGGAGGGCGGCCCCTCTTCCCCCGCTAAGCTTCTGCCGGCCAAGCGATTCCGCGCTTGGGCGGACAGCGAAGACGATGATGATGACGAGGAGGAAGAGGAGGAGGATGAATCCTCCTCCTCCATCGGGTATCCGCCGACCAAGCGCTTCCGCTCCTGGGCGGATAGCGAGGATGATGATGATGACGAGGAAGACGAAACTCCGGCCAAGGGCTGGGGTAGCAGCGACGAGGAGCTTCCTGGGAGCAGCGCCGATGACATCGACGACGGCGATGATGAGGACAGCGATGACTAGTAGAGCAGGACTAGTAGTAGCAGTGCACTAGGCACCAGATCCCTCTTTTGAGAGCCATCGGCTTTTTCTTGTAAAGCCGCTCCTTTGAATTAATGAAAATTGCTCTTTCAATTAATCCAATTTCACTCCTTCCGCTTGTCATACCAAGACCGATAGCAACGTATCGGATTCCTTTTCCTTTGGACGCCCGTGAAGCCGGACTCAAATGTCGATTAGACCGTCAGTCAAGTACTTCTCAAATTCAGACTGTGATTTGATATCTGATCATAATTTTTCGCAATCCCTTAGCCGATGACTACTCATCGGCTATTTTGAGAATCCAATCCCTTTCCTTTTCCTGCAGCAACAGGACGGTCCAAAACCTTTAAAGCCGACGGCCTCCTTTTCCGGCTCCTCTTCGTAGCTTTAGCAGTTTTCTTTTGCAACATCTGAACTGCTTTCAGAGAAGATCACGAAGCAGGGTCGGTCGATACGACTCCAATCGGCTCCCAAAACAGAACATCTACCAAGTTAGCTGCCCCCCGAGCCTTAATCAAGGCGAGAATATCGGCGAGGATGCACAGGTCATTGATCAGCTTTCCTCCACTGAACGCCGATGTTGTAAATGAAACACCAAAACCAAGGGGCAGTAAGCTTGAGCACATAGCCGGTATTTATTTTTTTACTGGCTGATTTTTCCTAATCGGCTCCCAGTGTTTCATTGCACACATGCTTACACATGTTTATCTGCACATGTTCATCTGACTATATGCCCCCCGAGCCGAATCTGCGAGGTGACTGCAGATATCGGCTTTGTGGTTAGCCAAGGCACTGTACTTGCACGTCGGCTCCGCGAGGATTCGTGTTGACTTTCATCCGCCGACGTGGCCGCTGCCCAGCAGGATCGATGTTGAACACAAGCAGAACATGTGGTGAAGATAATTTTGGCCGATTGCTGGAATCGGCCTCCATATCGACTGAAACGCTCAATGAAGGCTTCGTAACGTTCCTTCATAGATCAATGGGGGGCCGATCCCCAGGGATCGGCCTCGCCACGTTCGCTCATTGTTTTGCTCCTGCTACATGGTTAGGCCAGTGGATAAAACCAGCCCAACCTCTGACTTTATCATGTTGATGCGCTTGCTGTCGTCCACCTCGAGTGCATCGTGTAATCGTGGAGCACTAAGCTCCGTCGGAAGGACGAGCACCATGTTTGTGCCAGCCGATGTTTCATCATCGGCTTTCCTCTGCTTGGGGCGCCACTCCATTTTCCGTGGACGGCCCTCTTCGTCCAGGGTTCGCTGAACTTTCGCAGCCAGATCAGGTCGTGCCTTCCTTAACGTATGCAAGTATAACCTTTCGGCTTCCTCCAGGCCGCGCAATCGCTGAACCCTGCGCTTTTGTGAACGGCTGAGTCCATCAGGGCACCACCTTGGCCGGTGGTACCTGTCTTCTTCTTCTCCCTCGTCTTCTGAATCCTCGAGATCTTCCAAACGAGGGGACTCAACGCGTTTGCTTTGTGTTGGGGGAGGCCCTAGGCGCTTGAACACGGACACGTTGGCTGCCTCCTTCTTCTTCTGGTTGCATTCTGGGCAATTACCGATTGTGGGCAATCGGCTCATTCCTGAATCCCAGCAGTGTCTGAAGAAGGGGCAGTCCCAGTGCCTATCGTTGTCGCCTTGCTCCCTTGTCTTTTCCTTGGCACGGCGCTCGTGCTCCTCCTCATCGCGATCATGTCGACGATGTCGTCTGGCTTCCCTAGCCAGACAATCTCTTTCATCATCATCACTGGATCGTCGGCGTTGGTCATACTGACTCACATACTTGTTGAGGAGGTGATCAGAGAGGGGTCGCTGATATCTCATGTTCTTCACTTCTCCCTCTGTGACGTAGCGCTTGCCATCGTGACGGAGCCGATCGCGTGGAGCGGCCTCCTCTGTGTCCTTGCTACGAGAGCAGCTGCCCTCGTCTCCATCCTTGCCAGCGTGGTGTCCAAGTCCTACCATGTTGATGCTGAACGAGGATCCTGGCTGGCAACCTTCAGGGTAAGTGCATTCCACCATGTTAACGGCGGGGAAGGGGTGAGTGTCGACCTTCATGGCGTACTGGTTGAAAATCAGATGTCCTTGTTCTATCGCCATTTGGATCTGCTGATGCCACACCCTGCAGTCGTTGGTGGCATGGGAGAGCGAGTTATGCCATTTGCAGTATGGCTTTCCATTCAGCTCCTGTACCGTGGGGAATTTGAGACCTTCGGGTATCTTCAACTGCTTCTCCTTGAGGAGGAGGTCGAAGATTTGCTCAGTTTTGGTCACGTCAAAATCAAACCCCCTGGGCGGACCAGGTGGCTTAACCCATTTGCAGGACACGGGGGTTGCCCCCCGAGTCCATTCAGCCACTGCTACCTCTTGATCTCCCGCAGAAACTTCGTCTTCCTCTGCCTCGACCAGGACTACTGCACGCTTGAATTTATCCTGGTACAAGCCCGGGTGGCGCTGTTCATATGCCGACAGTTTCTGAACCATGTGCGCCAGTGAGGGGTAGTCTGCTTGGGAGGCCATGTCCTTGAGTGGTGCTGCAAGGCCCGCTACTGCCAACTCGACTGCTTCTTTTTCAGTCACACGAACCGAATAACATCGGTTCCTAAGATTCCTGAAGCGCTGGATGTATTCTGTCACAGTTTCTCCACGCTTCTGACGTATTTGTGCTAGATCGGCAAGGCCAGACTCGGAAGCCTCTGAGTGGTACTGCGTATGGAACTGCTCTTCCAACTGCTTCCAAGTCCGGATCGAGTCTGGTGGCAAAGAGGTGTACCACCCGAAAGCCGATCCCGTGAGGGACTGTGAGAAGAACCTCACGCGTAGTGGATCCGACACCGAGGCCGTTCCTAGCTGTGCCAAATATCGGCTCACATGCTCGATGGAGCTGGAACCATCCGATCCACTGAATTTGGAGAAATCAGGGAGCCGATATTTAGGTGGCAGCGGGATCAACTCGTACTCGTCGGGGTACGGCTTGGAATAGCCGATTGCCCTCCTTTTCGGCACCATGCCGAACTGGTCTCTCAGTATAGTACTGATTTGATCCGCTATGCTGGCTGCAGGAGTTGAACTCTGAAGATTCGCCGGGGTGGCGTACTTAGCCAGCCATGCTTGCTTTTCCAGCTCTGAGCCAACTGCAGGAGTTGAGCTCTGGAGGTTCGTCGGGGTGGCATATTTAGTTAGCCACGTCTGCTTCTCAAAATCTGTCGCTGACGTTCCTCCTGCTTTCCCAGAAGCCCCTGTTGTTGCGGCCTGGTTTGTGAGCGCCCAGTTACCGCAATCTGGCACATACGTGCACATGTACCCGTGAGGGATCTCCTTAGGCGCCTCATGCAAGAACTGGCAGTCACTAGGGTCACCACCTATCTTGTAGACGACGAATGCCGGTGAATTCAGCACTTCTGGTGCTGCCCACGCGAATGGCAGCGGTGGACGGGACTGGAGTGGCATCTCTCCCTGGTGTGTCCCGAGAGCCGGTCCTGACGGCGAGTACTGGTGCCTCATGATCTCCTGGATCACCCGAAGAGCGACACGCTCCAAAGTGTTCACCAGGTTCTCGGAGTGGCGGTGTAGCGAGTGAGCCACCATGTAGCGAGTGAGCGACACACGTCCGATGCTGATGCAAGGGCGTGCCACCTGACCTATACCTGGTCAGGAAGGTGATGGAGATGCCTCGCTTAGTTTCCTGCATGGCATACACGTAAACATTAAATACGAGCCTCGATCGGCTCTCAGGTTATCCTGTGAATCGGCTCAAGGAGCCGATCCACCCATGATTCGTACGAGATGCACGAATATATGGTGGTCCCGCTTGATCAAGATAAAGCTAAAACGATCTACGACGATCTGGGGTTTTCACCGCATAATCGGATCATCCTACTCACGATTGGGCCTCGCGGCCACGCACGGTGATCGTAAGCCGATCCTAGATAGGGCCTAAAAACCAACACGAGGTTTATCCCCGGAACATCCTGTCTAGGACTAGCGAACGACACCCTACGTGCCGCTGGATCCTCCAACCCTTTGTAAGGCCTAACTATTGTAGATATTAAACTAATCCTTGTAGAACAAGGAGCAACTGTAACGGATCGGATCTACTAAATAAAGATCAAGCGGGGTGCCGCCCCCACACCTAAGATCGGTGTGAGGGCGGCTAGATATGCAAGGGTTGCACTACGATAGCATATGATACGAAGAACAATGCTAACCCTAACATATCTAAGATAACTACGTTGCTCGCCATCAAAAAGGCTTCAGTACGAGCAACGTTTGAACAACATAAGCCTGTGCTGCCTAGATCGCTAGATGCGATCTAGGCAGCATGATGCTTACCGGTAGAAACCCTCAAGATGAAGGAGTTGGCGATGTGCCAGGATTGATTTGTGGTTGAACGTTGGTTGTTGTTTATTCCATAAACCCTAGATACATATTTATAGTCCAGGGGACTTTCTAACGTGGGAATAATCCCCACCGTGCACGAGACAAACTCTAACTTTTAATCTAAGATGCGATCTACTATAATACAGATACACGGGCAATCTAGCCCAAACTCTTCGTGTAAGGCCGCTTCAGAGATCTTCCACGTGTAATCTTCCAAGCCCATCTCCCTTACGGCCCACCTCCTGATTTGGCCAAAATCTGGTGATAACAGTTTCACCATGTGCCGCGGGCGGAAAATGAAGCCGCGGATACGCTTTCCAAGTTAGGCTCCTCCCGGCAGGAAATTCCTCCCGGAGTGGCTTTGGCTCACCTAAGGATGCCATCGATCAAACCGAGTCCGGAATCGGAATCAATTTTTGTACCGGAGTCACACGTTGTGCCAATGGACATTGACGAAGGAAACCCGGGGACTGCTCCGGTAGACTCGGGGACTGCAGGATCTAAGCCAGAAGAGGCTATGATGGTGGACAATATGGAGATAGATGTACCGGTATTTCTAGTCCGGGAAGCACCAGCTTGGGTTAAACCTATTAAGGAATTCCTGATCAACGGCACCTTGCCGGTTGACGAAAATGAATCCAAAGGAGATCCAAAGCATACACCATTATCAATGGAGAGGTGTACAAGAGAAGTGTAACCGGTGTCCTCCAAAGATGCGTGGAGCCGGAAGAAGGAAAGGAAATGCTAGCAGAAATCCACCAAGGAGAGTGTGGACACCATGCCTCGTCAAGAGCGCTGGTGGCAAAAGTGTTCCAGCATGGGTTCTACTGGCCCACAGCGCTGGAAAATGCCGAGGATTTGGTGCGAAAATGCAATGGGTGCCAGCGGTACGCCAAGCAAAACCATACCCCAGCATCCGGCTTAAAAACTATACCATTAACTTGGCCCTTCGCTGTTTGGTGCCTTGATATGGTTGGCCCGTTCAAAACTGCAAGGAGCAGCATGACCCACATCCTAGTAATGGTGGATAAGTTCACTAAATGGCTTGAGGTGAAACCTATCGCAAAATGTGATGGGCATACGGCTGTGAAATTTTTGAAAGATGTTATCCTGCGGTATGGCTACACGCATAGCATTATCACTGACAATGGAACAAACTTTGCCCAAGGAGAGTTCAAAAGATTTTGTGAGGATAACAACATCCGGTTGGATTTGTGCTCCGTAGCACACCCACAAGGAAATGGCCAGGTTGAAAGAACAAATGGTTTGGTACTTTCCGGTATCAAGCCTAGACTCATTGAGGCGGTTGAAAAGTCACCGGGGTGTTGGCTCGATGAGCTACCATCAGTGCTGTGGAGCATAAGAACGACTCCAAACCGGTCTACCGGATACACTCCTTTCTTCATGGTTTATGGAGCAGAAGCCGTAATACCAACTGACATCATACATGATTCACCAAGGGTTCAGGTCTATACCGAAGAAGAGGTAAAAGAGGCCAGGGAAAATGATGTAGACTTGCTAGAAGAAGCAAGAGAGTTGGCTTTGGCAAGAACAGCCATATACCAGCAGAACCTCAGACGCTATCATAGCCGGAAGGTTAAACCAAGGGTGTTCCGGGAAGGAGACTTGGCGCTACGCCTAGTGCAGCGCACTGAGGGGCGCCACAAACTCTCACCTCCGTGGGAAGGACCTTTCATTATGAGCAAGGCTCTACACAATGATGCCTACTACTTGATCGATGCATAGGAATCAAAGAAAAGCAAGGCGGACAGGTCAGGAGAGGAAACCAAGCGCCCATGGAACATAGCACTACTGCGTCCTTTCTATTCCTGAAGTTATGCTGTAAGGAGTTCATTTTTGTACCTTATATGCTATGAATAAAAGATGCCGGCACCTCGAATGAATATCGGGGACTGCCTCTACCGAAAATTGCATGTAATGTGTATTTTTTTCAGTTTACCGGTTGCTTGGTGAACATTTTTTCTTTCCGGTTTAGTAACGTGCCAAACCTACCGGAGTCTTCGACTTTGCTGTTGTCCGCAGACCGGCTTCATGGCAAGCAACATAAACCGGTAGGAACTAAGCACGTGAAATACGAAGAGGAGGAATGGGAACAATCAATCCGGAAAAAGGTTAACTAACCCCGGTCACACCGGTTTTTTGTGAGAAATTTCGAATTTTTTCTAAGTTCAAGAAAATGCTTACTTGGCAAAAGAACTTTGTAACTCATACGCCAAAAAACCCAGAGAGGTAGGCAGAGGCAAAGCAAAAGAACCAAGTGTGCATCGGATTGGATGCCGAAACAATTCCGGAATCTTCACAGTGCAAGATCAAAGCAAACGATATGCAAAATGCTAAGTTAGTGATACGCGTTCAGCACGCGTCCGTTGGGAACCCCAAGAGGAAGGTGTGATGCGTACAGCGGCAAGTTTCCCTCAGTATGAAACCAAGGTTATCGAACCAGTAGGAGCCAAGAAGCACGTTGAAGGTTGATGGCGGCGGGATGTAGTGCGGCGCAACACCAGAGATTCCGGCGCCAACGTGGAACCTGCACAACACAACCAAAGTACGTACTTTGCCCCAACGAAACAGTGAGGTTGTCAATCTCACCGGCTTGCTGTAACAAAGGATTAACCGTATTGTGTGGAAGATGATTGTTTGCAGAAAATAGTAGAACAAGTATTGCAGTAGATTGTATTTCAGTAAAGAGAATTGGACCGGGGTCCACAGTTCACTAGAGGTGTCTCTCCCATAAGATAAACAGCATGTTGGGTGAACAAATTACAGTTGGGCAATTGACAAATAAAGAGGGCATGACCATGCACATACATATCATGATGAGTATAGTGAGATTTAATTGGGCATTACGACAAAGTACATAGACCGCCATCCAACTGCATCTATGCCTAAAAAGTCCATCTTCAGGTTATCATCCGAACCCCCTCCAGTATTAAGTTGCAAAGCAACAGACAATTGCATTAAGTATGGTGCGTAATGTAATCAACAACTACATCCTTAGACATAGCATCAATGTTTTATCCCTAGTGGCAACAGCACAACACAACCTTAGAACTTTCTCACATTTGTCCCGGTGTCAATGCAGGCATGAACCCACTATCGAGCATAAATACTCCCTCTTGGAGTTACAAGCATCTACTTGGCCAGAGCATCTACTAGTAACGGAGAGCATGCAAGATCATAAACAACACATAGATATAACTTTGATAATCAACATAACAAGTATTCTCTATTCATCGGATCCCAACAAACGCAACATATAGAATTACAGATAGATGATCTTGATCATGTTAGGCAGCTCACAAGATCCGACAATGAAGCACAATGGGGAGAAGACAACCATCTAGCTACTGTTATGGACCCATAGTCCAGGGGTAGACTACTCACACATCACTCCGGAGGCGACCATGGCGGTGTAGAGTCCTCCCGGGAGATGAATCCCCTCTCCGGCAGGGTGCCGGAGGCGATCTCCTGGATCCCCGAGATGGGATCGGCGGCGGCGGCGTCTCGCAAGGTTTTCCGTATCGTGGCTCTCGCATCGGGGTTTCGCGACGGAGGCTATTTGTAGGCGGAAGGGCAGGTCAAGAGGCGGCACGAGGGCCCCACACCACAGGGCCGCGCGACCAAGGGGGGGCCGCGCCGCCCTAGGGTGTGGCCCCCTCGTGGCCCCTCTTCGTCTCCTCTTCGGACTTCTGGAAGCTTCGTGGCAAAATAGGACCCTGGGCGTTGATTTCGTCCAATTCCGAGAATATTTCGTTACTAGGATTTCTGAAACCAAAAACAGCAGAAAACAGAATCGGCACTTCGGCATCTTGTTAATAGGTTAGTTCCAGAAAATGCACGAATATGACATAAAGTGTGCATAAAACATGTAGATAACATCAATAATGTGGCATGGAACATAAGAAATTATCGATACGTCGGAGACGTATCAGCATCCCCAAGCTTAGTTCCGCTCGTCCCGAGCAGGTAAAACGATAACACAGATAATTTCTGGAGTGACATGCCATCATAATCTTGATCATACTATTTGTAAAGCATATGTAGTGAATGCAGCGATCAAAACAATGTATATGACATGAGTAAACAAGTGAATCATATAGCAAAGACTTTTCATGAATAGCACTTCAAGACAAGCATCAATAAGTCTTGCATAAAAGTTAACTCATAAAGCAATAATTCAAAGTAAAGACATTGAAGCAACACAATGGAAGATTAAGTTTCAGCGGTTGCTTTCAACTTGTAACATGTGTATCTCATGGATATTGTCAACATAGAGTAATATAATAAGTGCAATATGCAAATATGTAGGAATCAATGCACAGTTCACACAAGTGTTTGCTTCTTGAGGTGGAGAGAAATAGGTGAACTGACTCAACAATAAAGTAAAAGAATGGTCCTCCATAGAGGAAAAGCATCGATTGCTATATTTGTGCTAGAGCTTTTATTTTGAAAACATGAAACAATTTTGTCAACGGTAGTAATAAAGCATATGAGTTATGTAAATTATATCTTACAAGTTGCAAGCCTCATGCATAGTATACTAATAGTGCCCGCCCCTTGTCCTAATTAGCTTGGACTACCGGATCATCACAATGCACATGTTTTAACCAAGTGTCACAATGGGGTACCTCTATGCCGCCTGTACAAAGGTCTAAGGAGAAAGCTCGCATTGGATTTCTCGCTATTGATTATTCTTCAACTTAGACATCCATACCGGGACAACATAGACAACAGATAATGGACTCCTCTTTTATGCATAAGCATGTAACAACAATTAATAATTTTCTCATTTGAGATTGAGGATATATGTCCAAAACTGAAACTTCCACCATGGATCATGGCTTTAGTTAGCGGCCCAATGTTCTTCTCTAACAATATGCATGCTTAACCATAAGGTGGTAGATCGCTCTTACTTCAGACAAGACGAACATGCATAGCAACTCACATGAAATTCAACAAGGAATAGTTGATGGCGTCCCCAGAAAACATGGTTATCGCACAACAAGCAACTTAATAAGAGATAAAGTGCATAAGTACATATTCAATACCACAATAGTTTTTAAGCTATTTGTCCCATGAGCTATATATTGTAAAGGTGAATGATGGAATTTTAAAGGTAGCACTCAAGCAATTTACTTTGGAATGGCGGAGAAATACCATGTAGTAGGTAGGTATGGTGGACACAAATGGCATAGTGGTTGGCTCAAGTATTTTGGATGCATGAGAAGTATTCCCTCTCGATACAAGGTTTAGGCTAGCAAGGCTTATTTGAAACAAACACAAGGATGAACCGGTGCAGCAAAACTCACATAAAAGACATATTGTAAACATTATAAGACTCTACACCGTCTTCCTTGTTGTTCAAACTCAATACTAGAAATTATCTAGACCTTAGAGAAACCAAATATGCAAACCAAATTTTAGCATGCTCTATGTATTTCTTCATTAATGGGTGCAAAGCATATGATGCAAGAGCTTAAACATGAGCACAACAATTGCCAAGTATCACATTACCCAAGACATTTATAGCAATTACTACATGTATCATTTTCCAATTCCAACCATATAACAATTTAACGAAGAAGAAACTTCGCCATGAATACTATGAGTAGAAACTAAGGACATACTTGTCCATATGCTACAGCGGAGCGTGTCTCTCTCCCATAAAGTGAATGCTAGGATCCATTTTATTCAAACAAAACAAAAAACAAAAACAAACCGACGCTCCAAGCAAAGCACATAAGATGTGATGGAATAAAAATATAGTTTCAGGGGAGGAACCTGATAATGTTGTCGATGAAGAAGGGGATGCCTTGGGCATCCCCAAGCTTAGACGCTTGAGTCTTCTTAGAATATTCAGGGGTGAACCACCGGGGCATCCCCAAGCTTAGAGCTTTCACTCTCCTTGATCATGTTGCATCATACTCCTCTCTTGATCCTTGAAAACTTCCTCCACACCAAACTCGAAACAACTTATTAGAGGGTTAGTGCACAATAAAAATTAACATGTTCAGAGGTGACACAATCATTCTTAACACTTCTGGACATTGCATAAAGCTACTGGACATTGGTGGATCAAAGAAATTCATCCAACATAGCAAAAGAGGCAATGCGAAATAAAAGGCAGAATCTGTCAAAACAGAACAGTTCGTATTGACGAATTTTAAAATGGCACCAGACTTGCTCAAATGAAAATGCCCAAATTGAATGAAAGTTGCGTACATATCTGAGGATCATGCACGTAAATTGGCTTAATTTTCTGAGCTACCTACAGGGAGGTAGACCCAGATTCGTGACAGCAAAGAAATCTGTTTCTGCGCAGTAATCCAAATCTAGTACTTACTTTTCTATCAAAGACTTTACTTGGCACAATAAAACACTAAACTAAGATAAGGAGAGGTTGCTACAGTAGTAAACAACTTCCAAGACACAAAATAAAAGCAAAGTACTGTAGGTAAAAACATGGGTTGTCTCCCATAAGCGCTTTTCTTTAACGCCTTTCAGCTAGGCGCAGAAAGTGTGCATCAAGTATTATCGGAGGGTGGTGCATTCTCAGCGGGATGTGGAGTTTTCTCAACTATGCATACTATCTTTTCTATGTGAGTTTCAGAGGCTCCCTTTTCATTAGTCTTAGGCGTGCTACTCTCATCAAACAAATTTTCAGGAACAAGCCAAGCATAGTTATTTTCTAGTGCATCATTCATAGCTAGGAGCTTACATGGTATTGGTGCTTTGATCTCCCCACCATCATCAATATTATTAGTGTATCTTATTCTATCCATGTCCATCTTTTCAAGGAGACTAACAAAATTAGTATGAGAACCAAGCATATTAAATTTAGCAAAGACCTTTCTGGCTTCTCTTGCTAGACCACCAAATTCTCTAAGAATGGTTTCTAAAACAAAATCTTTCTTTTCCCCTTCTTCCATATCACCAAGTGTGAGAAACATGTGTTGGATTATAGGATTAAGATTAACAAATTTAGTTTCCAACAGGCGAACTAAATGCGCAGCAGCAATTTCATAAGTAGGCGCAAGGTCTACCAAGTGTCTATCTTCGAAATTTTCAACGGTACTAACATGATTGAAAAATTCTTCTATATTATTTCTTCCAACTATAGACCCACGTCCTACCGGTATGTCTTTTGTGGTAAAATTAAAAGGAAACATGATGAATCAAGTAAAGTAAATACAAGTAACTAATTTTTTTTTGTGTTTTTGATATAGCAAACAAGATAGCAAATAAAGTAAAACTAGCAACTAATTTTTTTGTATTTTGATTTAGTGCAGCAAACAAAGTAGTAAATAAAACTAAGCAAGACAAAAACAAAGTAAAGAGATTGAGAAGTGGAGACTCCCCTTGCAGCGTGTCTTGATCTCCCCGGCAACGGCGCCAGAAAAAGCTGCTTGATACGCGTTCAAAGACGTCCGTTGGGAACCCCAAGAGGAAGGTGTGATGCGTACAGCGGCAAGTTTCCCTCAGTATGAAACCAAGGTTATCGAACCAGTAGGAGCCAAGAAGCACGTTGAAGGTTGATGGCGGCGGGATGTAGTGCGGCGCAACACCAGAGATTCCGGCGCCAACGTGGAACCTGCACAACACAACCAAAGTACTTTGCCCCAATGAAACAGTGAGGTTGTCAATCTCACCGGCTTGCTGTAACAAAGGATTAACCGTATTGTGTGGAAGATGATTGTTTGCAGAAAACAGTAGAACAAGTATTGCAGTAGATTGTATTTCAGTAAAGAGAATTGGACCGGGGTCCACAGTTCACTAGAGGTGTCTCTCCCATAAGATAAACAGCATGTTGGGTGAACAAATTACAGTTGGGCAATTGACAAATAAAGAGGGCATGACCATGCACATACATATCATGATGAGTATAGTGAGATTTAATTGGGCATTACGACAAAGTACATAGACCGCCATCCAACCGCATCTATGCCTAAAAAGTCCACCTTCAAGTTATCATCCGAACCCCTCCGGTATTAAGTTGCAAAGCAACGAGACAATTGCATTAAGTATGGTGCGTCATGTCATCAACAAGTACCTCCTTAGCCATAGCATCATTGTTTTATCCCTAGTGGCAACTGAACAACACCACCTTCGAACTTACTGTCACTGGCCCAGTGTCAATGCGAGCATTAACCCACTATCGAGCATAAGTACTCCCTCTTGGAGTTACAAGCATCTACTTGGCCAGAGCATCTACTAGTAACGGAGAGCATGCAAGATCATAAACAACACATAGATATAACTTTGATAATCAACATAACAAGTATTCTCTATTCATCGGATCCCAACAAACACAACATATAGAATTACAGATAGATGATCTTGATCATGTTAGGCAGCTCACAAGATCCGACAATGAAGCACAATGGGGAGAAGACAACCATCTAGCTACTGCTATGGACCCATAGTCCAGGGGTAGACTACTCACACATCACTCCGGAGGCGACCATGGCGGTGTAGAGTCCTCCGGGAGATGAATCCCCTCTCCGGCAGGGTGCCGGAGGCGATCTCCTGGATCCCCCGAGATGGGATTGGCGGCGGCGGCGTCTCAGTAAGGTTTTCCGTATCGTGGCTCTCGGTACTGGGGGTTTCGCGACGGAGGCTATTTGTAGGCGGAAGGGCAGGTCAAGAGGCGGCACGAGGGCCCCACACCACAGGGCCGCGCGGCCAAGGGGGGGGCCGCGCCGCCCTAGGGTGTGGCCCCCTCGTGGCCCCTCTTCGTCTCCTCTTCGGACTTCTGGAAGCTTCGTGGCAAAATAGGACCCTGGGCGTTGATTTCGTCCAATTCCGAGAATATTTCGTTACTAGGATTTCTGAAACCAAAAACAGCAGAAACAAAGAATCTGGCACTTCGGCATCTTGTTAATAGGTTAGTTCCAGAAAATGCACGAATATGACATAAAGTGTGCATAAAACATGTAGATAACATCAATAATGTGGCATGGAACATAAGAAATTATCGATACGTCGGAGACGTATCAGTTAGCACATGAAACTTAACTTAATTAGTTACCAGTAAGAAGATACCGGCGTAACTGTTGTAGCACAACCAAAACGCATGACGAGTTTTACCTTACATCTTAAACCCCGGCATTCCGGGGTAGAATTTAACAAGCTTAAAGTTTTGAGGCAACAGATAGAGGGGACACAGGATAGAAAGTTCAGGCAATGGGAGGCTGCGCGCCGGCCTCAGGAGCTTCCGGAGGAGCATCGCCTTCTTCCGGATCAACCGCATCCTCTTCGGCGTCCACATCCTCCTCGTCATCGGAAAGTGCATCCTTGACGTCGGGGGGAGGAGGGATGAAGGTGCGCACGTGGGCGAACTCGGCGATGCGGTAGGCGCGGTCCTGGCGCTTGGCGACGCGAGCCGGATCCTTGTCGGCAGGCGAGTCGCCACGGAGGGCATGGAAGGCGTCCAAGTCTAGGTCATCATACCAGGAGCAGGCGATGCGCAGCGCTGCATCCGCTCCGGCATGAGCCGTTGAACACTTCCATTCGCGGATCCTCCGGCCTGCGTCCTTCAGGCGGTCGGCGGTCGGCGGTGAGCGTGACATTGGCAGGCACCGGCTCCTCAGGCCACAGCACTTTACAGATTTGGATGTCCACTTCCGGAAGATCAGCAAGATGCCGATCCACGGAGCGCATGTGCTGGACCCGGGCGGACAGCGCGACCAGATGGTCATATGGATCCCAGGGCGCATCCGGGTTGGTCATTTTTTGTGCCGCCCTGCGTTCCGCCACCTTCTTGTGGGCGTGCCCTTGGGAGTCCGGAAAGAGCCCTGCAAGAAAAAGAAAAAGGATAAGGATATGCTACCGGAAAATATAAGCTTATAAGCAAAAGGTAAACAAGGGCTTACTGAGGGCCAGCGCATCGGTTTGTACAACCAGACGGTCGTACTCCCTTTGCTCATCCTTCAGGAGAGCAAGCCGGTCCTGTGCTGCCTTCCGCGCCATGGTTTCTTCCTCCAGCTCCGTCCGCAGCACAGAAGTGGAGTTCATATACTCCTTCAGGGCCTCATCCAGCTTGGCCTCTGCTGCGGCCTTCACCTCCTCGAGCTCCCGCGCGTGCCGGAGACTAGCCTGCATGGCTTGCTCCTTCATTTCGCGGTGCACAGTGACGAGCTGCTCCTTCTCAGCTGGAGTCCGGAAGAGAAATGTTAACACAAGACAACCGGTAGGAGGCAGAGAGGCATACCAACCGGAAAGAAACGGCACCTTGAAGCGCGGTGAGCTGAGCCTTGAGGGCCCCGATGGAGGCTTCCGGAACAGTTTGCGTGCAAAGAGTTTATCAGTACTAAAAGGAAGAAGTTGTTGGTGAAAAGAAGCCGGAGGCACAAAAACTAACCTTGGCACTTGCCGTGGGCTTCAGACAGCTCTCGGTGCTCCCACATCAGCTCCTCAAAAAGTTGCTTCCGGGTGTCCAGTGTGCTCTGTTCAAGTTAAAGAAGGTTTTGGTAAAAAAGATGCCGGCAAGGAAAACAAAGTTTCGCGCTAAGTGCTGCGCTCTCAACCCAAAACTAGGGGACTGGCTATGCCAGTTTTTTGAGTTTCTAACAAAGTTTTGCGCTAAGAACTACGTTCTCAACCCGAAACTCGGGACTGGGAGAATATACATAATCTTGAGAATCTGGAAAGGAAACCGGCAAGGATGTAAAAGAATTTGAGGTGGTGCGGCTTACCGTCACGTTGGAGCTGGCGTCATGCCAAGCGTTGTCAAACTCCTTGGCCGCGCGCCGCAGCCAGCCAAAATGCTGTCCGGTGCTGCGAGGGCCAGAGGGGTCAACCACTGGAAGCTTATCCTTGCCGAGGCCCCGCGTCGCCGGCGTCAGGTCTGCCTGATTCCACTTTTCAGCGTAATCGAGCAGGCAGCCCAGGTCAGCTCCTTGGCGTTGGAACTCTGTGATCCGGCCTACCTGGGCAGAGGCCGTCTCAGAGGCAACCACAGCGGCGTGGCCGGCATGCAGAACTAGCTTCTGCGAGCCGGAGGAAGGAGTCGTGGCCGCGTTCACCACCGCAGCAAGTTGTTGGGCGGTAAGCTTGCCGCTCTCTGGCGGTGTTGGCGTGGAGGCCGCCGGTGTGCCGGCCGAGGTTGCCGGAGGCGGAGTTGGCGTGGTCTTTGTTGGCGCAGGAGCTTCGGGAGCATCCTTTGCCGGGGCGGAGCTAGACGGCTCGGAAGAATCCGGCACGGCCTTGGAGGGGGAGGAAGCATCAGTCTTCTTCTTCTTCTTTTTCTAGACAGGAGGAACCAGAGGTTCCGCCTGCCCGGCATCTTCGGTGCCGGCGCCGGTGTTGCTGGCGCTGGTGTCTTGGGCTTCTGGAGGGGAGACAAAGTCCTCCTCCGTGCGGTGATCTGGAGATTTAGGGGCCGCGCACCCCGAACTTGTATTGCCCCCCAGAGGGGAGGCAGAAGGATTGCCGGCACCAGATGGTACCGGACTTGGCTGAGGAGGAGTAGAGGTCCTGGTGGCATCCTCGGAGCTCTCCGGCCTCATGCCAGAGGCGCTCTTGGAGATCTTCAGGGTAGGCCTGAAAAGATAGAAAGGGAACAAGTTCAGAAAAGGCAACCGGAAAGAGAGAATCAGAAAACAAAGAGTCAAGAGAAAAATAGAAAGTGAAATCGGAAACTTACCCGGTAGCCACCGGTATCTCCCGTTTCCGGTAGTGCTTGGTGGAGACCTTTCTCCCGTCGATGACTTCCTGCCGGGAGTGCTTGGCGGGAGGAGCCTCGCTGGAACCGGCCTCGGGCGTGGGCGCCTTCTTCTTGCGGCCTTGCGAGGTGAGCTTCTCAAGAAACTCGTGTCCCACCTCGGCATGTATCGGCACAGCGCGCTCCACAACCTGTGGGTTGGCGCTGGCTGAGGGAGCATCTACAGAAAGGTGATACATGAGAAAGCGAAAGAGTAAAATACCTCAAGTACGGTAACCTCATCATCCGAACCGGAGTCCTTGCCAGAAAAATTACCGGGGCGAGGAGTATGGGTGCGGCCCATCTTGTTCTTGGTCCAGACCACGTAAGGGTCCGGATCTACTTCGTCCAAGTAACGCCTCTCGCAAGGGGCTCGAGCTTCAGCGTCAATGCGAGGAAACCGATCACGGGCCTGAAGAAGAAAAAGACAGTGAGCTTCACATCAAAAGTATACCGGAGGTACAATCCGGATTACTTAAGTTCTTACTTTGGCAGTTGGGGGATTCTTGGCACAAAGAGGAAGAAAGTCCCACTCCCAATCTAGAGGCATGTCCGTGTTACAAATTTGCCTGGCCTTGAGCGCTATGTCCTCTTTGCTCAGGGCAAGCCGGTGATCTTGGTAGGATCACGGGGGCCGATCACCTGGCTCATCTTGTGAGCTCGGCGTTGAAGGGGAAGCACCCAGTGTGAGATAAACACGCGGATGATGTCGTCAGAGCAGATTTTCGTCTCCTTCTTGAGCTTCTCGAGGAAGCGAACGACCCGGTTGGTTTCGATATGATTGGTTCCCGGATTGAACCCCTAGTTCGCCCTCATTGGAGTCGCCGGATTGTAGGCCGGCAGGTTAATGAAATCTGAGGAACCTTTGTTCCTCACATAGAAAAAAGTCTCCTGCCAAGTACTGCAGGAATCCAAGCCGGAAAACTTGAAGAAGGGGCTCCCCTGGCGGGAACCCACGATGCAAGAGCCGCATCGCACCGGAGGCTTGGGCTTAGGGATGTCTCTACCTTGGACCGAGTTGATCCGAAGGTTGAAGAAGCGGGCAAATGCTTCTTTTGTGGGAAGGAGGCCAATGTAGGCCTCCATGAAAGAAACGTAGCAAGAAAGATAGAAGATGGCGTTGCCAGGAAGATGGTGGGGTTGAAGTTTGTAGAAGTCGAGAAATTCACGAAAAAAGTCAGAGGCCGGAAGGTCGAAGCCGCGTTCGAAGTGAGAAACAAAAACAACGAACTCCCCAGGTTCAGGATCAGGTTCCACCTCGTCGCGTGGAATCCGGCATGAAACTTGTGCCGGTATCCTCCGGGAGCGGTACAGCCAATCAATATCCTGCTGCACCATGTCTGAGCCTTTCCAGGCCCTGCGGGTGATGCCGGATAGATCCACTCCGGAACCTCGGCCGGAGCTGCTAGCTTCTTGACCTCTGCCGGAGCCGGCCGCTGGAGCAGATGACGAGGCTTCCATCCGGGCTAGTTCGGCCGAGAGCCCATCGGAAGTTTCATTTTGATGGCTGCTGGAGGCTGATTCGGAAAGATAGTCTTCGCTAGACATGCAAGTTGAAAGATGCCGGACTCTACCTAAAAACCGATTCCCCAAAGTCTAGCCTTGCGCGGAGATCTACGAGTAAGAGAAAAAGCAAAAGAAAAGGAAGAGGTAAATACGCTACCGGCCCAAGAACTAGAAAGCAAAAGAGAAGAGGGCATATGGGCATTGGGGCTCACCTGAGGCAGCGGGAGACGCAAGGAAGAAGGTCGCCGGAGGCGCAGCGGGCTCGCAGTCGTAGACGAAGGTCGGCGACGAAGAGGGGCGGAAGCCGCCGAAGAATGCTCGAGGCAGCAGCGGCGAAGGAGCGTCGGAGGCTCTCTGCGCAGCGGAGACCTTCAACGCAGCGGAGCAGCGGCGCTGGTTCGTCGGGGGCGGTGCTCTGGCGGCGACGGGTGCACAAGGGGGCGATGAGCTCTGTGCGCAGGAAAGGGGGCGAGTGCGGAGAAGGAGATTGGGTGGAATCGCACCGCAGTAAAATAGGGAGAAGGAGAAGTGGGCCGGCAACCGCTAGGCCGCGGCGGTTCAGTTTGTGGGCCCCCACGTGGCATGCGGATACACGCGCCAAAAATACGTGAACACAGGGAGGTCACACGAATCCGGAACAGCAGCACGGATCCGGTGCGACGAAACAAATGCTGGCGCAGAAGACGAACCGAAGTGACCACTGACACTGTCACGCGCCAGGCACAGTGCGCATGTCACTGACAGGCACGGTACCCGAGATATTCTCGACTTCGTCGAGGAGAGGCTTAATGACAGAGATACCGGAGAAAATCGGTACAAAGACATAAGTTCCGCAGAAACGCCAAAGAGCTCGATACAGATTCCGGAAGGGTTAAACCGGTACCTTTAGAAAAGAACCTGGCATGGTCTGTTGGATAGGATCCACCAGACTATTCCAGCTTCGGGGACTAATGTCGGGGGGATGACCCCCGGTATGCCAAAGGCATGCCAAAACCGGATGGTTTTAGCCATCAAAGTACCGGTTTAAGTCTTATTCCGGCTAACAAAGGTTGATTCAGAGAATCATGCCGGTATCCCAGGAGGGGGATACCGGAACTAGCAAAGAACATACCGGAACTACCGGAATAGGCTACACTGTAGCACGTCGGCAAGGCTGGTCAAAGATGCTCTCCAGAGCTAGAAGACAAAGATGAGCGAATCACTTCAGCTTTAATCGAAGCTGTGACGCCAAAGGCAAAGGATGACGTAAAAGGTGCCGGAGGATGTCACAGCTTCTGATTAAAGGCGTACCGGCATCACCGGTAGCTAAAGTAGCTTTGTAAAGTAGTTTGTCCAGTCAAAGATCCCATTAGGGTTTCTTAGGGTTTCTTCCCCTGTAAGCCACCCTCTCCCCTATATAAGGAGAGGGGGCACACCCCATCGCGGGTACGTACGACCAGTGTGTTACGCTGTACACAGAAACCTGTAAGCTCTTATGAATGAGAAATAGAGAGATCCAGTGTTGTCCTTGTTCTTGAGTTCATCATCTTCTACCTTCGGCCAAGGCCAAGTTCTTGAGGAATCCATCCGGAAACCTCTCCATCCATACCAAAAACCCTCCCCCGAATCCTCTAGCGTCCATTCGGCCCTGATACGTCCAATTTGCATCACTATTTTATATCATAATTTGCTATTATTCATTGATATATTTCATATTTGGAGATAATACTTATGTTATTTCATCTATTTTGCATGTTTCATGATTATTGGAGGATCACGCACCGGAGTCAGGATTCTGCTGGAAAAAGCGCCGTCAGAATGCAATATTTCGGAAGATCAACAGTTGACGGAAATTATATGAAAAATCCTATTTTTCCAGAAGACGAAGGGAGCCAGAAGGGGGAGCCGAGGGGACCCGAGGTGGGCCCACCCCATAGGCCGGCGCGGCGCAAGGCCTGGCCGCGCCGCCCTGTGAGGAGGGGGCCCACAGCCCCCTCTCGCCTCCTTTTCTTCGCGTACGCCTTCGTCCCGAAAACCTAAGCTCCAGGGGTACATCGCGAAGAGCCACAGCCGCCTCTGCGGGGCGGAGAACACCAGAGAGAAAAGAGCTCTCCGGCAGGCTGAAATCCGCCGGGGAAATTCCCTCTAGGAGGGGGAAATCGACGCCATCGTCACCGTCATCGAGCTGGACATCATCTCCATCATCATCTCCATCATCATCATCATCATCATCATCATCATCACCGCCATCTCCACCGCTGCACCTCATCACCGCTGTAACAATTTGGGTTTGATCTTGATTGTTTGATAGGGGAAACTCTCCCGGTGTTGATTTCTACTTGTTATTGATGCTATTTAGTGGAACTATTGAACCAAGGTTTATGTTCAGATTGTTATTCATCATCATATCACCTCTGATCATGTTCCATATGATGTTTCATGAATAGTTCGTTTAGTTCTTGAGGACATGGGTGAAGCCTAAATGTTAGTAGTGAAGTATGGTTGAGTAATATTCAATGTTATGATATTTAAGTTGTGGTGTTATTCTTCTAGTGGTGTCGTGTGAACGTCGACTACACGACACTTCACCTTTATGGGCCTAGGGGAATGCATCTTGTACTCGTTTGCCAATTGCAGGGTTGCCAGAGTGACAGAAACCTGAGCCCCCGTTGGTATATCGATACAGGAGGGATAGCAGGATCTCAGAGTTTAAGGCTGTGGTTAGATTTATCTTAATTACTTTCTTGTAGTTGCGGATGCTTGCAAGGGGTATAATCACAAGTATGTATTAGTCCTAGGAAGGGCGGTACATTAGCATAGGTTCACCCACACAACACTTATCAAAACAATGAAGATTAATTAGCCGTATGTAGCGAAAGCACTAGACTAAAATCCTGTGTGTCCTCGAGAACGTTTGGTTATTATAAGTAAACAAACCGGCTTGTCCTTTGTGCTAAAAAGGATTGGGCCACTCGCTGCAATTATTACTCTCGCACTTTACTTACTCGTACTTTATTCATCTGTTACATCAAACCCCCCTGAATACTTGTCTGTGAGCATTTACAGTGAATCCTTCATCGAAACTGCTTGTCAACACCTTCTGCTCCTCGTTGGGATCGACATTCTTACTTATCGAAGATACTACGATACACCCCCTATACTTGTGGGTCATCAAGACTATTTTCTGGCGCCGTTGCCGGGGAGTGAAGCGCTATTGGTAAGTGGAATTGGTAAGGGAAATTTCTACTGTTTGTGCTGATTTTATTTCTGTCTGCTGCTATAATTCATTATGGAGAGATCTTCTCTTGAGTGTTTATTTGGGAAATCTACTACTACTGCAAAGGTAGTGGATGGGGCGCCAGGTAAGGAAGAAAAACCATACAAAATACCTATGAAAATTATTGAACGTGTAGTGGATAACCGTTATACAGGGGATGGAACTGTCCACCCTCGAGATCATTTACTGTTCTTACATGAATTATGCGGTTTATTCAAGTGTGCAGGTATTGCTATGGATGAAGAGAGGAAGAAACTATTCTCTATATCGCTGTCTGGTAAAGCAGCGCATTGGTATAAATTACTGGATAATGGGGATTCTCTTGAATGGAATGATATTGTGCCCCGGTTTTATTCTAAGTTCTATCCTCCAAGTGAGATTCACAAAGATCGGAATCACATATATAATGTTTGGCCTCATGAAGGAGAGAGTATTGCCCAAGCGTGGGGGAGATTGAAGTCTTTAATGCTCAAATGCCCCATTCATGAGCTTCCTGGTAATATTATTATTGATAATTTCCATGCAAGACTTCCTTTTCAAGACAAGACCTTGCTGGATACTTCTTGTTCTGGATCATTTACACGCAACAAGGAAGAGTTTAAAAGGGACCTTCTTAATCGGATCCAAGAAAATACTGAAGGATGGGAGAACGACAAGGATAGAGAATCAGGTATAAATTATGATTATAAATGCATTGAAGCTTTTATGGATACTGATAAATTTCGTAATATGAGTGCTACTTATGGCCTTAACAACTGCCCCTATAGTTGAACCTCCTGATTGGAACTTACCATTTGAAATTATGTGTGATGCTAGTGATTTTGCTGTAGGCGCTGTTCTTGGACAGCGAGTAGATAAAAAACTGAATGTTATTCATTATGCTAGTAAAACTCTTGATGCTGCTCAAAGAAATTATGCTACTACTGAAAAAGAATTGTTAGCTGTAGTCTTTGCTTGTGATAAGTTTAGATCTTATATCGTTGATTCAAAAGTTACTATTCATACTGATCATGCTGCAATCAGATACCTTATGCAAAAGAAAGATGCTAAGCCAAGGCTTATTAGATGGGTACTTCTATTGCAAGAATTTGATTTACATATTGTAGATAGGAAAGGTGCTGATAATCCTGTTGCTGATAATTTGTCTAGATTGGAAAATATTGCTTATGATCCTGTTCCTGTTAATGATAGTTTTCCAAATGAATAATTGGCTGTAATAAAGGTGAGCTCGCGAGACAGTCCTTGGTATGCTGATTATGCTAACTTTATTGTTTCCAAGTACTTGCCTCCAACCTTTTCAGCTCAGCAAAGGAGGAAATTCTTTTATGACTTGAGGCATTATTTTTGGGATGACCCACACTTATATAAAGAAGGAGTGGATGGTATTCTGCGAAGATGTGTTCCCGAATATGAGCAACAAGAGATATTGAGTAAATGTCATGGTAGTGCTTATGGAGGACATCACGTCGGAGATAGAACCGCGCAAAAGGTTCTACAATCAGGTTTCTATTGGCCAACTCTCTTCAAAGATGCAAGGAAGTTTATTTTATCTTGTGATGAATGTCAAAGGGTTGGTAATATCTCCAGACGCAATGAAATGCCTATGAATTATACTCTTGTTATTGAACCGTTTGATTGTTGGGGATTTGACTTCATGGGACCTTTTCCCTCTTCAGAAGGTAACACTCATATACTTGTTGTTGTTGATTATCTTACTAAATGGGTGGAAGCCATACCTACAAAAAGTGCTGATGGTGAGACCTCTTTAAGAATGCTTTTAGACATTATTTTTCCTAGATTTGGAGTTCGTAGATATATTATGACAGATGGAGGTTCTCATTTTATTCATGGTGGTTTTAGAAAAACTCTTGCTAAATATGGTATTAATCATAGAATTGCTTCCTCTTATCATCCTAAAACTAGTGGGCAAGTAGAACTATCAAATAGAGAAATTAAATCTATCTTGCAAAAGACTGTTAATAAAACTAGAAAGAATTGGGCTAGTAAATTGAAGGAAGCACTATGGGCTTATAGAACTGCTTATAAAAACCCCATGGGAATGTCACCTTATAAAATGGTTTATGGAAAAGCTTGTCATTTACCTTTAGAACTAGAGCACAAAGCTTATTGGGCTGTTAGAGAACTAAACAAAGATCCTAAACTAGCCGGTAATAAGAGGTTGCTGCAATTAAGTTCTCTAGATGAATGGAGAAGTGAAGCTTATGAAAATGCTAAACTCTTTAAAGAGAAAGTTAAGAAATGGCATGATAGAAGGATTATCAAAAGAGAGTTTAATATTGGGGATAAAGTCCTATTGTATCGGTCTCGTCTCAGATTCTTTGCAGGGAAATTACTCTCGAAATGGGAAGGACCATATGTTGTTGAGGAGGTGTATCGTTCAGGAGCAATTAAAATTAGTTCTCTCCAAGGCAATGCCACGCAAGTGGTGAATGGACAAAGACTCAAGCATTATATCTCAGGTGATTCTTATAATATAGATGTTGATGTTATTCGAGTGGAAACACCAGAGGCTTTCATCAAAGGTCAAATTGACAGTCCGCCAGAACTCGGCTTTGAATAGGTAACAGTACAGGTAATAAAAAGTTCGTGATTTACTTTCCGAACAATGTTTTTGCTGTTTTTGGAAAATATGAAAAATTACGAGATCGAAACGGAGTGGAGGAGACGCACAAGGGCGTGCCCCCATAGGCCGGCGCGGTCAGGCCTTGGCCCGCGCCGCCCTATGAGCTGGCCGCCTCGTCGCCCCTTTCCGACTCCGGTTCGACCTGGTACTTTCCTTATGACATACAAATTCCTGCTATATAATCCCCCGGACCCCTGGAGGTCCGTATATCGTTTTTTCGACGCGTTTTGTTTCGAGTTGTTTCTGCCAGGATTTGCTTTGGATCTAGAGATATCATGTCTTCGTCAGAAACTCCGAAGGACAGCTCCTGCAAGGACTTTGACAACTTGTACATGAACGAGCTGAGGATGCATCCCAAGGAGTTGCTGCTCGTTGATGGGGAGCTGCAGATCAAAGATGTCCAGGGTCCTAAAGGAGAAGGAAGCTTGGAAGACAGGATGGAGAAGCTAGAACAAGAGGTCTTGAACTACAAGAAGATGGCTGAGCATGAGGTGGATATCTTCCACAAGATTGTGTCTGAACTCATTGCTGAACACGAGAAGGAAACTGCAAAGCTATGGGGCGACATCCTCTCACTTCACGACACCACCAACAAACTCCAAGCTCAACTCTATGACGTTCAGAATCAGAACTGTGAGTATGAAAACAGGTTTAAACACATAAGCCATGCTGCTAGTTTCAGGATTCCCGAGACCAAGATGTCGTTTGTTGATGGAGAGCCTCTCCCTTGGAAGTCTGATGATGGGAATTCATCACCACCACCGCCAAAGGAGTAATTCATCATCGGTATTGGCATCCCCTTGGTTTGTTCCAAGCTTGGGGGAGTGCCGCGGTATCACATCATCACTACCTTTTACTTTTTACTATCAAGTAGTGTCATATCATGAGTAGGGAAGTTATCATATAAGATGAGTTGTAGTGTGGAAGTATCTCTCCTTTAGTTGGTTGTCTATGTATCCCTTGGTGTGAGTTATCGTTATGAAATATTAATGAGAAGTCTTATCATTTACATATTGCACACCTTATTTTAGTTTGCAATTTCTATTATATGATTGATCTTGATTTTAGTATTGGTACCACTTTGGGAGCATTGAGTAAATCTATTTGGTTTTGGCAAACTTAGCATTGGTCAGTAGCAACGACACTTGAGTCTTAAATAGAGAAGAGGAAATACATTTAGATATATTATTATCTTTCTTGTTAGTGCCTAGCTTAGTATTCTGAAGATTAAAATTGTTTGTGCTTACAAGTAAGATGCATGATTGTTTCTATCACATGTAGATTTGTTTGTTTCCCTCAACTCTTATGCTTGCTAATTAACCTTGCTAGCCAAAGACCTGTACCGAGAGGGAATACTTCTTGTGCATCCAAACCCTTAAACCAAACCTATGCCATCAGTGTCCACCATAACTACCTACTATGTGGTATTTCCCTGCCATTCCAAGTAAATACTTCATGTGCTACCTTTAAACAATTCAAAAATTATTACTTCTTATTTGTGTCAATGTTTTATGGCTCATGAGGAAGTATGTGGTGTTTTATCTTTCAATCTTGTTGGGCAACTTTCACCAATGGACTAATGGCTTCATCCACTTATCCAATAATTTTGCAAAAAGAGCTGGCAATGGGGTTCCCAGCCCCGATTAATTAACTTTCATGATACTACAAATAGACACTCCTCCATGGTATGTGATTGTTGGACGGCACCCGAGGATTCGGTTAGCCATGGCTTGAGAAAGCAAAGGTTGGGAGGAGTGTCATCTAAATAAAACTAAAATAAAAAGGCACTCCTTCATGGTATGAGATTGTTGGCAGGCACCCGAGGATTCGGTTAGCCACGGTTTGTGAAAGTAAGGTTGGAAGGGGTGCCACCCAAAATGAAAATGCCTTAATGGGAGCCGCTCTTCGAGAGTTTGTCTGGCAAGGGGGTTAGAGTACCCACTACCAGTCGTTGACAACAACAAACACCTCTCAAAATATTACTTTTATTCTCTTTATATGATTTCTAAACTGAAAAAGCTCTAGCACATGATTTAATCCCTGCTTCCCTCTGCAAAGGGCCTGTCTTTTACTTTATGTTGAGTCAGTAAACCTATTTCCCTCCATCTCAAGCAAGCATTTGAGTTGTTGTGATCAAACCATTATATTGTGATTTGCTTCATCATGTCTTTTACTCTTCCTTGTTTAGTACAAGTTTTATCTGAATGAATATAGCTTTGAAAGTTATCAATGATCATTATGATTGAGTATGCAAGATGTGTAGGATAACGTTGCATAGAAAACAAAAATTTTCCTACCACGAACACGCAATCCAAGCCAAGATGCAATCTAGAAGACGGTAGCAACGAGGGGGTATCGAGTCTCACCCTTGAAGAGATTCCAAAGCCTACAAGATGAGGCTCTTGTTGCTGCGGTAGACGTTCACTTGCCGCTTGCAAAAGCGCGTAGAAGATCTTGATCACGATCGCTTCCGGTGCCACGAACGGGCAGCACCTCCGTACTCGGTCACACGTTCGGTTGTTGATGAAGACGACGTCCACCTCCCCGTTCCAGCGGGCAGCGGAAGTAGTAGCTCCTCTTGAATCCGACAGCACGACAGCGTGGTGTCGGTGGTGGTGGAGAAATCCGGCGGAGCTTCGTTTAAGCGTGCGGGATGTGGTGGAGGAGAGAGACCGCTAGGTTTTGGGGAGAGGGGGAGGCTAGGGCGCCGGCCAAGGGCAGCCCTAGGTGGTGCGGCCAAGAGTGGGCAGCCCCCTCCCTCTCCTCCTCATTATATAGGTGGAAATCCCCAAGTGTTGGTATCCAAGTCTTCGAATAAGACCCCAACAATGAAACCTCCCATATGTAGGGAAACCTACCCAAGGTGGGAATCCCACTTGGGGTGGGATTCCCCCCTTCCATGAGGGGGGTTGGCCGGCCACCCTAGGGGAGTCCACCTTGGACTCCTCCCCTTTAGGGTTGGCTGGCCATGCAAGGTGGAGTCCCTCCGGGACTCTACTTTCCATGGTGATTTCTTCCGGACTTTTCTAGAACCTTCTAGAACCTGCCATAAATGCACCGGATCATTTCCAAACTTGGAATATGACTTCCTATATATGAATCTTATTCTCCGGACCATTCCGGAACTCCTCGTGATGTCCGGGATCTCATCTGGGACTCCGAACAAATATTCGAACTCCATTCCATATTCAAGTTCTACCATTTCAACATCCAACTTTAAGTGTGTCACCCTACGGTTCGTGAACTATGCGAACATGGTTGAGTACTCACTCCGACCAATAACCAATAGCGGGATCTGCAGATCCATAATGGCTCCCACATATTCAACGATGACTTCAGTGATCGAATGAACCATTCACATACGATACCAATTCCCTTTGTCACGCGATATTTTACTTGTCCGAGGTTTGATCATCGGTATCACTCTATACCTTGTTCAACCTCGTCTCCTGACAAGTACTCTTTACTCGTACCGTGGTATGTGGTCTCTTATGAATTTATTCATATGCTTGCAAGACATTAGACGACATTCCACTGAGAGGGCCCAGAGCATATCTATCCGTCATCGGGATGGACAAATCCCACTGTTGATCCATATGCCTCAACTCATACTTTCCGGATACTTAATCCCACCTTTATAACCACCCATTTACGCAGTGGCGTTTGATGTAATCAAAGTATCTTTCCGGTATAAGTGATTTACATGATCTCATGGTCATAAGGACTAGGTAACTATGTATCGAAAGCTTATAGCAAATAACTTAATGACGAGATCTTATGCTACGCTTAATTGGGTGTGTCCATTACATCATTCATATAATGATATAACCTTGTTATTAATAACATCCAATGTTCATGATTATGAAACTAATCATCCATTAATCAACAAGCTAGTTTAAGAGGCATACTAGGGACTTCTTGTTGTCTACATATCACACATGTACTAATGTTTCGGTTAATACAATTATAGCATGATATATAAACATTTATCATAACCATAAAGATATAAATAATAACCACTTTATTATTGCCTCTAGGGCATATCTCCTTCAGTCTCCCACTTGCACTAGAGTCAATAATCTAGTTTACATTTGTAAAGATATAACACCTTGACCTTCTGGTGCTTTATCATGTATTGCTCACGGGAGAGGTTTTTAGTCATCGGATCTGACACGCTCAGAAACGTATGTATTTTGTAATTCATTTGCGTCTCAACGCATCACTCATTTCCAAATGAGTTGGCATTAAATATGTTTGATCTTCTGGTGGAACCTTAATTCCGCTGTCTGAAATATGTCACTTATATTGTCACACACAATATAGCTTCAAAGTTCTGACTCTGTCGGAACTACACCAAGTTCTCAAAGAACCTCTTGACTTAACATCCTTTGTCATTGTCAAAACAATGACATACTCTGCCTTCTTTTGTAGAATCCGTCACAATATTTAGAACTCTTCTAAATATAGCATAGACAACTTCTAGCTCATTGTGCTACCTTTTAAACAACACTTAGTCTAATTTGAGATTGAAATTATATTTTATATGTGACAAAACCAATATCGGTGTAACACCTTACAGCGCTTTGTTTGTCATTTCTTCATACAAAAAAATATATATATCCTTAGTTCTTCTAAAGTACTCAAGGATATTCTTACTGTCGTCCAATGATCATCATATGAATCATTCTGGTATATGCTCATAACACTTTATAGCACATGATATCTGATTGTGTGCATATTATTCGTGATCTATAATCACTCATGTGTTTTTACTCATTGAGTGTCAGATACACTCAAGTCTTGTTAAACCTTCACATGACAAGAACATTTTCTTAATATTTCTATATTGAACTACTTCAATATCCATCATATGTACTTTGACTTAAACTTATTTATGTGTTTCAATCTATCTTCATAGATCTTGACACTAAATTTGTTTCAGTCCATATCCTTTCATTGAAGTTAATTCTCAATGAAACCTTTTAATCAAGTATATAATTACATCATTTATAACCAACTATATGTCACCTACATAAAGTATTATAAATGTGTCTTAGCGCTCCCACTTAATTTCTTGCAAATGCAAGCCTCTTCATCGTCTCTGATGAAATCAAAAACTCTTTGACTATTTCATCTGGTGAAGATTCCAACTCCGTGATACTTACTTCATCCAATTGAAGCTTGTATACCTATCTAGTATTCCACGGACCAGCAAAACTCTTGGTTGTATCTTGTATTCATACTTCTGTTAAGTAGTGTATTTTGCCATCCTACTAGCATATCTCATAAAAGAAATATGTAGTGATTACTAGAATAATCCACATAGACTATAAGCATTGCTACGGAAGATCTAATCTTATCGTATTCAACTCTTTGAACTTTGTCGTAAACAATTTTTCGACAAGTCAAGCTTTCTTCAAGGATATTTCATCCAAGTCTATCAATTTCATAGATCCATTTACTTTCATAAAGTATTCATCTATCTTGGATTTCATAGCGCATGGCCATTTTAACGGAGTCAGGGCCCATCAAAACTTCTTTGTTTTGTAGTTGGTTTATCATTGTTCAAAATCAATCCTTTGTCCACAAATCATTTATTTGATCACAAAGTAAACCATACCTACAAGGTTCAATATGTACTTCGATCTCCATGGCTAAAACACTTTGTAGTCATGAGAGCCATGATCGTCGTGGCCGCTTCCGAAACCAATTCCGATGCTGCGCTACTCTGATCATTATGCTCAGGTTCATAAACCTTATCAAATTATAATGTCCTCCCACTCAAATACTTCACTCGAAACAATTTCTTGGAAATAAGAAACATTGACAAACACTTTTGTCTTTGTCTCGTGGGAAGAATTCCCAATTAAATCTCTGGGATAACCAACAAAGACATTCATCCGATTTTGGTTGACTATTAGGGTTTATACCCATGCCATAACTTGTATGGTGTCATTTCAACGGATCATGATGATGCTCTATTCAGTGTAAAAGCGGTAGTCACTAAAACATAATCCACAAAAATATAATGGCATCAATATTTTATCTCATCATTGATCCAACAAAGTTTGTATATATCTCTTGGATACTTCATCATCACTATGATACTCCAAGAACGTAAGTTGTAGAACAATTTCATAACTCTCTTAGATGTTCGCTAAAACTCGTAATTCAAATATTTCCACCATGATCCAATCATAGATATTTGATTTCTATTACGATGATTTCCACTTCATACTGAAATTTACTTGAATCCATTCAAATGTTTCAAACTTCTTCCTTATTGAATATATCCACATATATATACTCAATTCATTGTTGAAAGTTTTCATGAAGTAGAAGAATCTCCCGCACACAACTATGCCCAGTGAACCACATACATCATCATGTATTTTTCCACTAAGTTAGTTGCCCGTTCAACTTTTGGCCTATGAACGGTATTTTAATCATTCTCTTTAGAAAAGATTTGCAAGCGCCAAATGATTCAAAAATCAAATGACTCCAAAAATCCATTTGCATGGAGTTCCTTCATGCGTTCCTTTCTAACATGACCTAAATGGCGGTTCCACAAATAAGTGGAATTCAAATCATTTGCCTTATGGCATTTTAGCGTCAGTGTTATGTATGTGTGTTTCACCATTAAGATTTATAATAACTTATCCATCGTATATGGAGTAATGTCATAATTTGAACAACTCATTGTTTTCATTTGACCAGAGCAAAATAATAATTATTAAGTTCTTTATTATAAATTCTAAGGGCTAGATAGAATGCTAACGACGAACATAATAACACTTTATTTTGTTCCAGTCGTGCATTCCTATCATATTCCTTGTCAGTCACTTAGGCCATTGTATTCTTGTATTGCGTTGTTTTGTATGACACTTCATACCAACCAATATAGTACTAATACCCAAGAATTTCATATTGTGACCTAACTAGGAATACAACCATAACATGTATATCATTTATATACACCTGAGCTAGACTTTCTAGTCTTTTCTTTCTTTCTGCCAAAATATCTTTTGCAGTTTCTCTTTTAGCTTTCCTCATTATTCAGAAAAACACTTCAACATCAATAACTTCTAGGTTTGTTGGTCTAATACCAATAACCTTGAGGTTCTTATTTTGAAGTTGATCATCATATGACAAGTGTTCCAGATTTCACTATTAGTAACTTTGTAATACGATGAACAATTTCACTCATAATTTTATCCATTAATTCATGACAACTTTCTGAGACCATGTCTGTACATGCTAGGCTCATAAAGTTTAACCTTAGTATTCGCATGTGCAAATATGGCTTGCACCCGTTGTAAGTGAATCGTTGAATCTATAACACCCGATCATCTCGTGATGCTTCGATACGACGAGTCTTAGCAACGGTGCATACTAAGGATGATAACTTCATGGATATGCGAATATCATTAGTGCCCCAATAGTTGGAGGATTGTAACGCCTGGCGTCTTCAACCTTCATACATTCCCATAAAACTTATGAGTTTATGTAGTCTCACCATAATATATTCTATCATCTTGCAATAAGGTCTTAGATATCACATATATCTCATACCTTGATTATTTCTGAAAACTAAATTTTCAGCTCCTTACTTTTCAAACAAATTTGAATTTCAAGTTTGACGGAGACAAGATAACTTTAGGTACTAATTGAAACCTTAGCTCTTTGAATCAACAATGTGAGGTTTACTAAAAGTTTGCAATAGGACTTAATTAATTCTTGATTCTTTAACAATACGGTACCAATCCGTAAAGTTTCTTGTCAGATTTTAATAGTATTTCTATCTCAATTACAAGACTAGCGCATAGTAGTAAACGGATGCCAATACTACAAAATTAATTCAAAATACTACTCAGACTATGTTTATGATAATTAGTTCATGGTTTTAATCTAATTACTAATGAACTCCCACTTAATACAACATCCCTCATAGTTGTTAAGTGGTACACGATCCAAATTCACTACACCAAAAACCGATCATCACGTGAGATGATGTAGCTTCAATGGTGAACATCAACATGTTGATCATATCATCCATATGACTCGTGTCCAACCTTTCGGTTTCCGTTGTCCCGAGGCCATGTCTGTACATGCTAGGCTCGTCAAACAAACCCAAGTATTCCGCGTGTGCAACATGGCTTACACCCGTTGTATGTGAATCGTTGAATCTATCACATCCGATCATAACGAGATGCTTTGAAACGACGAACTGTTACAATGGTGCATACGAGGGGAGAACACTTTATTATCTTGATATTAATGTGAGGGATCATCTTATAATGCTACCGTCGCGATCTAAGCAAAATAAGATGCATAAAAGGATTAACATCACATGCAGTTCATATGTGATATGATATGGCCCTTTTGTCTTTGCGCCTTCGATCTTTATCTCCAAAGCACGGACATGATCTCCATCATCAACGGGCATGATCTCCATCATCGTCGGTGTAGCGTCAAGGTTCATGGCGCCGTCTTCATGGTTGTTCACCTCATGTAGCAACTATTACAACTACTTTGAAATACTACTCAACATGAAAATTAAAGACAACCATAAGGCTCCTGCCGGTTGCCACAATACAATAATGATCATCTCATACATATTCATCATCATATCATGGCCATATCACATCACCAAACCCTGCAAAAACAAGTTAGACGTCTCTAATTTGGTTTGCATATTTTACGTGGTTTAGGGTTTTCGAGAGAGATCTAATCTACCTACGAACATGAACCACAACGTTGATACTAATGTTTTCAATAGAAGAGTAAATTGAATCTTCACTATAGTAGGAGAGACAGACACCCGCAAAGCCTCTTATGCAATACAAGTTGCATGTCGAACGAGGAACAAGTCTCATGAACGCGGTCATGTAAAGTTAGTCCGAGCCGCTTCATCCCACTATGCCACAAAGATGCAAAGTACTCATCAAACTAAAGATAACAAGAGCATCAACGCCCACAAACCATTGTGTTCTACTCGTGCAACCATCTATGCATAGACACGGCTCTGATACCACTGTAGGATAACGTTGCATAGAAAACAAAAAATTTCCTACCGCGAACACGCAATCCAAGCCAAGATGCAATCTAGAAGACGGTAGCAACGAGGGGGTATCGAGTCTCACCCTTGAAGAGATTCCAAAGCCTACAAGATGAGGCTCTTGTTGCTGCGGTAGACGTTCACTTGCCGCTTGCAAAAGCGCGTAGAAGATCTTGATCACGATCGCTTCCGGCGCCACAAACGGGCAGCACCTCCGTACTTGGTCACACGTTCGGTTGTTGATGAAGACGACGTCCACCTCCCCGTTCCAGCGGGCAGCGGAAGTAGTAGCTCCTCTTGAATCCGACAGCACGACGGCGTGGTGTCGGTGGTGGTGGAGAAATCCGGCGGAGCTTCGTTTAAGCGTGCGGGATGTGGTGGAGGAGAGAGACCGCTAGGTTTTGGGGAGAGGGGGAGGCTAGGGCGCCGGCCAAGGGCAGCCCTAGGTGGTGCGGCCAAGAGTGGGCAGCCCCCTCCCTCTCCTCCTCATTATATAGGTGGAAATCCCCAAGTGTTGGTATCCAAGTCTTCGAATAAGACCCCAACAATGAAACCTCCCATATGTAGGGAAACCTACCCAAGGTGGGAATCCCACTTGGGGTGGGATTCCCCCCTTCCATGAGGGGGGTTGGCCGGCCACCCTAGGGGAGTCCACCTTGGACTCCTCCCCTTTAGGGTTGGCTGGCCATGCAAGGTGGAGTCCCTCCGGGACTCTACTTTCCATGGTGATTTCTTCTGGACTTTTCTAGAACCTTCTAGAACCTGCCATAAATGCACCAGATCATTTCCAAACTTGGAATATGACTTCCTATATATGAATCTTATTCTCCGGACCATTCCGGAACTCCTCGTGATGTCCGGGATCTCATCCGGGACTCCGAACAAATATTCGAATTCCATTCCATATTCAAGTTCTACCATTTCAACATCCAACTTTAAGTGTGTCACCCTACGGTTCGTGAACTATGCGAACATGGTTGAGTACTCACTCCGACCAATAACCAATAGCGGGATCTGCAGATCCATAATGGCTCCCACATATTCAACGATGACTTCAGTGATCGAATGAACCATTCACATACGATACCAATTCCCTTTGTCACGCGATATTTTACTTGTCCGAGGTTTGATCATCGGTATCACTCTATACCTTGTTCAACCTCGTCTCCTGACAAGTACTCTTTACTCGTACCGTGGTATGTGGTCTCTTATGAATTTTTTCATATGCTTGCAAGACATTAGACGACATTCCACCGAGAGGGCCCAGAGCATATCTATCCGTCATCGGGATGGACAAATCCCACTGTTGATCCATATGCCTCAACTCATACTTTCCGGATATTTAATCCCACCTTTATAACCACCCATTTACGCAGTGGCGTTTGATGTAATCAAAGTATCTTTCCGGTATAAGTGATTTACATGATCTCATGGTCATAAGGACTAGGTAACTATGTATCGAAAGCTTATAGCAAATAACTTAATGACGAGATCTTATGCTACGCTTAATTGGGTGTGTCCATTACATCATTCATATAATGATATAACCTTGTTATTAATAACATCCAATGTTCATGATTACGAAAATAATCATCCATTAATCAACAAGCTAGTTTAAGAGGCATACTAGGGACTTCTTGTTGTCTACATATCACACATGTACTAATGTTTCGGTTAATACAATTATAGCATGATATATAAACATTTATCATAACCATAAATATATAAATAATAACCACTTTATTATTGCCTCTAGGGCATATCTCCTTCAAGATGAGCCATATAAACTTTAACATGAGAGCGCTGCTCGATAGATAAGAATAACCTGTTAATTGTTCTCTGACCAAGAACGAAGTTTGCCATCACCAACTATGATTTCTTATGCACCTTTATTTGTGATTACCTTATACTTGTTTCAAGTTGAGTTATATGAGGAAGTTGTTCACTAGAATGTCTTGTGTGAATGAATATGATGCTTATTGTACGTATTTGATTTATCGACTCTTCACTCCATAAACATGTGGTCATGTTTACCGAGTTCTGTTTCGCTTGGGGACAAGCGAAGTCTAAGCTTGGGGGAGTTGATACGTCCAATTTGCATCACTATTTTATATCATAATTTGCTGTTATTCATTGATATATTTCATATTTGGAGATAATACTTATGTTATTTCATCTATTTTGCATGTTTCATGATTATTGGAGGATCGCGCACCGGAGTCAGGATTCTGCTGGAAAAAGCGCCGTCAGAATGCAATATTTCGGAAGATCAACAGTTGACGGAAATTATATGAAAAATCCTATTTTTCCAGAAGACGAAGGGAGCCAGAAGGGGGAGCCGAGGGGACCCGAGGTGGGCCCACCCCATAGGCCGGCGCGGCCCAAGGCCTGGCCGCGCCGCCCTGTGAGGAGGGGGCCCACAACCCCCTCTCGCCTCCTTTTCTTCGCATACGCCTTCGTCCCGAAAACCTAAGCTCCAGGGGTACATCGCGAAGAGCCACAGCCGCCTCTGCGGGGCGGAGAACACCAGAGAGAAAAGAGCTCTCCGGCAGGCTGAAATCCGCCGGGGAAATTCCCTCCCGGAGGGGGAAATCGACGCCATCGTCACCGTCATCGAGCTGGACATCATCTCCATCATCATCTCCATCATCATCATCATCATCACCGCCATCTCCACCGCTGCACCTCGTCACCGTTGTAACAATTTGGGTTTGATCTTGATTGTTTGATAGGGGAAACTCTCCCGGTGTTGATTTCTACTTGTTATTGATGCTATTGAGTGGAACTATTGAACCAAGGTTTATGTTCAGATTGTTATTCATCATCATATCACCTCTGATCATGTTCCATATGATGTCTCGTGAGTAGTTCGTTTAGTTCTTGAGGACATGGGTGAAGTCTAAATGTTAGTAGTGAAGTATGGTTGAGTAATATTCAATGTTATGATATTTAAGTTGTGGTGTTATTCTTCTAGTGGTGTCGTGTGAACGTCGACTACACGACACTTCACCTTTATGGGCCTAGGGGAATGCATCTTCTACTCGTTTGCCAATTGCGGGGTTGCCGGAGTGACAGAAACCTGAGCCCCCGTTGGTATATCGATGCAGGAGGGATAGCAGGATCTCAGAGTTTAAGGCTGTGGTTAGATTGATCTTAATTACTTTCTTGTAGTTGCGGATGCTTGCAAGGGGTATAATCACAAGTATGTATTAGTCCTAGGAAGGGCGGTACATTAGCATAGGTTCACCCACACAACACTTATCAAAACAATGAAGATTAATTAGCCGTATGTAGCGAAAGCACTAGACTAAAATCCCGTGTGTACTCGAGAACGTTTGGTTATTATAAGTAAACAAACCGGCTTGTCCTTTGTGCTAAAAAAGGATTGGGCCACTCGCTGCAATTATTACTCTCGCACTTTACTTACTCGTATTTTATTCATCTGTTACATCAAACCCCCCTGAATACTTGTCTGTGAGCATTTACAGTGAATCCTTCATCGAAACTGCTTGTCAACACCTTCTGCTCCTCGTTGGGATCGACATTCTTACTTATCGAAGATACTACGATACACCCCCTATACTTGTGGGTCATCAGGCCCCAAGATAAGCCATCCCATGGCATATGTCTGTTCACCACGACGATAGTAGGCTTGGAGGCGCCGGAATATTCAATACCATTTCTCTTCCTCTTGCGCCCAGGAGAAGTGGCAAGCGGAGGAGAGACGGAGTGAACAGAATCAGATTGTTGTTCTGATCCGGTTTCACTTTCAGAGGAACCCGCGGATTTCTGGGATCCCGTGGTTTCACTCTCAGGAAGAGAGGTTTCTTGTGAATCGTCAGTGACAACGATTCTACTGTCTACCTCTCCACCTTCAGGTAGTGGGGGAAGAGAAGAGAGAGTTCGATGGTTCTGCAAAATGCAATGCAAAGACAAGAAAGATGGGAACACGACAAAAAACAGATGCAGTCGATAAAAAATGGAGAAGTTTACTTCAAAGAAACGCTTACTTCGGGGAGAGCGTGGGAAGCACTATATGGCTCCACGCGGCAAGATGAGGGAACTTCATGTTTTTTTCTCAGAGAGGTAAAATGTCGGATAAGCCTCTCCAAGTCCTTCACAGAAAGATCCTTGGACAAATGGTCGACATCTTTGGCTCCTGAGTACATCCAGAGGGGGTTTTTGCGAGCCTGCAGTGGCTGCACCCGGATTCTACGGAAATAGGCGGTTATTTGTACACCTGAGGGTTCTTCTCCATCGGTTTTTTGCAGTTGGTGGATGCAGGTCATCAGAGCATTAGTGGTTGCCTTTTCTTCAGCAGTGGCTTCTGTGTCCCAAGATCCGCACCTCTGAATTTCCTCGGCACCGTCAAACGGCACGATACCATACTCCTGGGAGGGGTATACTCGTCCTCGATATATAACCACTTCTTGCACCAACCTTGGACAGCGTCGAGGAATTTCACGTCGAAATAATCAACGTCGGGACGGACGCAAATGCAAATGCCACCTACATTGTAGACGATGTTCCTAGAGTTGTTGCGATGTAGTTCCACAAGCTCCAATGAGGATGGATGCCGAGGAAACACTCGCAAAGGGTAATAAAAATGGAAATATGGAGGAGAGAATTCGGGGTGAGCTGATGCAGCTGAATCCCGTAGATGAACAAGAGATCACGGAAAAACTCATGGATAGGAGTGGAAAGACCGTGAATGAGAAAGTCAATGAATGTTACCCGGAATCCGATAGGGTGATGCGGGAAGCTTTCATCGCCAGGAAACCTTAGGGACTCCTGCTTCTTCAGCAGGCCAAGCTTCTTTAGCATCTTCTTGTCCTGATTGGTGAGCTTGGATCGTTCCCATCCAGAAACCTGCGCCTTCTCCGCGGGTGTATCGGTGCATGGAGCATGGTTCTTCAGCATCTTTGTGCGTGGAGGAGCCATGGGGAAGCTTTAGCGGAAAAGTAGGACGAAGGGAAGCAGGAGCGCAAGGAGCTTGAGCAACAACAATGGTGGAGAGAGAGAAGCAGATGTGCGGCACGACGAAGGTGTGGATAAACAAGATTGGAATAGTCAAGGTTTGATAAGAAATTAATGTGAATGTCCTTGACATGAGTTCAATATTGTAGTTGAAGATATACCAAGTGAATCATGGTAGGAATATTGGTTTAATAAAATACATCGAAAATATAAGTAAAGACTAATTAGTTATAGTTGAGTAAACATTCAGGTGTTGTTGTAAGGAATACCATGTTGAAATCTTTTATAATATCTTGTATTTGATCCTCACTTATAGTGTTGTGATTGTAAAGCTAATTCTATTTGATCTTGGCTGGCCGAGTTGCCCAGGCTCCTTTATAGGAGTACTAGCAAAAGTGCCCGTGCGTTGCACCGGGAAATGACCAAATATTACTACATTTAATTTTTATTAAAAAAATTAGGAAGAATTTAATTAATGGAAATTCCAATTTTCTTGACAAGACTCATAAGCTGAAATATATTTCTTCATGAAGTCAAAAATAAAATATTTCTTCATGATACTAAGGCAGAAAAGACTAAAAAAAGATAGATGTGGATAATATTTTCTTCATGGTTTATTTATACTTGTATCTTTTAATAAAAGCAGAGTGCTTAACCTTTTCTGAACATTCATCAATTGGTCACCACGGTTATAGTAATTAGGAACCAACAAAGCAACTACTATTGAACAATGTTGTGACTCTTGTTGAACAATTAACCAAGCAATTTGTGTGTCAATCCTAGGCTCACCAGAAGGAAAACTCAAACTGTCTTCGATCTCACCCGTTTTGTTGGAAAAAATATTGGTGTATCTATATAGCAAAAACCTCCTTTTATAGATATATGTAGTACATATTTTAAATTTGAATTCAAGTTTATATGTACTTATGCGTACACCAATGCAAAAGATACACAATTTTTTCTATTTATATGCATAACACATACATGTCCACGAGAAGTACAAAATCTTCTATCCACTTAGTTTCGTCTAGCACCAACTAAATACACATGTTTAGATGTTCCATTCATATTAGCTAGCTTGGCTTTTTTTGATTCGAATCTGTTCGCATTAGCACTGAACTCAGATTGTGGCCTAGGACTGAACTCGGCCTGTGTTAGGTTTTCTCAGGCGCCGCACACCCACTGCTGTTCGTCCCCTTTCCCAAATTTCCTTCGCATCATTCCACACCGGCACCAAAGCTCGGTCCGAGCTCGCCGCCCGACTCGGAGCAGAGGGGTGGCCGCAGCAGGACTTCATTCGCCGGAGATTCGAGCTCTCTTTTCCTCAGCTCTCCCCCGACTTGGAGCAGGGGATGGCTGGCATCATCAGCTTCCTCCGCCGGAGATCTAGGAGGCGCTCCGCCGCTGGCCGCCCCTCTCTTTTTTTCAAGCTCGCCCGCCTGTCGCCTCATTTCTCTGGTCGTCCTCTGACTGCTGATTTTTCCTTCCGTCTTGTCCTTCGGCTGTTTCGTTGTGTGCCGGCTCGGGCTCGGCTCTCTTTTCATTGGACGATCCAGCTAATTCCTTCCTCAAGATTTCTGTTCTTATCTTGGAGGCGGCTTGTTGATTCTAGAAATCTGGCGTATATAAACCGGTGAGGCAAGGTATAATGGAGCGAGGTGGGACTATCCGAAACGCAAAATCCACCCGCATCAGGTTTTGGTCCCGCATCATACCTTCTGGTGCTCGATCGATATTGTAGATTGAGACTTGGGCCTGGCCTTTTTTGGCGCTTGGCAAGTAGCAGCGAGGCGGAAGGCGCGGGATGTGAGCAACGAACCGGTACTATGGCATTGTGCAGTATTATGCGATTTGGTGGGAGGGCAAAACGGTCCAATAAAAAGTTGGACGAAAATTTTGGCAGAAACCTTAGCTCCTTTATTATTAGGTATAGAAATAAACCAGACATGTCGGCGTTGTGTTTGTATCGATTTTCATCTAATTTTCCTTATAAACTGGATAATTTCCCTCTTACTTAATGAAAAGGCACTCCAGAAAAAACTTAAAGGGTTTGATTTCATACCACCAAGCTATACAAAAGTTGTCTGCCTGGCGATCGCAAATCATTTCAAATTAATCATCTTAGAGACTCTTTGGTTCGCAGAAATCAAAATACACAAGATTTAGATGTCCTGGCATTTCAAATCCTACAAACCTTACAACATTTATGGAATACTAAGCACATGTTACATAGGTCACACGAACAAAGAATATGTTCATTGACTTCGACTCGATGCAAATTTGTCTTTTATATTGCACGTAAGGATCATAGAAAAACTAATACAATCTCCAAAACTCAACAAGGAAAAAAAGAATGAATAGATCCTCTAAAATGCCTATAAAATTTCTTTGAACCAAATATACCCTTGATCACCTTAGCATCTCTTCAATTAAAAAAAGTCGGATTGTAATATAGACCTTATTGAATGGTATAGAGTTTGAACAATGAATCTTTCCTGACATGAATCTCATTTCAGAACAACCAGGACGCTATTGTCACACGCATGTTTTTCAGAGGAGCAATCTCGCCAGGCCAACTTTCTTTGCAAGAACCAGAAAACTCATACAGAAATTAGTGAAACCCACCCAACAAAACTTATACTTACACGATTACACTCCACCTGGGAAAAAACACATTGGGGAGAACAAGATGTATACACATACACACGCACACCAGCCAACCAACCAATGTGTCAAAAGAACTCGAACAATCATATGGGGATTATGGGTTATATATCTTATCATGCTGCTGCCACCAAGCTTCCATCCTTCTTCCTTTCCTCCTCGTCGTATATTCTACACCTACATGATGAAGTAAGCTCGGATCACCTCGATTATAGGCGCGCGGCATAGCGGACACTTCCCACCACTCCGGACCAGCTCGTTCGCACACTTGGAGCACGTGCACATGTGTCCGCATCTGCAAAACATCATCATGGTTAGCACCACTTCTGAGAAAATAATCATCGAGGTTTTCAACAGCTTTCACAGACTCATCATAAGAGTAGATACAACTGACAAACCTGTACAAAAGAGAGTCGATTGGAGTATCACAGCATACGCAGCAGGTGCCTTTCCTCACATTAATCCATTTTGATCCGTCATCTATGGTTTCTCTGCTTTCTGCTGAGAACACCAAGTAAGCCATTTAAGGTACAGTCGTACAAGTACAAGAGCACTATTAGCATCAGAACGTAAATGGTACACCAAAGTTAAATTTAACAACGGAGGTGTTTCGCCCAAGAGGCTACATCTTGCTTTCTAAGTTAGCACAGGAACCACCATAGAAAAAAAAAGTAGAATGCTGAGCTACTAACCTCGCTCCCCGATGAAGCGGTTCAAGGCTGCGGAGACCTCCTGCCTTACAGAACGCTGCAGCTCAAGCTGCATATCCATGCAGGCTTCAAGCATCCGTTGCATGTGGCCCATGCCTTGCTGGAGTCTGGCCATGTCAGCCCTTAGGTCGGTGATAGCCTCCCATTCCTGGACAACAATAAATATGAGCCTTTAGCTATTTAGCCAACAGAACATACAAGCCGCAGTGAAATACCCTAGGAAAATATCTCATTAAAACATAAACAGAAGGGTGAATGTGACAGCCTATAAAGTTACAGTGAATCCAACTACAACATCAACATCAAAGCCTTTTTCCTAACCAAGTTGGAGTAGACTAGATATGAAACCCAATAGAAATACTACTATAAGGCAACCAAAACAAGGAGAAGGAAGAAAAAGAGTAAAGTTAGGTTTTGACACATGGATCGCTGATCTCCATGCAGTCCTATCAAGAGCCAAGACTTTAGGTACATTCCAATCCCTCAAGTCTCTTTCTACCGCCTCCGCCCAAATCAACTTTGGTCGTCCTCTACCCCTTCTAGTCTCCTCCGTGCTCTTTAGAATTCCGTTGTTATCTGGAACTTCTGGATATGCCCAAACCACCTTAGTCGGTGTTGGACTAGCTTCTTGTCGATCAGTGCAACCCCTAGCCTCTCGCAAATTACCTCATTCCTAATCCGCTCCTTTCTTGTATGGCCTCACATCCATCGTAGCATGTGCATCTCCGCGACACTCATTTGTTGGATGTGGTCTTTTAGTGGGCCAACATTCTGCCTCATATAGCATCGCCTCCCATCATATAGAACTTACCTTCTAACTTTTGTGGGACCTTCTTTACACATAGGATACCATATGCTTGCCGACACTTCATCCACCCTGCCTTGATCCTGTAGCAAACATCCTCATCGATATCACCATTGCTTTGCAACATTGATCCCAAGTATCAGAAGGTGTCCCTCTTAGGTACAAGTTGTCCTTGTAAACTGACATCTCGGTCTTTGCCACCAACACCACTAAAGTCGCATCACATGTACTCAGTCTTGGTCCTACTAAGTCCAAACCCCCTTTGACTCCAATGTCTGCCTCGATATACGTCAGCCCTGGTTTTATCTACTAGCACCACATCATCAACAAAGAGCATACACCAAGAAATATCTCCTTTTATATCCTTGGTCACATCATCCATCACCAAGGAAAATATGTATGGGCTCAAGGCTAACCCTTGATGTCGTCCTATTGTGATTGGGAAGGTATCGGTCTCACTAGAACCTGCACGAACACTAGTCACAACACGGTTATACATATCTTTGACGAGGGTAATGTACTTTGTTGGAACTTTGTGTTTCCCAAGCGCCCACCACATGACTGTCATTGATATCTTGTCATGCGCCTTCTCCAAGTCGATGAAGACCATATGTAGGTCCTTTTGATCCCTATATCTCTCCATTAGTTGGCGAAGTAAGAAAATCGCCTCTATAGTCGATCTCCCGAGCATAAAAATTGGTTTCCAGTGACATTCGTCACTCTCCTCAAGCGATGCTCGATGATTCTCTCCCAAAGCTTCATAGTATGGCTCATAGGCTTAATCCCTCGGCAGTTATTACAACTTTGAATATCTCCTTTACTCTTGAAGATAGGTACTAATATGCTTTTTCTCCACTCTTCGGGCATACTATTTCCACGTCTCCAAGGACTCTCCACACCTCAACTGGGACATCATCAGGGCCATGGGCCTTTCCTCCATTCATCCTTTTGAGGGCACCTTTAACCTCAAGCTCTTGGATAAGAACATAAAAAGGAAGGGTTGAATGTGGCAACTTAATAAGTTAATGTAAAAAAGCATAAAAGCAGCAGTTTAGTAACTCCCGGTCCAAACTAATGCAAAAAAACAAAAGGACTAAAAAGTACTGAAACTGGGCGCAGTGAGAGAAATGCTCACAATATCAGAACGGTGTATGTTCTGCCTGATCCAGTTGTTATGATGCAACTCCGAATGCCAAAGCGGTTGACGAGGAGGCATAGGTGGAGGTGGGATAGCTAAACGAGGCCTGACATTAGTAGCATCACGAAGTTCCTGTTCCTCCTCGTCATCTCCATGCTGTTGCTCTTGTCCTTGCAACACCGGAGGGTCAAGGGCTGCCGCCGCATGCGTTCCTTCCAGATGCAAAGAGAGGGGACCACGACCTTGTCGTTCAACGTATGAACGGATAAGTCGGTCTAGGTTCTCACGGAAAGCACTATCGAGAAGAGTAGAAACACTCCGCCTGTGGAATGAACATCGTTTCAGCATTTTGGCTACATACTGTAATAAATTGTTTGTGTGTAACGAAGAAACTGAAACCTGCTATGAAGCTCCCTTAGCTCCGTGCTGTACACGTTATCGTCGTCACCGGGGGTGAATGTGTTAGCTCTTCTGATACGCGAAGATTCCGGGTCAGCTGGTTGGTCTGAATTATCATCGTGCCAATTATGTGCAGTGTCATTGGACTCATTATCCTCATGCCACACTTCGTTTACTTGTGGAAAATGGTCATCGCTCTGCCACTCTTCTGCAGGATCGTTGTCCTCGTTCCACTCTTCACGCGGTTCTTGAAGGTGATGATTATTGCTATGAAGCTCTTCAAGCACTTGAGGAAGATGGTTAACAGCAAGCTGCTCTTCAGCAAGACTAGTTGACTCGTCACTTGTTTCCAGAAGAGACGCATTTTGGTGATCTCCAACCTCTGTCCTCTCATCAGACGAACTGCTGTCATGCCAATTTCTTCCGGATACCTCCCCTGTAGCAATAGCATGGGAAAAATGTTCCCAGTCTCGTCCTCTATCCACCTCAAGATCTTCCTGCCAACTCTCCTCCTGACTATGAGGTTCCGACAAGCCTTCAGTAATACTTCCATAATCTGATGCTGTTGCTGTACCTTGAATTATCTGAAGATCAACATTCTCGCTTGCCTGTTGATGTGTGTCCTGGGAATCTTCAGAAGCAGGACGTGTTGATTCAGAATGGTCATTGGTAGCAGTTTGAGCTGAAGATGAACCCGACAGGCTGGCTGCTTGACCTCGTACCAGATTATCCAATCTGAAATGGAAAGAACCCTTCTCTAATTATTAAAACATTCGGGAAGTACATTATAACTGCAATGGCTTCCTAGTAAGATGTCCGTGCTATGGTACAGAATTATGAAAATAAGGTAGATATATTGAATTAATTTACTCTGATACTTACGTTTACAAAGTTGCAATATACAATTACCAGAACAGAGCTATTATTACGTGCAAGGCACATTGGTCACAATTCTCTATTAAGATTGCAATCTTTCACTTGACGGAGAATAATTACACACCTCGACCAGGTTAAATTTTTGGAAAAAAGAACTATGCTACCCATGGAACAGGAAGAAATTTATGTTTTGTGAGTAAATTTGGTCTGCAAGTGCAACTTAACATTATAAACAGGGGACCTTATCATTCATCGGAACATGATATAATTTTTTGAGCTGGGTAACATGACATAATCACCATTAATCCAACCGCTATATGTTGATTGAGACTGCATGAACCACATGCATTGCAAATGATCGAATTGTAGCAATATCAGCGTCGATACTACTACCTCTGGTCCGATTTAATCAACGCAATATGTATGTAAAGTTGCACTGTTTCAGCTGTACTCTCGCGTCAATTAATAACGACCGGAGGGAGTAACTACCAAGAATCATGGGATCCCGGCCTATAAGATGAACCTGCTCCAACCAAAGGACCAGAATCTACTGACAATGACCCATTAGCCCAATAATCGCTTTGATTCCAAGAAAATGAAAAGGCTATCTGTATTCATGCCGTATAAGCATAAGCATACCGCAAACCCGATATAGGATGTCGTTGCTGCAGTAAAAACATTGCACATGTACATTATAACTGCAAGTCTGCAACTGCTTCTAGTAAGGCTGCAAGCTTTCACTTATGAGAGAAATAAGTACACGCTTAGTTAAGATTAAGATGTTCGAAATAACTATGCTACTGATGAAACAAATCTAAAAATGCAATCTGACTAACAGCTCAGTTATTGGAACCTTTATCATTCGTTTGAACATCATCATCACTCCAACCATTATATGTTGATTGAGAGAATATCATCATGTAGTGCAAATGAAGAAGAAGAAGCTGTAGCTAATATCAGCATCAGTACTAACTACTACTAGAACAAATCATGGGCTCTTGTATAAGATAAGATGGACAGGACCTCCTCCAACCAAAGGAAGAGAATCTCCTGACAATGACCCCATTAATCGCTCTGGTATAATAAATTGATTGAATTCCAATAAAATCCTACTAGATATTATCGATCCATTAAGTACTGAGCATAAGTAGAGAAACAAACCTGAGACCCGAGACAGGGTGGCGCTGCCGCAGCTGGCCGAGCTCCCTTGCGGCTACCGACGGCAGTCTACTGGCCTCCTCTGGCAGGCCGCCATTCCGCAGGAACCTCCCCCGGAGCAGCGCCTAATAAGATAAAATCCATCATCGGTTACTTATATCTCAAGCTGGCTGGCTAATGGGACCGTGGGTTGGGAGGGGAGCGGGCACGCACGTGGATCCGGTTGCGGTGGGGGAAGCCGGAGACGGGGCAGCGCAGGGCCAGGCGCTGGAGCTCGGCGTGGCGGTCGGCAGCGAGGCGCATGACGAGCTCGAGGCGTGCCTGGCGGCCGCGGATCCGGAGGCCGGCTGCTGACGGCGGCGGCTGGTGGTGGTCGTCTCCGCCTTCGCGGGCGGCCATGTGGACCCAGTCCCGCACGAGGCGCACACGCTGGCGCTCGATCTCGCCCAGCCACCAGCCGGCGTCGGCGGTGGTGCGCAAGGCCTCTCCCGATGGGGAGGCGGCGTCGGCGTCGGCGTCGGGGGAGCCCTCCCGGCTGGATCCGTCCCAATCGCTGTCGGTCAGGAGCGGGCGGCCGCCGGAGCCGGAGCCGGAGGGAGAGTCGCCCGTGGACATGGCCAGCCGTGGCGAGGCATGTCGCTGGATGTGGAGTCGAAGCAAGTCAAGGGATTGATGATGAATAGATTCAGGCAGGGTTTTCCTCCTTATTATTTTCTCTCTTTTTTTTCTTCCTATATATAGAAAAACATTTGAATAAATGGAAATGTGGAGGGAAACTAAAATATTGCAACATGCGATTTACTTTGCCTCTCTACATTGACATGTTCTCTTTATTTTATTTACTTATTAACAATAATGTTAGGTATTATTTTTCTCCACACATGATCCGCCATGCTTTCTATTGCCATGGAAGCCGTGCTATGTGTCATGGTACATTAATAGACGGCTTGAAATATAGTTCCGTGTGAGGATAAGGTGCAGCACAATAATTTTGTCTTGTTTTTTAGAGATAATTTTGTCGTGTTTGGTACATCTTTCGGGCGCACTACTTAATCACCATCAATGGTAATAAAATCATTAGTCTAGTAAACTCATATCTGAATTTCCATCTTAATTAAGATATAAAATTCAAATTTATTTTATTATTTTGAGATATAAGATTACATTACATCTTTTTTTTATCTCAAACACAAGCACACAGACACAGGGTGGCCCAGGCGGGGGAGGGGGCCAGCGTCCAGCGACAAGGGGTGCACACACGAACGGCTTGCGTGGCGAATCTTGAAACATCACGCGTGGTGTGATCGGGACAATGAGACCGGGGCTCTGTTCCGATGGTTTCGCATGTCGGGCTTGCCATTGGACGGCATGCTGATTTTAGGGAGACATGGATAGCCAAAATCGGAAAAACATTCGACAACTCTTACTTACTCGTATATATTTATTTGCTTACTCTCTTTTAGTGGGGACGCATTTTGTCAAACAATACCGATCGGTAGTTTAGCCACACATTTCATCACTTCTCGAAAAATAATCTTCTCATCAAGAAATTTGAAAAACATGTACTCCCTCCCGTTCCACAATATCGAACCGGTACATTTTTTATAGTTTGACCTTGGGTGTACAGAAGAACCTAGAAGATTTCTCACGCGTTGCTATATACCAATTTTAAGACGTTACCTTTGCAAGATACATTTGTGCTGCTGGTTGGTAAGACGTCTTCTTGTCGGAAAAAACAAAAGGAAAAGGACCACCATACACAATTCCATCATCTGCAAGGAAGTCTCCTCATGTACGGCAAAGGTCTGACCTTTTATCCACAACTCTGCAAAACTCAAATACATTTTGGTGTAGCCAAGCAAGTAATCTCTGTTGCCGAAATCGATACCGAACAGCTAGCCTGAGGCCAGCTTTATTTTAGGACAGTAAACTTGAGTAGTTTTGATCAACCGTATGACAATTCAGTAAATTTAATGTTTGACATGCACTTATATGCTTAAAAAGGTGACACTGTCACTGTGAGGTGATATAATCACGGACGATATAACAAGAACAACATCACAAATTAACAAAAATACATCGTAGTCCCAAAATGCTTGCACAGTGCATGAATGAAAGCAAGCTGAAAGACATGGTTAATTCATTGATTCTGGAAAAACAAATAACCATGCAGAATTTTCTGGTGGTTGGTGCAAAAGATGAAACAATAAGTAGCCTGGACTTGTTTAGAATGAGGTGCTAAGCTAGGGTTTGGTGCAGCTGCTTTCCAACATCACATAATTCTTTGGTTCCAAGTCACTATCCTCAATACCCAACCTGACTTTCCCCGGGTTTGCTCTTCATTCCTTCCATACCCCAAAGATCAAATGCAGCTATGTCTTGATAAAAATAGAGTGTTCGTTGCCAAGCATCTCACACTCCAAAAGAAAGCTGTACTTCTTGCACGCCAAAAATACATCAGCAAAATCAGCTATTTTGCGCCGACAGCTTATTCGAGAATTCTCTCTCCGGTGGAAAAGACGTTCCACACCACTGTCCCTACTATGTACAGTATAACAGACACCTGAAACACATTATCCCAAGAACCTGGATATGACAATAGGAAGAAGTAAGCATATATAGTTCACACAAAAAAGGTTGCGTATTATGTGCAACGATGGGGTTTCACCTTTCTGGAGAATGTAGCCAGTGGCAGCAGTACCAAAAACTCCTGCAAGCACACCGGCAGTGTTGGACAGCCCGAGAAGTACCCCCTGAAATTTTATTTTATGGGAGCATTGCTTAGTTAGATGCAATGATGAGATCACAGGCCCAAAGGAGCAACTAAAGGTTAGTTTCTTATTACCGCATAACGTGGTCCTATATCCTGGTGATTCGAGTAGAGCCCAGACTGAGAAAATGCATCACTCCCCTGCCGAAAACATTGGGCAGAAATGTGAGCTTGCATTTATTAGTACTAGAATTCACTTATAAGTGGCAATCATCAATGCAGTCAGTTACCTGACTGCAGGCCATACACAGTACCGCCATGGCTGGGGTTCGGACTTTGCTCAGCAGTGTCAAGAAGAAGGCTGGTCCAAGAAAACCGATAGATTGCATGATCTACAGAAAGAAACAGTGTATGTCAAGATTTGTAATTGTGCAGTTAGGTGGTTCTGGTTTTGCCGGTTCCCCTGAATTAACCGTGCGTTGTATGGTTTTCGGTCTGGTTTTCCCTATAAACTAGACCATTTTCCCTCTTCTATAAATGCACAGTCAAAAAAAAAATATTTGTGCACCCAACTTTTGCCAAGAACCCATACTAGAGGAAATAAGAAGTTACCTTACGGACGTTTGTTATGGAAACCCCCTTGGCAACAAGAGTGTCGGCTATCCAGCCACCAATATTTGCAAACACGGCCATGGTCAGCCATGGCAAGACACACAGAAGCCCAGACTCGGTAAGATTGAACTTGAGAACCTGCATATGATCCAGTACAGCATGATGATGGTGTCTGCTATTGAGCAATGATGAGTGCCAAACACTTGAATGAAACTTACCTGATTGTAGTACGTGGGCATCCATGTTAGGAGAATAAATGTTCCCCAGTTATGGCAGAAATGGGATATTATGAGAGCCCATACTGGAGGCTTGGATAGGATTAACCTCCATGGTATGGAGCTAACAGGCTCCTTTGTGGCATTACCACCTAGGATGTGTCTCTTTTCATCTTCACTTATATCCGGATCTTCACTCGGAGAGCTGCGTGCCTAATTCAGAACGGAGAGTAGCAATTAGCAGAATAACAAACAAACAAACAAACAAACAAAAAGGATGAGTGAGAATCTAAGAGGGACTTGCCTTGCGCTGCCACAGTGCAAACCAGATGCTTCCCAGGGACCCAAATGCATAGAACACAGAAGGCCAGCCGAATTTGCTTATCAAGAAAGGCGAAAAGGCCAGGCCGGTAACGGAACCAAGGTACATGCCACTGTATACCAACGAAAGAGATCTGCTCCTCTCTGAAACCGGGATCCATTTGGAAAGAATGTTGTTCATTGCCGGCATGGCAACTCCCTGTTAGACGACCCAAGAAAAAACAATCAAAGACAGGAAGAGCAGGTCTGGATAACAAAAACTTTGTTATTCAGTAAAAGATGCAGAACTTTAGTCTGCATTTTAAAGTGTTTGTTGTATATGTAGCAAGCATAAATAATGTAGAGTGACAGTTGAAGACATGAACCTCGCCGATCCCCATGAAAGCGCGCACGATGAGTAGGAATGGAAGGCCGAGCTTGGCAGCGACGGGCGTAAGCATAGTTGCGATTGACCACCAGACGACCCCGAATCCCAGTACCACCTTGCCGCCAAACCTGTCAGCCCAGATGCCTCCAAGGATCTGCAGGAAATAATAGTTTGACGACATCAAGTGCTGGTATTTGTTTTACATTGATTTGGGACTGAAACCAGAAAGAATTATTCAAGTATCTGTGACTGCAAAGGAAGATGAAATAGATGCAGAGAAGAAAAAAAACCTGAGTGAGAAGGTAGCCCCAAAAGAAAGACGACTGGATGAGGCCAACAGTTGCTGGACTCCAACCATATTCTGCTGACATGGGAAGGATGGCGATGCTCATATTGACCTGGCACAGCAAACGATGGATCGATGAGCACAGCGGAACCAGATCCTCTAACGTGGTGAAGTGAAGTCAGAGAAGAGCAATTCCCTGACTTTCCTTCTTCAAAAACATATGATCCGAGTCTAAATTGATTTAAATTTATCTGGGTATATACTAACATTCATTACTTGCCATAAAAAATTATGAGGTAAAAAAATTAAGTTCATACATTTTATGCTACAGTGATTATCTACAGTAATCACCTGAAAAACACAATGCATAATACACACACAGTATCCTGACTTTTCTTCACAAATTTACACTAGCTTACTACTGTAGCTGGGTGACTTTGTTTCAGCACGTTAGAGGAGCCGGTTCCGAGCACAGCACGTACCCAGACAAACCATTGTCCCGTACCGTAAGCATGCAGATACTACATACCCGATCCATGTTGCAGAGTAGGAAGGAGAAGAAGCAGAGGACGACGATCGTCCATCGCTTGGGGAACCAGGGCGCGTCTTGTCCGGGCAGGACCGCCTCGGCCTCGACGGGGACGTCAGACTGTGACCCGGTCATCTCGAACTTGGCCTTGCAGTTCCTGGTTGGTACCACGCAGCTGGAGGCAGTGTCTAAGCCGGCGGTGAGGTTCTCCCGCCTCTTGGGCTTGTGCCAGCCGCTCGTCACCGCCGGGTCTGAAGAGTACAGGAAGCACTCGACCCTTGAGGAGAGTAATCTACGCTTGGGGCAGAACCTCGTCAGAGGCTGCTGAACGGATGCTGGCGTTTGCCTGCCATTTCTATCTCCAGGGACCAGGGAGCACACCGGCCACCTGCAGTGTGGCGATGTATGCTGCTGTTTTCCTCCTGTAACAAGAACAAGCATTAGAATTCATTCAATTTTCCCTTGCCGTGGCATCCAGGCATGGTGACGAATGACAAGATTACATCATCCCCTGGCCGGAGAAGAGCTAAGCTAAATGGAAGACCTCATCAGCTTGCAGCATTGAATACATACATACATACATACAGGCATGGGAGCGTTTCAGTCAGGCAGCAACTGGGTTATTCAGAAAGCAAGCAAGCAAGCAATGGGGATAAATCTTGCAACCCTGGTCTGTGCATGCATTCTGTGTATAATTAGGCACGGTAGAATTGAATTCAGGGTTTAATTAGTATCTGCGGAATCGACGACCCTGATATGATAATTAATCAAGGGGAAATCTTGAACGGCAGCTAGCTGCAACTAAATCAAAGAAACACGTACGGACCAAACCAAAACAGACTGGAATCGGAAATACTGAGCGCACCTGCTGAGGAGAGGGGAGAGGCGAACGCTCTGTTGGAAGAGAGCACAGCCCCCATAGCCATGGCAGCAAGATGAATCGACTCCGGCCGGCCGGCCGGCAAGCAAGAGTTGGCTGCCGAGCGAGCGAGCAAAGGGGGTCTCAGCTCAGCTCAGCTCAGCTCAGCTCAGGGAAGAAGAAGAAGATGATGATGAGGCGGTGGCACCCATCCCCTTGGCTGGCCCGCTGGCTCTGTTGCTCTGCTTCTGGGGAGTGGAAGGGGGGAGGAAGACGAGAGGTGGACGTGCGGATAAGCGGCGGACTCACTCTCACCTAGGACTAGGAGAGTAGGAGACCAGACCGGCCCAGATGAGTGAGGGACGGAGTAAAATCTGTCTGCCCCTCCTTTGTCCACGCTCTCGCATCCAACTAGGCGTCCTTGAGTGAATCAGCTGTCGCGTGCGTGTCGTGTCCCCCTCTGGTTCACGGGGCTCTCCTCCCACTGACGACTGGGCCCCGCCTAACTACTGCGTGATTTATAGCCTCTGAAAAATGCCCGACTATTTTCGTATTTTTTTTAGAATTCGGTAGGTGAGCTACTCGATATATTAATAGAAGGAGATTGGCTCAGTTAATAAGGAAAACCAAAAACCGCACAAAACGACCCAGTTTATAAGGAAAACCGAGTCGAAAACCTGAAAAGTGGAACAAGACTAACACACGCCCTAACATGCCACAAAGTCGATGCCTCCATAGGTGGCGCCTTCAAGAAGGTAGCGGCATAGCTGCCGCCGTCGCCCGCTCCGAAGGAGCTTGGGTTTTCACCCGGAGACCATACGACACACGCAGCGGCAGGAGATTCCGCACACGATGACGCCAACAAGAAGGGGAAACGACACCAAAAGGCGCCACCGCCATCGGCACCGTCCAGGCACAGTGCAGGACTTTCGTCCGGCATCCTCTCCGCCGTCGGGCCAAAGCAGGGCATGAAGCTTGTCACCACCCAACGAGCCTGCGCGCGCTAGCGCCAACGATGCACTAGGCAGCCACCGGGAAGCCGAGCAGCGCCGCGTTAGGCCAAACGCGTCCACCACAAGCCAGGCAGAAGCCACGCCATGGCCAGACGGGGTGAGAAGCAGGACGGGCGGCGAGCTGTGGATAGCAGCGAAGGTCAAAGCCGCCCCGCAAACCCGCCGGCAGAGCCGACGCGCAGGGGCACCGACGCGAGGAGCGGTCGGAGATGCGCCGCGACAGGGACGACGGTGAACCACGCCGAGGCTAGGGCGACGCGGGCAGGAACGCCTCCACTAGGGCACGCGGCTGCAAAGAAACCGCGGGAGGCCCCGGGGAAGACGGACGAGCAAGGCGCACACCGGGAGAGCTGGGGAGCGGCGCACATGCCACAGCCCTCCAGGCCCAGGCGGGCCTAGATCGGTCCCTCCCCAGCCAGATCGCGCCATGGTCGGGCGTCGCCAGACGGCGAGCTGCAGGAGGCTGCAGCGAAGGCCAAGAGGCGCGACGCCACGGCGAGGGGCGCAGGAGGGGCAGAGGACGGCGACGACCTCCGGGGTCCGGCATGGTGTCCTCCCTCCGAGACGGGCCATGCAGGATCCCGAGAGGCCTAGATCCTCGCCGCCCCCTTCATCGGCGGCGGGCGGCTTAGCCATCGGCGGCCTCGGGAGACGACGAGGGAGCGGGCGGGGAGGCTAGGTGGAGGTGGCGGGAGGCTAGGGTTTGGCTCCCCCATCGCCTAGAGGAGGCGACCGAGGGGAGCAGGTTGAGAGGTGGTTTGTACTATTTTCGTACTTTCAATCTTCCCTTTTTGATGTTCATGTGTTGGCGTCTAACACACAAATACAAGAAATATTCTTTCAATCTCCCCCTTTGTTGTGAACACAAGAATTTGCATGGAATAGTGTATCAATGGTGCAATGAGTTTACAGAGACATAGAATCGTCCCCCCTAGTTGTGTGCCTATTATGAATTGCTTTTGAATGCAAATGTACACATGCCAGGATCATCTCTCCCCTATTTCTTATAAATCAACATTCATGTGCAAGTATAATAATGTATTGACATAAGCATATCAAGCACAGTAGAGAGACAGAGACAATTAACATGGAGACATCATATATGGAGATAAGGACTAGTTTGAATATAGAAATCATACCATACCATAGTCTTTATCATTTTAGATAACCAATTACATTACCATAATAACCATAGTCTCTATATAATACCATAATAACCATTCACCATATTGATAACCATAATAACATTGTCTCACCATATTACATTAAGATGGTCCAAATAACATCCAGACACATAGTTCAAGCATAAAGACAAATAAGCAAATAAATAGAGTTCGCAAGCAAAAGTAAATCAGATGAGAGGCAAGCTTTGACTCCCCATGCAAATACCCAAACAGAGAGACCTAAGAGTCCTCACTCTCCCTTTGGCATCGAAACACCAAAAAGGGACATGAGCATGCCTACACGCCCTAGGTAGTGCCCTCCCAGCCAGGAGGGTCAGCACGAGGTCCAGATCTAGAGGTGGATGCATCAGGGTGAGTCGGCGTGAGAGGTGGAGAGTAGATCCCATCAAGATCCTCATCATAAGGCATCTCATCAGCATGATTAGACTTCCATTGACCAATAGATTTGATATTCTCCTCAGAACCATCAGGAGACACCGTCATCTTCATGTGATGAGCAATATCCTTGTTCAGCTTGTATGCCTTGTTGCGGTCATATTATGCATTGTACTGCTCATTATGTACATCCACTATCAAGCAGAAAGTCATCCTAACTCTTTGAGCAAGAGATTTAGCCCAACTTGGGGCCTTCTCATCATCATCGCCTGGAACGGCCTTGGGATCCTTGTGTGTCTTGACCCTTAGTTTCTTTTCCTCTGGAGGAATGAGAGAAATGGGGACATAAGCAGACAGAGCAGTGCCCTTGTGGTCAGCCAAGTACCCTCAATGAGCTTCATAATGTAGGGTGCATATGCATGCAGGCACCTTCTTCTCCATGGTGAAGCTCCACATTTCATTGTAAATGTAATCCATGACATCCATTTTGATTCCCTTGCCTTGCATCTTCCATGCATTGTATAGCAGATCCACCTCATACAAGTGAATCTCATCAAAGTTAGTACCCTTGGGATTGACCGTCTCACGGAAAATTTGGAGCATGATGTCCCAAACTGGGAAAAGATTATTTGTCTTGCCTGAATTTGCCCATCCCTTGATGTACATGCGCCTGAGAGCCTTCTTGTCCAAGGAAATCGCACTGTCATGGCACCTCCAGCCATCATCATCATTTTCTCCAGGAAGGTCAGTGCGAGGATATCCAAGAGACATGCCAAACTTGGCCAAATTAGATACAAGATGTTCTCCATTAGTGAGCCAACTTAAGGTGCAAGCATCATCCTCTTGGAAGTCATCAACTGTATGAGGCCAAATTCTTCCCATATAGCAAGAGCTTCTCCAAAGTATTCAACATCTTTCTGCATTTCCTCCAACTCAATAGTGTGGTGCATGATCACCTCAGGTGCCTTAAACTGTTGGTAGATGTTGGTGCAGATGTCTTCTTGTGACTTGTTGTGGAAGTTCTTGTCCACTCTTGGATTGCGCCTAATGAGGTACGGATTCTCTAGCCGGTATTTCTTGTATTCCACATACTTTAGCTTGTCAGCGGTGTTCTTAGAGGCTTGCTTGCCCCCGTTTGCTGGATTTTTGGCCCTGCTCCTTTGCACAGCATGCTGTTGTTCAGTCATTGTGGATGAGTGAACTTTATCTTCCTTCGTATTCCTCCTCAATCTCATCGGATGTTAGTTTTCGTCTCTTCAAACCAGCTGTGACAGCACATAGATATAGTAGCACAGGAGGTAAGTACACAACTCTATGAGGAAACCCTGAAAAATATAGCCAACATTGTTAGATTTGGTGCAAATGGGCATCTGGCCGGTAGTACTGGCCTTTTGGGGCGGAAGTTCCGGTACACCAGAAGTACTGGTCCACTTCCGGCCATTCTGCCATGAGCAGAATGTTCCCTCCATTTGATTCACAAGAGCATCCCAGATTCAACCAAATCTAACAATGTGTACTACATCGAGTAGGGGAGACTCCACAGGATGAATGATACGTCGCAAACGTATCTATAATTTTTGATGCTCCATGCTTGTTTTACATCAATTTATATATGTTTTGCTCATACTTCGTTGCACTTTTATACATTTTATGGCACTAAGCTATTAACGAGATGCCACAGTGTTAGTTCCTTGTTTTCTGCTATTTTGAATTTCAAAAAAGTTGACAGGAAATATTCTTAGAATTGGACGAAACAATAGTCGAAGTCAATGTTTTTCCGTAACAAAGACAGTGTCCAGAGGGGGGTCGAAGAAGTGGCGCAAGGGTTTCATGGAAAGTAGAGGGCAAGTAGATCTCGAGGGTTCAGCCGGAAAAGTACTCGACTGCTAGAAAACTAGGGTTATGTTGACAATGAATCAATCCTCTCTTTCTCCCTCGACTCCCCCTTATATAGGAGGCGGAGCCGAGGGTTTCGTGATGTACAAGTTACAAAGACCGGGAGACTCTTTGAGTTTGTCCCGTAATAGTTACAAGTCATTATTCCTAATACAACTCTATCTTTCCAAACCATCGCTTAACTGGGCTTTCGGGCTTCATAAACTTCAGGTCATGGGCCTTCAGTAAACCTATTGGGGGGATGGCCCCCGGTATGCCAAAGGCATGGAAAACTTGTTTTGTTTTAGCTATCAAGATACCGGTTTAAAGATCAATCCGGATAACCAAGTTAAGTTGTTTACAACCAAGTGAAAGTATACCGGTATCCCAGAAGGGGTATACCGGAATATGGTAAACTCGACAAGATGTCGGAGTACCGGCATAAGCTCAACTGTAGCATGTCGGCATTCTGGTCAAAGATTCCCTCAAGGACTAGAGGACAAGGATGAGCGAAGCACATCAGCTTTAATCGAAGCTCTGAAGCCAAAGCAGATGATGACGTAAAAGCTACCAGAAGAGGTCATCTCTTCCTGATTAAAGAGAAGGCCGATGTCATCAAGACCAAAGAAGCTTTATAAAGTAGCCTAGGTCATCAAAGATGCCATTAGGGTTTCTTCCCTTGTAAGCCACCCTCTCCCCTATATAAGGAGAGGGAGCACACCCCTGCGCGGGACAGTTCATCAGATGGTAGATCGCACCTAGAGAAGAAGCTTGTACCGTTCATCTTCAACCTCTGGCCAAGGGCTAAGTTAAGGAATACATACCGGTTTCTTACCAAGTTCTTTCTCCCTGTTAACAAAACCCTCCCTCGAATCCTCTAGCGCACATTCGGCCCCAACTTAAGCCATCCCGTGGCATCTGTCTATTCACCACGACGATAGTTAACGCCCACCATGGGGCCAGCAGCTGCGCTTGCTGGAGTTCATATTCGGGCGAGCCTCCTCACCATCTCCGGCGAGCGTGTGGTGTCTGGGCTCGTCCAACGCCTCGGCTCGTTGGACTTCATCAACGACAACGCGGGCTGCTTCGCCAACGGCGGTAAGTTCCCCAAGAACAGCCGCATCATCGAGTTCGGCAGCCATCGCGTCTACCTCGGCACCGTTCCGGAGCGCCAGTACTTCTCGCCGGTGCTGGTGGCGCCGGACCCGCCAAGATCTTCTGCTGCTCGCGGGCTGCGCACCGGCTGCGCCACTGGCAGCATGGAGGTGCTCATGGCTAGCGTGGCGACGCCGGCAAAGAAGCTGCCGTGGAGGGCGTGGGACATGCCAAGTCCGCGCGTCCGGCCAAACCATCGACCGAGCGCGACGAGGTCATCGGCGGAACGTCAGCTCCACCGCCGGAAACCCCGCTCCAAGCGAAAATGAGCGTGTTGGCAATGCCCATCACGCAGAACATCAACCCCGCTGCGGTTCAAGCTAAGCTGGAGGCGCAGCGGCAGAAGCTGCTCTCCGGAGGAGCGGACATCATCAGGGCACAGCGCGAGCTGAACCTAACCCTACGTGAGTACAACGCTTCCCATGGCTTTGCTTCCGTTAGCGCTCAGCCTGCTAGAGTAGCGGAAAACCAGCTTAGAGGTCGCAATCTAGATCAGGATTTGCGCCGGGAGGTTCTTGCCGGAAAGAGTACGTCGGTATCTTTGAGCATCGTAGAAAAACCTAAGTACAGCAGTCCGGATAAAACGATAAAAGCTGCTAAGGCTGCAGTAGAAATGTGTGAGTTGCTTTCCGGTGAAGCTTTGGCAAAACAACAGGATCGAGTAAGAGAGTTGCTCGTTCAGATTGAGGCACAAAATACTGAGCTTGCTAGAATTAACAAGGCAGCTGCAGCGTCAAAATCAGTGCGTTCGGCAAAGAATGCCGGAAGCAAGTCGCATGGGCAGGCATCGTCCCCCCATCCCGACAGAAGAAGAGAAAAAGATGCAAATGCGCAGCAGATGACTGTGTATGATCCGGTTCTTGCCGGAAAACAACAAGCCGGGCAACATGATGCCGGTAGGAAAAGCCAAGGGGCAGGTCGTGGCTATGCCGGAAAAGGCTATGCCGGAAACGCTTATGCCGGTAAAGATGAAACCACGCAAAATTATCAAGCGGCAAGAGCAACTTATGCTGAGGAAATGACTCTACCAAGGTACCGGCAGGCAAGAGCCGCGGTACCGGAACGTTATGATGAAGATGATTCTGGAATAGAAAGAGTCGGAGCTTACCGGAACCCGTTGGAAGAGCGTGTTGGAGAAAGGTGCCTGCCAGACCGGGATGCAAGGCACAGGCTGGACAGGGTACACTTATCTGAAATAATCGAAGCTGAAGGTCCTCCGGGTCCGCGATGCTTTGGCCCACGGATCATGAGAGAAGAACCACCGGTACGCAACTTTCAGTTGCCCCGTGACACAAAAACATACGATGGAACCATGAAGCCGTAAGATTGGCTTACAGACTATGTGACCGCGGTGTACGTCGCTGGTGGCGGAGGAACCGCGACAGGCGGAGGAAACCGGCGTTGGGCCGTGAGAATCATACCGTCCTTCCTACACTAGTAGGAAAAGCCTCATCAGTGGCGCACCAAAAACACATTCTGTGGCGCATGGGTGGTGCGCCACAGAATTCTCGCCACAAAAATAACGATTCTGTGGCGCACCAGCCAATGCGCCACAGAAAGCTTATTTCTGTGGCGCACCGGGCGGTGGTGCGCCACAGAAACAGGAAGTCTTATTTACGTGGCGCACCACCGCCGGTGCGCCACGAAATTTTTTTAAGATTTCAAAAAAAGTGGCGGCCAGATCTAGATCTAGATCTAGATCTGGGGCCGCCGATTTTTTTTTTAAATTTTTCTGGAAGGTCGCCGGAGGTGGGTGATTGGTTGCGTGGGTGGGGTGGGTGGGTGGAGGATGAGGCCGGCCGGAGGAGGTGGTGGTGGAATAGGAGGAGGTGGAGGTGGAGGTGGTGGTGGTGGTGTTCTGCTACAAGACAATGCCCTTTGGTCTAAAAAATGCGGGAGCAACATATCAGAGGATGATGCAGAAGTGTTTAGCGACACAGATTGGGAAAAACGTGCAAGTATACATTGATGATGTCGTCATAACGTCAAAAAAGGGGGCAACACTAATCGAGGATCTCAAGGAAACTTTTGACAACCTCGACAAATTACGCACTCAAGTGAACCCGACGAAGTGTTCTTTTGGCGTCCCAGCAGGAGAACTTCTGGGGTTTCTGGTCTCAGCAAGAGGGATTGAAGCAAATCCCGACAAAATACAAGCTATAGTAACAATGAGGAAGCCAACAAAGTTGAAAGAGATACAGCAGCTAACCGGGCGAGTCGCAGCATTGAGCAGATTCGTCGCCAGGCTAGGAGAAAAAGCGTTACCATTTTACGCTTTGATAAAGCAAGGAGATAAATTCCAATGGAACGAAGAGGCCGATAGAGCTTTCGAGGATTTAAAGCGCAAAATCTCGACACCACCAATTCTGGTGGCGCCAAAGGAAAAGGAACCTCTCCTGCTGTATATTGCAGCCACACCTCAAGTGGTTAGCACGGTGCTAGTTGTCGAAAGAGAAGAAGAAGGAAAAATCCATGGAGTGCAAAGGCCAGTATACTTCGTGAGCGAAGTTCTGTCGCCTTCAAAACAAAGGTACCCTCAGTACCAAAAGCTAGCATATGGAGTGTTCACAACAGCACGAAAATTGCGCCACTATTTTTCGGCACACCCGATCATAGTGGTCAATGAAGCTCCCTTGTCAAATATACTAAACAATCCAGAAGCTACGGGCCGTGTCTCCCTTTGGGGAATAGAACTTTCCCCTCGGGACATCACGTATGAAAAAAGAAAAGCAATCAAGTCGCAAGTTCTGCAGTACTTCATCGCGAGTGGATGGAGCTGCAAAACACAGGACCCCCGGACTTGTCGAGAACATGGACCATGAACTTTGATGGGTCCAAGAGACTAGAAGAGGCCCAAGGCGCGGGAGTAGTACTTATATCACCTGAAGGCGACAAGTTAAAATATGTCCTTCGGATGACGTTCCCTAACGCATCCAATAACGAAGCAGAATATGAAGCTCTCATACACGGGATGAAGATGGCGAAAGCGTGTGGTGCAACTCGACTAAAAATCTTTGGCGACTCACAATTGGTGGCTCAACAAGTTATGAACCAATGTGATGCAGTCAATGATAGCATGATGGCATACAAGGAGGTATACAACGAACTCGAGAAGTTGTTCGATGGATGTGAAGTAAATCATATTAGCAGACTGAGCAACGAAGCCGACGTTCTTGCAAACATCGGGTCGCAATGCTCTTGCGGTTCCGCCGGGTGTATTACGGGAAGAAATAACGAGAGAGATCCACCAAATCGATAAAATCGTAAAAGAAGAAGAAACCCTCGGGGGCTACCAAGGAAGAACAAGAAGAAAAAGAAGATCAGGACCTGATCATGATGATACGATACCATGGATGCAGACGTACATATCATACATCCTCAGGAAGGAAATACCCGATGATCCAGTTGAGGCAAGGCGAGTAATTCGACGCTCCAAAGCTTTCACGGTGATTAAAGGCGACTTGTACAAGCGGAGTATTTCAGGCGTCCTGCAAAGGTGTGTCACACCCGAAGAAGGAAGAATAATTTTGAAGGATGTACACGAAGGAATATGTGGCCACCACGCAAGTAGTCGAGCTATTGCAGCCAAGGTATTTCGAGCAGGATTGTACTGGTTGACAGCAATCGAGGACGCCAAGGAAATAGTAAGAACTTGCGACGCATGTCAAAGGTTCGCCGCAAAACCTCACTCTCCAGCAGCAGAACTAACACCAATACCATTGTCGTGGCCCTTTGCCCAATGGGGACTTGATATGGTGGGCAAGTTACACAAATCCTGGCCAGGAGGAAAGGAGTATATGCTAGTAGCTGTCGATAAATTTACAAAGTGGATAGAAGCAAAGCCGATAAATTCACCAGACGGAGCATCTACAGTAAAATTCATAAAAGGCCTCGTCTTCAGATTTGGAGTGCCCCACAGCATCGTCACAGACAATGGCAGTAACTTCACATCCACCGAATTCAAAGATTATTGCAAAGAAGTGGGTATCAAGTTGCACTTTGCGTCAGTTGCACATCCTCAAACCAATGGGCAAGTCGAGAAAGCCAATGGCATCATCTGCAATGGCATCAAGAAACGTTTGTTGGGACCACTGGAAAAAGCTCGACATACCTGGCCAGAAGAACTACCAAGTGTGTTGTGGAGCATCCGAACAACACCAAATACGGCGACACAGGAGACCCCGTTTTTTCTCGGTCCATGGAGCAGAGGCGATCTTGCCAATAGAAATAGAGCACGACTCCCCCAGAGTCACAGAATATAATGAAGAAACTTCTAAGACAGCGTTGGAAGATGACGTCGACGCACTCGACGAAGCTCGAGATGAAGTACTATCAAGGGTAACCAAATACCAACAGGACTTGAAGAATTACCACAGTCGACGTTTGCGGCCGAGGTCTTTTCAAGTGGGAGACCTAGTTCTTCGTCTCACGCACAAAAGTCATGAAAAACTCGAGTCACCATGGCTTGGCCCTTACATTGTCACGGAAGTAATCGGAGGAGGAGCATACAGGATAAAGGACAAGAAGACAGGGGTGGAGGAGCAAAACCCCTGGAACGTGGCGCAACTCAGGCGGTTCTATGCCTAGAGCCGAAATATAGTCCTTGTAAAACTTCAATGTACTGAAATGCCCGCGAGTTTTCAGACGCACTCTTTTCCTTTTTCGGGGCACCGAGTGGGGCCGGGAAAGGTTTTTAATGAGGCGGGCTCGCGGTGCTGCAATATAATAAAGATAGTGTTCATATAACTTTTCTTTATCGACATGCTCAAAGTCTCCAAACCGACGAATTTCAATATAGTTCATCGAAAAAGAAAAACCTCGCCTTGGTATTAAAATACCTCGTGAGCTAATCAAAATACAAAATAGCACTCAATAAAGAAGCTCGGGGGCTGATACTCGCCATAAATATAATGCCTTGGTTCAAAACCTCGCAATATACAAATACAGTAAAAAGCCACCGAAATACACGTGGGCTATAAAAATATAGAAATATGATGATCGCTTCACAATATAATCAAAGTCATGGGTTACAAAAAAGAGTTATCTACAAAAGGACAATAATTACTCATGATTCAGTATGTCATCAAGGGTAATTCTGTTTTCTTCAGGGGCAGCGCCAAGAAAGTCAGCATAATGACCATCGGCAAAAAAGTCGGCATCCATCCGAAGAAGGTCTTCAATCATCTCTTCGGCTATAGGCGAAATCTTAGCGTTAATTCGGTCGACACCAACTCTTCGACGCCTTACCTTCTCATGAACTTTCGCAACAACTTCGGTCAGGTCAAGCCTCGAGTGGCAAATCTGAAGCATGATAAGGGCAAATCTGGCGCCAGCTACAAGTTGCGCTCTGATAAAATCATGGATCATGTGGGCATCCTTGAATTTCTCCATTAACTCGGGAAGAGTTTTTGGCTGAACGTTCCGAGGAAACATGGAGTTGTAAACCATAAACAGGGTTTTGGTACAAAAATTAAGGAAGTCGCGAGTTTGAGAGACGCGATCCTGAAATCTGACAATCTGGCGAGTCCTCTCTGGGGTAGCCCAAAACAGAGAACCATGGTCAAGAGAAAGGTTAACAAGGAAGTTTGTCCTAGTGTTTACCCTCTCTTCTTCGGCAACAGTATCAGCAAAGGAACCTATTCAAGTAATGAAGCAGAAAAACGTCAAGAAACATAGCATGAAGACGGAAGACATTGGAGGATGAAACAAGCGTACCCGACATATCTGCACTGGCTTCATTCATTAACTCGAGCATGAAATTTTCTCGAGTAGTCGCCTTTTCAGCCTCGGAAGCAGCAACCTCCTTAGCAGCCACGGCCTCGCAAGCTTGCTGAAGTGCAATTTTTTCGGCTTCAGATGACTTATGAGACTTTTCCATCATCACAAGTGTTTGCTTCTTCGCATACTGAAGTTGCTGTCGAAGTTCATCCAGTTCTTGCGACAAGGTATCTTCGACAGGTGCAGAATCAGCAAAAGCTCTCCTCGAGCGAGAAGAAGAAGGCGAAATATTGGAAGGAGCGGGAGACGGAGTATAGTTATCAAATATCAACTGAAATTTAGACAAGACAACATCAAACAACAAGCAAAGATAGAGTTTTCATTAATCTCTCGGAATAATTACAAAGGCATTACAGTGGAGCTAAGGAAGTACGTGTCGCCAAACGACTACTTTGGCGTCAAGAGCAAAAGAAACATAGAAAGAAACATAAAGGGGCATGCAACTAGACCTCCGGCCTTGATGAGCTAGGAGTCGACGCTGGTCTGATCCCGAGATAGGCCAAGATCTTCTTCGTGTTAGGCTTGGCTGCCTTAATCAGCGACCTCCATCTTGATTGCTCTATTTGCTCGGTGTCGCCAACTTTCGTCCAATCAACAGCCTATTGACTGTCAGCAACCAAAGCGACAGTGCTTTCGACGGCAATTTTCATATTTTCTTGGCGCATCTTCAGTCCAAGGTCTTCTGGTGAATTGAACATCTTGGCAAGGTTAAGGAAAGTCGAGGGCTCCTCTTTCTTCGGGAAGAAGTAGGGGAACAACGCCGACAATCCTGCATTAGCATTTGCCACGCCTTCACGAATTTCGGACCCATGCAGCTCCAGATAGGAAAGTGCGTCAAGGAGAGGGTCATCGACAGGATTCGCCAGATCAAAATCTTGGTTTGTTTGGTCTGTCAAGGAAACAAAGCATTGGTCAAACAACAAGAAACAACGGCTCTCATAAAAATAGAAGGGATCAATGATATTACTGAAAGTGCGTCGACTTTGTGATTTTAGGCGCTTGAGGATCCCTTGTTCACGAGAAGCTTGTGCAGCTTTGTGCTCGTTTAAGGCATATGCAGTATCCTCAAGTTTTTTCTGCAGTTCCTCGACACTAGCAGCTTTTGCTTTGGCTTCATCGGCCTCGGCTTTGGCTTCGCTAGCAACAAGTTCGGCTTTCTTGCGAGCCGCCTCACTTTGCTCAAGTTTCTGAGCAAGTGCGTCGGCACGTTTGTTGGCCTCTGCAAGTTTCTCTGACGAGATATAAAAAAAAGAGAGAAGAAAGATCAAAAATCACGACAAGCAACAGGTGCAAAAAGTCAAGGAAAAATGGCAAGCATAAAAGTTGTTACCTTCGGCTCTGCTAGCATATTCACGGTACCCAATAAATTGGGATCCGATGCGGAGAAGCTCTTTGATCATGGGCTGTCAAAGAAGAACACAGCAAGAGAAACATCGGCATGAAAAAGAGAGTAAAGGCACGAAAAAGCAAAATAGGGGAAATATAGATATCGACAAACTTACATCATCTAAGAGCAGAGTCGACGAGCTGCCCAATTGAGGGGCAGGTTCAACAAACGTTTCAATCCTTGTCCTTTTTGGTGAAGGAGCAAGGGGGCTTGCTGGCGGAGTTGCAGTGACGACGTTTTGTTGAGGAGGCGAAGATTCTTCTCCTTCAACTAGCGTGTCTGAAGCAAGTACAGTATATGACGTGCTTGTCCGAGGAGCTACGTCAACAGTTGGTACTTCTTCCTCGTCATCACTGTTGATCAAAAATCGGCAGCATAAAAAGCAAGACAAGATAAATATTTTGAGTACAAACATAGGAAGAAATAAAGACGACTTACGAGCTGACGAGGGATCCAAGATAAGGATCGTAAGCTGCCTTCTGATGTGAAGGATCAACTTCTTCGGCTTTGGAAGTGCCGGAATCTTCGACATCATTCCTTTTACTTTTGCCTTTTGGGGAGACAGCAGGAGGAGGAGATTGTGCCGATAAAGTATCTTCGGAATTACCTGCAGATTTTCGAGAATCCACGGGTTCGTTCACAAAAGATGGAGCTTCCTGATTGTCATCTGTGATAATGGCCCTTTCTTCGACTTCTCCATCCTCAGGAAGAGGAGGAAGGGAAGCCATAGTAGGATGGTTCTGCAAAAAATAGCGACAAAAGGAAAATTAGGGAAATATCAATACAATGAGATGCAGGGAAAGTTCGGAACAAGACAGAAACTCGAGAAGACAACATACCTCGGGGAGAGGATTGGCGGAACTGTATGGTACCACGCGACAAGAGGAGGGAATAGGATCCTTCTTGGCCAGGCGAGAAACTCTTCGAATCAATTTTTCCAAGTCTTTTGCAGAAAGATCACTGGAGATTCTATTGGCGTCATTTTCACCAGAATACGTCCAAAGGGGATTTTTGCGAGCCTGAAGAGGCTGCACTCTAATCCTAAGGAAGTAGGCAATGATTTGAACACCGGATAGTTCTTTGCCTCGAGTATTTTGAAGCTGATGAATACGAGACATAAGAGCTTCTGTCGCCTTTTTCTCTTCTTCGGAAGCTTCAACACGTCCCAGAACGGGCGGCGCTGAATTACGCACTTCCGTCGAAAGGGATTATGTTGTGTTCCACAGTAGTTGGCGCTTTCTTTGTGAATGTAGAGCCACCTTTTGCGCCATCCTTGGACGAGAATCGGGAAATTTGACGTCGAAGTAATCGACATCAGTTCGGACACAGATAACAACGCCGCCTATGTTATAGGTGGCGTTGTGGGAGCCATTGCGGCGGAGGCAGAAAATGCGTTTCCACAGAATCCAATTAGGAGGGATTCCGAGGAAGCATTCGCAAAGTGTGATAAAAATGGAAATGTGAAGGATGGAATTGGGGGTCAACTGGTGCAGTTGAATCCCGTAAACAAAAAGAAGGCCGCGGAGGAAATCGTGAATTGGGGCCGAAAGGCCGCGGATGAGGTGATCAACGAAACTAACCCGGTACTCCATTGGAGGGTTGGGGTAGCTTTCTTATTTGGGAAAGCGGATGGCGTCTTCCTTCTTCATGAGGCCAAGCCTCTTGAGTGTTGACGTCCTGGTTGGAGATTTTGGATCTCTCCCACTCAAGATCTTCGGCGGCCATCTTGGATTACGGAGTCCGTGGCGAGTGAGTCGCGCACGCCGTGGCATCAACGGCAATGGGCAAAGCAATGTTCGTGAGTGCGGAAAATCGTAGAGAGTTGGGCGCAGGGGAAGCTTTTGCGAAAAGGAACAGATGTGCGGCGCAAGCGAGGGAGTGAACGGAGGTTGAAGAAAGGTTTATATAAGAATCGGGTGAAGCAATGCACCGTTGGATGAAGAAATCGTGTGGTGACAACAAATCTTCTAGATAAAAGGGTAAAAAGGTATTTTTACTAAGATAAGCGTTACCGTACGTGCGCCAGGAAAAGCGGAGGACGTGTGTCCCCCACTTGCACGACGTGTCAACGTGGTAGAAGCAATGGACCCACAGGGCAGAAAAATCACGACTATTCAATAGCGATGAAGTAAAACTGATTAAGGGAAGCATGCCGACAAGAAAATAAAAGAAGATTGGCGACAGGAGGAGTTATGTGAATACTTCGGGAGCCTTTGATCAAATACAAGTTTTTGCCCAAATGCTCGGGGGCTACTTCGACAAAAAGTAAAATTTCGAGTATGGCAGTATAGAAAATGCGGGAGCCTACAACCAAGCACAAGTCCTTGGCTGTAGCCTCGGGGGCTACTCCCATCGGGAGCGCTGTTCACGCACCCGAGAGATAAAAAGAAGATCATATTGGAACATAATGACAATATAGTGACAAGGTGGACTAAAATGTTGAGCCTACAACCAAGCACAAGTTCTTGGCTGTAGCCTCGGGGGCTACTCCCATCGGGAACGCTGTTCGCGTACCCGATGAAGTTCAAAAATAAAAGATAGAAAAGCAAGAGAGTATATTTCGAGTTATAACTAACTCTACATATACTCCCATCGGGAGAGCAATATAAGTCATATTTGACTCGATAAAATGTGCCAGTCCAACAGCGGAAAAGCACTCGACAATATATTCTCGTAACGCCAAAGTTGCGATCAATTTACGAATGCCGCAAATTTGCGAAGGTAAGACCCCAGATCCGTTATCGCCGGGCGTGGCATCGCCAAAGACTCGCGCTCACATTTTTATCCGTATCAACAGATACGAAGAAAAATCCTAACGGACGCGTTAGGTACTCGATAAATTTGACTGGGACTCGACAGAATGGTAAGACCTTAAGCGGCACCTGTCGAAGTTTACACCAGTATCCCGAGATCATGTCCAGGGACGTGATCTTGAAGTAGGTTTATGCGGTTTGCCACTAGAGCAGTTAACTAGTACCTGATCCGTTAGATGAACTAGCCCCAACTACCATTATCCCTGTACAATATAGAATTTTATGTGAAGAAGTATAAAAAGGTTAAAGCTTTCGAATAAAAATAAACAGTGGAGATTTTCCCTGACTCTACGATTCAAGCAAAATCTCGGGGGCTACTGACATAGGCATCCCAAATGGGCCTGCCGAAGATAGTACCCGGGGTTTACTGAAGGCCCACTACCCGAAGAATAAGAAGATTCGAGAGCCCAAGATATATTAAGGAAAGTTAAGAGTTGTAATAGGAAGTGTTATTTGTAATCTGGCGGGATGAGTTAGAAACCGTCCCGGACTCTGTAACTTGTATCGCACGAACCCCTCGGCTCCACCTCCTATATAAAGGGGGAGTCGAGGGACGAAGAAAGGATCGAATCATTATCTGCAAACCCTAGTTTTCATAATCGTCGAGTACTTTTCGGCTGAAACCTTCGAGATCTACTTGCCCTCTACTTCTAACTAAACCCTAGCCTACAATCCATAGGCATTGACAAGTCGATACCTTGTCACCGGCCAAGGTGGTGCCCTGATGGACTCAGCCGTTCCCAAAAGCGCAGGGTTCAGCGATTGCGCGGCCTGGAGGAAGCCGAAAGGTTATACTTGCATACGTTAAGGAAGGCACGACCTGATCTGGCTGCGAAAGTTCAGCGAACCCTGGACGAAGAGGGTCGTCCACGGAAAATGGAGTGGCGTCCCAAGCAAAGGAAAGCCGACGATGAAACATCGGCTGGTACAAACATGGTGCTCGTCCTTCCGACGAAGCTTAGTGCTCCACGATTACACGATGCACTCAAGGTGGACGACAGCAAGCGCATCAACATGATAAAGTCAGAGGTTGGGCTGGTTTTATCCTCCAGCCTGACCGAGTAGCAAGAACAAACCGATGAGCAAACGGGGCGAGGCTGATCTTTGTGATCGGCCCCAGAAATCTATGAAGGGGCATTACAGAACCTTCAGTCAGCGCTCCAACCAACATGGAGGCCGATTCTAGTAATCGGCCAAAATTATCTTCACCACATGTTCGGCTTGTGTTCAGCATCGATCTACTGGGCAGCGGCCACGTCGGCAGATGAAAGTCAGCACGAATCCTTGCGGAGCCGACGTGCAAGTGCAGTGCCCTGGCTAACCATAAAAGCCAATATCTGCAGTCACCTGGCAGATTCGGCTCGGGGGGCATATAGTCAGATGAACATGTGCAGTAAACATGTGTACAATGAAACATTGGGGGCCGATGGGAAAAATCGGCCAGTAAAAAAAAATTCATAACAGACAGCTGATGCAAGGGCATCGACTTTAGAATTGAGAAGCAGCCGATGCGCAGCCATCGACTCTAGTACAGTTACACAAGACCAAGACCCACTGGCTATATGCTCAAAGTTCACATCAACATTGACGTTCAGTGGAATAAAACTGATCAACGATCTGTGCATCCTCGCCGGCATTCTCGCCTTGATTAAGGCTCGGGGGGCAGCTAACTTGGTAGATGTTCTGTTTGGGAGCCGATTGGAGTCGCATCGATTGACCCTGCATCGTGATCTTCTCTGAAAGCAGTTCAGGTGTTGCGAAGGAAAACTGCTAAAGCTACGGAGAGGAACCGGAAAAGGAGGCCGTCGGCTTTACAGGTTTTGGACCGTCCTGTCGCTGCAAGAAAAGGAAAGGGACTGGATTCTCAAAATAGCCGATGAGTAGTCATCGGCTAAGGGATTGCGAAAAATTATGGTCGGATATCAAATCGCAGCCTGAATTTGAGAAGTGCTTGACTGATGGGCTGATCGACATGTGAGTCCGGCTTCACGGGCGTCCAAACGAAAAGGAATCCGATACGTTGCTATCGGTCTTGGCATGACAGGCGGAAGGAATGGAATTGGATTAATTGAAAGATGAATTGAAAGAACAATTTTCATTAATTCAAAGGAGCAGCTTTACAGGAAAGAGCCGATGGCTCTCAAAAGAGGGATCTGGTGCCTAGTGCACTGCTACTACTAGTCCTATTCTACTAGTCGTCGATGTCCTCGTCATCACCACCGTCGATGTCGTCGGTGCTGCTCCCAGGAAGCTCCTCGTCGCTGCTGCCCCAGCCCTTGGCCGGAGCCTCGTCTTCCTCGTCATCATCATCATCCTCGCTGTCCGCCCAGGAGCGGAAGCGCTTGGTCGGCGGATACCCGATGGAGGAGGAGGATTCATCCTCCTCCTCTTCCTCCTCGTCATCATCATCGTCTTCGCTGTCCGCCCAAGCGCGGAATCGCTTGGCCGGCAGAAGCTTAGCGGGGGAAGAGGGGCCGCCCTCCTCTTTTTCTTCTTCTTCCTCTACTTCTTCCCCCTTCCCATCGGGGGAGGTGGGGTTCGCCCAGGGATGGAGGTCGTCTTCACTTTCGCTTATCAGCTCCCCATCGATGAGGAACTTGAGGTCCTCTTCCCCATCGGTCAGAGGCATGTTGCCCTCTGGCGCGTGATCAGAGTTCCACTCCGGCTCGCTCGAAGAGAAGGATTGGAGGGAGAGGCCGGAGGAGACAGAGGAAGAGGAAGACATCGCTACAGGGGAAGAGGGTTTTTGGGTGCCGATAGCTGGAACAGAGGAAGGGGATGAAGAGGGCTAATCAATCGGCACGGTTAAACAATGAGAAGCCTGGTGGAAATTTAATGCCATTGCAGTTTCCGAGGAAGTGATGCCAAAGCTATCGAATTTTGCAGAAGCTGAAAAGACAGGGCATCATGATGAAGAATACTGCGACAGGTCTGCTCTGCCACGACATGACCCTTCGAAGGAAAAATAGAGTGGTTTTGAAATTATCATTGCCAAAACCAGGGGGCATGTGTTATCACCAGATTTTGGCCAAATCAGGAAGTGGGCCGTAAGAGAGATGGGCTTGGAAGATCACACGTGGAAGATCTCTGAAGCGGCCTTGCGTGAAGAGTTTGGGCTAGACTGCCCATGTATCTTTAATTATAGTAGATTGTGGTCTTAGATTAAAAGTTAGAGTTTGTATCGTGCACGGTGGGGATTATTCCCACGTTAGAAAGTCCCCTGGACTATAAATATGTATCTAGGGTTTATGGAATAAACAACAACCAACGTTCAACCAACCAAATCAATCTTGGCGCATCGCCAACTCCTTCGTCTCGAGGGTTTCTACCGGTAAGCAACATGCTGCCTAGATCGCATCTTGCGATCTAGGCAGCACAAGCTCCACGTTGTTCATGCGTTGCTCGTACTGAAGCCTTTTTAATGGCGAGCAACGTAGTTATCATAGATGTGTTAGGGTTAGCATAGTTCTTCGTGTAACATGCTATCGTAGTGCAACCCTCGCATGTCTAGCCGCCCTTACACCTATCTTAGGTGTAGGGGCGGCACCCCGCTTGATCATTATTTAGTAGATCCGATCCGTTACGGTTGTTCCTTGTTCATCAAGGATTAGTTTAATATCTGCAATAGTTAGGCCTTACAAAGGGCGGGAGGATCCAGCGGCACGTAGGGTGCCGTTTGCTAGTCCTAGACAGGATGTTCCGGGGATCAACCTCGTGTTGGTTTTTAGGCCTTGTCTAGGATCGGCTTACGATCACCGTGCGTGGCCGCGAGGCCCAATCCTGAGTAGGATGATCTGATTATGCGGTGAAAACCCTAAATCGTCGTAGATCTCATTAGCTTTATCTTGATCAAGCAGGACCACCATATATTTGTGCACCCCGTACGAATCATGGGTGGATCGGCTCCTTGAGCCGATTCACAGGATAACCTGAGAGCCGATCGAGGCTCGTATTTAATGTTTACATGTATGCCATGCAGGAAACTAAGCGAGGCATCTCCATCACCTTCCTGGCCAGGTATATGTCAGGTGGCACGCCCTTGCAATCAGCATCGGACGTGTGACCAGAAGGCTTTGCGGGCCGTCGCTCGGAGGGACCTCGGCCAGCCGCAGCCCTAGGTTGTTCCCGGCTCTACGGTGTTGCCCGTCGCTGCCCGCCGGTGGGTTTCAGACGTCAACACTTAGAGGTTAGGCCCGACCCACGTAACTAATGGACCAGCCCAGCTATATAGTTGACCGGTCAAACTAAGTCAGCTGGCCCGGCCTGCAAACTTAATGGGCCGGCCCGCTTAAGACGTGGCAGGCCTCGTGTGGGCCTACCATCTACCACGGGGTTTCAGCCGGTTAACGCTGTTAACTGCCAGTTAACGGCGTCTGCCACGTGTCAGTTTGCATGACGTCAGCAGTCAACGGGCTCCCGAAAACATTTCTGCAACGGTCCGATTTTCCGTGGCGGAAGGGCGCCCAAGCGCGACGGACCGAAAAAACCGTCGTAGGACTTTGCCTGACGCACTTTAGACAACAGAACCCATATCGTCGGGTTAGGCCCATGGCGACGAAAAATACCCCTTAGCGGACGATTTTGAGACGTTGTCTATCAGAACTTTTCTTGTAGTGTCTTTGAATCAACAATGTGAGGTTTACTAAAAGTTTGCAATAGGACTTAATCATTTCTTGATTCTTTAACAATACGGTACCAATCCGTAAAGTTTCTTGTCAGATTTTAACAGTATTTCTATCTCAATAACAAGACTAGCGCATGGTAGAAAACGGATGCCAATACTACAAAATTAATTCAAAAAACTACTCAGACTATGTTCATGATAATTAGTTCATGTTTTAATCTAATTACTAATGAACTCCCACTTAATACAACATCCCTCATAGTTGTTAAGTGGTACACGATCCAAATCGACTACACCAAAACCGATCATCATGTGAGATGATGTAGCTTCAATGGTGAACATCAACATGTTGATCATATCATTCATATGACTCGTGTTCAACCTTTCGGTTTCCGTTGTCCCGAGGCCATGTCTGTACATGCTAGGCTCGTCAAGCAAACCCTAGTATTCCGCGTGTGCAACATGGCTTACACCCGTTGTATGTGAACGTTGAGTCTATCACATCTGATCATCACGAGATGCTTCGAAACGACGAACTGTGCAACGGTGCATACGAGGGGAGAACACTTTATTATCTTGATATTAATGTGAGGGATCATCTTATAATGCTACCGTCACGATCTAAGCAAAATAAGATGCATAAAGGATTAACATCACATGCAATTCATATGTGATATGATATGGCCCTTTAGTCTTTGCGCCTTCGATCTTCATCTCCAAAGCACGGACATGATCTCCATCATCAACGGGCATGATCTCCATCATCGTCGGCATAGCGTCAAGGTCCATGGCGCCGTCTTCATGGTTGTTCACCTCATGTAGCAACTATTACAACTACTTTGAAATACTACTCAACATGAAATTTAAAGACAACCATAAGGCTCCTACCGGTTGCCACAATACAATAATGATCATCTCATACATATTCATCATCACATTATGGCCATATCACATCACCAAACCCTGCAAAAACAAGTTAGACGTCTCTAATTTGGTTTGCATATTTTACGTGGTTTAGGGTTTTCGAGTAAGATCTAATCTACCTACGAACATGAACCACAACGGTGATACTAGTGTTGTCAATAGAAGGAGTAAATTGAATCTTCACTATGGTGGGAGAGACAGACACCTGCAAAGCCACTTATGCAATACAAGTTGCATGTCGAACGTGGAGCAAGTCTCATGAACGCGGTCATGTAAAGTTAGCCCGAGCCGCTTCATCCCACCATGCCACAAAGATGCAAAGTACTCGAACTAAAGACAACATAAGCATCAACGCCCACAAAACAATTGTGTTCTACTCGTGCAACCATCTATGCATAGACACGGCTCTGATACCACTGTAGGGATTCGTTGCATAGAAAACAAAAATTTTCCTACCGCGAGAACGCAATCCAAGCCAAGATGCAATCTAGAAGACGGGAGCAACGAGGGGATGATCGAGACTCACCCTTGAAGATTTCCAAAGCCTACAAGAGTAGGCTCTTGTTGCTGCGGTAGATGATCACTTGACGCTTGCAAAAGCGCGTAGAAGATCTTGATCACGGTGCCACAATCGGGCAGCACCTCCGTACTCGGTCACACGTTCGGTGTTGATGAAGACGACGTCCTTCTCCCCGTTCCAGCGGGCAGCGGAAGTAGTAGATCCTCCTCGGAATCTCGGCAGCACGACGGCGTGGTGGCGGTGGTGGTGGAGATCTCCGACAGAGCTTCGCCTAAGCTATGTGGGAGAGAGACGTAGGAGGGAACCGCTAGGGTTTGGGAGAGGGGGCGCTGGCTAGGGCAGCCATGAGGGGGGTGCGGCCATGGTGGCAAGGGTGTCGCCGGCCAGCCCCTCTCCTCCCCTCTTTATTTAGGTGGAAGCCCCAAGGTTTAGGTCAAAGTGTCCGAATAAGACCCCAACAAAAACCTTCCATGTGATCAAACCTAGGGGGAGTGGGACTCCCCCCTTTCCTTGGTGGGGTGGCCGGCCACCATGGTGGGGAGTCCACTTGGGATTCCTCCTCCCTTAGGCTGGCTGGCCAAGGTGGGTGGAGTTCCTCTGGGACTCCACCTTCCATGCCGATTTCTTCCGGACTCTTCTAGAACCTTCCTGGAAAAATACCGGATCATTTTCAAACCTAGAAAATGACTTCCTATATATGAATCTTATTCTCCGGACCATTCCGGAACTCCTCGTGATGTCCTGGATCCCATCCGAGACTCCGAACAAAACTTCGAACTCCATTCCATATTCCATATCTACTTAAACGATATCAAACCTTAAGTGTGTCACCCTACGGTTCGCGAACTATGTAGACATGATTGAGACTTCTCTCCGACCAATAACCAATAGCGGGATCTGGAGATCCTTAAAGGCTCCCACATATTCAACGATGACTTTAGTGATCGAATGAACCATTCACATACGATACCAATTCCCTTTGTCACACGATATTTTACTTATCCGAGGTTTGATCATCGGTATCACTCTATACCTTGTTCAACCTCGTCTCCTGACAAGTTCTCTTTACTCGTACCGTGGTATGTGGTCTCTTATGAACTTATTCATATGCTTGCAAGACATTAGACGACATTCCACCGAGAGGGCCCACAGTAAATCTATCCGTCATCGGGATGGACAAATCCCACTGTTGATCCATATGCCTCAACTCATACTTTCCGGATACTTAATCCCACCTTTATAACCACCCATTTACGCAGTGGCATTTGATGTAATCAAAGTACCTTTCCGGTATAAGTGATTTACATGATCTCATGGTCATAAGGACTAGGTAACTATGTATCGAAAGCTTATAGCAAATAACTTAATGACGTGATCTTATGCTACGCTTAATTGGGTGTGTCCATTACATCATTCATATAATGACATAACCTTGTTATTAATAACATCCAATGTTCATGATCACGAAACCATGATCATCTATTAATCAACAAGCTAGTTATACAAGAGGCTTACTAGGGACTCTTTGTTGTTCACATAACACACATGTATCAATGTTTCGGTTAATACAATTATAGCATGGTATGTAAACATTACCATAAACACAAAGATATATTATAATAACTGTAGGATAACGTTGCATAGAAAACAAAATTTTTCCTACCGCGAACACGCAATCCAAGCCAAGATGCAATCTAGAAGATGGGAGCAATGAGGGGATGATCAAGACTAACCCTTGAAGAGATTCCAAAGCCTATAAGAGTAGGCTCTTATTGCTGCGGTAGACGATCACTTGCCGCTTGCAAAAGCGCGTAGAAGATCTTGATCACGATCGCTTCCGGCGCCACGAACGGGCAGCACCTCCGTACTCGGTCACACGTTCGGTTGTTGATGAAGACGACGTCCACCTCCCCGTTCCAGCGGGCAGCGGAAGTAGTAGCTCCTCTTGAATCCGACAGCACGACGGCGTGGTGTCGGTGGTGGTGGAGAAATCCGGCGGAGCTTCGCTTAAGCGTGCGGGATGTGGTGGAGGAGAGAGACCGCTAGGGTTTGGGGAGAGAGGGGGTTGGGCGCCGGCCCTCTAAGGGGTGCGGCCAAGGCTGAGGTTTGAAGTGTTCAGCCCCCTCTCTATGCCCCTCATTATATAGGTGGAAGCCCCAAGAGTTCTAGTCCAAGTCTTCGAATAAGACCCCAACACTAAAACCTCCCATATGTGGGAAACCTACTCAAGGAGGGAGTCCCACCCAAGGTGGGATTCCCACCTTTCCTTGAGGTGGGTTGGCCGGCCACCCTAGGGGAGTCCACCTTGGACTCCTCCCCTTTAGGGTTGGCTGGTCATGCAAGTGGAGTCTCTTTGGGACTCCACTTTCCAAAGTGTCATTCTTCCGGACTTTTCTAGAACCTTCTAGAACCTGCCATAAATGCACCGGATCATTTCCAAACTTGGAATATGACTTCCTATATATGAATCTTATTCTCCGGACCATTCCGGAACTCCTCGTGATGTCCGGGATCTCATCCGGGACTCCGAACAAATATTCGAACTCCATTCCATATTCAAGTTCTACCATTTCAACATCCAACTTTAAGTGTGTCACCCTACGGTTCGTGAACTATGCGGACATGGTTGAGTACTCACTCTGGCCAATAACCAATAGCGGGATCTGGAGATCCATAATGGCTCCCACATATTCAATGATGACTTCAGTGATCGAATGAACCATTCACATACGATACCAATTCCCTTTGTCACGCGATATTTTACTTGTCCGAGGTTTGATCATCGGTATCACTCTATACCTTGTTCAACCTCTTCTCCTGACAAGTACTCTTTACTCGTACCGTGGTATGTGGTCTCTTATGAACTTATTCATATGCTTGCAAGACATTAGACGACATTCCACCGAGAGGGCCCAGAGTATATCTATCCGTCATCGGGATGGACAAATCCCACTGTTGATCCATATGCCTCAACTCATACTTTCCGGATACTTAATCCCACCTTTATAACCACCCATTTACGCAGTGGCGTTTGATGTAATCAAAGTACCTTTCCGGTATAAGTGATTTACATGATCTCATGGTCATAAGGACTAGGTAACTATGTATCGAAAGCTTATAGCAAATAACTTAATGACGAGATCTTATGCTACGCTTAAATGGGTGTGTCCATTACATCATTCATATAATGATATAACCTTGTTATTAATAACATCCAATGTTCATGATTATGAAACTAATCATCCATTAATCAACAAGCTAGTTTAAGAGGCATACTAGGGACTTCTTGTTGTCTACATATCACACATGTACTAATGTTTCGGTTAATACAATTATAGCATGATATATAAACATTTATCATAAACATAAAGATATAAATAATAACCACTTTATTATTGCCTCTAGGGCATATCTCTTTCAGTCTCCCACTTGCACTAGAGTCAATAATCTAGTTTACATTTGTAAAGATATAACACCTTGGCCTTATGGTGCTTTATCATGTATTGCTCACGGGAGAGGTTTTTAGTCAACGGATCTGACATGTTCAGAAACGTATGTATTTTGTAATTCATTTGCGTCTCAACGCATCACTCATTTCCAAATGAGTCGGTCATTTAAATATGTTTGGTCTTCTGGTGGAACCTTAATTCCGCGGTCTGAAATATGTCACTAATATTGTTACACACAATATAGCTTCAAAGTTCTGACTCTGTCGGAACTACACCAAGTTCTCAAAGAACCTCTTGACTTAACATCCTTTGTCATTGTCAAAACAATGACATACTCTGCCTTCTTTTGTAGAATCCATCACAATATTTAGAACTCTTCTAAATCTAGCATAGACTACTTCTAGCTCATTGTGCTACCTTTTAAACAACACTTAGTCTAATTTGAGATTGAAATTATATTTTATATGTGACAAAAACAATATTGGTGTAACACCTTACAGCGATTTGTTTGTCATTTCTTCATACAAAAATATATATATATATCCTTAGTTCTTCTAAAGTACTCAAGGATATTCTTACTGTCGTCTAATGATCATCATATGAATCATTCTGGTATATGCTCATAACACTTTATAGCACATGATATCTGATTGTGTACATATTATTCGTGATCTATAATCACTCATGTGTTTTTACTCATTGAGTGTCAGATACACTCAAGTCTTGTTAAACCTTCACATGACAAGAACATTTTCTTAATATTTCTATATTGAACTATTTCAATATCCATCATATGTACTTTGACTTAAACTTATTTATGTGTTTCAATCTATCTTCATAGATCTTGACACTAAATTTGTTTCAGTCATTATCTTTTCATTGAAGTTAATTTCTCAATGAAAACCTTTTAATCAAGTATATAATTACATCATTTATAACCAACTATATGTCATCTACATAAGTATTATAAATATATCTCAGCGCTCCCACTTAATTTCTTGTAAACGCAAGCCTCTTCATCGTCTCTGATGAAATCAAAAACTCTTTGACTATTTCATCTGGTGAAGATTCCAACTCCGTAATACTCACTTCATCCAATTGAAGTTCGTATACCTATCTAGTATTCTACGGACTAGCAAAACAATTGGTTGTATCTTGTATACATACTTCTGTTAAGTAGTGTATTTTGCCATCCTACTATCATATCTCATAAAAGAAATATGTAGTGATTACTAGAATAATCCACATAGACTATAAGCATTGCTACGGAAGATCTAATCTTATCGTAGTCAACTCTTTGAACTTTGTCGTAAACAATTTTTCGACAAGTCGAGCTTCTTTAATGATATTTCATCCAAGTCTATAGATCCATTTACTTTCAAAAAAGTATTCATCTATTATGGATTTCATGGCGTATGGCCATTTTAACGGAGTCAGGGCCCATCATAACTTCTTTGTTTGTAGTTGGTTTATCATTGTTTCAAAATCAATCCTTTGTCCACAAATCATTTATTTGATCACAAAGTAAACCATACCTACAAGGTTCAATATGTACTTCGATCTCCATGGCTAAAACACTTTGTAGTCATGGGAGCCATGATCGTCGTGGCCGCTTCGAAAACCAATTCCGATGCTGCGCTACTCTGATCATTATGCTCAGGTTCATAAACCTTATCAAATTATATTGTCCTCCCACTCAAATACTTTACTAGAAACAATTTCTTGGAAATAAGAAACATTGACAAACACTTTTGTCTTTGTCTCCATAGTGGGAAGAATTCCCAATTAATTCTCTGGGATAACCAACAAAGACATTCATCCGATTTTGGTTGTTAACTTTTAGACCAAAATTTAAAGAAAGGACTATTAGGGTTTATACCCATGCCATAACTCGTATGGTGTCATTTCTACGGATCATGATGATGCTCTATTCAGTGTAAAAGCGGTAGTCACTAAAGCATAATCCACAAAAAATATAATGGCGTCATGATATTTTATCTCATCATCAATCCAACAAGGCTTGGATACATCTCTCGGATACTATATCATCATTATGATGCTCCAAGAAATGTGAGTTGTAGAACAATTTCATGACTCTCTTAGATGTTCGCTAAAACTCGTAATTCAAATATTTTCACCATGATCCAATCATAGATATTTGACTTTTCTATTACGATGATTTCCACTTCATGTTGAAATTTATTTGAACCTATTCAAATATTTCAAACTTCTTCCTTATCGAATATATCCACATATATATACTCAATTCATTGTTGAAAGTTTTCATGAAGTAGAAGAATCTCCCGCACACAACTATGCTCAGTGAACCATATACATCATTATGTATTTTTCCACTAAGTTTGTTACCCGTTCAACTCTTGGCCTATGAACGGTATTTTAATCATTCTCTTTAGAAAAGATTTGCAAGTGCCAAATGATTCAAAAATCAAATGACTCCAAAAATCCATTTGCATGGAGTTCCTTCATGCGTTCCTTTCTAACATGACTTAATATGGCGGTTCCACAAATAAGTGGAATTCAAATCATTTGCCTTATGGCATTTTAGCGTCAGTGTTATGTATGTGTGTTTCACCATTAAGATTTATAATAACTTATCCATTGTACATGGAGTAATGTCATTATTTGAACAACTCATTGTTTTCATTTGACCAGAGCAAAATAACAATTATTAAGTTCTTTATTATAAATTCTAAGGGCCAGATAGAATGCCAACGACGAACATAATAACACTTTATTTTGTTCCAGACGTGCATTTCTATCATATTCCTTGTCAGTCACTTAGGCCATTGTATTCTTGTATTGCGTTGTTTTGTATGACACTTCATACCAACCAATATAGTACTAATACCCAAGAATTTCATAGTGTGACCTAACTAGGAATACAACCATAACATGTATATCATTTATATACACCTGAGCTAGACTTTCTAGTCTTTTCTTTTCTTTTTGCCAAAAAATCTTTTGTAGTTTCTCTTTTAGCTTTCCTCATTATTCAGAAAAACACTTCAACATCAATAACTTCTAGGTTTGTTGGTCTAATACCAATAACCTTGAGGTTCTTACTTTGAAGTTGATCATCATATGACAAGTGTTCTATTAGTAACTTTGTAATATGATGAACAATTTCACTCATAATTTTATCCATCAATTCATGACAACTTTCTGAGACCATGTCTGTACATGCTAGGCTCATAAAGTTTAACCTTAGTATTCGCATGTGCAAATCTGGCTTGCACCCGTTGTATGCACACGTAGAATCTATCACACCCGATCATCACGTGATGCTTCGATACGACGAGTCTTAGCAACGGTGCATACTAAGGATGATAACTTCATGGATATGCGAATATCGTTAGTGCCCCAATAGTTGGAGGATTGTGACGCCTGGCGTCTTCAACCTTCATACATTCCCATAAAACTTATGAGTTTATGTAGTCTCACCAAAATATATTCTATTATCTTGCAATAAGGTCTTAGATATCATATATATCTCATACCTTGATTATTTCTGAAAACTAAATTTTCAGCTCCTTACTTTTCAAACAAATTTGAACTTCAAGTTTGACGGAGACAAGATAACTTTAGGTACTAATTGAAACCTTAGCTCTTTGAACAATGTGAGGTTTACTAAAAGTTTGCAATAGGACTTAATCAATTCTTGATTCTTTAACAATACGGTACCAATCCGTAAAGTTACTTGTCAGATTTTAACAGTATTTCTATCTCAATTACAAGACTTAGCGCATGATAGAAAACGGATGCCAATACTACAAAATTAATTCAAAATACTACTCAGACTATGTTTATGAAAATTAGTTCATGTTTTAATCTAATTACTAATGAACTCCCACTTAATACAACATCCCTCATAGTTGTTAAGTGGTACACGATCCACATCCACTACACCAAAACCGATCATCACGTGAGATGATGTAGCTTCAATGGTGAACATCAACATGTTGATCATATCATCCATATGACTCGTGTTCAACCTTTCGGTTTTCGTTGTCCCGAGGCCATGTCTGTACATGCTAGGCTCGTCAAGCAAACCCAAGTATTCCGCGTGTGCAACATGGCTTACACCCGTTGTATATGAACGTTGAGTCTATCACATCCGATCATCACGAGATGCTTCGAAACGACGAACCTTGGCAACGGTGCATACGAGGGGAGAACACTTTATTATCTTGATATTAATGTGAGGGATCATCTTATAATGCTACCGTCGCGATCTAAGCAAAATAAGATGCATAAAGGATTAACATCACATGCAATTCATATGTGATATGATATGGCCCTTTTGTCTTTGCGCCTTTGATCTTCATCTCCAAAGCACGAACATGATCTTCATCATCAACGGGCATGATCTCCATCATCGTCGGCGTAGCGTCAAGGTTTATGGCGCCGTCTTCATGGTTGTTCACCTCATGTAGCAACTATTACAACTACTTTGAAATACTACTCAACATGAAATTTAAAGACAACCATAAGGCTCCTGTGTTGCCACAATACAATAATGATCATCTCATACATATTCATCATCACATTATGGCCATATCACATCACCAAACCCTGCAAAAACAAGTTAGACGTCTCTAATTTGGTTTGCATATTTTACGTGGTTTAGGGTTTTCGAGTAAGATCTAATCTACCTACGAACATGAACCACAACGGTGATACTAATGTTGTCAATAGAAGAGTAAATTGAATCTTCACTATAGTAGGAGAGACAGACACCCGCAAAGCCTCTTATGCAATACAAGTTGCATGTCGAACGAGGAACAAGTCTCATGAACGCGGTCATGTAAAGTTAGTCCGAGCCACTTCATCCCACTATGCCACAAAGATGCAAAGTACTCAAACTAAAGATAACAAGAGAATCAACGCCCACAAAACCATTGTGTTCTACTCGTGCAACCATCTATGCATAGACACGGCTCTGATACCACTGTAGGATAACGTTGCATAGAAAACAAAAATTTTCCTACCGCGAACACGCAATCCAAGCCAAGATGCAATCTAGAAGATGGGAGCAATGAGGGGATGATCAAGACTAACCCTTGAAGAGATTCCAAAGCCTATAAGAGTAGGCTCTTATTGCTGCGGTAGACGATCACTTGCCGCTTGCAAAAGCGCGTAGAAGATCTTGATCACGATCGCTTCCGGCGCCACGAACGGGCAGCACCTCCGTACTCGGTCACACGTTCGGTTGTTGATGAAGACGACGTCCACCTCCCGTTCCAGCGGGCAGCGGAAGTAGTAGCTCCTCTTGAATCCGACAGCACGACGGCGTGGTGTCGGTGGTGGTGGAGAAATCCGGCGGAGCTTCGCTTAAGCGTGCGGGATGTGGTGGAGGAGAGAGACCGCTAGGGTTTGGGGAGAGAGGGGGTTGGGCGCCGGCCCTCTAAGGGGTGCGGCCAAGGCTGAGGTTTGAAGTGTTCAGCCCCCTCTCTATGCCCCTCATTATATAGGTGGAAGCCCCAAGAGTTCTAGTCCAAGTCTTCGAATAAGACCCCAACACTAAAACCTCCCATATGTGGGAAACCTACTCAAGGAGGGAGTCCCACCCAAGGTGGGATTCCCACCTTTCCTTGAGGTGGGTTGGCCGGCCACCCTAGGGGAGTCCACCTTGGACTCCTCCCCTTTAGGGTTGGCTGGTCATGCAAGTGGAGTCTCTTTGGGACTCCACTTTCCAAAGTGTCATTCTTCCGGACTTTTCTAGAACCTTCTAGAACCTGCCATAAATGCACCGGATCATTTCCAAACTTGGAATATGACTTCCTATATATGAATCTTATTCTCCGGACCATTCCTAACTCCTCGTGATGTCCGGGATCTCATCCGGTACTCCGAACAAATATTCGAACTCCATTCCATATTCAAGTTCTACCATTTCAACATCCAACTTTAAGTGTGTCACCCTACGGTTCGTGAACTATGCGGACATGGTTGAGTACTCACTCTGGCCAATAACCAATAGCGGGATCTGGAGATCCATAATGGCTCCCACATATTCAACGATGACTTCAGTGATCGAATGAACCATTCACATACGATACCAATTCCCTTTGTCACGCGATATTTTACTTGTCCGAGGTTTGATCATCGGTATCACTCTATACCTTGTTCAACCTCGTCTCCTGACAAGTACTCTTTACTCGTACCGTGGTATGTGGTCTCTTATGAACTTATTCATATGCTTGCAAGACATTAGACGACATTCCACCGAGAGGGCCCAGAGTATATCTATCCGTCATCGGGATGGACAAATCCCACTGTTGATCCATATGCCTCAACTCATACTTTCCGGATACTTAATCCCACCTTTATAACCACCCATTTACGCAGTGGCGTTTGATGTAATCAAAGTACCTTTCCGGTATAAGTGATTTACATGATCTCATGGTCATAAGGACTAGGTAACTATGTATCGAAAGCTTATAGCAAATAACTTAATGACGAGATCTTATGCTACACTTAAATGGGTGTGTCCATTACATCATTCATATAATGATATAACCTTGTTATTAATAACATCCAATGTTCATGATTATGAAACTAATCATCCATTAATCAACAAGCTAGTTTAAGAGGCATACTAGGGACTTCTTGTTGTCTACATATCACACATGTACTAATGTTTCGGTTAATACAATTATATCATGATATATAAACATTTATCATAAACATAAAGATATAAATAATAACCACTTTATTATTGCCTCTAGGGCATATCTCCTTCAATAACCATTTATTATTGCCTCTTGGGCATATCTCCAACAGATGATGCTCTATTTAGTGTAAAAGCGGTAGTCACTAAAGCATAATCCATAAAAATATAATGGCGTCATAATATTTTATCTCATCATTAATCCAACAAGGTTTGGATACATCTCTCGGATACTCCATCATCACTATGATACTCCAAGAAACGTGAGTTGTAGAATAACTTCATAACTCTCTTAGATGTTCACTAAAACTCGTAATCCAAATATTTCCACTATGATCCAATCATATAAATTTGACTTTTCTATTACGATAATTTCCACTTCATGCTGAAATTTATTTGAATCTATTCAAATGTTTCAAACTTCTTCCTTATCGAATATATCCACAGATATATACTCAATTCATTGTTGGAAGTTTTCATGAAGTAGAAGAATCTCCCGCACACAACTATGCCCAGTGAACCACATACATCATCATGTATGTTTCCACTAAGTTAGTTACCCGTTCAACTCTTGGCCTATGAACGGTATTTCAGTCATTCTCTTTTAGAAAAGATTTGCAAGCGCCAAACGATTCAAAAATCAAATGACTCCAAAAATCCATTTGCATGGAGTTCCTTCATGCGTTCCTCTCTAACATGACCTAAATAGCGGTTCCACAAATAAGTGGAATTCTAATCATTTGCCTTATGGCATTTTAGCGTCAGTTTTATGTATGCGTGTTTCACCATTAAGATTTATAATAACTTATCCATCGTACATGGAGTAATGTCATAATTTGAACAACTCATTGTTTTCATTTGACCAGAGCAAAATAACAATTATTAAGTTCTTTATTATAAATTCTAAGGGCTAGATAGAATGCCAACGACGAACATAATAACACTTTATTTTGTTCCAGACGTGCATTTCTATCATATTCCTTGCCAGTCACTTAGGCCATTGTATTCTTGTATTGCGTTGTTTTGTATGACACTTCATACCAACCAATATAGTACTAATACCAAACTAGGAATACAACCATAACATGTATATCATTTATATACACCTGAGCTAGACTTTCTAGTCTTTTCTTTTCTTTCTGCCAAAATATCTTTTGTAGTTTCTCTTTTAGCTTTCCTCATTATTCAGAAAACACTTTACCTTCAATAACTTCCAGGTTTGTTGGTCAAATACCAATAACCTTGAGGTTCTTACTTTGAAGTTGATCATCATATGACAAGTGTTCCAGATTTCACTATTAGTAACTTTGTAATATGATGAACAATTTCACTCATAATTTTATCCATCAATTCATGACGACTTTCCGAGACCATGTCTGTACATGCTAGGCTCGTAAAGTTTAACATCAGTATTCGCATGTGCAAATCTGGCTTGCACCCGTTGTATGCACACATAGAATCTATCACACCCGATCATCACGTGATGCTTCGAAACGACGAGTCTTAGCAACAGTGCATACTAAGGACGATCACTTCATGGATATGCGAATATCATTAGTGCCCCAATAGTTGGAGGATTGGGACGCCGGGCGTCTTCAACCTTCGTACATTCCCATAAAACTTATGAGTTTATGTAGTCTCACCAAATTATATTCTATCATCTTGCAATAAGGTCTTAGATATCACATATATCTCATACCTTGATTATTTCTGAAAACTAAATTTTCAGCTCCTTACTTTTCAAACAGATTTGAACTTCAAGTTTCACGGAGACAAGATGACTTTATGTACTAATTGAAATCATAGCTCTTTGAATCAACAATGTGAGGTTTACTAAAAGTTTGCAACAGGACTTAATCATTTCTTGATTCTTTAACAATACGGTACCAGTCCGTAAAGTTTCTTTTCAGATTTTAACAGTATTTCTATCTCAATTACAAGACTAGCGCATGGTAGAAAACGGATGCCAATACTACAAAATTAATTCAAAATACTACTCAGACTAAGTTTATGATAATTAGTTCATATTTTAATCTAATTACTAATGAACTCCCACTTAATACAACATCCCTCATAGTTGTTAAGTGGTACACGATCCACATCCACTACACCAAAACCGATCATCACGTGAGATGATGTAGCTTCAATGGTGAACATCAACATGTTGATCATATCGTCCATATGACTCGTGTTCAACCTTTCGGTTTCCGTTGTCCCGAGACCATGTCTGTACATGCTAGGCTCGTCAAGCAAACCCAAGTATTCCGCATGTGCAAACATGGCTTACACCCGTTGTATGTGAACGTAGAGTCTATCACATCCGATCATCACGAGATGCTTTGAAATGACGAACTGTAGCAACGGTGCATACGAGGGGAGAACACTTTATTATCTTGATATTAATGTGAGGGATCATCTTATAATGCTACCGTCGCGATCTAAGCAAAATAAGATGCATAAAGGATTAACATCACATGCAATTCATAACGTGATATGATATGGCCCTTTAGTCTTTGCGCCCTTGATCTTCATCTCCAAAGCACGGACTTGATCTCCATCATCAACGGTCATGATCTCCATCATCGTCGGCGTAGCGTCAAGGTCCATGGCGCCGTCTTCATGGTTGTTCACCGCATGTAGCAACTATTACAACTACTTTGAAATAATACTCAACATGAAATATAAAGACAACCATAAAGCTCCTGTCGGTTGCCACAATACAATAATGATCATCTCATACATATTCATCATCACATCATGGCCATATCACATCACCAAACCCTGCAAAAACAAGTTAGACGCCTCTAATTTGGTTTGCATATTTTACATGGTTTAGGGTTTTCGAGTAAGATCCAATCTACCTACGAACATGAACCACAACGGTGATACTAGTGTTGTCAATAGAAAGAGTAAATTGAATCTTCACTATGGTGGGAGAGACAGACACCCGCGAAGCCACTTATGCAATACAAGTTGCATGTCGAGCGTGGAGCAAGTCTCATGAACGCGGTCATGTAAAGTTAGCCCGGGCCGCTTCATCCCACCATGCCGCAAGATGCAAAGCACACGAACTAAAGACAACAAAGCATCAACGCCCACAAAACAATTGTGTTCTACTCGTGCAACCAATCTATGCATAGACACGGCTCTGATACCACTGATGGGATTCGTAGCATAGAAAACAAAAAATTTCCTACCGCAAGAACGAAAACACAAGCCAAGATCTAATCTAGTAGACGGTAGCAACGAGAAGATCATGAGACTAACCCTCGAAGATTTCCAAAGCCTAACGAGATTAGATCTCGTGGTGGATGTAGTCGATCACTTGCCGCTTGCAAAAGTGCGTAGAAGATCTTGACCGCTTGCAAAAGCGCGTAGAAGATCTTGACGGTGCCACAATCGGGCAGCACCTCCGTACTCGGTCACACGTTCGATGTTGATGAAGACGACGTCCTCCTCCCCGTTCCAGCGGGCAGCGGAGGTAGTAGATCCTCCTCGGAATCCCGGCAACACGACGGCGTGGTGGTGGTGGTGGTGGAGAACTCCGGTAGGGCTTCGCCTAAGCGTATGCAGGAGTTGTATGTGGAGGAGAGGTAGCTAGGGTTTGGGGAGAGGGGGCTTGGGCGCCGGCCAACTAGGGGCTGCGGCCAAGGGTGGCAAGGTGTGGCCGGCCCCTCCCCTATGCTCCTCATTATATAGGTGGAAATCCCCAAGAGTTGTAGTCCAAGTCTTCGAATAACACCCCAACAACAAAACCTCCCAAAAGTGGGAAACCTACTCAAGGGGGGAGTCCTACTCAAGGTGGGGCTCCCACCTTTCCTTGAGGTGGGTTGGGCGGCCACCAAGGTGGAGCCCACCTGGGACTCCTCCCCCTTAGGGTTTGGCCGACCATGCAAGGTGGAGTCCCTCCGGGACTCCACTTTCCATGGTGATTTCTTCCGGACTTTTCTAGAACCTTCTAGAACCTTCCATAAATGCACCGGATCATTTCCAAACTTGGAAAGTGACTTCCTATATATGAATCTTATTCTCCGGACCATTTCGGAACTCCTCGTGATGTCCTGGATCCCATCCGAGAATCCGAACAAAACTTTGAACTCCATTCCATATTCCATATCTACTTAAACGACATCAAACCTTAAGTGTGTCACCCTACGGTTCGCGAACTATGCAAACATGGTTGAGACTTCTCTCCGACCAATAACCAATAGCGGGATCTGGAGATCCATAATGGCTCCCACATATTCAACGATGACTTAGTGATCGATTGAACCATTTACATATGATACCGATTCCCTTTGTCACGCGATATTTTACTTGTCCGAGGTTTGATCATCGGTATCTCTATACCTCGTTCAACCTCGTCTCTGACAAGTACCCTTTACTCGTACCGTGGTATGTGGTCTCTTATGAACCATTCATATGCTTGCAAGCTATTTAGACGACATTCCACCAAGAGGGCCCAGAGTATATCTATCCGTCATCGGGATGGACAAATCCCACTGTTGATCCATATGCCTCAACTCATACTTTCCGAATACCTAATCCCACCTTTATAACCACCCATTTACGCAGTGGCGTTTGATGTAATCAAAGTACCCTTCCGACATAAGTGATTTATATGATCTCATGGTCGAAAGGACTAGGTAACTATGTATTGAAAGCTTATAGCAAATGAACTTAATGACGTGATCTTATGCTACGCTTAATTGGGTGTGTCCATTACATCATTCACATAATGACATAACCTTGTTATTAATAACATCCAATGTTCATGATCATGAAACTATGATCATCTATTAATCAACAAGCTAGTTATACAAGAGGCTTACTAGGGACTACTTGTTGTTTACATAACACACATGTATCAATGTTTTGGTTAATACAATTATATCATGGTATGCAAACATTATCATAAACACAAAGATATATTATAATAACCATTTTATTATTGCCTCTTGGGCGTATCTCCAACAATAAGCCCATAACACACTATTCTGGGGGCCGGGCACGATTACGGTGGCACATCACCTTTGGGGAACGACTATCTGGACGTCACCAAAATTCATGATCTTGGGCACTTTTGGCCCTTTTTCGTGTGTAACATACAATTTTGGTGTCAGAGGACAATTTCGAAGGCACGTGACCCCACTAAGGCCTCGTTCGTTTTCAAGGGATTCAATCCGAAGCTGGATTTGATCCAAGCAGGTATTTGATTGATCCAGGGTTGTCACCCAATCCCTTCTAATCCTCTTTTCTTTAGCCCTTTCTAATCCATGTCTTCAAGAAAATATTCGGTTAGGCCTCTCCCCGTGCGTGGATTGAAGCACGGGATTGTCATCAATGTCGCTTTCTCTTTCCCTTTCTTGGCTCGCTCAAAGTCTGTCCCGCCGTGGAAATTCTTCCACGGGCCTGATGGGGATAATTTTTTTCCAAATCAAGTTAGTACAGATGGATGGGATTAGTCGGGCCAATATTACCGACAGGGTGTAACCGAATACTACAATTCTGTTGGGCTGGAAAAACAACTCGCGGGGCTAGATATCCAGGACCACGCCCTAATCCAGCTCAATCCATAGCCCCTAGGAATTAAACGAACGAGGCTAAGGGTGTGTTTGGTAGACTGGGGAGCTCAGAAAATCTCATCTCAGCTGAGATAAATAGCCTATCAAGTGATTGGTAGCCTGGCTCGGTCCATCCTAGCACTGCCCAACTCGCCCAGAAAAGGGGTCTCAGCCAGGCCGAGGTGGGAAGCTCGAATCGAGCTTCGCAACTCGCCCGGGCTGGCCTCATCCCGCAGGGTACTGTAGCTGGTGTAGCCCCACACGCGAGCTACCCCCAGACCCCCACCCCGCTCCTCATTTTCCCCCAAACGGACGCCGCCAAGGACGAGCCCCGCCTCTACGCCGCCGCCAAGGACGAGCCCCGCCTTTCCCTCACCGTGTCTCCGCCTCTCCATCGCGCCTCCACCATGCCACGGGCGAGCTCTGCTACCGCCTCCTCGACGCTCGTCTGCGCTACCGCCTTCCCGACTCCGAGCTGTGCCGTCGCCGCCTCGACATCGTCCTGCGCCGACGCCAAGGACGAGCTCCTGCGCCGCCGCCACGGACGAGCTCAGCGCCGTGTCTCCGCCACGGACGAGCTCTGCGCCGCGTCTCCGCCACGGACGAGCTCTGCGCGCGCGTCTCCGCCACGGACGAACTCGTGCGATGCCGCCGCCGCCAAGGACAAGCTCGTGCGATGCCGCCGCCAAGGACGAGCTCGTGCGACGCCGCCGCCAAGGACGAGCTCGTGCGACGCCGCCGCCAAGGACGAGCTCGTGCGACGCCGCCGCCAAGGACGAGCTCCTGCGACGCCGACCCGGCCAGGCGAGGTCGCGGCGTCCGGCCGTTGACGCTCCGGGATGAAGAATCCCTGGCAAGCTCCATGGCGTGGAGCTGATTAGGACCCGATTGCTTTTTTTCTTATTTATTAAGGTTCTTTTTCTAAAAAAATGGAGGTGGGCAGTGCTCCATTGAGAAGTCATTCCAAACACACTCTCTATTCAGCCTAGCTCAGTTCCTACAAGCTAACAAACATACACCAAATTCTCAGTCCAGCTAGTCTGAGGTGGACAATGCTCATATGGGAAAGTGATTCCCAGATGACCCGGGCTACCAAACACACCCTAAAGGGCTTTGAAATAGACATTCAAACACTTGTTTCAGCCACTTTTGGCAATTTTCGTGGGCCATAAGCCCATAACACAATCTCTCCGAAGGCCAGGCCAGGCCAGTCTCTTTCTCACTCATCGAAGCGTTGCGTGGCTTCTCTCTCCTCCCGACGAGGCCGAGCGGCCTAGCCTAGGGTTTCGTCCCACATTCCGCCGTCGCCTCCCACATTCCGCCGCTGCTTGCCTACCGAGCCCCCGCGCCAGCCAGCAGATCCACCCGGACGGACGGCCAAGCTCCGCATCGCCGCCGTCCCGCTCGCCTAAGGCCCCTGCGGACGGGCCGGCGGCCGCCCTTGTTCCCAGGCCGAGGCTCTTGCCACGGCACCACGGCGGAGGGAACGGGTCTTCTGCCCCCCCCGAACCATTCCGGTGGCGGCGGCAGCATCGGGCGTGGACCACCTCCAATGCCCTGAGGTGCGCCGCGGTGGCGCGGACGAGCCCTTCTCCTCCGCCGTGCCCGCACCGGCATCGGGCCAGATGCACGAGGGGGAAGGCGGTGCCGACAGCGGGAACGAGTCGCCGTATTCGGATCCGTCAACCTCATCCGCCGTGGAAGTGCCAGCACTGGCGCCGGCACCGGGCCGGACGCTCGAGGAGTACAGCGGTGCGGTTGCTGTCACCGTCTATACCGAGATGATGTTCAACGGCAGCAGCGGGGACAAGCCCTCCTCCTCCTCTGCCCCTCTGCCTTCCTCGCCCGAGGAGGAGAGCAGCGGTGATGTTTCTGCCACCGCCTACCCCGAGGTGGTGTTGAACGGCAGCAGCAGGAACAAGGCATCTTCAGTTCTGGCACCTTCATCTGCGCCGACACTTGGCCGGATAAAGGAAGAGAACAAAGCTGCAGTTTTTGGCACGGCCCCCTACCCTGAGGAGGTACCCCAGGGCAGCGGGAATAACTTGTTCTCGGATACAGTACCTTCATCCGCGGTTGCAGTGCCCACGTCTTCGGCTCCTCTCACATCCCTGTTCGCGGTGCAAGTGAATGGTGCGGTGGCAGTGATGGTTGAAGAGAACAATGATGGTGCCTTCTCCGTCACTGCCTTCCCCGAGGCACGCCATGGGCCGTCCTCCCTTGCCCAAGCAGCGCCGGCACCGGTCCGGATGCTCGAGGAGGACAATGGTGCGGTTCCCGTCACCGCCTACCCTGAGGCGGGCCACGTCACCGCCTACCCTGAGGCGGGCCACGTCACCGTGAAGAACTTGTCTTCGCCTCCATCGTCTGCGGCGCGGAGTCGGACGCTAGAGGATTATGCAAAGGAGTGGGCGGTGAGGAAGGGGGCGACGGGTGCCCCCCCGCACCACTGCGTTCTGCCATTTCTCACCGCTGCGCCTAAGGCGGTACGTGTTTCTGCTCCTCATGGTTCATTTCGCCAGCATAGCTTGGAATCACTGCTGGGCCGAAATGATCTGTCTCTGCGTGGGTGGGAGTTCTTAGGGGGAATGGCTTGAGTGATTTACTCTATGCAGCATCAAGCTTGAGTGTAAATGTCCCCATAAATGTGCATCCTACCAAAATGCAACCCAGACATCTCAACTGGTACTACTACTACATTGTCGCAACTATAAATTACTCAAACTTACTCATACAACAGAGAGGAAACGGACAACATTTGAAATGAGCGCTACTGCCCACACATCCCGCAACATCTCAGGCAAAAACACATTAAGTCATACACTCCTTTCTCCCGTGTTCTATTATCACCAGGTCGGGGGGCAACTTGCGTTGGATCTCAGTTTGTATAGGATCTGTGAGATCAATTTTTTAGAACAGACAAAATATGTTCAAAAATTTCAAGAAGAATTGACAACAAACATTTGTGCTATATATGCAACCCCTAAAAATCTCAGCTTCAAATTCGACCAACACTTGGAGGAAAAAAAGACAAATCTTGGGTGTGAATAGTGTGAAATCGCATCCACCTAAAGCTGACACTATTCATAGTAGATTTTATCATTTTTTGTTTCTCTACATGTAGATGGACTTTTGAGTTGATTTTTTCTGGAGTTGTTGATACAACCCGTAGGTATGTTGTATACAAGTTTCAGATTTTTTTGCAATTTGTAAAAATAAATTTTGTGTGTTAAATGGTGAGATCCTATACAAGTCTTCCCCGTCAGGTCAACTCAGTACTCGTGCTCTCCTATTTCTGACTCTTGTACAAATCCATGTGAGAGGAGGGCAAGCAGTACATTAAGTGTAAATATCCCCACAACTGTGTAGTCTACCAAAATGCAACCCACACTTCTCAATTGTAATACATTGACGCAGCTAAGATCAACCAGTACTGGAGCAATTTTATGTAGACAGGTGAAACTTATAAAAATCACCACGTTTTGTCCTTGTGATACAAATATTTTTACCCCCTCGAGCCGCAGCTCACAAATTCTTAATGCTTTTCGTTTTTTTTTTTCATTTTTTTATTGGCTTAACATCTGAGGCTTCTTCGTATGTGCACAGGTTGAATGTCGTGTGTGCTATAAGGTCATCCATCCCTTGGATGAAATTAAATGTTCGGTTAGCCGATGCGAACAGTCCTTCCATCTGACCTGTGTGGTGGAAGATACTGCAAATTTCACCGCAGAAAGCTTCAAATGCCCTCAACATGTAAGTTATGGTTTGAAAGCGAAGATGCAATGTGCATTATTAGTAGACACTTACGTCATTATTAACATGATTTTTTTGTTTGCAAATTTTAGTCTGACAGGCTGACAGTTATGGTTGTCGATGTATGACCAGTTCATGACCGCCATATGGCTTACTATATGTAAATGAATAAGCAAATAAAATAATACAGTACTTATTTTGCAGCATGTATGAAGAAGACATTTTTAAAGGTTAATTCATGTCGTAGTTCCTAAATTTTTTTCTAATCCTATGTTCGTCGCCATGTCATGAAATGAAAGATTATGTTTTAGCTGAGGTTAAATTTTAAGCGACCAAAGAACACCTCAATTGTAGGTCCTACAGCAAACCAGTGCCCACTGCTATTTGGCCAGATAAAATTCAGTAGTTAATATTAGATGTATCTAAGACTTTCTGGTAGAGGTACTTAACTTTTAATCTTTGATACGCATTAATTTGACTTTCCTTCTTTATAATTAGGGTTGCATGGTTTGTAAGCAAAAGATGTTTTTTTGGCGATGTGGACGTTGTACAGTTGCAGCACATACAAAGTGTGCGCCATGGCCACTAATTCATCTAAAAGATGACCAAGGAAGCGCAATTTGCTGGAGGCACCCTTCAAATTGGCTCCTTCAAAATGAGGTCTATCCTTTTTTCCTTATGATTGTTCAATTTGATTTGTTAGGGCATGGATACAGAAATACTCTAACCTCTAATTTATTAGTCCCTCCTTCCATAAATAAATTAAGTCTTGGGCACGGACCCACTCCACATGTAACTTTGACGATTACAGTACATGTACATATGAATGTGTTAGTAAAACTGGTACGATCATGATATTTCCATGACTCTCGCATGATACTATTCTTATTTGACTGATCTAAATGTTAGTGAAAATGGTACAATCATGATATTTCGATAACTAATCTCATGATACCCATTCTAAATGTTCTTTATGTAATGAGTACAAACTGGAGATGTTTGACTCACACTTTCTCTAACATCTCTTTATGGCTGGAAGTTGTATCTTTTAGTTACTTTGCAAGAAGACAAATCCAGTGCAAGTATTATTAGGAAAAAAATTCTAGGAATATTATTTTGGGGTTTCTACCGTCTGACTTGCATTCTTCTGATTCATTTCATCCAAATCAAGCCCCCCGCCCCCTTTTTTTTTTTTCTCTTAATAGCATCTTCCATACATGGTAGTTGGTACAAGTATCTATGAATGCATAATCTTAACAAATATTATCGATACTCCAGAATTTGCTCAAATTTGGTGTGGGCTTAGAGTTCTTGTAATGTATCGCCATTTGCACATCCATGAAATGATCATGGCTATGTGATTCTTCCCTTTTCTGCTAACAAAGTATACAGCTATATCTTCCAACTTCCAACAAAAAAATGATTAATTTATGGATTTCATTTTTAATAAAATCTAATTCTCTGCATCAAGGGGCATTATTTTTCTGTTAGTTCTGTTCCAACTAGAGATAAGCTTGCTTCATGGTTTCGTGCTCACTTCTGATCCTTACATTACTTTCTTCGGTCAGATCAATTTCACTTCTAGATTATTAATTAATACTACCAGAACGTTCCATATACCCTTTTGTTAATATTTGTAATGGTTGAGGTGTCTGACAGGAGTACTTTGTTTGATGGTGACAGAATGCTGACCTGACAAACAACATAGAGGTTAGTGCTGGCATGATATAACTGTATGTTGGCTATCTTTTTTTTATATTTGTTTTATTCAACTTATTGCGCTATTATCTTAAATAGTTTAATTTCAAGACTTTCTTACTTGCTATGTAGGATTTAGGATGCTTTTATCTAGCGATCCTCCTGAGTACTACCCCACTTTTTTTTGTATAACTAATGCTAACATTCTTGTTTGATAGGAAGCCTTCTGCCGACTACCTCTTCCTTATGTAAATGAAGAATTCAATATTGATTCAACGATTCGAAATTTCTCAGCGATTGTTTGTAAACCGCCCGCATACACACATATCAAGCGCAGTATCCTAACTTAATGCTTATTATTGTTATTGTTATTGTGTCAAGCTTTCTAGAGCCATTTACTTTTGTTTCACTTACTTTATTTATTCTGAAATAAGCTTTGTGTTCGTCTGCATTCCACCTCTACACGTCGTCATTGTTTCCTTAATGTTTTAAAAGATGTATATTTAGTAAAAAAGAAACGCGCTGACTCAAGTGCCGAGACGGGGTGCAGAAATTGCAGAGCAGATTCTGTTTGCAGAGATGATTGCGAATGCAGGTATTCTTTCTAACTCCACTGATATATTTCAGGCGCATACATGGATAATGAAGTTTTGACTATGACATTTGGCTGTCATTTCTCAGGGGTCTCTCTATGAGTTGTTCTAAGAGTTGCCGCTGCTCCGACCTGTGTACCAACAAGCCATTCCGCAAGGATAAGAAATTTAAAATTGTGAAGGTAGTTTTTTCTTGCAAATGATGTGCTCATATTCGTATTTATTTGAGATTTCTCTCCTGTTTAATTTTATTGTATTTACATTAATCTTTTGTTTTTTCAAGTTCCACTATTTTCCCCTTGGGGAGTTTTTCTGTGCCATGAGTTGTACTTGTACTGCTGGGAAATAGCCATACAATACAATGAGGGTTCATGAGTGTCAGACATCTATGGGCACCACTTGCATAACCACTTCAAATAATTGCTACAAAACACAATGAATACACTAGCCTTATTTTTCTTGGTGGTTGCTCAATAACATGTGGCAATGATAGGGCTGTGTTTTTTAGAATTGGCTGGTATTCATGCTTACTAAAAGATGTTTAGTCTACTTCGTTGACTACACTAACATTAGCCTTTTTTTCCTTTACAGTCAGAAGGCTGTGGATGGGGTGCTGTTGCATTGGAGCCATTGGAGAAAGGTGATTTTATAATCGAGTATGTTGGTGAAGGTACAAGTTTCTTTACCATGTTAAAGAAATAACAAACAATCTGTAGATGACTGCTCATATGCAATCAGGGAGTGACATTGCTTGTGCCCTTATTTCCACTGGCTTTAATTAATCTTATTTCAGTTATGCTTATTTGTGCAAAATAAATCCTTGAGTTACATTTACGACTGCTCTTCTCTGTGGGCAACAGCCTCCGTAGTGCCTAAGGGTAGTTGCTAGAGTTGAGAACCCGGGCTCTAATGCCACATTACCACATCAAGACTCAAAGTAATGTGCTGTAACAACCCAAAGGGTATACTACAATACCACAAATACTCTTATCAGTAGTTGTTTAGACGAGTTCAGTAAAGCTGCATCCTGCTATCGAAGATACAAGTGTGCATCATGGATAATCTCGTGAGAACTATAAATTCTTGGGTTAGTTATTAACAGTTGAAGAGTGAGCGGAAATATTGCTGTTGATTTTACCTTTTAGCTTAATTTCTTTTATTGCTTTCAGTTAGTCTAATTAACCTGAACCGGCATTACTAAAGAATCTTCAAGACCACTGAAAAAGTTGCATAGTAGCCATGGTTTTTAAGGCGTCTGCCTTAGGACGCTTAGGCGAAGCTTAGGCGATAGAGCGCCCCCCAGCGCCTTACCACTTTAGGTCCGCTTTTGGTGCTTAAGAGGGCGCTTAGGCGGTAGAGCGCCCCCAGCGCTTTAGGATGCCTTACCGCCTTAAAAACCATGATAGTAGCATCATCTGATGGGTACGTTCTTCAAGTAATCTGATTAGTGGAGAATGAGTGGAAATTTGTACCAATAACCGTGAAAATATGGCGTTGCTACAATTAAAAGCATGTGCACTAATTCATTATTTGTGCCCCATTATCTTCAGACTGTGACATGTTCTTTTTATTCAACTATTCATTTGCTGTACCATGTTTAGTAAATTTAGTTAACTCGTAGTTTTAGTCCTGAGTTATCCTCCTTAAATCTGCTGTGGTGACCCAATGCTGCCCTTGTGTATATTCATTTAATCATTATTTCAGTCATCAACGACGCAACATGTGAGCAGCGGCTTTGGGAGATGAAGCGGCGCGGTGACAAGAATTTCTACATGTGTGAAATCAGCAAAGATTGTACAATAGATGCGACATTTAAAGGAAACACTTCACGTTTCCTAAACCATAGTTGTGATCCCAACTGTAAACTAGAAAAATGGTAATAATTTCTGAACCAGAAAGCTTGTTGCACTCAGTGGTGGTGAAGTTATGTTCCTGACCGTCTATATGGTTTTTTACCAGGCAAGTCGATGGCGAGATTAGAGTCGGTGTTTTTGCCTCTCGTTCCATTCAAGTTGGAGAACCATTAACTTATGACTACAGGTATTTGAAATCTAGGTTTTTATTCATTTCTAAAGATTGCATATATTTCTTTACCTTATTATGCAAACCCTTAAACTTGTTTTTATTTGCTTGATCTGATAGATGCCATGCTTCCCTTAGACCTACACGACAGTCCAGTTGTTCCTAGTGTTCCCTGACGTGAACTAGTGTTTTGGTGTATAGATTTGAACATTATTCAGAGTGGATATAGTACTTGTGCGTTGTTTAATCTATGCTAACCAGGTACTAGGGGATCATATTAAATTTTCCACTTCACATCCATCTTCCATATTCGAATGAACTACACCATTGGATAGGCAGAATATTTCCCAAGACTGATTTAATGTATGCTAATCAGGGGAGCATATTAAGTAAGATTGCACTTAACATCCACCTTCCACATTCGAATGAGCTGCACCATTAGACCCCGATTTAAAGACGGTATATTTTGTATGGGCAACGATAATTTACCGCGTCCTTGCAGGTTTGTGCATTTCGGGGAGAAGGTCAAGTGCAACTGCGGAGCGAAGAGCTGCCAGGGATACCTGGGCATCCAGCTAAAAAACCCTTCACAGGACGCTCTCGTAGCGGCTGCGCTCGCATCCCCTTCGAGCCTCAAACCAGAGACCCACTTGTTACCTTGGACCAACTGTATAGAGGTTCCTTTCAACCTGAGGAGCAAGACCAAGATCGACCGGATATGCTGGGGACGCAAGCGCCAGCGCACGTCCATCATAGACCCATCTCCATCTACACCGGTTACTGAATCTGCATCTGCTTCCGTTCCAAAGGGCTTCTCAGCTGAACTGGCGTGAGCCCGATCTGTATAATAATCATGACGATACATTATTAGTTCATTTGAGACGATTCTTTCGTGTTTACTGATTGTTTTCGCCCCAGAAGAGTCGAGTTTTCGCTGGTGTTGTAAGCTGTAACATTGTTCATTTTATCCCATATTCAGTTCTTAAAGTTGAAGTTGATTTGATGTTAGTGGTTCTTCTAAAGTGAATGCCACGAAAGTCTGAAGATGAGGTGGATGTAGACAGCAACCAAGAAAAGAATGAAGAGGCTGGCATGGGTGTCACTACTCTCGTGGAGGAAGGAGGACTGCAGAATCAAGGAGGCAAGAACATCTGAACTTAAATCCAACGATGAAAATTCTGGAATGCAGGTCAGCTGGGGGCAAGATGGCAGAAATTATGTGATGCATACTTAAGCTGTGACCATCAACATCCGTTCAATTTCTTATGCTACAGAAGTACTCACTGGTTTCCTTTGGACATCTGGTACAACCAAGCTAGTTCACATGATTCTGCTTTGATGCGGATGCACCAAGTCAAGTTGGAGGCGCACATGATTCTGCTTTGATGCGGATGCCCCAAGTTGGAGGCGCCTGTTTAACTAAAACGTTGCCATTACTTTGCTCCCTGTTTAATTTCTAGCAATGGTTGTTGAATGAGCTACATACCTCATCTTGTCCAGGATTACTACTCCATCTTGTAAAAGGTGCAACCGGGGTACCTAATCTTGCATTTCGGATTGATCTAGGTACTTATGACGTCTGGTACGGACACGTTTTATGCTTATGCCACGTAGGCAAAAGGAAAGTCCGGTGTTTGTTTTGCGCAGACAACCCCTCGCATATCTCTACTACTAGAAGGACCTTGCGCGCTTTGCTGTGCCGACCTATCCTTTCATCGTTGTAAATCAGGCACTATTAATTTACCTTTTATCAATGTAAACCAGTTTTTCTTGTTATGTTGTATATTTCTCTAATAAATTGAATGTACCCTAAACAAAACTCCATTGTAACAGCGAAATAACTTCGATCCTTGTAATACTGCATATTACTCTTAAGAGTTATTTAAAAAAATAGTAGGGGAGGACTCTAGAGCGCCATTTGAGATAAGCACAAAAGATGAGATGAAAAGGTAAAACAAAAGGAGGTCCAGACAGTCCTGCAACCCTTTCATAAGCCTAGGTTAGATCCTTTGTGTGACCGGGAAGTATCTTTTAAACATATCCACATATGCATTTTCTTGTGTCTTTGTCAACACTGTCAAAAATGATTTTATTCGTGTGGTTCCATATGGTAGAGCTTCCATGAATAATATGAACAATAAAGCATTGCAGAGTCCTCTATTTTTAAGATCTAGATCCATTCAGGATTAAGTTTCCACCAAATCTACCCATTTGCTGAAGAGCATTGCATTATTTTAGATGCAATGGTTGATGATATCATTATCACTAAAGATCCTAGCTTTTTTTTACACTGAATTATTTGTCTTTTGCAAATGAGTTCATGTGAGGTGAATGTTCTTTGGAGTGTATTATCCTGCCAACTATCTTACGATAGCATAACTGATGAACCATTGCCAACTTTTTTCTATCTTAGGATTTAAATTCTTCAATGAAAGAAATTCAATACGTCATGAACCAAAATTCATTTCCCAAAATAGCAAGTTAGCAGAATAACTTGGGGAACTCAGAGGACATGGCTTAACATGAAAACGGAGAAAGATGTCCATATAGCCTTAGAGGCAACAAACTTTTAGCGGGACATACACCACAAGAGTATTACCAATGGTGTCTGGAAGGCACCATAAACATTCTCAACCATTCCAAACCAACCACGGCCCATCACATAGAATAGAAGATAGCAACGTATAGTCTTGTAGCAGAACATGTAGTCTAGCAAGGAAAAAAGCACCTTAGAAGTCCTGAAAGAACAACAAAATGTGTCATCACCAAAATAAAACATCATTACATTAGTGCTTGGTTTATCAACCACTTGCAACAAATTTGGTGATGGAAGCTGCGTCACATCTGCTGGATACAGTGCTAAAAAATCAAAATGTGATTAGGGAATATATGAAGTGGCTCTCTTAAGAAATTTCATCGAAAAGAATAATTGACTAAATTATACGGTTGTACATGAGCAAACAACATACTACATGTCATTTATCCATGATATCCTGTGGGAAATATCACTTGTTCTTCAGCCAATAGTAATATGTACTAAATCTGTAATAACACATAAGCGAATGTTGAAACTGTAGTATAAGGTCGTGAATTGTCAGCCCATTTTGCAACTTCATTCAAATGTACAACCAAGAAAAGCAAATGGAAGATAATATTGTGCAAGCAAAGATTGTGCAACCCTCATGACATATTAAATGAACTTGCGAGGACAACTTCTAATACAACATACAGTTTATAGGGGTTGTCGCCCAACAACCACTACAATAATCTTTATACATTTGAGCTTCGAACTGGAAGCTATAGATTTATAGCATATCTAATATAAACTTTTCAGTATGCAGGAGCTAAATGTTCAGTTTCAGTAGATCTATACATTGATAATGCACTATAACATGTACCCCCGAAACAAATTAAAGGATAAATTAACTCGTGCATACTTCCGTTGACTTGAGTTCATATAAGCGCTTCAGTTACCAACAGGTGGCATATCATGGATATTTTTTACCCATTGCAAAGAAGAAAAGAAGTGCAAATGGGTCCTACCTGATCCGACCTTCAGAATATAGGTACTGAGCATAATATAGCTTTGAGTAACTTTGCCTCTTCTCCAGCATATACCGACCTTAATTAGAAATAAAAATAAAGCGTACTATAGAAAAGTGAAGCTTGTGAAAAGAGGAAGAAGTGAGAACACAAACATGAATAACCCAAATTTTCTATGAACAATTGCAGTTATTAGTAGAACTACAGAAGATGTACCTAGCTAAACCTAGAGTTCTCGTGGAAAGGGATACTTGTCTTTTCTTTTGGCATGCTGCCAATATCCATAGAATATCTCAAATAAACTATTCAAAATGCTCTTCATATCATTGTAACATAACTTCTACTTATATTTTAAATCTTTTTGTTTACCGGATAGACATGCAAACCACAAATTCCCACAACGCAGTTGTGGAACTTACAGCTTGTACAATTAATTGAGTTTATGAATCAAATATAAGTATCAACCCATTGGAATACTGGTTTGAACATGTAGGCATACTATAAACCATGTATCCATAAACATATGTGGCTCCATGGAACTGGATTGCAAGAACACACCTACAAAAGTGAACTTGCCAACTGCCAAGGTTACTTAATTAGAACAAATATGTTAATGTCACAGTAGCATCTGAATGCTTGAAGTACGTAAAAATCAGAATCCTTGTCAGGTTCTTTCTTTTTCTCCTTTACAAATTGAGAATAAATAGAAACAGCAGGAACACCTAAGTACACTTTATGGTGCATAGATAGCTGTAAATACTCTTTCTTATCACCTCTAGCTACTTTCTGATTTCACAATGTTTTACAAAAACAAACAGTAGAGGGATCCGTCATCAGGATTATGTGTGCTATTTATAATCACTGAAGAAAAATGTAGTATGAGGATAGAGACATACGAAAATGATTTTTTATGAACAAAGTCCCTTTCCCTCGAGTTTCGTTCCTTGGTAAGAAAAAATCAAATGGGTATTTCACCAAGAATCTACAAAGCAAAATAGAACAAAATTTGAGCACACATCCATGAGCTAGTAGAAGCATCCTGCATGAAAAGAGGCGGCAACCAGGGACCTAACAGAGGAGTGGAGTCATAGTGGCGTGGACACGAACAGCGGGTGTGGGGAAGCGGCAACGAAAAGATGCCCGATCCTCCACTCCCTCCTTCCTTTTCGGTTGTGCACATCAAACTGTATGGTTGTCTAGGCTTATCTAGAAAATAACACAAAATTTAAATATTGTTGAGAAGCATGTCTATGACCACATAATCATTTTTATTTGTGAACTACTTACAATTTATACCAAGACATGAATTCTAGCGGGGGAATATAAATGTCTTCTGCAAAATATGATGTCTGAATTAGTACTGATATCTAGCACTACATGTATGTGTGACGCAGTACATGGCTTAGAGGAACAAATTCAGATCAATGGTCAAGGGGAGACAAATCGATTGAAGACAGTTCTATGGAACACTAAGAGGAGTTCCTGGCCTGATTGCAACGGCAGAGCACCAGATCAACTACAAAAAAGAGACCACGACATCACACAAGGAAACAGGACAAAAAGAATGTAGAAACAACATGGGGAACTGTACTTTACATCCAGCGACAATTACATGCGACCAAGACGTCTAGGAAAATCGAATTAGCAGTGGGGCGATGAGTGAGAGGAGATGGAATGAGCGACCACAACCTGCAAATCATTCGGCAGCACGCAGGTTCATTCCCCGAGTGAGCGAGATCGACAAGAATCAGCCTGAGATAGGAACGTGGAAGGGATACGGAGAGATGCCTCTGTCTAACGCCGCCGCACGCCGTCGTAGCTCCGCTGACGTCTCCTCCAGGATCCAGCGCGTTGATCTCTCCTGCCACTTCCTCGTCGTGGGAGAGGGAGGTGGGGATCCGGGTAAGGCGGTGGGCGTTGTGGAGAGGGGAGGAGGATAGTGCAGGCACGCATCTGACCGAGCGACCGCCTTCCAGAGACCAGTCAAAATGTGCGGCCAGCGACGGAATCTCCGTGTGTGGGGCCCGCGAAAACGACCTCCCGAGTCTCCTGTGTGGGGCCGACGCATTTCGACGTCTGAAATGTCCGGCCCGCGGACGCGTTGTGGCCTAGGGCGACCGTTTGCGTCTGGGGTATCTCTAGCGGTGTGGACGCATATTTTATCCGGGGATAGCGTCAAGCTCGCTAATGGCGTTTTACGTCCCGTTGAGGACTGCCGGCGGCGATTAACTGTTCCCGCGCGACGACGATCGTTCCCGCGCGTGCCCAATACATTGGCAAGTTTCGCCGGCGTTTCGCGCGCGCGGAAAATGCCCTGCGCGCCAACGCCGTTTCCCGCCCCGCCGTGGCTATATATGGTGGATACGGCGGGGGCGACGGGCACACCTCAAGCTAACCCTACCATCCATCCATGGCCGACCACATGAGTTGGGAGCACGTTGTTCACATGTGCCGCCAGCTCCACCCGGAGGAGGAGGAGGAGGTAGCCGCCGCCGGCGTTGAGGCCCAGCAGCTGGACCTGGAGGCGGCGGCGGCGGAGGCGGAGGTCGCAGAGCGCGCGGAAGGGCGCCTCGCGGCGACCAGGGCGGAGATCGCCAACGCCATGGCCGAGCTCGCCGACGCCAGGGCCGAGCTCGCGGCGACCAGGGCGGAGATCGCCATCGCGGCCCCTCCGGCCGACGCCGTCATCCACGACATCGCGGACGACGACCCCCCGTGCCCAGGCGCTTCGACTGCGCCGGCGACCATGGATCATGCACTTTGACGGATCCAAGCAACACCAAGGCTCGGGGGCTGGAGTTACCCTGAAGTCACCAACCGGAGAAGAACTGCAGTACGTCTTGCAGATTCACTTCGAAGCTACAAACAACATGGCAGAATATGAGGCTCTACTACACGGATTGCGCATCGCTGAGGAAATTGGGATCAAGCACATCATATGCTGCGGAGATTCCGACCTGGTGGCACAACAAGTAGCCGGAACCTGGAACGCCAGAAACTCCGTCATGGTGGCTTACAGAGACGAAGTTAACGAGATCGCCAAATGCTTCCTCGGATACGAAGTCAAGTACGTCAGGAGAGATGATAACACAGCGGCAGACATGCTGTCCAAGCTCGGATCCGGTGGGAAACCAATTACACCTGGAATTTTTCTGGAGCACCTACGGATACCCTCAGTCAAGGGCGCTAACCCAGAAAACCCAGATATGGCAGTGTCTCCCGCTAAATAAGTGATGGCTATCATTCCGGCCTGGACACAGCCGTTCCTGGATTATCTCATCGATCGAAAGTTTCCGGAGGACGAGGTCCTCGCACGACAGATTATTAGACGAGCAAGATCCTACACAATTGTTGATGGACAACTCTACAAAAGAAGTGCAAATGTGGTATTTCTCAAATGCGTCTCAAATCAAGATGGTATTGAAATCCTCAGAGAGATCCACGCAGGGGACTACGGGCATCATGCCGCTCCCAGATCCCTCGTTGCAAAAGCTTTCCGGCTAGGTTTTTACCGGTTAACTGCTAAACAAGATGCTGATAAACTGGTAAAAACTTGCTGAGGTTGTCAGTACTACGCTACTCAACCAAATGCTCCGGCTCAGGAGCTGAAGACCATCCCCATCACCTGGCCATTCGCGGTCTGGGGGCTAGACATGGTCGGAAAATTGAAAAGGTCATCTCCTGGCGGTTTTGAATACCTTCTGGTCGCTATTGACAAGTTCAGTAAGTGGATCGAGACCAAAGCCAGTGAGAAAAGCCGATGGTGCTACGACACTAAAATTTGTTTGCAGCCTCGTGACGAGATTCGGCATCCCACACAGCATAATCACAGATAATGGCACGAACTTTGCACAAGGAGAATTGAAGGATTATTGCAATGACATAGGGATCCGGCTTGACCTTGCATCTGTGGCTCATCCACAATCTAATGGTCAGGTCGAACGAGCCAACGACCTCATACTAGCCGGAATTAAACCTCACCTTGAAGAACCGTTGCGACGCGCAGCAGGAGCTTGGGCTGAGGAGTTAGATTCTGTTCTGTGGAGTTTGCGAACTACTGATAAGCGTTCAACACGCGTCCGTTGGGAACCCCAAGAGGAAGGTGTGATGCGTACAGCGGCAAGTTTCCCTCAGTATGAAACCAAGGTTATCGAACCAGTAGGAGCCAAGAAGCACGTTGAAGGTTGATGGCGGCGGGATGTAGTGCGGCGCAACACCAGAGATTCCGGCGCCAACGTGGAACCTGCACAACACAACCAAAGTACTTTGCCCCAACGAAACAGTGAGGTTGTCAATCTCACCGGCTTGCTGTAACAAAGGATTAACCGTATTGTGTGGAAGATGATTGTTTGCAGAAAACAGTAGAACAAGTATTGCAGTAGATTGTATTTCAGTAAAGAGAATTGGACCGGGGTCCACAGTTCACTAGAGGTGTCTCTCCCATAAGATAAACAGCATGTTGGGTGAACAAATTACAGTTGGGCAATTGACAAATAAAGAGGGCATGACCATGCACATACATATCATGATGAGTATAGTGAGATTTAATTGGGCATTACGACAAAGTACATAGACCGCCATCCAACTGCATCTATGCCTAAAAAGTCCACCTTCAGGTTATCATCCGAACCCCCTCCAGTATTAAGTTGCAAAGCAACAGACAATTGCATTAAGTATGGTGCGTAATGTAATCAACAACTACATCCTTAGACATAGCATCAATGTTTTATCCCTAGTGGCAACAGCACAACACAACCTTAGAACTTTCTCACATCGTCCTGTGTCAATGCAGGCATGAACCCACTATCGAGCATAAATACTCCCTCTTGGAGTTACAAGCATCTACTTGGCCAGAGCATCTACTAGTAACGGAAAGCATGCAAGATCATAAACAACACATAGATATAACTTTGATAATCAACATAACAAGTATTCTCTATTCATCGGATCCCAACAAACGCAACATATAGAATTACAGATAGATGATCTTGATCATGTTAGGCAGCTCACAAGATCCGACAATGATAGCACAATGGGGAGAAGACAACCATCTAGCTACTGCTATGGACCCATAGTCCAGGGGTAGACTACTCACACATCACTCCGGAGGCGACCATGGCGGCGTAGAGTCCTCCGGGAGATGAATCCCCTCTCCGGCAGGGTGCCGGAGGCGATCTCCTGGATCCCCCGAGATGGGATCGGCGGCGGAGGCGTCTCAGTAAGGTTTTCCGTATCGTGGCTCTCGGTACTGGGGGTTTCGCGACGGAGGCTTTAAGTAGGCGGAAGGGCAGGTCAGGAAGGGGCACGAGGGCCCCACACCCTAGGTCGGCGCGGCCAGGGCCTGGGCCGCGCCGCCCTATGGTGTGGCTGCCCCGTGGCCCCACTTCGTTGACTCTTCGGTCTTCTGGAAGCTTCGTGGCAAAATAGGACCCTGGGCGTTGATTTCGTCCAATTCCGAGAATATTTCGTTACTAGGATTTCTGAAACCAAAAACAGCAGAAAACAGCAACGGGCACTTCGGCATCTTGTTAATAGGTTAGTTCCAGAAAATGCACGAATATGACATAAAGTGTGCATAAAACATGCAGATAACATCAATAATGTGGCATGTAACATAAGAAATTATCGATACGTCGGAGACGTATCAGCATCCCAAGCTTAGTTCTGCTCGTCCCGAGCAGGTAAAACGATAACACAGATAATTTCTGGAGTGACTGAAGGAGATATGCCCTAGAGGCAATAATAAAGTGGTTATTATTTATATCTTTATGTTTATGATAAATGTTTATATATCATGCTATAATTGTATTAACCGAAACATTAGTACATGTGTGATATGTAGACAACAAGAAGTCCCTAGTATGCCTCTTAAACTAGCTTGTTGATTAATGGATGATTAGTTTCATAATCATGAACATTGGATGTTATTAATAACAAGGTTATATCATTATATGAATGATGTAATGGACACACCCAATTAAGCGTAGCATAAGATCTCGTCATTAAGTTATTTGCTATAAGCTTTCGATACATAGTTACCTAGTCCTTATGACCATGAGATCATGTAAATCACTTATACCGGAAAGGTACTTTGATTACATCAAACGCCACTGCGTAAATGGGTGGTTATAAAGGTGGGATTAAGTATCCGGAAAGTATGAGTTGAGGCATATGGATCAACAAAGGATTTGTCCATCCCGTTGTCGGATAGATATACTCTGGGCCCTCTCGGTGGAATGTCGTCTAATGTCTTGCAAGCATATGAATAAGTTCATAAGAGACCACATACCACGGTACGAGTAAAGAGTACTTGTCAGGAGACGAGGTTGAACAAGGTATAGAGTGATACCGATGATCAAACCTCGGACAAGTAAAATATCGCGTGACAAAGGGAATTGGTATCGTATGTGAATGGTTCATTCGATCACTGAAGTCATCGTTGAATATGTGGGAGCCATTATGGATCTCCAGATCCCGCTATTGGTTATTGGCCAGAGTGAGTACTCAACCATGTCCGCATAGTTCACGAACCGTAGGGTGACACACTTAAAGTTGGATGTTGAAATGGTAGAACTTGAATATGGAATGGAGTTCGAATATTTGTTCTGAGTCCCTGTTGAGATCCCGGACATCACGAGGTGTTCCGGAATGGTCCTGAGAATAAGATTCATATATAGGAAGTCATATTCCAAGTTTGGAAATGATCCGGTGCATTTATGGCAGGTTCTAGAAGGTTCTAGAAAAGTCCGGAAGAATGGCACTTTGGAAAGTGGAGTCCCAAAGAGACTCCACTTGCATGACCAGCCAACCCTAAAGGGGAGGAGTCCAAGGTGGACTCCCCTAGGGTGGCCGGCCAACCCACCTCAAGGAAAGGTGGGAATCCCACCTTGGGTGGGACTCCCTCCTTGAGTAGGTTTCCCACATATGGGAGGTTTTAGTGTTGAGGTCTTATTCGAAGACTTGGACTAGAACTCTTGGGGCTTCCACCTATATAATGAGGGGCATAGAGAGGGGGCTAAACACTTCAAGCCTTAGCCTTGGCCGCACCCCTTAGAGGGTCGGCGCCCAACCCCCCTCTCTCCCCAAACCCTAGCGGTCTCTCTCCTCCACCACATCCCGCACGCTTAAGCGAAGCTCCGCCGGATTTCTCCACCACCACCGACACCACGCCGTCGTGCTGTCGGATTCAAGAGGAGCTACTACTTCCGCTGCCCGCTGGAACGGGGAGGTGGACGTCGTCTTCATCAACAACCGAACGTGTGACCGAGTACGGAGGTGCTGCCCGTTCGTGGCGCCGGAAGCGATCGTGATCAAGATCTTCTACGCGCTTTTGCAAGCGGCAAGTGATCGTCTACCGCAGCAATAAGAGCCTACTCTTATAGGCTTTGGAATCTCTTCAAGGGTTAGTCTTGATCATCCCCTCGTTGCTACCGTCTTCTAGATTGCATCTTGGCTTGGATTGCGTGTTCGCAATAGGAAAATTTTTGTTTTCTATGCAACGTTATCCTACAGTGGTATCAGAGCCGTGTCTATGCATAGATGGTTGCACGAGTAGAACACAATGGTTTGTGGGCGTTGATGCTTATGTTGTCTTTAGTTTGAGTACTTTGCATCTTTGTGGCATAGTGGGATGAAGCGGCTCGGGCTAACTTTACATGACCGCGTTCATGAGATTTGCTCCACGCTCGACATGCAACTTGTATTGCATAAGTGGCTTTGCGGGTATCTGTCTCTCCTACTATAGTGAAGATTCAATTTACTCTTCTATTGACAACACTAGTATCACCGTTGTGGTTCATGTTCGTAGGTAGATTAGATCTTACTCGAAAACCCTAAACCACGTAAAATATGCAAACCAAATTAGAGACGTCTAACTTGTTTTTGCAGGGTTTGGTGATGTGATATGGCCATAATGTGATGATGAATATGTATGAGATGATCATTATTGTATTGTGGCAACCGGCAGGAGCCTTATGGTTGTCTTTAAATTTCATGTTGAGTAGTATTTCAAAATAGTTGTAATAGTTGCTACATGAGGTGAACAACCATGAAGACGGCGCCATAAACCTTGACGCTACGCCGACGATGATGGAGATCATGCCCATTGATGATGAAGATCATGTCCGTGCTTTGGAGATGAAGATCAAAGGCGCAAAGACAAAAGGGCCATATCATATCACATATGAATTGCATGTGATGTTAATCCTTTATGCATCTTATTTTGCTTAGATCGCGACGGTAGCATTATAAGATGATCCCTCACATTAATATCAAGATAATAAAGTGTTCTCCCCTCGTATGCACCGTTGCCAAGGTTCGTCGTTTCGAAGCATCTCGTGATGATCGGATGTGATAGACTCAACGTTCATATACAACGGGTGTAAGCCATGTTGCACACGCGGAATACTTGGGTTTGCTTGACGAGCCTAGCATGTACAGACATGGCCTCGGGACAACGGAAACCGAAAGGTTGAACTCGAGTCATATGGATGATATGATCAACATGTTGATGTTCACCATTGAAGCTACATCATCTCACGTGATGATCGGTTTTGGTGTAGTGGATGTGGATCGTGTACCACTTAACAACTATGAGGGATGTTGTATTAAGTGGGAGTTCATTAGTAATTAGATTAAAACATGAAGTAATTATCATAAACATAGTCTGAGTAGTATTTTGAATTAATTTTGTAGTATTGGCATCCGTTTTCTATCATGCGCTAAGTCTTGTAATTGAGATAGAAATACTGTTAAAATCTGACAAGTAACTTTACGGATTGGTACCGTATTGTTAAAGAATCAAGAATTGATTAAGTCCTATTGCAAACTTTTAGTAAACCTCACATTGTTCAAAGAGCTAAGGTTTCAATTAGTACCTAAAGTTATCTTGTCTCCGTCAAACTTGAAGTTCAAATTTGTTTGAAAAGTAAGGAGCTGAAAATTTAGTTTTCAGAAATAATCAAGGTATGAGATATATATGATATCTAAGACCTTATTGCAAGATAATAGAATATATTTTGGTGAGACTACATAAACTCATAAGTTTTATGGGAATGTATGAAGGTTGAAGACGCCAGGCGTCACAATCCTCCAACTATTGGGGCACTAACGATATTCGCATATCCATGAAGTTATCATCCTTAGTATGCACCGTTGCTAAGACTCGTCGTATCGAAGCATCACGTGATGATCGGGTGTGATAGATTCTACGTGTGCATACAACGGGTGCAAGCCAGATTTGCACATGCGAATACTAAGGTTAAACTTTATGAGCCTAGCATGTACAGACATGGTCTCAGAAAGTTGTCATGAATTGATGGATAAAATTATGAGTGAAATTGTTCATCATATTACAAAGTTACTAATAGAACACTTGTCATATGATGATCAACTTCAAAGTAAGAACCTCAAGGTTATTGGTATTAGACCAACAAACCTAGAAGTTATTGATGTTGAAGTGTTTTTCTGAATAATGAGGAAAGCTAAAAGAGAAACTACAAAAGATTTTTTGGCAAAAAGAAAAGAAAAGACTAGAAAGTCTAGCTCAGGTGTATATAAATGATATACATGTTATGGTTGTATTCCTAGTTAGGTCACACTATGAAATTCTTGGGTATTAGTACTATATTGGTTGGTATGAAGTGTCATACAAAACAACGCAATACAAGAATACAATGGCCTAAGTGATTTGGTAAGGAATATGATAGAAATGCACGTCTGGAACAAAATAAAGTGTTATTATGTTCGTCGTTGGCATTCTATCTAGCCCTTAGAATTTATAATAAAGAACTTAATAATTGTTATTTTGCTCTGGTCAAATGAAAACAATGAGTTGTTCAAATTATGACATTACTCCATGTACGATGGATAAGTTATTATAAATCTTAATGGTGAAACACACATACATAACACTGACGCTAAAATGCCATAAGGCAAATGATTTGAATTCCACTTATTTGTGGAACCGCCATATTAAGTCATGTTAGAAAGGAACGCATGAAGGAACTCCATGCAAATGGATTTTTGGAGTCATTTGATTTTTGAATCATTTGGCACTTGCAAATCTTTTCTAAAGAGAATGATTAAAATACCGTTCATAGGCCAAGAGTTGAACGGGTAACAAACTTAGTGGAAAAATACATAATGATGTATATGGTTCACTGAGCATAGTTGTGTGTGGGAGATTCTTCTACTTCATGAAAACTTTCAACAATGAATTGAGTATATATATGTGGATATATTCGATAAGGAAGAAGTTTGAAACATTTGAATGGGTTCAAATAAATTTCAACATGAAGTGGAAATCATCGTAATAGAAAAGTCAAATATCTATGATTGGATCATGGTGAAAATATTTGAATTACGAGTTTTAGCGAACATCTAAGAGAGTCATGAAATTGTTCTACAACTCACATTTCTTGGAGCATCATAATGATGATATAGTATCCGAGAGATGTATCCAAGCCTTGTTGGATTGATGATGAGATAAAATATCATGACGCCATTATATTTTTGTGGATTATGCTTTAGTGACTACCGCTTTTACACTGAATAGAGCATCATCATGATCCGTAGAAATGACACCATACGAGTTATGGCATGGGTATAAACCCTAATAGTCCTTTCTTTAAATTTTGGTCTAAAAGTTAACAAGCAAAATCGAATGAATGTCTTTGTTGGTTATCCCAGAGAATTAATTGGGAATTCTTCCCACTATGGAGACAAAGACAAAAGTGTTTGTCAATGTTTCTTATTTCCAAGAAATTGTTTCTAGTAAAGTTTTTGAGTGGGAGGACAATATAATTTGATAAGGTTTATGAACCTGAGCATAATGATCAGAGTAGCGCAGCATCGGAATTGGTTTCGGAAGCGGCCACGACGATCATGGCTCCCATGACTACAAAGTGTTTTAGCCATGGAGATCGAAGTACATATTGAACCTTGTAGGTATGGTTTACTTTGTGATCAAATAAATGATTTGTGGACAAAGGATTGATTTTGAAACAATGATAAACCAACTACAAACAAAGAAGTTATGATGGGCCCTGACTCCGTTAAAATGGCCATACGCCATGAAATCCATAATAGTTGAATACTTTTTTGAAAGTAAATGGATCTATAGACTTGGATGAAATATCATTAAAGAAGCTCGACTTGTCGAAAAATTGTTTACGACAAAGTTCAAAGAGTTGACTACGATAAGATTAGATCTTCCGTAGCAATGCTTATAGTCTATGTGGATTATTCTAGTAATCACTACATATTTCTTTTATGAGATATGATAGTAGGATGGCAAAATACACTACTTAACAGAAGTATGTATACAAGATACAACCAATTGTTTTGCTAGTCCGTAGAATACTAGATAGGTATACGAACTTCAATTGGATGAAGTGAGTATTACGGAGTTGGAATCTTCACCAGATGAAATAGTCAAAGAGTTTTTGATTTCATCAGAGACGATGAAGAGGCTTGCGTTTGCAAGAAATTAAGTGGGAGCGCTGAGATATATTTATAATACTTATGTAGATGACATATAGTTGGTTATAAATGATGTAATTATATACTTGATTAAAAGGTTTTCATTGAGAAATTAACTTCAATGAAAAGATAATGACTGAAACAAATTTAGTGTCAAGATCTATGAAGATAGATTGAAACACAAAATAAGTTTAAGTCAAAGTGCATAGAATGGATATTGAAATAGTTCAATATAGAAATATTAAGAAGATGTTCTTGTCATGTAAAGTTTTAACAAGACTTGAGTGTATCTGACACTCAAAGAGTAAAAACACATGAGTGATTATAGATCACGAATAATATGTACACAATCAGATATCATGTGCTATAAAGTGTTATGAGCATTTACCAGAATGATTCATATGATGATCATTGGACGACAGTAAGAATATCCTTGAGTACTTTAGAAGAACTAAGGATATATATATATTTTTTTTTGTATGAAGAAATGACAAACAAATCGCTGTAAGGTGTTACACCAATATTGTTTTTGTCACATATAAAATATAATTTCAATCTCAAATTAGACTAAGTGTTGTTTAAAAGGTAGCACAATGAGCTAGAAGTAGTCTATGCTAGATTTAGAAGAGTTCTAAATATTGTGATGGATTCTACAAAAGAAGGCAGAGTATGTCATTGTTTTGACAATGACAAAGGATGTTAAGTCAAGAGGTTCTTTGAGAACTTGGTGTAGTTCCGATGCAGTCAGAACTTTGAAGCTATATTGTGTGTAACAATATTAGTGACATATTTCAGACCGCGGAATTAAGGTTCCACCAGAAGACCAAACATATTTAAATGCCGACTCATTTGGAAATGAGTGATGCGTTGAGACGCAAATGAATTACAAAATACATACGTTTCTGAACGTGTCAGATCCGTTGACTAAAAACCTCTCCCGTGAGCAATACATGATAAAGCACCATAAGGCCAAGGTGTTATATCTTTACAAATGTAAACTAGATTATTGACTCTAGTGCAAGTGGGAGACTGAAGGAGATATGCCCTAGAGGCAATAATAAAGTGGTTATTATTTATATCTTTATGTTTATGATAAATGTTTATATATCATGCTATAATTGTATTAACCGAAACATTAGTACATGTGTGATATGTAGACAACAAGAAGTCCCTAGTATGCCTCTTAAACTAGCTTGTTGATTAATGGATGATTAGTTTCATAATCATGAACATTGGATGTTATTAATAACAAGGTTATATCATTATATGAATGATGTAATGGACACACCCAATTAAGCGTAGCATAAGATCTCGTCATTAAGTTATTTGCTATAAGCTTTCGATACATAGTTACCTAGTCCTTATGACCATGAGATCATGTAAATCACTTATACCGGAAAGGTACTTTGATTACATCAAACGCCACTGCGTAAATGGGTGGTTATAAAGGTGGGATTAAGTATCCGGAAAGTATGAGTTGAGGCATATGGATCAACAGTGGGATTTGTCCATCCCGATGACGGATAGATATACTCTGGGCCCTCTCGGTGGAATGTCGTCTAATGTCTTGCAAGCATATGAATAAGTTCATAAGAGACCACATACCACGGTACGAGTAAAGAGTATTTGTCAGGAGACGAGGTTGAACAAGGTATAGAGTGATACCGATGATCAAACCTCGGACAAGTAAAATATCGCGTGACAAAGGGAATTGGTATCGTATGTGAATGGTTCATTCGATCACTGAAGTCATCGTTGAATATGTGGGAGCCATTATGGATCTCCAGATCCCGCTATTGGTTATTGGCTAGAGTGAGTACTCAACCATGTCCGCATAGTTCACGAACCGTAGGGTGACACACTTAAAGTTGGATGTTGAAATGGTAGAACTTGAATATGGAATGGAGTTCGAATATTTGTTCGGAGTCCCGGATAAGATCCCGGACATCACGAGGAGTTCCGGAATGGTCCGGAGAATAAGATTCATATATAGGAAGTCATATTCCAAGTTTGGAAATGATCCGGTGCATTTATGGCAGGTTCTAGAAGGTTCTAGAAAAGTCCGGAAGAATGGCACTTTGGAAAGTGGAGTCCCAAAGAGACTCCACTTGCATGACCAGCCAACCCTAAAGGGGAGGAGTCCAAGGTGGACTCCCCTAGGGTGGCCGGCCAACCCACCTCAAGGAAAGGTGGGAATCCCACCTTGGGTGGGACTCCCTCCTTGAGTAGGTTTCCCACATATGGGAGGTTTTAGTGTTGGGGTCTTATTCGAAGACTTGGACTAGAACTCTTGGGGCTTCCACCTATATAATGAGGGGCATAGAGAGGGGGCTAAACACTTCAAGCCTCAGCCTTGGCCGCACCCCTTAGAGGGTCGGCGCCCAACCCCCCTCTCTCCCCAAACCCTAGCGGTCTCTCTCCTCCACCACATCCCGCACGCTTAAGCGAAGCTCCGCCGGATTTCTCCACCACCACCGACACCACGCCGTCGTGCTGTCGGATTCAAGAGGAGCTACTACTTCCGCTGCCCGCTGGAACGGGGAGGTGGACGTCGTCTTCATCAACAACCGAACGTGTGACCGAGTACGGAGGTGCTGCCCGTTCGTGGCGCCGGAAGCGATCGTGATCAAGATCTTCTACGCGCTTTTGCAAGCGGCAAGTGATCGTCTACCGCAGCAATAAGAGCCTACTCTTATAGGCTTTGGAATCTCTTCAAGGGTTAGTCTTGATCATCCCCTCGTTGCTACCGTCTTCTAGATTGCATCTTGGCTTGGATTGCGTGTTCGCAATAGGAAATTTTTTGTTTTCTATGCAACGTTATCCTACAGTGACATGCCATCATAATCTTGATCATACTATTTCTAAAGCATATGTAGTGAATGCAGCGATCAAAACAATGTATATGACATGAGTAAACAAGTGAATCATATAGCAAAGACTTTTCATGAATAGCACTTCAAGACAAGCATCAATAAGTCTTGCATAAAAGTTAACTCATAAAGCAATAATTCAAAGTAAAGGTATTGAAGCAACACAAAAGAAGATTAAGTTTCAGCGGTTGCTTTCAACTTGTAACATGTATATCTCATGGATATTGCCAACATAGAGTAATATAACAAGTGCAATATGCAAATATGTAGGAATCAATGCACAGTTCACACAAGTGTTTGCTTCTTGAGGTGGAGAGAAATAGGTGAACTGACTCAACATTAAAAGTAAAAGAATGGTCCTCCATAGAGGAAAAGCATCGATTGCTATATTTGTGCTAGAGCTTTGATTTTGAAAACATGAAACAATTTTGTCAACGGTAGTAATAAAGCATATGAGTTATGTAAATTATATCTTACAAGTTGCAAGTCTCATGCATAGTATACTAATAGTGCCCGCACCTTGTCCTAATTAGCTTGGACTACCGGATCTTTGCAATGCACATGTTTTAACCAAGTGTCACAATGGGGTACCTCCATGCTGCCTGTACAAAGGTCTAAGGAGAAAGCTCGCATTTTGGATTTCTCGCTTTTGATTATTTTCAACTTAGATATCCATACCGGGACAACATGGACAACAGATAATGGACTCCTCTTTAATGCATAAGCATGTGGCAACAATTATTATTCTCATATGAGATTGAGGATATATGTCCAAAACTGAAACTTCCACCATGGATCATGGCTTTAGTTAGCGGCCCAATGTTCTTCTCTAACAATATGCATGCTCCAACCATAAAGGTGGTAGATCTCTCTTACTTCAGACAAGACGGACATGCATAGCAACTCACATGATATTCAACAAAGAATAGTTGATGGCGTCCCCAGAAAACATGGTTATCGCACAACAAGCAACTTAATAAGAGATAAAGTGCATAAGTACATATTCAATACCACAATAGTTTTTAAGCTATTTGTCCCATGAGCTATATATTGTAAAGGTGAATGATGGAATTTTAAAGGTAGCACTCAAGCAATTTACTTTGGAATGGCGGAAAATACCATGTAGTGGGTAGGTATGGTGGACACAAATGGCATAGTGGTTGGCTCAAGTATTTTGGATGCATGAGAAGTATTCCCTCTCGATACAAGGTTTAGGCTAGCAAGGCTTATTTGAAACAAACACAAGGATTAACCGGTGCAGCAAAACTCACATAAAAGATATATTGTAAACATTATAAGACTCTACACCGTCTTCCTTGTTGTTTAAACTCAATACTAGAAATTATCTAGACCTTAGAGAAACCAAATATGCAAACCAAATTTTAGCATGCTCTATGTATTTCTTCATTAATGGGTGCAAAGCATATGATACAAGAGCTTAAACATGAGCACAATAATTGCCAAGTATCACATTACCCAAGACATTTATAGCAATTACTACATGTATCATTTTCCAATTCCAACCATATAACAATTTAACGAAGAAGAAACTTCGCCATGAATACTATGAGTAGAAACTAAGGACATACTTGTCCATATGCTACAGCGGAGCGTGTCTCTCTCCCATAAAGTGAATGCTAGGATCCATTTTATTCAAACAAAACAAAAAAAAAACAAAAACAAACCGATGCTCCAAGCAAAGCACATAAGATGTGATGGAATAAAAATATAGTTTCAGGGGAGGAACCTGATAATGTTGTCGATGAAGAAGGGGATGCCTTGGGCATCCCCAAGCTTAGACGCTTGAGTCTTCTTGATATATGCAGGGGTGAACCACCGGGGCATCCCCAAGCTTAGAGCTTTCACTCTCCTTGATCATGTTGCATCATACTCCTCTCTTGATCCTTGAAAACTTCCTCCACACCAAACTCGAAACAACTCATTAGAGGGTTAGTGCACAATAAAAATTAACATGTTCAGATGTGACACAATCATTCTTAACACTTCTGGACATTGCATAAAGCTACTGGACATTAGTGGATCAAAGAAATTCATCCAACATAGCAAAAGAGGCAATGCGAAATAAAAGGCAGAATCTGTCAAAACAGAACAGTTCGTATTGACGAATTTTATTAGGCCACCAGACTTGCTCAAATGAAAATGCTCAAATTGAATGAAAGTTGCGTACATATCTGAAGATCATGCACGTAAATTGGCTTAATTTTCTGAGCTACCTACAGGGAGGTAGACCCAGATTCGTGACAGCAAAGAAATCTGAAACTGCGCAGTAATCCAAATCTAGTACTTACTTTTCTATCAAAGACTTTACTTGGCACAATAAAACACTAAACTAAGATAAGGAGAGGTTGCTACAGTAGTAAACAACTTCCAAGACACAAAATAAAAACAAAGTACTGTAGGTAAAAACATGGGTTGTCTCCCATAAGCGCTTTTCTTTAACGCCTTTCAGCTAGGCGTAGAAAGTGTGTATCAAGTATTATCAAGAGACGAAGCATCATTATCACAAACTCCCCCATCTATGGTGGTACTAAGGGCTTTGTCAATTTTAGGCCTATAATAATATTTCTTTGGTTTAGGCACTTTAGAGACATACATAAACTTTTGCTCCTTACCCACATAAGCTTTTTCTCTAAACTTTATAGATGAAAAGGTTGAACCCAATGTTCCCATAGCCTCTTCTAGTTCACTAATCCTTTGGGTTTGATTATCATGAATAGCACAAGATTCTAAGATGGCGATTCTCTCATTAATTCCACCTAGAGATTTATCAAGTTTATCAGTGCTATCAAGTAATGCTTTCAAAGTAGTATCAATAATTGGAAGGTTTTGCTCTATGGTTTCCAATTTTTTCATAACATCCTCAAGAGAGGTTTCAATTTTAGTTTCATTAACAGGTGGTGTTCCAAATAAACTTTCAATAATGCAACTAGCTTCTAAAGCGGGAGCGCCTAGGAAGTTACCTCCCGCGAGACAATCAAGAACATATCTATTCCAGCTAGAGATACCAACATAAAAATTCCTGAGTAGGATAGTGGTGGAATGTTTCTTAGTGCACCTACTATGAGCATCACTAATTCTATACCAAGCATATTTTAAACATTCTCCCCCTTGTTGCTTAAATGAACGAACTTCAACTTCAGGATTAATCATTTTAGCAGTAGTAAATAAAGCAAACTAGATAAAGTAAATGCAAGTAACTAATTTTTTTGTGTTTTTGATATAGCAAACAAGATAGCAAATGAAGTAAAACTAGCAACTAATTTTTTTGTATTTTGATTTAGTGCAGCAAACAAAGTAGTAAATAAAACTAAGCAAGACAAAAACAAAGTAAAGAGATTGAGAAGTGGAGACTCCCCTTGCAGCGTGTCTTGATCTCCCCGGCAACGGCGCCAGAAAAAGCTGCTTGATACGCGTTCAACACGCGTCCGTTGGGAACCCCAAGAGGAAGGTGTGATGCGTACAGCGCCAAGTTTCCCTCAGTATGAAACCAAGGTTATCGAACCAGTAGGAGCCAAGAAGCACGTTGAAGGTTGATGGCGGCGGGATGTAGTGCGGCGCAACACCAGAGATTCCGGCGCCAACGTGGAACCTGCACAACACAACCAAAGTACTTTGCCCCAATGAAACAGTGAGGTTGTCAATCTCACCGGCTTGCTGTAACAAAGGATTAACCGTATTGTGTGGAAGATGATTGTTTGCAGAAAACAGTAGAACAAGTATTGCAGTAGATTGTATTTCAGTAAAGAGAATTGGACTGGGGTCCACAGTTCACTAGAGGTGTCTCTCCCATAAGATAAACAGCATGTTGGGTGAACAAATTACAGTTGGGCAATTGACAAATAAAGAGGGCATGACCATGCACATACATATCATGATGAGTATAGTGAGATTTAATTGGGCATTACAACAAAGTACATAGACCGCCATCCAACTGCATCTATGCCTAAAAAGTCCACCTTCAAAGTTATCATCCGAACCCCTCCAGTATTAAGTTGCAAAGCAACAGACAATTGCATTAAGTATGGTGCGTAATGTAATCAACAACTACATCCTTAGACATAGCATCAATGTTTTATCCCTAGTGGCAACAGCACAACACAACCTTAGAACTTTCTCACACTGTCCCAGTGTCAATGCAGGCATGAACCCACTATCGAGCATAAATACTCCCTCTTGGAGTTACAAGCATCTACTTGGCCAGAGCATCTACTAGTAACGGAAAGCATGCAAGATCATAAACAACACATAGATATAACTTTGATAATCAACATAACAAGTATTCTCTATTCATCGGATCCCAACAAACGCAACATATAGAATTACAGATAGATGATCTTGATCATGTTAGGCAGCTCACAAGATCCGACAATGATAGCACAATGGGGAGAAGACAACCATCTAGCTACTGCTATGGACCCATAGTCCAGGGGTAGACTACTCACACATCACTCCGGAGGCGACCATGGCGGCGTAGAGTCCTCCGGGAGATGAATCCCCTCTCCGGCAGGGTGCCGGAGGCGATCTCCTGGATCCCCCGAGATGGGATCGGCGGCGGCAGCGTCTCAGTAAGGTTTTCCGTATCGTGGCTCTCGGTACTGGGGGTTTCGCGACGGAGGCTTTAAGTAGGCGGAAGGGCAGGTCAGGAAGGGGCACGAGGGCCCCACACCCTAGGTCGGCGCGGCCAGGGCCTGGGCCGCGTCGCCCTATGGTGTGGCTGCCCCGTGGCCCCACTTCGTTGACTCTTCGGTCTTCTGGAAGCTTCGTGGCAAAATAGGACCCTGGGCGTTGATTTCGTCCAATTCCGAGAATATTTCGTTACTAGGATTTCTGAAACCAAAAACAGCAGAAACAAAGAATCGGCACTTCGGCATCTTGTTAATAGGTTAGTTCCAGAAAATGCACGAATATGACATAAAGTGTGCATAAAACATGTAGATAACATCAATAATGTGGCATGGAACATAAGAAATTATCGATACGTCGGAGACGTATCAACTACCCCAAACAGATCAACCGGATTTACTCATTTCTTCCTAGTACGGATCCGAAGCAGTGCTCCCCTCCGACATCATCCACGATTTACCGCGAGTCTCCGCCTACAATGAAGAAACTGCTGACGAGGCTCGACAGCTTTCTGTGGACCTGATCGAAGAAGCTCGGAATTTAGCTGACCAACGTTCCGCCATTTACCAGCAGAAACTCTGATGCTACCATAGTCGTCGAGTTCGGAATCGCTCGTTCATGGCATGACACTTGGTCGTCCGCCTTCGCCAGGTTAAAGACCATAAGTTGCAATCTCCATGGGAAGGACCTTTTGTCATCAGCAAAGTGCTTCACAACGGATCTTACTACCTCGTTGATTTCCGGGAGTTAAAGGATATACCTGCTAACTGGCACCGGAAATGCAAGCGAGAGGATCCGGATGACATATACGATGAAACAGATCATCCCTAGAATATAGCACAGCTATGTCCTTTCCACACTTAGCAAATTCCGCATTACATACCTTGTAATATCTATGATACATGATCAATGAAATAAAGCATATGGTTCACTCTTATAGTCTTTTACCTCCTTTAGTTTTTCATTTTTTGGATCGTGTATGTTTTCCGACTAAAACCGCAGAGCTGGATGTTTCCGTCTAGGCGTGTATGAAAGTTGTAATTTTCAAAAATCGTCCCTTAGGACGTAAGCTTAAGTTTTCTAGTGGATGAGTTTTTTTTTGTTGCGAACTCATGGATTCCTGGTAGCGACTTCCAACACCTTAACTGGGGGCTTGTTTCCGCGGTTATTGACGGACTGCCATTGGGCTTCGTCGCCGCAGGCGAGCGTTTCCGGCTAAAGGTCTTCCGGCTCGTGGAAGGTCAAGTGAGCAAGCCGGAAAACTTAGAAACTAGCACTTGCTTTTTAAAACATACGAAACATGCAAATATATATTACGGATAGCAGGATAATTTTTTTCTGCCCATGAATATTGTTTCTTCCCTAGCTACTTAGGAATTTAAGTTATATATTACAAACCCTCGATGGGGCCAAAATGATGCATTGTTTTTTCCGCAGGACATAGTTTTTACTTCTCCTCAGTCGGAGAAGAGCCAGCTCCATCTTCAGTATGGGCGGTTTTGCCCTCCGCTTACTTAGCCGGAGACAAAACGACGTCCTCATCATCATCATCCTCTTCAGCTCCTTTCGTCGGAGAAGTGGCGCCATCCTTAGACTTGTCTTTTGAGCTGGTCCAGGTGACTTGGCCCTCATCGCCGGATCCAACAGGTCGTGCCTCCGCTTCCCGTTCCTTGGCATATTCCGCCTCGAGAAGTTCATCAGCTGGCAGCACGACTTTGTCGTAGAATTCGGTGTGAGGAATCTGGCGGGCGATCCGGGTATCATAGCCACTGCACGCATCTAGCAGTGCATTCACATCGGTGTTCGGAGGAACACCGGTGGTGGTGACGTCTAGATCCAGACCTGGAGACCGAGCCAGGCACATGGCCAGCGACATACAGGCAGCGCCCCTGGCGGAAGAAGCTTGGAGGTCCACAACCAGTTCCGGTAGCATGTCCATTCTCTTGATCAATTCATTGATATCGCAGGTGCGGCTGTCCTTGATGTTCAGGTTGTGGCAAATCTTCCGGCACGCAGAGATAAGATCCTGACAATCGTCTCCGACAAGCCGGATAAGATTGTCACGGGGAATTTCGCTGCGGCGTTTCTCATCATATCCAAAGGGCTCTGCATGAAAATTGTGGAGTCAAATATCAGTAAATATTGAAGGATCCATTTGAAATATTCGGAGTCCGGATTCTTACCCATGACGTCGGAGTTACGAAGGTCCTAGCCTTTCTCCGCCACAGTCATATAGTTCCGAAGGCTGTTGACTTCTTTTTGCAGCTTCTGCATTGTGTCGCTATCAACCTGGCGCTTCTGAACAAAGTCTGCTTCTTTCTGAAGGAGCTCGGAGTTTTTCTCTCTGAGCTGTTTCTCCGCCCGCTCTTGCTTTTTGTTCGCCTCCGCTAGCTCGGTCTCCATATTCTGGTAGGCGGAGCGCAGGCTCTCAAGCTCAGAGGATGCGGTAGCGAGGGAGGTGGATGCATCTATTAAATTATAAAGCCAAAAATAAGTTCAAAGTCGGAATTTGGAATAATGATAGACTAGGTCGGTGACGAGGGATTACCTCAGCAATGCCTACGTATTGTAGACTAGGGTTTCGGGAGAGAGCGACGATGGAGATTCCGGGAGCGAGATTAGGCACACGACGTACCCAGCTTCGGGTCCCCTCGGTGGAGGATCCCTACGTGCTGCTAGCAATCCAGTATATGATCATAGATGTGTTTACAGGGTGTCGCCATAGGCGGAGCTATGTTGTCTATATTCTGTCTATCTGTTGTTCCCCTTATTTCGGGTGCCCTGACTAGCTTTATAATGCAACCAGCCTAGGGTTTTACAAGAGTCCTAGTCGACTACTTCTTCGGGTTGCCTTGTTGGGCCTTCTCTCCATATTAGGTCTTCTCCATATTGGGCCGAGCTTGGTATACTAATAATGGGTATCCGAAGGGTATGCCCATGTCAGTAGCCCCCGAGTTTATAGGGAAGTCGAAGACTTGCGTAGAAACTCCAAGCATAACCATCTCCGAAGTCGAAGAAATACAAGGCGAGGTCCATGTCGTAGATCATGTGTAGTAGATGATGTCGACGATTCTTGAAATTATTTTTCTATCGGGTGCGCGACAGCGCTCCCGATGGGAGTAGCCCCCGAGTCTATGGGTAAGTGCTTGCACTTAGGCATAGACTCAAGTTGTACTACTCGATGAAGAACTTAACTATATTTCTGGAAGACTTGATGAAATCCATATGCTCCCGATGGGAGTAGGCTCCACTCGAGTCGTAGAATCGAGTTGAGTCTACCAACCTTGATTGTCATAGATGCTGTCGAAGTTATTTTTCTATCGGGTGCGCGGCCAGCGCTCCCGATGGGAGTAGCCCCCGAGGCTACAGCCAAGTGTTTGCACTTGGGTGTAGGCTCAACTTGCTTTTAATCGACACCACAATTTTTCATCTTTCTTGTATCTTATCGGGAGGGTGAACAATACTCTTGATAAGAGTAGCCCCCGAGCCTATGGGCAGGAGCTTGCACCTAGGCATAGGCTCGAGTTGTACTACTCGATAAAGAACTTGGCGCAGCCCCTCTTTTTATCGACTCCAGGCCGTTGCTATTTTTATTTGACATCCATATCTATATTGTACAGGGATAATGGTAATTGGGGCTAGTTCATCTGACGGATCAGGTACTAGTTAACTGCTCTAGTGGCAATCCGCAAAAACCTACTTCAAGATCACGTCCCTGGACATGATCTCGGGATACTGGTGCTAACTCGACAGGTGCCGCTTAAGGTCTTACCATCTGTCGAGCCCTAGTCATGTTTTATCGGGTCCACAGCGCGTCCGCTGGGATATTTCTTCACATCTGTTGATGTGGAAAAAAGTAGCAGAGCGCAGTCTTTGGTGATGCCACGCCACACAGGACGGACCCGGGGTCTTACCTTCGCAAAGTTTTGCGGCATTCAGAGATTATTCGCGACTTTGGCGCTCTGAGAATATTTTGTCAAGTGCCTTGTTCGGCTGATGCAATGACCCATTTTGCGGGTTCTTCTATTTTTCTCTCGGGCTTGATAAGACAGCCGAATATATTGGTTCTTCTATATTGTCGGCAGGCACATCGTTGATACTCTTGTTCGGAACAAATGACGAGTCAATGGACCCGAAGATTTGTCCATCCTCTTTTTTTTTTGTTCCTCCTTGATGATAATTTCGTCGAGTTCCTCCTTCCGGAAAATTTCTTCGGGTCCTCCCTAATTCTTCGGGTCCTCCCTGAGGACAATTCTTCGGGTCCTTCCCGAGGACAATTCTTCGGGACCTCCTTGAGGATAATTTTTCGGGGCCTCCTTGGAGATAATTTTTCGGGACCTCCTTGCAGATAATTTTTCGTCGGGTTCTCTCAAGATTTCGTCGGGTTCATCCTTGAAGAGGATTTCGTCGGGTACTCTTTTGATTTCGTCGGGTTCCTCCCTGAAGAAGATTTCGTCGGGTGCTCTTTTGAATTCGCCGGGTTCCTCCCTGAAGAAGATTTCGTCGGGTGCTTTTTTGAATTCGTCGGGTTCCTCCCTGAAGACAATTTTTCGGGTGCTTTTTTGAATTCGTCGGGTTCCTCCCTGAAGACAATTTTTCGGTGCTTTTTTGATTTCGTCGGGTCCTATCCTTTCTTGAAGACAATTTCGTCGAATTCTTCCTGTAGACAATTTCGTCGGGTTCTCTTTTATATACTTCGAAATTTGCTTTCTCCTGCACAAATAAACAAACTTTTTCTATCTTTTCTTTGACTCTCTTTTTCGCATGCGGTGTCAGATGCTCGGATTCGATGATATGTAAAGTGAATATATGTCGCGCAGCCCCCGAGGGTCGGGTGCGGCGAAAGTAAACGATAATCAACTTTGTGCAAAATAAAAGAACACTTAGCTTTTTGGACTCGACGAAGTTGATGCATGATGAAATCTTCGAGTGTAGATAAGAAATCTAGCCAAAGTAGAAACCACCAAATAGCAAAAGTGGATGCCGCAAAATTGTTGATGAAGAAATAGCCGAGCCCCCGAGCGTTGTTGAGGTGATGCCATGATTGTTGTGTCGCAGTCGTGACCCGAGGCGAAATCGTTGTCGAGCCCCCGAGCGTTAGGCATGACGTCGAAATAGGTTGATGGAGTCGCGGCGTCATATTTGGTAAAGCCATTTAGGATGAAGCCATAGACAATAATATAATATAAATCCATGAAGAGGAAGCCAAGATGAGGTATTTGAGATGAATCGACATTGGATATTACGCCATTAAATATGAAGTATATGAATCCACCGATATCATAGAGGATGAATCCATTGACCCGAAGAATCCAGTAATAACCATATAAGATGAATCCGCTAATATCATAGAGGATGAATCCATTGATCCGAAGAATCCAGTAATAACCATAGAAGATGAATCCGCTGATATCATAGAGGATGAATCCATTGATCCGAAGAATCCAGTAATAACCATAGAAGATGAATCCATTGACCCGGAAAAGCATCGGGTAATATTGTATAAGTGAACCAATTATTAACCAAAGAAAACCAATCCAGTAATCCGAAGAAATTAAATCCACTGAGCCGGAGAAGATAAAGCCACTAGGTCGAAGAAAATAATTCCACTGAGCCGAAGAAAATAATTTCACTGAGCCGAAGAATATATATCCAGAGCCGAAGAAAAGAAATTCACCAAGTAACCGAGTATATTTGTGGTAATGAAGTAATGGCGCAGCCGCCAGTGTTTGGGTGAATTTGCTGTAATAACGTAATGGTGCAACACCCGAGTATTCGAATATTCGGGTGTGGTGAAAGTAATAAATGATTGAATCTTCGAGGAAGAGAAAGACTTAGCGTTTTATCGGGTGCAGCGGAGTCGACGTGGAAGTAGGTCGTCCGGCAGATGCAGTCGAAGCGGTGGACGTAGTAGATGTGGCGGATCCTCGACATATGAGCCCCCAAGCGTGGATGGCGGATGCGCGTTGGTGAACGGGGTCGGTAGAACAAAGTAATCGAAACTTATTTCGATCTGCCGTTATATTGAAGTGCAAAAATCTGCACGCAAATATTAACAGGAGCCGAAAAAATATTTGGTCGAAATAAGTTTTACAAACAATAATTAACTGGAAATATAGCACCTGATGTGTCGGATGGCGAGTTGGTACGGACGGAGTCGGTGCTGATGATTTTTCGACGCGGTATCTTACGGCTTCACTGGTGGAAAAACAGGCTTTGGTCGCGGTTGGCAACTGCCATTAGTCGCGGTGGCGCAACCGCGACCAAAGCAGCGCGACTAAAGGCCCCCCCCCTTTAGTCGCGGTTCCTTACGAACCGCGACTAAAGGCCCGTCCACGTGGGCCGCAGGGGAGCGCCAGGGCGGAGGACCTTTAGTCGCGGTTCTTCTGGCAAACCGCGACTAAAGGCCTCCGCAGGGTTTAGGGTTTTAGCCCCCCTCCCCCTAAATCTGGTTTCTTTTTAATTTGTATTATTTTATTTCTTTTGGGTTTTAATTTTGAAGGAGTTTCACATATTCTACGGTACTGTATACATACATGCATATGAATGTACAATTTCAAACAAATTTGAAATTAGAACCAAAAAGAATTCAAGAGGAATATACAATATATATTCAATATCGGATGACCATATACAATATATATTCAATATCGGATGACCATATACAATTTTGAACAAGTTAGTTACAAATTCTGGTGCATATAAAGTTCTACGTCATCGTAATAGTGTTCTCCTTTAGGATCGATGACTTCCCTCGCCAACCATCCAGCTAGTTCCTCTTGAAGTGGTCGGAAGCGAGCTTCTGGACTAAGCGTCTTCCGGAGGTTATTCCTCAGGATGTTGTTCTCACACGTCTGGTCCCGCTCATTGCAGTATCTCCGGATCCTCTCACAAACATAGTATCCACATAGGTTGGTCCCCGGTGGCTGAGTATCCCCAGTCGTCCGCACTGCCATTTTAAAATGTAGCTCTTTTTTGAATTCACCGACCTTGGTATCTACGAACCGTCTCCAAACCCTACGAGGCAAAGAAAATTAAATAAACAAGAGAGTTATTAATTAGTTACTTGATATTAGGAAATGATGAACGAAATAGGCCGATCGATATAGAGCGCAAATGAATGAAAATAATTACTTTTGCATCATTTTTCTCATGTCGCCCCAAAGCGCCGGATCCATATTCAGAGAGTCGTGGACGAGAACCGAGGAGGTCTGAACTTTAATTACCATAAGAATCCAAAGTGGAACCTGCGGACACGATACATGCACAGTCATGCATAACTCATCGATTAGCCACATACCATGCATGGAGTAAACAAAAGAGAATGTGCTCAAGACAGAAACACTCACCCAAAATGGTAAGGAAATAGAATATCACTTTTCTGTTGCTGTTTTCTAATAAACCGCCACAGGTCATCCTCCACGTCGGCGGGGTGGTGTTCTAACACATGTGAATTAACGATGTGTGGGTCAATGAACCCAACATCATGGATGTTCCTTATTCGCATTTCCCGCTTCTTCATTCTCGCATAATAGCGTACACAACAAGATAGTTAGGACAAGGCAGGTGCAATGAACGAGATGGGGTAGAAATTAATAAATCACTTACGTAACGTAGCAACCGATGATAGATTTGTCGAGGTCGCGCAGATTGAACAGCTGGAACAATTCACTCAGAGGAATTTGTACCCAAGTAATGTTTGAAGTGATGCTCATGTCTAACTTCCGCATAGATATAGTCTTTGGCGTTTTTATGTTTTATGTAACCCTTGTACCAATTTAGCAGACCTAGCATTTGTCGAGGTAGATCCCCTTCCTGCGCAGCTCGACGAGAGGGCCATTCTTCACATATGTAAATACTACGTCCTTCATTGGCGCCTCATCAAGGCCTAGCAGTGCACGAAGAGTGATACCTAACTCGGCCGCTTGTTCTCTCGGCACTCGTTACGGTCAATCCATGCGCCGCAGCTGCTATGATATCGGGGCATCCGGATCGGCGGCTTGCACTATGAGCGGGGCGATCGATTGTTTACTTTGTTCCCCGAGCTGGGCAACTTCTTTCCCCCTTTCTAATTTTGACTCGGCCTCGTCCTTCACGGCTTTCTTCTCCGCCAACTCTTTCCTGTTCTTGAACGCGAGTGCTTGCCTACGAAGTTCACGTAAATAGTCGTCGTGCAGATTCTTCGCGGCTTGGGACGGTGTGTTCAAAAATGACTTAGCCCATCGTTTTCCTTGTCGTAATATACCGGCTTGGGCTCGCCCTCTATTTTCCTCTTGACGCTCGCCTTCCATTTCTCTAAATCAGCAGCCGCGCCCGCCTCGACTTCCTCGGCACTACTTTCCCAAGGCCTCGTGGGGAGAGGCTTCGTGATACCTCCGGTACCTTTGTTTTCTTAGGTACGTAAGGGTCCGGGTTAATAACCCAGGACTGCTTCGCTTCTTCGCCGGAGGTGGATTGGGGGCGGTACCGGTGTCCGATCACCCGCCGGACGAGGACCGGGGCGGCGGCGTGGGCTGACGTGAATGAGGTGTATTAGGTGAAGCACCACCGCCACCGTCACCGCCACCGCCACCGTCACCGCCACCGCCACCGCCACCGTCACCGCCACCGCCACCACCACCACCGTACGGGGTGGACTTGTTGGCGCCTCGCCCGGAAACTTGATAAATTTCTTCGCCATAGAATGAACTCGCGCTTGACATCTCCAAGTCTTTTCACCCCTTCGTGTGTAGCAATGTCAATGTCCAGGTTCTCAAACCCTTGGACTATCTCCTCCACCGTCACACGAGCATAGCCATCTTGAATGGGGTTGTTGTGGTGGAGTGCTCCTGTGGTAAAGCACTGCCGATGGCTACCTTCATGGACATGTTCCCGATAGGATAATACAGATGACATGCTTTCATCTCCTTTATATCGTCCACGGGTAGCGAGGAGGCTCCGGTGCAGTAATTTCGACCACCGCAGGCTCCGGTGCAGTAATTTCTATCGTCGGTGCACCAGCCGGTGAGGCCTCCGTGGAAGCCACGCTGCTTCTTCTCTCGCTGGCTTCCGAGATCCATTGGATGATCTTCAGCATGCTGCGCCCGAGCTGCATCTCTTTCGCGACTAGTACACTCACGGTTTTCTTCATCACATCCATTTCAGTTACCAACTTCGCCACAACATCTGCATCCCGATCCATCTTTCTCTTACGGCTTCAGAACCGTACGGGTCATCGTTCCGGGGAACCCTATTTTCCACGGAATGGGCCCCATGCCTCGTATACGTCCTCCGTGTTCAGGATTCCCGAGGGCTTTTGTCGTGCGTCGTTCTCTCGTTGAACCTGATCCTCCCCTCTTGAGCCTCCCTCATTGCCTCAATAAGCTTTTGGGTGGGTGTAATTATTTTGCCCTGATAAACACACTCCCCGTCTCCGGGTTCAGCGATCCCCCATGCCCGTACCACCAGCTTTTGGCCCTTGGGTCCCATCCCTCCGTACCTGGACGGATTCCTCGCGCCCTCAGCTCGTTCTCCATCTTCTCCCACTTAGGCTGCCAAAAGCGATACCCTCCTGGCCCCATTTTATGATTGTACTCCTTCTTGGCCGCATTTTCCTTATTTTTTCTCGATAGTTCAAGGAACTGCTCCGATTTCTTTTGCTTCACAAATTCTGGCCAATCATGTTGCAGTTTCTCATATTGTCCTATGAAATCCGGAGTCTTGCCCTGGTTGACAAAGTCATGGGCTAGATTTTGCTTGTATTTCCGGAATGCGTTGGCCATCCTAGAAAGAGCGAATCGTTTGACTAGCTTGCGCCTCTCCTTGTTTTCCGCAATCTTGTTACCCTCCTCATCGTATTTGCGGTATTCCGGAGGTAGAACGAAATGTTCCATAAGCTTGTTGAAGCAATCTTTTTTTTCTCTCTTATCGACAAAAGTGAAACCAACACGTGCCTTCTTTGGCTCATTCCACTCGGCGGGTGATCGAGACGTTGTCTCTAACAACGGCTCCGCATTGGCCGACAAACTTGGTGGCGTTCTTGCTTGGGCTCCGGCTGCCTGCCGGTTGCTTCATCGACAACATCGATGGTGCATGTTTCTCCTGCTTTCATCGTCTTGGTTGCGCCACGCTTTGACGACGTACTCGATTTTTTCGACGATCCGGCCGAGGGCTAAAATAAGAAAGAGAGTCGCGCGCGTTAGTACACACACATTTATTCAAATCAGACGCTCAATATGTACATATATATATATACCTCGGCGCCGGAGGTGGTTGCTACTTCCAACTGAAGATCGTCGTTTATCGACGTTTCTTCGGCACCATCTTGCTGACCATGCCCTTCATCTTCACCCTCAAGGTTCAGATAAGAAGAGATATCATCTTCTTCTTCTCCGGTCGGCACAAATGGAATATCGCCATTTATGATGCCGAACATATGGTCTTCAGCGTCCGGATCATAGTTGTCCAGAATCGGGTCAGCTCTATCGTCCGCCATATGTCAGTCCTGAAAACATGTAGTCAAAACAAATTAATTGTGTATATGCATTATCACATCTCTTCTACATATAAACAGAGAGGGCGACGAGCGGGAGGCGAGAGGGGGGACGCGTGTTATATGCGGACGATCGACCTCGCAATGACCGCGTGGCGGTGGCGAACCGGTGGCGAAAGGCGCGCGGTGGCGGTGCCGACGACACATAACCCTCGCCGCCCCCTCTCGTTCCCATGCCGAGGTGGGCGCCGTCGGTGGGGAAGGAGGACGTACGGGGAAGAAAAGTCGACGAGCACGGGATTTTTCATAAATTTGACTTAGTTAAAATTTAGTTCTTTTTACACAATTTTTTTTAAGTCAAATTGTAGTTCTTCTTTTACACAAACTTTAAACTTAAATTTTACACTATTTTTAAGTTGCAATATACTTAAAACTATTTTTCATTTAAAGTTACAATATTTTTAAGTTGAATAAAAATTTGAAGTTACAAATTACTTAAAACTATTTTTCATTTAAGTTACAATTTGTAAGTTACAAATTTTGAAGTTTTAATTTTTAAGTACTATTTTTTGTTAAGTATTTTGTTGTTAAGTACTTAGTTATCGACCGGCTAACAAAATTTAAGTTAACAAAATTTTAGGTTAACAAATTGTGAGTTAAGTACTTAGTTATCGATCCGGCTAACAAAATTTAAGTTAACAAAATTTAAGTTAACAAAATTTTAGGTTAACAAAATTTTAGGTTAACAAATTGTGAGTTAACAAAATTTGTTATTTAAGTTGAATAACAAATTTTAAGTTTAAAAAAATTTAAGTTAACAAAATTTTAGATTTACAATTTTGATTAACAAATTGTGAGTTAATTTAAAAAAAAAAGGGTCGGCCGGCGCTCTCCTTCCGCTCTCTCTCTCTCTCTCAACGACGCGCGTCGGCCGGCGGCATGCACCCGCAACGCGACGGCCGGCGGGGGCACCTGCAACGCGGCGCGCGTACGTCCTCTCTCGCGAGCGGCGGCGGCGACGACGTACGGTGCGTGTGCGACACGCGCGGTGGCGCGTCACGCGCGCGGCGGTCAACACGGCGCGGCGCCGGCGGTCACGGCGGACGACGGAACGATACACGCGGCGGCGCGCGGGACGTACGGCGAGAGAGGCGGCGCGCGGACGACGACGGAGGCGGCGTCGTTGGCGAGGCGGCGTCGTCTGGCGCAGCGCGGCAAAGCGGTTTCGAGGAGGAAGAAGGGGGAACCGAATCGCGCGCGCGCCGCGCGATATTTATAGGGCGGCACCTTTAGTCGCGGTTGGTGTGGCCAACCGCGACTAAAGGGTATTTTTAGTCGCGGTTGGCCACACCAACCGCGACTAAAGGTCTTTTCGCGGGATTTGAGCGGTTCCTCAAGGAAAGATTTTAGTCGCGGTTGGTGTGGCCAACCGCGACTAAAGGTCTTTTTCAATTTTCTTTTCAATTCAAAATGTTAAAAATACAAATAATATATCAAAAAATCAGAAAAACAAAACTAATTCAATTCAAAATCTTAAAAATACAAATAATATATCAAAAAATTTAGAAAAAATAAAACTAATTCATTTCAAAATGTTAAAAATACAAATAATATATCAAAATTTTTAGAAAAATAAAACTAATTCATTTCAAAATGTTAAAAATACAAATAATATATCAAAATTCTTAGAAAAATAAAACTAATTCATTTCAAAATGTTAAAAATACAAATAATATATCAAAAAATTCAGAAAAATAGAACTAATTCAATTCAAAATGTTGAAAATACAAATAATATACCAAAAAAATCAGAAAAATAAAACTAATTCAATTCAAAATGTTAATAATACAAATAATATATCAAAAAATTCAGAAAAATAAAACTAATTCATTTCAAAATGTTAAAAATACATATAATATATCAAAAAATCAGAAAAATAAAACTAATTCAATTCAAAATTTTAAAAATACAAATAATATATCAAAAAAATCAGAAAAAAAAACTAATGCAATTCAAAATCTTAAAAATACAAATAATATATCAAAAAATTCAGAAAAATAAAACTAATTCAATTCAAAAATCTTAAAAATACAACTTATCAAAAATTCAAAAAATAAAACTAATTCAATTCAAAAGTTCGTTGGCCCCCTCGTCCCGCCTCTTTCCGCCGACCCCCTCTTCCCTCCTCGTCTTCCCGCCAGTTCGTCCCTGTCTTCCCGCCTCTTTCTTCCCACCAATTGTTTCCCGCCAATTTCTTCCGGCCGCGTTCTTCCCGCCAATTTTTTCCCGCCAATTTCTTCCCGCCACTTTCTCCCCGCCTCTTTCTTCCCGCCTCCTGTCTTCCCGCTCCCATTTTTCCCGCCATTTGTCACTACATATAGGTAGCCCGGCTTGGCCAGCATCACATCTCTACAATCTCTCATCACTCTCTCATGGCTTCCACCGCACCCACTCTAACCTACCAGCAGGTGGAGGAGCTTTGCGCCTCGAACTACCCTTGCCCTCCGGCTACCGCGTCCTCGCCGGCCGGAGCCTAAGCGCCGGCGGCGTGCCGGTCCCTCCCGTCCCTCGTGGTACCGCGCGCCGGCGGCCATCACGAACCACTACTACCTCGACCTCACGCCGGAGCAGCGGATGAATCCCCGCCGGCATCCCGATAACCAGCATACTTGGGACGCCTTCTTCATCAATCGGCGTGAGAGGGCGCTCGCCGGGTATGAGGAGGACGGTCCGCCTCCGGAAACTTCCACGAGGCCGGCCGTCGGCTATGGTGGTACGGCCGGACTCTGCAGAGCGTCATGGACTACATCACGGCCGGCGATATCCCCGCCCGCGCTACCCTCGCTTCGAGCCACGAGCGCCGCCCGACGACAACGACGACAAAGAGCGACGACGACGCCGGCAACTTAGAAGGCGACGACTACCAAGACAATGGCGGCGGCTATGAAGACTACGAGTATGCATATTATACGCCTAGGCAGGAGTATGACTAAATCACTCCAAATTTCAAGTATGTAGGAGTATGACTTAGTCACTCCAAATTTCCCGTATGCAGGAGTATGACTTAGTCACTCCAAATTTCATGTATGCAGGAGTATGACTTAGTCACTCCAAATTTCATGTATCATCGTTGCTATCTCGAGTCAATTGAATCATTCGAAAATGGACACCAAACACATCACGGGTAATATAATTCACATGATTCATTCAACAAAGTTTGGTACAATAAATTATTACACATCATTTCTTCCCTTGTGTCCCTGCTTGCTTACGATTGTGCCGTATCCATGGAGCATCCTCATCATTTAACTTAATGCTTGGGTCGGTGTTCACTTTGAAGGGCGGAATTTCAGCAAACATATTATAATCTTCGACATGTCTGTCTTGTCCTCCACTCCCACGATTCTTGTCCCCGAAAGAACAATGTGGCGCTTTGGATCATCGAACGATGTACTGATCATTTTCTTATCTTTCCGTTTCCTCGGTTTGCTACTCATGTCCTTCACATAGAAAACCTGAGCGACATCTTTCGCTAGGACGAATGGTTCGTCAAGATAACCAAGATTGTTGAAATCCACCATTGTCATTCCGTATTGCTGGTCCACCTTTACCCCACCTCCCGTTAGCTTGAACCATTTGCACCGAACAAAGGGACCCTAAAGGAGGGTCCATAGTCAAGTTCCCATATCTCCTCTATGTAACCATAATATGTGACCTTTTGCCCATTCTCGGTTGCTGCATCAAAGCGGACACCACTGTTTTGGTTGGTGCTCTTTTTATCTTGGGCGATCGTGTAAAATGTATTCCCATTTATCTCGTACCCTTGGAAAGTCGTTATAGTCGAAGATGGTGTCTTGGCCAACATGTACAGCTGATCTACAACCTTATTGTCACTCATTAAATGTTTTCTCAACCAACTCGAAAGTCTCCATGTGGGCCTTCCTAATCCAGGATTCAGCTTCCTGTGGTTGTCCGAGCGTAAAATATTCTTGTGTTTCTCAAAGTACGGAGCAACCAAGCTGGAATAGGTCAGAACTGTGTGGTGTGCTTCAGACAGAGAATGGACGTCAATACATATCATTGATTTCCTTCCGATCGTGCCTTTTCCACTTAGTCTCCCCTCGTGCCGCGATTGAGGAAGACCAATCGGCTTAAGGTCAGGAACAAAGTCAACACAAAACTCAATTACCTCCTCATTTCCATAGCCCTTGGCGATGCTTCCTTCTGGCCTAGCACGGTTACGAACATATTTCTTTAATACTCCCATGAACCTCTCGAAGGGGAACATATTGTGTAGAAATACAGACCGAGAATGGAAATCTCATCGACTAGGTGAACCAGGAGGTGCGTCATAATATTGAAGAAGGATGGCGGGAACACCAACTCGAAACCGACAAGACATTGGATCACATCGTTCAGAACCGTGGTAGAACTTCTGGATTGATTACCTTCGAGAGATTGCATTGCGGAATGCCCATAGCTTCACACTGGCTACTCGAACATTTTCCGGCAGGAGCCCCTCAAAGCAATCGGAAGCAATTGCGTCATAATCACGTGGCGGTCGTGAGACTTCAGGTTTTGGAACTTTTTCTCCGCCATGTTTATTATTCCCTTTATATTGGACGAGAATCCCGACGGGACCTTCATACCGCTCAGGCATTCAAAAAAGATGACCTTCTCTTCTTTGGTCGTAGCGTAGCCGGCACGACCTTGAAACCGTTCCTGATGCTGGTCATCGTGGTCTTTCAAACTTTGCTGGTCCTGCCGTGCTTCCTTTGTATCATTTGACTTCCCATACACGCCCAAGAAGCTTAGGATGTTCACGCAAATATTCTTCGTAACGTGCATCACGTCGATTGCAGAGCGGACTTCTAGGACTTTCCAATATTCTAGCTCCCTTAATATAGATTTCTTCTTCCACATGGCTACGTGCCCGTCAGCTCCCTTCGGAACTGATTGTCCGCCAGACCCTTTCCAAAGATGACTTTCAAACCCTTGACCATATCAAATACCTCAAGACTGCAGTGTTCCGCAGCTTCGGCCGGTGATCTGCCTTGCCGTTGTAATGCTTGCCTTTCTTTCTTCTTTGGATGACCTTTCGGAAGAAATCGACGATGCCCAAGGTACACGTTCTTCTTACAATTTGGCAAATGTACACTTTCAGTCTCATGTAAGCAGTGCGTGCATGCATTGTATCCCTTATTTGACAGTCCGAAAGGTTACTAAGAGCAGGCCAATCGTTGATGGTTACGAAAAGCAACGCTCGTAGGTCAAATTCCTCTTCTTTGTGCTCATCCCACACACGGACACCAGGTCTGCCCCACAGCTGTAAAAGTTCATCAACTAATGGCCTTAGGTACACATCGATGTCGTTGCCGGGTTGCTTCGGACCTTGGATGAGCACCGGCATCATAATGAACTTCCGCTTCATGCACAACCAAGGAGGAAGGTTGTAGATGCATAGAGTCACGGGCCAGGTACTATGGCTGGAGCTCTGCTCGCCAAAAGGATTCATGCCATCCGTACTTAGACCAAATCTTATGTTCCTTGCGTCACCGCAAAATCTTTGAACTCTCTCGTCGATCTTTCTCCATTGCGTTCCATCTGCGGGGTGTCTCAACTCCCCGTCCGACTTACGGTCCTCTTTGTGCCATCGCAACAACTTGGCATGCTCTTTGTTCCTGAACAGACGTTTCAACCGTGGTATTATAGGAGCATACCACATCACCTTGGCGGGAACCCTCTTCCGGGTTTCTCGGCCCTCAACATCGTCACCAGGGTCATCGCCTCGATCTTATAACGCAATGCGGTGCATACCGGGCATTCATTCAAATTCTCGTATTCACCGCGGTAGAGGATGCGATCGTTGATGCATGCATGTATCTTCGTAACCTCTAAACCTAGAGGGCAGACAACCTTCTTTGCTTCGTACGTAGTGGCGGGCAACTCGTTATTCTTTGGAAACATATTCTTCAACATTTTCAGCAAGTTTTCAAATGCCGAGTCAGCTACACCTGCCTGTGCCTTCCATCTCAGCAAATCCAGTGTGCAGCCCAGCTTTTTCAGACCATCATCGCATCCGGTACAGCGCCTTCCCGTGATCCTCTAACATGCGATCCAAATTCTCCTCTCTTTTTCAGTTTCGCAGCGTCTCCGTGCATCAGCAATGGTCCGACCAAGATCATCAACGGGATCATCACGTGCCTCTTCTTCACCTTCCCCTTCATCGTCCCCTTCACCTTCAGCATCCTCCATGAAAGTATCACCGAAATGAGCAAGATAGCTTTCATCGATGAAATCATCCCCTTCTTCATCTTCTTCCATTATAACCCCTCTTTCTCCATGCTTGGTCCAACAATTATAGCTTGGCATGAATCCGTGCCGAAGCAGGTGCATGTGAACATCTCTTGAGGAAGAGTAACCCTTCTGATTCTTACATTTAACACATGGACAGATAACAAAACCCTCCTGCTTGTTCGCATTAGCCACTACGAGGAAATCTTTCAAACCCGCACTGAACTCGCCGGAGAGTCGGTTACCGTACATCCATTGTCGATTCATCTGCATTATTATAATATAAAATATATAATTAACCATCATGCATTTGTTAAACTAACTAGCTACAAACAATATAAATTAAACAATGAACTAATGCACATTTTATCAACGACACATCAAAGGTTCAAGTTGCTAACCGCGATCGAGGAGGAAAAAATAAATGAGAAAGCTCAAGTGTGGCTCCAACACTTCATATCATGTTTGTTTCATGCTCTTGGGGCATTTCATCAAACACCTTATGTGCATAAGAGGAACCAAAAGCAAACCTAACACCCACTTGTGAAGCTTGTGAAGAGAATGGCACCAAATGGCTAAGTGTTGGCTGCTGGATGGGTATATATAGGGGAGGGGCTTTAGTCCCGGTTGGCCTGGCCAACCGCGACTAAAGGCCTTCGGGCACCTTTAGTCGCGGTTGGCCTGGCCAACCGCGACTAAAGACCCCCCACGTGCACCGGTGGCCACCCGAGGCCCGGGGCCCAGGCCTTTGGTCGCGGTTCTCCTCCCGAACCGCGACTAAAGGTACCATTTGTCGCGGATCCTGCAGCATCGCGACTTATGGGGCTCACCCGAAGCCTGTTTTTCCACCAGTGCTTGTTGTCATCGTCGGCTTTGCATGAAGCTTGTATACGCCATGTATGAGACTTGGGTGCCGATTTGCTTTTTCTTCCTGGAGAATTCCGTGCGTGGACTGATTTTCAATCCTGATTCATGAAAGCTGATCCGATCGACCTAAGCCTGATTGGATTTTATTTTCCATTGCAGAGACAAGGTCACGTGGCTGCTGCCTTTCTTTGGGACTTGCTTTTTACGTGGATTGGAGAGAACCACGCCATACTATCCGTTTATACAAACCGATCTGGAATTGTCTTGAATAGGAAAGTCAGTCTAGGCAGCTCCTGTTCCTGCCGCCGTACGTTGTTTCTTGATGGAAATTTGTGGTCCAAGTCGCTGATCGCCTTGGATTGGGTTCCGCAGAACGAACGAATCGAGATTGGTCTCAGAAACTTCTTGGACAATTTGCTGGCATGTTACTCGGGTACGGAAGATTGTAGAGATCGGAGCCAAGGCGCTCTCTTCTGATCGAGTTGGTGAGGAAGCTATTTTCATTGTCGATGATGAATCCGTGAGGTTTGAAGTACACTGTTTTCCGAGGCGCGATCTAGACATTGTTGATGATGAACTTGACGGATCCCGCCCGGATCACAAAATCCAGTCATCGCGATCCCCACGGTCGGCGCCAATTGACGAGGGATTACCTCGGCAATGCCTACGTATTGTAGACTAGGGTTTCGGGAGAGAGCGACGATGGAGATTCCGGGAGCGAGATTAGGTACACGACGTACCCAGCTTCAGGTCCCCTCGGTGGAGGATCCCTACGTGCTGCTAGCAATCCAGTATATGATCATAGATGTGTTTACAGGGTGTCGCCATAGGCGGAGCTATGTTGTCTATATTCTGTCTATCTGTTGTTCCCCTTATTTCGGGTGCCCTGACTAGCTTTATATATGCAACCAGCCTAGGGTTTTACAAGAGTCCTAGTCGACTACTTCTTCGGGTTGCCTTGTTGGGCCTTCTCTCCATATTAGGTCTTCTCCATATTGGGCCGAGCTAGGTATACTAATAATGGGTATCCGAAGGGTATGCCCATGTCAGTCGGAGGTTTACTTTGGGCTTCCGCTAGCTGTTTTTCTAACTCGGCAATTTCCTCCTTTACGGCCTGGATGTCTTCCGCCTGGCTTAAAGTGACGCGACACTGCAGAGAGATATTCTTGTGGAGCTCGTAATGCAGCGCCTGCTGCTCCTGAAATAGCCAGAGTTCGGATTAGTTTTCGGCCGCTCTCATTTTGTGTGTGTACGTTCTTTCGAAGCATCATTGCCGGAACATATTTCCACCATGACGCTTGGGGGCTACCACGACACTTTATTTTTTTCTCAGTTCATGTTACTCTAAGTATCGACGCGCTAACTATTACCAGTTTCCGCCTAGATACTTGGGGGCTACTGGGAATATTATTTTACCTTGCGTTTGACGAGGAGATGGTCAAAAAAGTCACCCATTTCCTTCTTGTGGACTTGAATCTCGGAAGATTCAACATCCGCCTTCCCCAAAGCATTGGCCATCATGGCGTTGAGGAGATCCTACTCCAGTTCCCACTTCTCTGCCTCCGTTAATTTATGAAAGAATTTATTCGACTAGGCCTTGGGAGTGGAAACAGGTTAGTCGGATCCCCAAAGTTCTTCGGGAAGGTTACAACATCATTAGCCGGAGCTTCAGCCACGTCTTGGGAGTTCACTTCCTTTTCTTCTTCTGCGGCCTTGTCCGAGGGACCTTCCGGAGCCGCACGTCTCGCGGTGGATGAGCTTCCGCCTCCTCTCTCGCTGCTCACAGGAATTATTTCCGGTGGATTTTAGCAGTTGGAGTAGGGGATGGTGGAGCTTCGTGCGGCGACGATGGCGAAACAGGGTGTGAGGTGTTGGGGGGTGTTGGTGTGACTGGAGGAACTGCTGGTGATGCCTTCAAATATTTTGTAATCTGCTTCTGGGTGTTAACCCGAGAAGCAGGGGCCTTCTGATTCCTGCGACAAACAAAGGAAAAAATAAGTAATAAACTTACACAAAAACTGAGAGATGATCTCGGATACTTACGAGGTTCCAGGAATAAAGGGGCGCAACCCTTTTTCTGCGTTAGCAAGCAGTTTAAGGCGATCGCGCTCCGCCTTTTTCGAGTCAAGGGGAGGCGGTTTAACTGTATTGGCCTTCTTGGTGGAGGCCTCAGCGCTGGCACCGGCTTTGGAGCCGGAAGCCTTGGTGCGGGGACGCTTGGCGAGTCGGGGTGCAACTTTTTTGGGAGCTTGCTCCTCCTGTTCGTCATCGTCCTCCGGATCCTCCTCCGCCTGATCCTGGCTCAAGGGTTGTCGGAGAAGAGTTCTAAAATCCTCCTCCGCCAAAGTATCGAGCTGGAGAGCTAAAGATGATAAGTACTTCCAATCTTGAGAAGTTAAAAGCATAATGATATAAACACGTACCGGAGGACATTCGTTGTTCGTCTTGATATCCATCCCAATCTCTGGGACCGGTTGGCCCCGGGTAACTTTTACGAGGGTCTTGATCCTCCTCTTCAGAGAATCTGCTGGTAGGTTGTCGCGGGTGACACGGAGGGGATCATCCACCCCGGTGTACTCACAGATTTTCCTGCTGTTATACTTCAAGGGCTGGATCCGACGGGAAAACCAGCTAAGCGTCAAGTCTGTTCCGGTTAGCCCATCATGGACTAACCTGGAGATCCTCCGCGCTACCCTGTTCAACTCCGGATATTGTGCGAGCGCGGGGCTAAGGCTCCAGCTGTCCAGTTCCTCTGGAGGCTCGTTGATGAACTTGGGGAGCCCCTTGTGCACGTTCGGAACTTCGATGTTCTTCACGTAGAACCATCCGGCGTTCTAGTACCGGACAGATTCGTGGGATGAGTGGGGAGGATACATCCTGCCGGGGTGGAGCTTGAACGTCATGCTGCCGCAATTCACCATCTCCTTGTCTTTTATTTCTTTCTTCACTCGAAAAAAGAATTGCCATAGACGGATGTCCGGGCGAATTCCGAGGTGGCCTTTGCAAAGAGTCACGAAGTTGGAAAGGAGGAGATAAGAGTTGTGATAGATGTTGTGCGGCTGAAGGCCGTAGGTGGAGAGGACGGAGAGAAAGAATTCCGAGCAGGGGAGCGATAGACCGCGCTCTACCCAGGCCCTTGTAAGGACGCGTTCGTCCGGGTTTGGTTTGGGGGAGGCGGATTCTTTCATGATACTCCAGTTCGGAGATATCATGCCCTCCTCTTGGAGCTCTCGGAGATCCGAGTCTTTTACTTCACAGGGCCACCACTGCCCTTTCTCGCCTTCCCGGTTCCGAGCCTTGGATCTCTTTTTCTGCTCCGCTTCTTGCACTTTGGCTACCATTCTAGCTTGGCCTTCGAGTTCTTCCTGGATCTCTTTGAGAGTTGGGATCCGGCCTAGTGCGTTGCTGGAAGATGCGGAGAAAGGTTGAGCTAAGCGCGTGTCGAAAACATATGTGGTAGGAACGCTAATGGTTCCGGGTAACTTGGTTCTTTTGAGCTTGAGTTCGGACTATTGGGAGAACTATCAGTATATCTAGGTGAGTTAGTTGACATGGTTCCAGCTGCATGCATGCGATGAAATTGTTTGAGTAGCCGATAACTAAGCTAGTCTACCATTCTTCTTCTTCTTCCACGGGTCCGGCGAACGTACTTTCAATGGCGTGGTGGTTCCCCGTCGCTCCGGCGAAGAAGGGGTCGTCGGGCTTGGTGCGTTGAGCCCCGGATGACCACATATCGGCGGCGGAGGTTTTTTCCCGATCAAACGTGGTGATCTCAGGTTGAGGACGGTCTTGGAGCGGTGGCGGACGAAGGTCTCCGTGTGAAAGTTCGCCGGAGTTCAGATCCGGCGGGCGGCGCTGTGGGAGGAAGAAGATGAAGTGGAAGTTGCGGTGAAAGAATGGAGAAGTTACCGACGCGGCGGGTATTTATAGGCCACGCGCGGACATTCGTGAGACGGATCCAACGGCGGAAACGAAACAGTCACACCGTTGGATGGCTGCCACGTGTCTTAGGTCAAAACGGTGAAATCGAGGCAGCGGTAACTAGAAATGAGCAGCTCCGAAATTTCCGGCTGAAGATTTGCATCTACGAAAATTTAGCGCGGGAAAAAAGGATGTTTGGTGTAACATGCATGAAGAACCTGCTGAAGATACCGTTGAAGAAAAGCAAATGATTTTCGGTTGAATGAAGTCGGAAACAAGAAAGTTTTGGAAGCTCTTCAAGATTCTCTTCGGATCCGAGTTGAAGGAAGTCAGAGGAATGATGAATCTAGGAGAACTTCGGGGGCTACTGTTGTGGGTATACTTTATGGGTATATCAACGGCATGGCCTAGATCCGGCAAGCCCGGGTGGCCCACAGATGGTGATGTTGCATGTGGCCCATCGGGGGCCCAGTTGCTGTAGATCATGAAGGATGAAGTCCAGCCCAGGAGCAGGGAGCCGGATCCCAACCGACCTACGAAGGAGGCCGGATCCGTGGAGGCCCATAAGGTATCCGGATCCATTACGACATAGATGGAAGGCGGATCCTTGACGTACATGGCAAGACTTGTACCGTAGTTAGGTAACTTGTATTCCGGCTAGGACTCTCCGTGTAAACCCTAGTGATGTGATTCGTAGCATAGAAAACAAAAAATTTCCTACCGCAAGAACGAAAACCAAGCCAAGATGCAATCTAGTAGATGGGAGCAACGAGAAGATCACGAGACTAACCCTTGAAGATTTCCAAAGCCTACGAGATTAGATCTCGTTGTTGCAGAAGATGATCACTTGCCGCTTTCAAAAGCGCATAGAAGATCTTGACGGTGCCACAGTCGGGCAGCACCTCCGTACTCGGTCACACGTTCGGTGTTGATGACGACCTTCTTCTCCCCGTTCCAGCGGGCAGCGGATGTAGTAGATCCTCCTCGGAATCCCGCCAGCACGACGGCGTGGTGACGGTGGTGGTGGAGATCTCTGGCAGAGCTTCGCTGTAAGCGCTGCGGAAGAAGGAGGAGGTAGTAGCTAGGGTTTGGGAGAGGGGGAGCTAGGGCTGCGACTTGTGTAGCTCTTGGGGCTCCCCTTGCCCTCTTTTTATAGGTGGAAAAGGTCCTTGGGTCGTCCAAGACCTGCCCCCAAAGTTTGGGAGAGTTCCGGTAGGTTTCTGCAGCCGAAACCTACTAGAACTAGGACTCTTTTGCCAAATCCGAATCTGCTTTAGGGGAAACTTCTTAACCCTTAAGGAAAACGTGGATACACCTATTATGGAACCCTCCGGACTTCCTTAGACAGCCCGGGTCGTCCCGGACACTTCCGGAACCTTCCACAATATTCTGGACTATTCCGGTCCTTCCAAAACCTTCTAGAAGCTCCGGTAAAAACACTGGACTTTTTTCGAACCCCGGAAAATGACTTCCCATATATGAATCTTATTCTCCGGACCATTCCGAACCTCCTCGTGATGTCTTGGGTCCCATCCGAGACTCCGAACAACATTCGAGCTCCATTCCATATTTCATATCTACTTAAAACGTCATCAAACCTTAAGTGTGTCACCCTACGGTTCGTGAACTATGCAGACATGGTTCAGACTTCTCTCCAACCAATAACCAATAGCGGGATCTGGAGATCCATAATGTCTCCCACATATTCAACGATAACTTAGTGATCGATTGAACCATTTACATACGATACCGATTCCCTTTGTCTCGCGATATTTTACTTGTCAGAGGTTCGATCATCGGTATCTCCATACCTAGTTCAACCTCGTTACCGACAAGTACTCTTTACTCGTACCGTGGCATATCATCTCTTGTGAACTATTCACATGCTTGCAAGCTAATCAGACGACATTCCACCGAGAGGGCCCAGAGAATATCTATCCATCATCAGGATGGACAAATCCCACTCTTGATCCATATGCCTCAACTCATACTTTCCGAATACTTAATCCCACCTTTATAACCACGCATTTACGCAGTGGCATTTGGTGTAATCAAAGTATCCTTCCAGTATAAGTGATTTACATGATCCCATGGTCGAAGGACTAGGTAAGTATGTATCGGAAGCTAATAGCAAGTTGAACTTAATGACGTGATCTTATGCTACGCTTATTTGGGTGTGTGTCCATTATATCATTCATGTAATGACACAACCTTGTTATTAATAATATCCAATGTTCATGATCACGAAACCATGATCATTTATTAATCAACAAGCTAGTTATACAAGAGGCTTACTAGGGACTCCTTGTTGTTTACATAACACACATGTATCAATGTTTCGGTTAATACAATTATAGCATGGTATGCAAACATTTATCATAAACACAAAGATATATTATAATAACAATTTTATTATTGCCTCTTGGACATATCTCCAACAGTCTCCCACTTGCACTAGAGTCAATAATCTAGTTTACATTTGTAAAGATATAACACCTTGGCCTTCTGGTGCTTATCATGTTTTGCTCACGGGAGAGGTTTTAGTCAACGGATCTGACATGCTCAGAAACGTATGTATTTTGCAATTCATTTGCGTGTTCACGCATCACTCATTTTCCAAATGAGTCAGCATTAGGTGGAACCTTAATTCCGCGGTCTGAAATATGTCACTAATATTGTCACACACAATATAGCTTCAAAATTCTGACACTATCGGAACTACTAAGTTCTCAAAGAACTTTTCAACTTAACATCCTCAGTCATTGTCAGAACAATGACATACTCTGCCTTCGTTTGTAGAATCCGTCACAATATTTAGAACTTTTCTAATTCTAGTATTGTGCTACCTTTTAAACAACACTTAGCCTAATTGAGATTTTAAATTCATTTTTATATGTGACCAAACTAATATCGGTGCAACAGCTTACAACGATTCGTTTGTCATTACCCCATATAAAACTATATATATCCTTGGTTCTTCTAAAGCACTCAGGGATATTCTTACTGTTGTCCAATGATCATCACATGAATCATTCTGGTATATGCTCCTAACTTTTTAGAGCACGGGACATCTGATTTTGTACATATTATTCGTGATCTAAAATCACTAATGTGTTTTTACTCATCGAGTGTCAAATACACTCAAGTCTTGTTAAACCTTCACATGAAAAGAACACCTTCTTAATATTTCTATATTGAACTACTTCAATATCCATTCTATGTACTTTGACTTAAACTTATTATGTGTATCAATCTATCTTCATAGATCTTGACACTAAATATGTTTCAGTCCGTATCCTCTCATTGAAGTTAATTCTCAATGAAACCTTTTATAATCAAGTATATAATTACATCATTTATAACCAACTATATGTCATCTACATAAAGTATTATAAATATGTCTCAGCGCTCCCACTTAATTTCTTGCAAATGCAATCATCTTCACCGTTTCTGATGAAATCAAAAACTCTTTGACTATTTCATCCGGTGAAGATTCCAACTCCACGATACTCACTTCATCCAATTGAACTTTGTATACCTATCTAGTATTTCACGGACCAGCAAAACTCTTGGTTGTATCTTGTATACACCTTTAACACGCTTCTGTTAAGTAATGTATTTTGCCATCCTACTAGCATATCTCATAAAAGAAATATGTAGCAATTACTAGAATAATCCAAATAGACTATAAGCATCGCTACGGAAGATCTAATCTTATCGTAGTCAACTCTTTGAACTTTGTCGTAAACAATCTTTCGACAAGTCGAGCTTATTCAAGGATATTCCATCCAAGTCCATCAAGTTTATAGATCCATTTACTTTCAAAAATATTCATCTATCTTGGATTTCATGGCGTATAGCCATTTTAACGGAGTCAGGGCCCATCATAACTTCTTTGTTTGTAGTTGGTTTATCATTGTTCAAAATCAATCCTTTGTCCACAAATCATTTAGGGATTTCTATTTTCCTGCCCCTGGCTCCTTAGTTGTACTTAGTTTTCCCCAGCTCCTTAGTTTTTCCTCAGTTTTCCCCAAGCCCTTGTTTGAAACCCGCAAAAGCAGCTCAGACGGCAGGATTCCCATTTAGTTGACCGTTCTGTCACGTGTGGGGCCACGTCGTGTGGGGCCGCGTCGCGTGGGGCTGGTAGAAAGGGACCGCGTGGGACAGGACGAGACCGCGTTTGGTTGCACGTGAGCAGGAGCTCGGTTCTGTCTCTCTCGCCCCCAAATTGGCTTTATTAAGAGCACCTTTTTCCCCTCTTTCTCTCTGTCCTTTTCACCAAAATAGTATCAAATCTAGAGAAGCTTGCATTTCTGTATTTCTTCAATTATTTGTGTCTTTTGGCCCTCGTTGTTTGCCCAATATGGCAGCAAATCTAGTACTCCCTCTGGTCCATATGTATGTAGTTAAATCTAGAAGCAAATCTCCAGGGTAATGTACGATAAATTCACAGTCATAGTAAATAGAGAAAACAAAGACCAACAAAATATAGTAGAATAGGGATAGATAATAAGGATCCCTCCCTAGATAATAAGCTACATACACAGCAGCCAACATAGTAACAGGTTCGAGGTTCTTGACAGCACCATCATATTAACAACATAACAACAAGGGATCCCTAGCTAACAACAAAGGGATCCCAACAACAAAATGGGAGGCAGCAGCCGCACACGTCCATGACTCCGCCTACCCCATCTGGCTCTCCCTCCACTTGTTGCTGCAGCTCCCCTTGGGAGCCTTGGGCTTGAGCGGAGGCATGCGCCCGGCGGAGATCTCCACCCGCTACATGCTGCGGAGGTGCATGCCGAGCGCCCTGTGCTTGGCGCGGAAGGAGTAGACGTTCACCGTCGTGCGACCTTAGGGAAGGTGTTGCTGATGTTCTCGGCATGCGTGACGAGGCAGTTGAAGTCCGTGGCGCCGAGTCTCCTGGTGCAGAAGGGGCACCTGTACACACCCTTGGCGAAGTAGGAGATGTACTGGCCGACCTGCAGCCTCCGCAGCACCTGGCGAGTCTTGACGTCCTCCTCCTCGTCGTCGCTGCCGACGTCGCTGCCAGACATCTGATCCATATCAACCAGAAACTATGAGTGAATGAGTTGCAACGATGATGAACGTGCATGATAACAAAGTTAGGAAAAACAGAGTCAGCCTCAGTTAGAGTGGGCATGATTATATATCTACAGGGAAGGTGTAAGCGAACCAAAGCTCATGCACAACAGATTTGTACATAGCAATGGTTCGCTGAACCCTCCCTGTAAAAATTTGTGCCCAACGATTCATCATAGGCAAAGAAACAGATTCCAGATCTGAACTTGAACACATTCCAGATTATTTGCAAAATTAAACGGTTGATATCTTTTGATTAGTGCATAAAATAACTGATTGAGATCCCATGATTACTTGCATAAATTAACCGATTGAGATCCAATTATTACTTGCATAAATTAACCGAACGGCCGAACCCCAAATCTTAAAGGAAATCAAGAAGTGATCAAAACAAAATGGAATAAAATCGGCGCAAATATTAGCCCAATACTCATCCATCTACAGATCCATCTACACCAGCAAAAATAGGGTTCAAAAAGGAATGGGGAAACAAAAAAGGAAGCAAACCGTAGTTACCTCGTTCCATGGGTACTCCAGGAAGGTGTCGTAGGGGTTCGGGGGCGGGACGTATGGCACCGGCTCATAGGGGTCAAATCCCGGCGGGATCTGACTGCCACCGGCGGCAGCAGCCTCCGATGCACCGGCGGCGGCGACATCCATTGAGGGGACGGCGTCGAAGAGGGAGGCGTCACGCTTGGAGCCGACGGCGCCGTCGACGATGGGATTGGCATTCTCCTTGTCCATCTCGCCGGCAGAGGAGAGGGAGAGGGTTTTTTGCTTGGGAGCTTTGGAGAAGATGATGGGACGTGAGAGAGGCGTCGTTGCGTGGGCGAGTGAGAGTGACAGAGATAGTGGAGGATGCGTCTATAAAGGCGAGGGGTGGTTAATGCGACCCGCGTCCTACGCGTCCACCGCTGCACGTCTTGGACTTCTGCAATGCGACACGCATCCACGATTGCACGTCTTCGACTTCTGCACCGCGACCCGTGTCTACGCGTCAACAATTGCACGTCTTCCATTTCTGCACCGCAACACGCGTCCTCGAGTCTAACCCTGGAAATTTAGATATACTCAGATATAACCTCGAGTCATGTACTAGCATTTTTTGTGTGCTCAGTTTTCCCCTTGAGTGCTAATACTGGCTAGTGCAATATGCTCAGTTTTACCCTCAAGTGGCTGGTCAACAGGCAGTCAACAAATGGGATTAACTAGTTAAATGAGTCATTTAATGTGCAAAAAATTCCGAAAAATAGTGGCACATACTCATGGAGTCTTTACCACAAATTGCCAGTTCTCAAAACATAGATAAATCAAGTTTTACCACAAATTGCCACTTCTCAAAGGCCTTCTCAAATCACCTAGTAGCTATGAAGGTGCATGGTTTTCCACAATAAGCCCTTCCCAAAACAGCTTTCCCCAAAACATACTTTGTCTAAATGAGGCCACAATTCTCACACTCATGTATATTTGTATTGAAAATAGTTTGAGGTAGGCCAAGATGGGTTTCATTGTACAAAACACGCATTTTCCATTTTTAAATCTCATATTTGAATCCCTTAGTCTGTTTATTATACAGGTGCCCTTGGTTTCTTGATACTACTCAGTTTTGCCCTCTCCCTCCACAAATTCTCGTAGACGTGCAACATTGCTCTGATTGGTCTAGCCCATGTCACGCGGATCGTGCCCGCCGACCGTTGATCGTATGATCTAACGGGCAGGATAACCCCTCTCTCTCTGTCGGCGGTTACCTTCCACGCGCTAAAAATTATACCAAATTATAAACTCTTTTGGGAAACTCTTTTAGGCATTACTTTTCACGCAAAAAATGATAAACCATCACCGATTTGTTGTAGCCATTAATTTTCACGAAAAAAATAATAGGGAAACGATCACCGATTTGTTGTAGCCATTAATTTTCACGCAAAAAATGATAAACCATCACCGATTTGTTGTATTAATTTTCACGCAAAAAATGATAAACCATCACCGATTTGTTGTAGCCATTAATTTTCACGCAAAAAATGATAAACCATCACCGATTTGTTGTAGCCATTAATTTTCACGCAAAAAATGATAAACCATCACCGATTTGCTGTAGCCATTAATTTTCACGCAAAAAATGATAAACCATCACCGATTTGTTTTAGCCATTAATTTTCACGCAAAAAATGATAAACCATCACCGATTTGTTGTAGCCATTAATTTTCACGCAAAAAATGATAAACCATCACCGATTTGTTGTAGCCATTAATTTTCACGCAAAAAATGATAAACCATCACCGATTTGTTGTAGCCATTAATTTTCACGAAAAAAAGATAAACCATCACCGATTTGTTGTATCCATTACTTTTCACGCAAAAAATCCCTTTTCAGAAGGTCGAAAAAACCTAACTTGTTACAAAAGCTGGTTTCAGTGAGACCTAACAAAATTTGGCATACATGATGCCATATCTATAACAACAAGGAATATCTAAAAGGGAAAGTTTCACAAAATTTCAAATTTAGGGCGAAAATGATGCCATACATTATGCCATAACCTGTTACCAAATCTGAAAATCAATTGGGGATTATAAAGGGAAATAAAAAGTTCGAAAAATGTAAAAACGAAACAATCTATCTATCTATGTATAGAAGATCAGCTGTATGAAATTTGAGGCCATTTAGAGAATGTAGAAAAAATCACCTTGTTAGAAAAGCTGGTTTCAGTGAGACGAAACGGCATGCGTTTAAGCAAAGTGATTTTTTCGAACATCTCCAAATGACCCCAAATTTGCCATACATGATGCCATACGTGTAACAACAAGGAACCCTATCTAAAAAGTGTCAAAAAAGTTTGCCCAACCGTATAGCTCTATCAAAAAGAACCTCACCATGGCGCTAGTATAATTTTGGGCTTAGTTACAAGGGTCCCTAGTTACAAACTTTCATTACCTAACCTTCAACATGAAACTTGTTTCAAATTACTTTTGGCGTACAAGAAACAAATCCAACCTTGATTCGAGCACCACAACCTCCAAACGATGCCGATGCCGATATCGGCATGGTCAGAACGACTATGCTCGCCGCCACTGCTAGGTCACCGTCGGGATGCACCGTCAATCCCGTCCCCTCATTCGATCACTGACACACCAGAGATACCGCCGAGGCCAATGCAGAACGTACATGCTGATGCCAATGCCGAACATGCATGCACGCCGCTGTGGGCACGGCTCAGGGTGGGCATTCGGTTTTAACCGAAATTTCGGTTCGGTTTTTGCGGTTTTTGAACAAATTCGGTTTTCAAAAATGGTAACCGAAATTGGCATGAAAATTTAGAAAACCGAAGATTCGGTTAACCGACAAATTCGGTTCGGTTTTCGGTTAAAACCGAATGAACCTACTCACTTGAACAAATAGTAGGCATCACCGAAGAAAGCAAATAGTAATTGACATATCAACACAAAAAGCATCAACTGCGCAAGAAATCGACAAATGAGCACCAATCGTGGAGCGATGCTATTTGGTAGGCTGCGGCACTCGTGGTACAGGTGCATCACTCGTGAGCGATTAAAAGGGTAGCTAAGACTTCGAGCGACGTGTTCTATTATGCAGGCTTCATGCTATATTCAGAAAAAGCTAGTACATCAAAGACCAAAGTCATGCATTGAATGGACAATTTTTGGAACATCAAACGCAGTTGGGCTTCTATGGAATGATTGGTCTATGCACAAATTGATGGTAGGTTACTCAATTCGGTCTATTCGGTCTTGTTCGGTTGGTGGGGCTAAAAACCGAATTCTACCAAATTTAATTCGGTTAGTATAAATGGAAACCGAAAAAATAGCGGTTAATGGAAAAACCCGAGATTTCGGTTAGTTCGGTTTTGGCTTCGGTTCGGTTTTCGGTTTCACGGTTTTTATGCCCACCCTGAGGCACGGCCACGCCGCCCCGCTATGCTGGACGCCACAGACCACCGCGAGGTCTTTCCCTTCGCCACCACACTCTTCTAGCACCCATCTATACACGCCAGAAAGGAGAGACACTAGTTTTCTCTACATTGCTCGCGTTCGTGTTGGACACGGTCAGTCAAAGTTTTGAGGTAGTCGTCGATGTCGTCGACCATTTCTTCTCTTCTTTGCATGGTTAAACGCGTCTAGTTCATATCTATCTAATGCGTCTGGTCTTGCCTCATGCAGTTCTTTGTGGACGTCGATCTCATCTCGGCACCCTGCAGGCCACCTCCTCCGTGCCATCGCTGTAGAGCTCCGTTTAAAAATCTATTCCTACCCGTGTATTGCCCATTGTATCAGCACCATGGCCCACTTGTCATTCGATATACCGAAGCCCCACTCGTGCGCGTTTTGGTCAGGGATACACCGATGCTTACGGTCAAACAAAGATGGATGGTCTGACGTGTCTTTGCGGGCTCTACCTGGCCCCACTAGTCAGAAGATAACGGTCAACCGTCGGGCAACCGGCCACATCACGTGTGATGGTTTCAGACAAAGGCTTGGGTAAAACTGAGGAAAAACTAAGGAGCTGGGGAAAACTGAGCACAACTAAGGACCCGAGGGCACGAAACTTGAAATCCCAATCATTTATTTGATCACAAAATAAACCATACCTACAAGGTTCAATATGTACTTCGATCTCTATGGCTAAAACACTTTGTAGTCATGGGAGCCATGATCGTTGTGGCCGCTTCCGGAACCATTTCCGATGCTGCGCTACTCTGATCATTATGCTCAGGTTCAATAAACCTTATCAAGTTCTATTGTCCTCCCACCCAAATATTTTGCTAGAAAACAATTTCTTGGAAATAAGTAAGTAACATTAACAAACACTTTTTGTCATTTACTTCATAGTGGAAAGAATTCCCAATTTGTTTTTCTGGGATAACCAACAAAGACATTCATCCGATTTTGGTTGTAAACTTATTTACTTATGCTATGCATACCAAAATTTAAGAAAGGACTATTAGGGTTCATACTGTCGTTGCCTAATCGACGGTACCTCGGAGGAGGGATCCTCACGAGGGGGAGAAGAAGTAGGGGCCATAGGGCGGAGTGCTCTCGGGATTGTGGTACGCGATTTACCCAGCTTCGGAACACCTGCACGATTACAGGGCCTACTGCTGCTTGTCTGGAATTATCTGGGCGCTTTCGCGTTGTTATAATGAGTTGTAGTTGTGCCTCTAGGGCTCCCGGGATCCGGCTTATAAAGGCGCACGGATCTAGGGTTTACACGGAGAATCCTAGCCGGAATACAAGTTGCCTAACTACGGTACAATGTCTTGCCGTGTACGTCAAGGATCCGCCTTCCTCTAAGAACGTGTTGGATCCGGCCTCCTTCGTAGGTCGGTGGAGATCCGGCTTCCTGTTCCTGGGCTGGACTTCATCCTTCAGGATCTACAGCAACTGGGCCGCCCGATGGGCCACATGCCTCATCACCAACTATGGGCCACCCGGGCTTGCCGGATCTAGGCTATGCCGTTGATATACCCATAAAGTATACCCACAACAGTAGCCCCCGAAGTTCTCCGAGATTCATCATTCCTCCAACTTCATTAACTTGGATCCGAAGAGAATCTCGAAGAACTTCAAAACTTTTACTTGTTTCTGGGTTCATTTGTTCGGAAATCTTCTTGTCTTCGGAATTGGTAACGCAACGGAGATTCCACTTTTCCCGCGCACAACTTCCTTATTTCCCGCGCTAAATTTTCGAAGATGCGAATCTTCAGCCGGAAATTTCGGGAGTGCATGGTTAAGTTACCTCCACGTCGTTTTACCGCACTTGACCTAAGACACGTGTCCACCATCTGACGGTGTGACCGTTCCGTTTCCACCGTTGGATCCGAATCTCGAATCTCCGCGCGTAGTCTATAAATACCCCGCGGCTCGGTAATTCTTCATCCTTTCACCGCACCCTCACCACTTCATCTTCCTCCTCACGCCGCGCCGCCCGACAGATCTCGACTCCGGCGAACCTTCCCCACGGGAACTTCGCGCGCCGCCGTTTCAAGCTTCTCCTCGAACCGAAATCGCCACGGTTGGTCGGGAAATCGACTCCGCCGCCGATTCGCGGTCATCGGAGGCTCGAAACCACCAGTTCAGCAACCTCTACCTCGCCGGACCTTCGCCGGACCGCCGCGCCATTGACGGTACGTGCACTGGTCTTGTAGAAGAAGAAGTAGTCGTAGTGTAGATTTTCCGGTTACTCAACTTAGCTCGCATGGGTGCAGCCGGAAGCATGCCTCATGGTTCTCCTCACTGCACTGGTAGTTCTCCGAGTAACCCGGATCCCAGTGCCGTGGAACCAATCTGTCTGGATCCCATTGCATATCTACCACCATACATTTCCGACATTAGGCTTGCTCAACCGTTCTCCGCCTCTTCCAGTACTTTACTAGGCCGGATCCCATCAGCTCAAGAACTCGAAGAAGAGCTCCAAGGCGAAGCTAGAATGGCAGCCAAGGTCCAGGAAGTGGAAAACAAGAAGGCTTCCAAGGCCCGGAGCCGTGAAGGGGTGAGGGGTCAATGGTGGCCCTGCGAGACCACAGACGCGGAGCTTAGAGAGCTCCAAAACAAGGGCATGATCTCTGAGCATTGGAGCTTCACGCGCGATTCCGACATCCCCAAACCCGATGCGGATGAGCGAGTTATGACAAAAGCGTGGGTTGAGCGCGGCTTGTCGCTCCGTGCTCGGAGTTTTTCCTCTCCGTCCTTGACACGTATGGGCTCCAGCCCCACAACATTTGCCCCAACTCCTACCTCCTGCTCTCGAACTTCGCAACTCTTTGCGAGGGGCATCTTGGGATCCGACCCGATGTCAAATTATGGCAGTTCTTTTTCCGAGTGAAGAAGGAGACGAAGGTCAAGGCCATGTTGAACTGCGGAAGTATGACATTCATGCTCCACTCCGGCCGCATGTATCCGCCTCATGACTCCCACGAATCCGTCCGGTACTGGAACGCCGGATGGTTCTACGTAAAGAATGCACCAGTTCCGAACGTCCACGATGGACTTCCACCTTTCAGCAACAAGCCTCCGAAAGAATTGGCGAGCTGGAGCTTCGTCCCCACGCTTGCCCAAACGCCAATATTGGAGAAGGCCGCGCGGAGGATTTCCTGGTTAGTTCACGACGGACTAACCGGAGCCCAGCTCACACTCAGCTGGTTTACCCGGAGAATCCAGCCTTTGCGCTACAACGCACGCCTAATGTGCGCTTATACTGGGGCGGATGATCTCCTCTGGGTCACACGCCATGATCTTCCGGCTGCTTCTCTCAAGAGGAGATTCAAGACGTTGGTGAAGATAGGTCGGGGCCAACCGGTCCCGTAACTGATTAAGGACATCAGCACACACAACATGTGTCCTCCGGTAAGCACTTATTCCTTCGTATTTCTTCAACTTCTCATATCCTCTAAGTGTTTTAACTTGTTTTGCTCACCCTCCTCGCAGCTCGATACTTTGGCGGAGGATAACCCGCACAACATACTCCGAGTTCCCGTTAGCGGTGAATCGGTGGAAGAGGATCCAAAGGACCCTGAGGAGGAAGAGGAGCGAGCGCCCCGAAAGGCCGCCCCTCGACCTTCGAAGCGTTCCCGCGCCAAAGTCTGCGGCTCCGAAGCCGGAGCTAGCGGCGAGGCTTCCGCCAAGAAACCCAAGGTGACCAAGCCGCCTCCGCTCGACTCCAGAAAGGCGGAGCGCGAGCGCCTTAAGATGCTTTCGACAGCAGGAAGGCCCTCACGTCCCAACATTCCGGGCGCAGCGTAAGTCTCCGAGTAATGCGCGTCGTTTATCTTGGTAAGCTGTGTTATGTATACTTTTCCTTTGCTTGCTTGCAGGAATCCGAACCCCACCACCACGCGGACCAATGTTCAGGAGCCTATTACCAAGTATATGCACAAGAAGTCTCCCGCCATTGGTCCCTCGACGCCAGCTCCGCCTAGCGCTCCACAAGCTTCCCTACAGCCTTCTCCTCCTCCCGCGGATCAATCTCCAGCTCCTGCTTCATCCACTCCACCGGAAGTAATTCCGGTTAGTAGCGACAGAGCGGGCGGAGATGGCTCCGGCCGCAAGTGCCCCGTGCACGGCGAAACTGAAGGACAAAACCGGGAGGAAGCAGAAGTCAATTCCTCTGGCAAAGCTGATGCCGCCGCTGGTGACATGGTCGTTTTCCCCAATAATTTTGGAGATCCGGCTGACCTTACTTCCACCCCCAAAGCCTATGCCACGAAGTTTTTTAACAAACTATCAGAGGCGGAAAAGTGGGAGCTGGAGCAAGATTTGCTCAAGCTATGCTGAACAATGCCTGGGGCAAACCAGACGTTGATATGTCGGAGATCCAGGATTTCAAGAAAAACGTTGGCCAATTCTTCGACAAGCTTGTTTGCAAGCAAAAGGTAACTCCCCAGTAGCCCCCAAGTATTTAGGCAGAAATTATAGTAATTAGCGTCTGAATACTTTTAGAGAAAACTCAAACTGAAGGAAGATTTAAATGTCGTGGTAGCCCCCAAGCATGATGGCGGATTTTTTTTTTCCAGCGACAATGCTTTAGAAAGACTTAAACCATTATTGTGGAACTCACTCCGTCTCTGACTGTGTTTGCAGGAACAAAAAGCCCTGCACTATGAGCTGCACAAAAACATTGCGCTTCAGCGTCGTGTGACCATCAGCCAGGCGGAGAAAATCTAGCGCTTCCAAACGGAGAATGCAGATTTGAAGAAACAGTTATCAGAAGCCCAAGGTTGGTTTCCGATTATCTGATGCCTCTTAATTATGTTCCGCAGTTTCCAAACTTGATGCTTTATGTAACTTTGAATAGGTGCATCCTCGTCCCTCGCTGCAGCCTCCTCCGAACTAGAAACTCTCCGCGCCTCCCAGAAAACCCTTGAGATGAAACTCGCAGAGGCGGAAAAGAAACTGGCGGAGAAGAACTTGGAGCTCATCCAAAAAGAAGGGGAGTTTCAGCTTAAGAGGAACACTGATCGCGACACCATTAAGAAGCAACAGAAAGAACTTGGTGGGCTCCGGAACTATATGGAGACAGCGGAGGCGTCGTGGGACTGGCTGATCTCCGGTGTCCTTGGTAAGGTTCCGGTATAAAACAACGTATGAGCCAAGTCTTAAGCTGTTGTGCTGATTTTTTATATTGCTTTTCCCAGATCCTCTTGGGTATGACGAGGAGCGTCGGAGCCAATTCCCCCGGGACGATCTGATTCAGCTGGCTGGCGATGACTGCAAGGATCTCATATCCACTGCCCGGAAAATCTGCCACAACCTGAATATCAAGGGAAGCCGAAGCTGCGACGTGCACGATCTTATTACCAGGATGGACATGTTGCCGGAATTGGTGGTGGATCTGCAAGCGTCTTCAGCTCGAGGCGCCGCTGCTATGTCCCTGGCCATGTGCTTGGGACACAACCCGGATCTGGATGTCGACAAGGTGACTACTGGCGTGCCAGCAACCGCGGACGTTAGCGCGCTTTTGGATGCAGTTAGCGGCTACGACACCCGCATCGCCCGGAGAATTCGCCACAACGAATTTTACGACAAGGTGGTGCTTCCAGCCGACGAGCCCCTTGAAGCTGAGCTTCACAAAGAGCACGAGGCGGAGGCCAGACCTGCCCAATCCGGAAGCCAGTATACCTGGACGAGCTCCAAGGACCAAGGTGGCGATGCATCTCCGGCTAATGATGATGAAGAAGAGGATGACGATGTCTCCTCTCCGGCTAAGCGTGAAGAAATAGATGCTCCTGCCACTGGTGACGCGGAAACTTCTCCGGCAAAGGAGAAGTGAAAAACTTATTCCTGCGGGAAGATGAAAAACAATGCATCATTTTGGCCCCAAGAGGGTTTGTAATATAACTTTAAATTCTGAAGTAGTTAGGGACAAAACAGCTATGCATGGGCGGAAACAACTTATCCTGCTATCCTTTAATATTATTTGCATGTTTCGTTTTGTTTTGTTTGGAAAGCAAGTGCTGATTTCTATGTTTTCCGGCTTACTCGCTTGACCTTCCGCGAGCCGGAAGACCTTTAGCTGGAAACGCTCGCCAGCGGCGACGAAGCCCAATGGCGATCCGTCAATAACCGTGGAAACAAGCCCCCAGCCAAGGTGCCGGAAATCGGTACTAGGAATCCACGAATTCGCAACAGAAAATATTTCCACCAGAAAACTTAAGCTTACGTCCTGAAGGACAATTTTGAAAATCACAACTTTCATACACGCCTAGGCGGAGACATCCAGCTCTGCGGTTTTAGTCGGAAAAAACATACATGATCTAAAAATGAACAAGTAAAGGAGGTAAATGACTCATAGAGTGAACCAAAAGCTTTATTTCATTGATCATGTATAATATTGTTACACAGTATGTAATTCTACGCTGAGTGTGGAAAGGACGTAGCTGTGCAATGTTCCAAGGACATTTTGTTTCATCGTAAATGTCATCCGGATCCTCCCGTTTGCGTTTCCGGTGCGAATTGGCAGGTCTGTCCTTTAGCTCTCGGAAATCGACGAGGTAGTATGATCCGTTGTGAAGCACTTTGCTAACGATGAAGGGTCCTTCCCATGGAGATTGCAACTTATGATCATTCACCTGGCGAAGGCGGAGGACCAAGTCTCCGGCCATGAACGAGCGATTCCGAACTCGATGACTATGGTAGCGTCGGAGTTTTTGCTGGTAAATAGTGGAACGTTGGTCTGCTATATTCCGAGCTTCTTCGATCAGGTCCACAGATAGCTGTCTGGCCTCGTCAGCAGTTTCTTCGTTGTAGGCGGAGACTCGTGGTGAATCATGGATGATGTCGGAGGGGAGCACAGCTTCGGATCCGTATACCAGGAAGAATGGAGTGAATCCTGTTGACCTGTTGGGGGTAGTTCGTAAACTCCACAGGACGGAGTCCAACTCCTCAGCCCAAGCTCCGGCTGCGCGGCGCAGCGGTTCTTCAAGGCGTGGTTTTATTCCGGATAAAAGGAGTCCGTTGGCTCTTTCGACCTGACCATTGGACTGTGGATGAGCCACGGATGCCAGGTCTAGCCGGATCCCAATGTCATGACAGTAATCCTTCAATTCTCCTTGGGCGAAGTTTGTGCCATTATCTGTGATTATGCTGTGCGGGATGCTGAATCTCGTCACGAGGCTGCAGACGAATTTAAGTGCCGTAGCACCATCGGCTTTTCTCACTGGCTTTGCCTCGATCCATTTATTGAATTTATCAATAGCAACCAGGAGGTACTCAAAACCGCCAGGAGATGATTTCTTTAACTTACCAACCATATCAAGCCCCCAGACCGCAAACGGCCAGGTGATAGGGATGGTCTTCAGCTCTTGGGCTGGAGCGTTTGGTTGAGTAGCGTAGTACTGACAACCTCGACAAGTTTTCACCAGCTTATCAACATCTTCTTTAGCTGTGAGCCAGTAAAATCCAAGCCGGAAAGCTTTAGAAACGAGGGACCTGGGAGCGGCGTGATGCCCGCAATCCCCTGCGTGGATCTCTCTGAGGATTTCAATGCCATCCTGATTGGAGACGCATTTGAGAAAAACTCCAGTTGCACTTCGTTTGTAGAGCTGTCCATCAACTATTGTGTAGGATCTTGCTCGTCTGATGATCTGTCGTGCGAGGACCTCGTCCTCCGGCAACTTCTGATCGATGAGGTAGTCCAGGAAAGGCTGCGTCCAGGACGGAATGATAGCCATCACTTCTCTAGCCGGAGATACTGCCACATCTGGGTTTTCCGGGTTAGCGCCCTTGACTGAGGGTATCCGTAGATGCTCCAGGAAAATGCCGGGCGGAATTGGTTTTCTACCGGATCCGAGCTTGGATAGCATATCTGCCGCTGTGTTATCGTCGCGTCTGACGTACTTGACTTCGTATCCGAGGAAGCACTTGGCGATCTCGTCAACTTCATCTCTGTAGGCCGCCATGACGGAGTTTCTGGCGTTCCAGGTTCCGGCTACTTGTTGTGCCACCAGGTCGGAATCTCCGCCCAGTAAATTATGTGCTTGATCCCGATTTCCTTAGCGATGCGCAGACCGGGTAGTAGAGCCTCGTATTCCGCCATGTTGTTTGTAGCTTCGAAGTGAATCTGCAGGACGTACTGCAGTTCTTCTCCGGTAGGGGACTTCAGGGTGACTCCGGCTCCTGAGCCTTGATGCTGCTTGGCTCCATCGAAGTGCATGACCAATATTTCTGGTTCCGGCTCCAGATTTGCACCCGGAGCCTCTGTCCAATCTGCGACGAAATCTGCCAAGACTTGGGATTTTACCGCGGTCCTAGCTTTGTATGCGATGTCGAAGGCGGATAATTCAATGCCCCATTTTGTTGTGCGTCCTGTCGCGTCAGCGTTGTTGAGAATCGTCGACAGTGGAGCTTTGCTCACAACTGTTACTGGGTGCTCTTGGAAGTAATGCCTCAGCTTCCAGCTTCCTAGGAACACGCCGTAGGCTAGCTTCTGAAAGTGAGGATATCTTTGCTTGGATTCCATTAGAACCTCGCTAATGTAATAGATAGGCCTCTGGACTCCGTATTCATGACTTTCTTCCTTTCGCTCTACCACGATGACGAGACTGATGACTTTGTTGGTAGCTGCCAGGTATAGGAGCATGGGCACTGACTCTTCTGGAGCTGCTAGGATAGGTGGAGAAGTGAGTATTTCCTTCAATCCTTTAAGCGTTGTATCTGCTGCGTCGTCCTAGACAAATTTGTCTGTTTTCTTCAACAGCTTGTACAAAGGTAATGCCTTCTCGCCAAGACGGCTAACAAACCTACTGATTGCTGCGACACAACCTGTTAGTCGTTGCACATCTTTGAGACAAGTTGGCCTTTTAATGCACAGGATTGCCTTGATTTTTTCCGGGTTAACCTCAATGCCTCTGTGAGAGACGATGAAGCCAAGGAGTTTTCTGGCTGGCATGCCAAAGACGCACTTCAGCGGATTCAACATCATCTTGTACCGACGGAGATTCTCGAAGGTTTCTGTGAGGTCGCCGATCAAGTCGGAGCCTTTCCGGGTCATGACCGCGATGTCGTCGACGTAAGCGTGCACGTTCCAGCCAATTTGGTCCTTCAGGCACCGCTGCATCGTACGTTGGCAGGTGGCACCTGCATTTTTCAAACCAAAGGGCATGGTGACATAGTAGTAAGTGCCAAAGGGGGTGATGAACGAGGTCGCCTTTTGGCCGAACTTCTTCATCCGGATCTGATGATACCCGGAATATGCGTCAAGAAAACACAGAAGTTCCGCCCCTGCCGTCGAATCAATGACTTGGTCAATGCGCGGCAAGGGGAACGGATCCTTCGGACAATGCTTGTTCAAGCCGGAGTAATCGATGCACATTCTTAGTATTTCAGTGTTCTTTTTGGGTACAAGGACGGGATTTGCGACCCAATCAGTAAGGATAACTTCTACTACAAAACCTGCCTCTAGTAACTTAGCTAGTTCCATTCCTATGGCGCGGCGCTTCTTATCTCCAAAGCGTCGCATAGCTTGCTTCACCGGTTTAGCCCCCGGATTTATGTTGAGGTAGTGCTCGGCGAGTTCCCTAGGTACTCCGGACATGTCAGAAGGTTGCCATGCGAAGATATCCATGTTAGCGCGGAGGAACTCGACGAGCGCGTCTTCCTATTTGGGGTCCATGCTGGCTCCGACTGAAACTTTTTTAGAGCTGTCGCCTTTAATGAGGTCGTGCTTCTTGGTTTCTTTCGCGGCCTTGAACGAGGTCTTCTGTTCGGAGATCTTCTTCTTGGTGGTCTGCATCTTAGTCGGATCCATCGCGGCTCTGTAGCCTTGCAGCTCCTCTCCAGATATCACAGACTCTGCGAAGGCGGCTTCGCCTAACTCGCACTCATGAGCCTTTTTGTAGTCTCCGGATACGGTAATCATACCTTTTGGACCCGGAATCTTGAGCTTGTTGTAGATGTAGCACGCTCTTGCGTGGAACTTGTGATAGGTGGGCCTGCCGAAGATGACATGGTAGGAGCTCTTGAAGGGCACGACCTCAAACGTTATCATCTCTTCGCGAAAATTGTTAATATCGCCGAAGGCCACGGGAAGTCTGATGCTGCCAAGGGAATTTGCCTTTTTACCCGGAACCACACCATGAAACTCAGTGGTGCTGTGTTTAAGCTGCTCCTTGGTAAGGTTCATCCGCTCCAGAGTCTCCAGGTACATGATGTTCAAGCTGGCTCCGCCATCCATGAGGCACTTGGAGAAGTCATACCCGTCAATGCGGGGGCTTACAACCAAGGCGTAGCATTCTTTTGGCACAATGGTAGGGTGATCCTGCCTATCAAATGTGCACGGGACTTCCGACCACCTGACATACTGCGGCACAGCCGGAACTGTGGCGTTCAGGATCCGGAGGGCTGACTTGCTTGCGCGGACTGTTGGGGTTCCGAGGAAGGTGTGGTACGCGCCCACACTCTTTTTACCAAAGGGGTTGGATTTAGCTGCGGATCCGTCCTTGGGGTCCGGCGAAGCGTCATCCTCATCCATTGCCTCGGAGCTGTCTTCCTCTTTGTCCTTGTTCTTGACCTTGCCTCCTTTGCCGCGTGGGCGGTGCTTCCGGGCTCGCTTGTACCCTGCTTCCGGGTCAGATTTGAGATCGTTGACCCACTTGCAGTTGTGGTTGGTGTGAGTGGACTTTCCTGTAGCCGGATCCAAATGGGCCAGGCAAGGCATGTCTCTGTACTCTTCATAAGTTTGGGGGGCGCGGGTTCCGGCAGCTGTGACCTCATCGCCACGCTGCTGGCCTCTTCCGGCTCCGCCTCCGCGGCCGAGGCCTCTTCCACCTCCTTGACCTCCGCGCTGAAAAGCCATGGCGACCATATCGGATCCGCCACTCTTCTGGTCATCGGGTGGGTTTTTCCGCTTAGAGCCGCTGGTGTTACCGTTATCACGGTTCTTCTTTTGCTGATGCAGGGGGATTGCTGTAGCTGCTAGATCTCCGCCTGCGTCGTCATCGGCGGCAGTGTGATCGCTGGCGATGGTGATCATGTCATCCAACGTCAGTTTGTTTGCATTGACCAAGAAGGTTAGCTTGTGCCGCAGTAGTCCTCCTCGCTGCAAGCCACCAATGAAGGCGTGCATCGCTGCGCGGTTATCGACGTTCTCGCACTCGTTTCTGCATGCCAACCATCGGGTGAGGAAATACCTTGATGTTTCACCCTTCTTCTGGATACATGCCTGTAGGTCGCTTGTTGTGGCAGGTCTCTTGTAGGTGCCCCTGAAGTGTTTCTCGAAGGCGTTCTTCAGGTCAAACCAGCAAAAGATGGAGTTCTTCTCGAGGTCACTGAGCCAGATCCGGGCTGGACCTACAAGGTACAGCTGAAGCATGCGGCAGGCAATATTAGGGGTTCCTCCGGCAAAGGTTACTGCATTATAGTAATCCTCAATCCAGGTATCCGGCCTTTCCGTGCCATCATAATTCTTCAGGTTTCCGGGTAGCTTGAGGTTCATCCTTGGCTTTGGTTCCTCTCGAATCATCCTGCCGAAGCACTTTGGGCCAATGTAATCGGTTTTGTACTCATTGAGGCGTTCCCGTGCGTCACGCGAGCCGTGGCGGGGGGATTTTGAGCGTGAACGAGATCTCCGGCCTCCGCCTCCGCCTCCGCCTCCACCTCCGCCTCCACCGCTAGGTGGTGGTGAGGGAGACCTGCGAGGGGGCCGATGTGACCTTTTGCTTCCGCCATCTGACTCTCCTCGCCCTTCGCGGTGCTGACTCCGGCTTCGATGGCTGCCTTCACCATGGTGCTGGCTGCCATCGTCGTTCCGGCTCCGGCGTGGCACCGGCTCACGATCCTCGTTCCGACTCCTCCTAGGCTCGGGCTCTTGATCATTATTCCAGCTTCGGCGGGGTTCCGGCGTACGCTCTCTGTTCCTCGGCGGCGGCATGTTGTCGCGGATGTTGATTCCACCTGGACCATGAGGCCTGGTGTTTCTGGCTGGACTACGGCGGCGAGGAGGTGGAGGACGTGGGTATCCGTTGGGCGGAGGTGAGGGATTCCGGTACTTGTCCCTGCCAGTATACATCGCATCCTTTCCCTTTCTCGGATCTGACGGAGGTGTCTTTGATGGTACAGGGATTGGATTTGGGTGTTCTCTGGTTTTCCTTCTGCGTTTCGTGGATCCGGTCCGCGATTCGTCATCGCGATGGAGATTGTTGTGGGCGTCCTTCTGCGCAGTGGAGATGCAATGTTCCGGGTTGGATTCCAACTTGCGCGAAGTGTCTGCCTTGCTCTGCTACTTCATAGCTGAGGCAACGAGCGTACGGACGTAGTCGATGTCGATTTCTTCGTCCTTTTTCTTCAAGATCTCCGCAGCCTTCTTCATGTTATCCTTTGGAGTTGCGAGTGGCTGTTGCTCAGTGGGGGTCGCGAAGGTGATCTTGCGGGGAGGTATAGCATCCCGCCTGATTTTATCGGCCTCCTGCTGAAGCTCGGTGACCTTGTCTTTCCAATGTTGCTGGAGCTCCTTGACTTTCACCAGTTGTTCGTCGACCTCAAGCTCTCGCTGGTGGAAATTTTCCACGAAGCGCGTGGCTTGTTTCCTTTCGTCCAGCATTGCTGCAGTGGTTCGGGCGAACTTCTGGGCTGTTTCCAGCATCTCCAGTCTTGTGGCTTCTAGAGCCTCTGCATTTAATGCGTCTTCGGGGGTGATTGGTTTGTTGAGGACATCTGAACGTGCGATCGCATCCATGCCTGCTTGCTCAACCAGTTCTTCTGGGGACAAGATTTCCTTGCGCGGACGTTCTCGCGAGAGCGGAGATCCTGCGCGAGATGGCTGTGGATCGGAGTAGGTGTTGTCATCCTCTGATTCTTGTTGGTCCAGCACCGCCAAGGTTGCGAGAACCTGTTTTGGCTGGGCGGATTCAACTTCGGGCTGGCCACCGTATCCGAATTCCTTTACCTTGCGATCAAACTCTTCAGTGTCCATGGAGGGGGTATCCCTGGAGATTGGGCTTAGGTTGCCCAAAATCGACTCTTCAACCGGGGTTTCGCTTTCTCCGACAGCCTCCTGCTGATCCGGAGCAACGTTGTTTTTCCGGTGCCTCAACCTACTCGGGACCAGCTCCGGCTTCATGAGGGGCGGTTCCGACGGTGTGGGCCAAGAAGTGTACGAAGTGACACCTTTGCTTTTCTAACACCTGGGAGACCCAGGCGGATCTGCATTGGTCTTCCACCTTTATCTCCTGCTCAGGGGCGGATTGGGTGGGTTTTGATTTTTCCAGATCTGAGGCGGAATCTTCTAAGGGAAGCTCCTGCATCTCAGATTGGATCTTTGTGACTGCGTCCTGCTCAGCGGCGGTCGCGTCAGCGCCACTTACCAGTGGGTTTCCGTCGGAATCGACGGTTTCCCCGATGAAGATGTGTATGCCGCCAACTGGGACGATGGAGAGCTTTACGGGGTCTGTCCTAGCCGGAATCCAGCACTCATCCGGAGGGACGATCGGCAGATTTCCCGCGTAAAGGACGCGCCCCACAATGATGGTGTCGTCGTAGCTTCCCATGGCGGAACCCTCCCGGTTCCGGCCTCCAGACGCCGCAGGCCCCACGGTGGGCGCCAACTGTCGTTGCCTAATCGACGGTATCTCAGAGGAGGGATCCTCACGAGGGGGAGAAGAAGTAGGGGCCATAGGGCGGAGTGCTCTCGGGACGGTGGTACGCGATTTACCCAGCTTCGGAACACCTGCATGATTACAGGGCCTACTGCTGCTTGTCTGGAATTATCTGGGCGCTTTCGCGTTGTTACAATGAGTTGTAGTTGTGCCTCTAGGGCTCCCGGGATCCGGCTTATAAAGGCGCACAGATCTAGGGTTTACACGGAGATTCCTAGTCGGAATACAAGTTGCCTAACTACGGTACAATGTCTTGCCGTGTACGTCAAGGATCCGCCTTCCTCTAAGAACGTGTTGGATCCGGATACTTCATGGGCTGTCACGGATCCGGCCTCCTTCGTAGGTCGGTGGAGATCCGGCTTCCTGTTCCTGGGCTGGACTTCATCCTTCAGGATCTACAGCAACTGGGCCGCCCGATGGGCCACATGTCTCATCACCAACTATGGGCCACCCTGGCTTGCCGGATCTAGGCTATGCCGTTGATATACCCATAAAGTATACCCACAACACATACCCATGCCATAACTCGTATGGTGTCATTTCAACGGATCATGATGATGCTCTATTCAGCGTAAAAGCGGTAATCACTAAAGCATAGTCCACAAAAATATAATGCTGTCATATTATCTCATCATTAACCCAACAAGGTTTGGATACGTTTCTCGGATACTCCATCATCACTATGATACTCCAAGAAACGTGAGTTGTAGAACAATTTCATAACTCTCTTAGATGTTCGCTAAAACTCGTAATTCAAATATTTCCACCGTGATCCAATCATAGATATTTGACTTTTCTATTACGATGATTTCCACTTCATGCTGAAATTTATTTGAATCCATTAAAATGTTTCAAACTTCTTCCTTATTGAATATATCCACATATACATACTTAATTCATTGTTGGAAGTTTTTATGAAGTAGAAGAATCTCCCGCACACATTTATGCCCAGTGAACCACATACATCATCATGTATGTTTCCACTAAGTTAGTTGCCCGTTCAACTCTTGGCCTATGAACGGTATTTCAGTCATTCTCTTTAGAAGAAATTTGCAAGCGCCAAACGGTTCAAAAATCAAATGACCCCAAAAATCCATTTGCATGGAGTTTCTTCATGCATTCCTTTCTAACATGACCTAAATGACGGTTCCACAAATAAGTGGAATTCAAATCATTTGCCTTATGGCATTTTAGCGTCAATGTTATGCATGTGTGTTTCACCATAAAGATTTATAATAACTTATCCATCGTACATGGAATACTGTCAAAATTTGAACAACTCATTGTTTTCATTTGACCAGAACAAAACAAAAATTATGAAGTTATTTATTATAAATCTGAAGGGCTAGATAGAATGCCAACGACGAACATAATAACACTTTATTTTTGTTCCAGACGTGCATTCCTATCATATTCCTTGTCAGTCACTTAGGCCATCGTATTCTTGTATTGCGTTGTTTTGTATGACACTTCATACCAACCAATATGGTACAGATACCCAAGAATTTCATTGTGTGACCAAACTAGGAATACATTCATAACATGTATATCATTTATATACACCTGAGCTAGACTTTCTAGTCTTTTCTTTCTTTCTGCCAATAATCTTTTGTAGTTTCTCTTTTAGCTTTCCTCATTATTCAGAAAAACACTTCAACATCAATAACTTCTAGGTTTGTTGGTCAAATACCAATAACCTTGAGGTTCTTACTTTGAAGTTGATCATCATATGACAAGTGTTTCAGATTTCACTATTAGTAACTTTGTAATATGATGAACAATTTCACTCATAATTTTATCCATCATATCATGATGACTTTCCGAGACCATGTATGTACATGCTAGGCTCGTAAAATTTAACCTCAGTATTCGCATGTGCAAATCTGGTTTGCACCCGTTGTATGCACACGTAGAATCTATAACACCCGATCATCATGTGATGCTTCGAAACGATGAGTCTTAGCAACGGTGCATACTAAGGACGATCATTTCAGGGATATGCGAATTACGTTAGTGCCCCAATAGTTGGAGGATTGGGACGCATGACGTCTTCAACCTTCATACATTCCCATAAAACTTATGAGTATATGTAGTCTCACCAAATTATATTCTATCACCTTGCAATATGGTCTTAGATATCACATATATCTCATACCTCGCTTATTTCTGAAAACAAAATTTTCAGCTCCTTACTTTTCAAACAGATTTGAACTTCTAGTTTCACGGAGACAAGATGATTTTAGGTACTAATTGAAACCATTGTTCTTTGAATCAATAATGTGAGGTTTACCAAAAGTTTGCAATAGGACTTAATCATTTCTTGATTCTTTAACAATACGGTACCAGTCCGTAAAATTTCTTGTTAGACTTAACATCATTTCCATCTCAATTACAAGACTAGCGCATGGTAGAAAACGGATGCCAATTCTACAAATTTATTTCAAAATACTATTCAGACTATGTTCATGATAATTAGTTCATGTTTTAATATAATTACTAATGAACTCCCACTTAATACAACATCCCTCATAGTTGTTTAGTGGTACACGATCCACATCCACTACACCAAAACCGATCATCACGTGAGATGATGTAGCTTCAATGGTGAACATCAACATGTTGATCATATCATCCATATGACTCATGTTAAACCTTTCGGTTTCCGTTGTCCCGAGGCCATGTCTGTACATGCTAGGCTCGTCAAGCAAACCCAAGTATTCCGAGTGTGCAAACATGGCTTACACCCGTTGTATGTGAACGTAGAGTCTATCACATCCGATCATCACGAGATGTTTCGAAATGACGAACTGTAGCAACGGTGCATACGAGGGGAGAACACTTTATCGGATCATCTTATAATGCTACCGTCGCGATCTAAGCAAAATAAGATGCATAAAGGATTAACATCACATGCAATTCATAACGTGATATGATATGGCCCTTTAGTCTTTGCGCCTTTGATCTTCATCTCCAAAGCACGGACTTGATCTCCATCATCAACGGGCATGATCTCCATCATCGTCGGCGTAGCGTCAAGGTCCATGGCGCCGTCTTCATGGTTGTTCACCGCATGTAGCAACTATTACAACTACTTTGAAATAATACTCAACATGAAATATAAAGACAACCATAAGGCTCCTGCCTGTTGCCACAATACAATAATGATCATCTCATACATATTCATCATCACATCATGGCCATATCACATTACCAAACCCTGCAAAAACAAGTTAGACGCCTCTAATTTGGTTTGCATATTTTACGTGGTTTAGGGTTTTCGAGTAAGATCCACTACCTACGAACATGAACCACAACGGTGATACTAGTGTTGTCAATAGAAAGAGTAAATTGAATCTTCACTATGGTGGGAGAGACAGACACCCGCAAAGCCACTTATGCAATACAAGTTGCATGTCGAGCGTGGAGCAAATCTCATGAACGCGGTCATGTAAAGTTAGCCTGGGCCGCTTCATCCCACCATGCCGCAAGATGCAAAGTACACGAACTAAAGACAACAAAGCATCAATGCCTACAAAACAATTGTGTTCTACTCATGCAACCAATCTATGCATAGACACGGCTCTAATACCACTGATGGGATTCGTAGCATAGAAAACAAAAAATTTCCTACCGCAAGAACGAAAACCAAGCCAAGATGCAATCTAGTAGATGGGAGCAACGAGAAGATCACGAGACTAACCCTTGAAAATTTCCAAAGCCTACGAGATAGATCTCGTTGTTGAAGAAGATGATCACTTGCCGCTTTCAAAAGCGCGTAGAAGATCTTGACGGTGCCACAGTCGGGCAGCACCTCCGTACTCGGTCACACGTTCGGTGTTGATGACGACCTTCTTCTCCCCGTTCCAGTGGGCAGCAGATGTAGTAGATCCTCCTCGGAATCCCGCCAGCACGAAGGCGTGGTGACGGTGGTGGTGGAGATCTCCGGCAGAGCTTCGCCGTAAGCGCTGCGAAAGACGAAGGAGGAGGTAGTAGCTAGGGTTTGGGAGAGGAGGAGCTAGGGCTGCGACTTGTGTAGCTCTTGGGGCTCCCCTTGCCCTCTTTTTATAGGTGGAAAAGGTCCTTGGGTCGTCCAAGACCTGCCCCCAAAGTTTGGGAGAGTTCCGGTAGGTTTCTGTCAGCCGAAACCTACTAGAACTAGGACTCTATTGCCAAATCCGAATCTGCTGTAGGGGAAACTTCTTAACCCTTAAGGAAAACATGGATACACCTATTATGGAACCCTCCGGACTTCCTTAGACAGCCCGGGTCGTCCCGGACACTTCCGGAACCTTCCACAATATTCTGGACTATTCCGGTCCTTCCAAAACCTTCTAGAAGCTCCAGTCAAAACACCGGACTTTTTCCGAACCCTGGAAAATGACTTCCCATATATGAATCTTATTCTCCAGACCATTCCGAACCTCCTCGTGATGTCTTGGATCCCATCCGAGACTCCGAACAACATTCGAGCTCCATTCCATATTTCATATCTACTTAAAACGTCATCAAACCTTAAGTGTGTCACCCTACGGTTCGTGAACTATGCAGACATGGTTGAGACTTCTCTCCAACCAATAACCAATAGCGGGATCTGGAGATCCATAATGGCTCCCACATATTCAACGATAACTTAGTGATCGATTGAACCATTTACATACGATACCGATTCCCTTTGTCTCGCGATATTTTACTTGTCAGAGGTTCGATCATCGGTATCTCCATACCTAGTTCAACCTCGTTACCGACAAGTACTCTTTACTCGTACCGTGGCATATCATCTCTTGTGAACTATTCACATGCTTGCAAGCTAATCAGATGACATTCCACCGAGAGGGCCCAGAGAATATCTATCCGTCATCAGGATGGACAAATCCCACTCTTGATCCATATGCCTCAACTCATACTTTCCGAATACTTAATCCCACCTTTATAACCATGCATTTACGCAGTGGCGTTTGATGTAATCAAAGTATCCTTCCAGTATAAGTGATTTACATGATCTCATGGTCGAAGGACTAGGTAAGTATGTATCGGAAGCTAATAGCAAGTTGAACTTAATGACATGATCTTATGCTACGCTTATTTGGGTGTGTGTCCATTATATCATTCATGTAATGACACAACCTTGTTATTAATAACATCCAATGTTCATGATCACGAAACCATGATCATCTATTAATCAACAAGCTAGTTATACAAGAGGCTTACTAGGGACTCCTTGTTGTTTACATAACACACATGTATCAATGTTTCGGTTAATACAATTATAGCATGGTATGCAAACATTTATCATAAACACAAAGATATATTATAATAACCATTTTATTATTGCCTCTTGGGCATTTCTCCAACACCTAGATCCGTGCGCCTTTATAAGCCGGATCCCGGGAGCCCTAGAGGGACGACCACAACTCATTGTAACAACGCGAAAGCGCCCATATAATTCCAGACAAGCAGCAGTAGGCCCTGTCGTCGAGCAGGTGTTCCAAAGCTGGGTAAATCGCGTACCACCGTCCCGAGGACTCTCTGCCCTATGGCCCCTACTTCTTCTCCCCCTCGTGAGGATCCCTCCTCCGAGGCACCGTCGAATAGGCAACGACACATAATATTTGGACAGGGGAAAAGAGCAAAAGGAAATCACTTATTTGTTCGCTATACAGCTTGTCCGCCCATGTTCGCTATAGAAGAAGAACAGTTGAAAGGACACGGATGTCGCCTAGAGGGGGGGGGGGGTGAATAGGCGATTTAAAACTTTTACGAGATGGGCTTAACAAATGCGGAATAAAACTAGCGTTTACTTTGTCAAGCCCAAAGCCTATATACTATGGTTCACCTATGTGCACCAACAACTTATTCTAAGCAAGGGTTCACCTATGTGGACCAACAACTTATGCTAAGCAATACAAGAAAGTATGTGATAGCAAGATATATATAACTTCAAGCACGATGGCTATCACAAGGTAAAGTGCATAAGTAAAGAGCTCGGGTATAGAGATAACCGAGGCACGCGGGAGACGATGATTTATCCCGGAGTTCACACTCTTGCGAGTGCTAATCTCCGGTGGAGAGGTGCGGTTGCTTAGTGCTCCCGAACGCCACAAGAGGCTCACCTTGAGGTGTGGTTGCTCGATGCACACCAACGCCACACAGGCCTCACCCCAAGATGCGGTACTCACACCACACACCGAACGCCACGAAGGCGCCTCACCTAAATCTCCGGTGACCCTCGCCACAAAGGCCTAGGTCACGGTTCCACTAAGGGATTTCCTTCGAGGCGGAAACCGGGCCTTACACAAAGATTGGGGCACACATCCACAACTTAATTGGAGGCTCCCAACAAATCGCCACAAAGGCCTAGAATCCGTCTAGGGTTCCAAGAACCCAAGAGTAACAACCTTCTTGCTTTCACCACCACGAATCACCGTGGAGAACTCAAACCGATGCACCAAATGCAATGCCAAGAACACCACAAAGATGCTCAAGTCCTTCTCTCTCAAATTCCAACAAAGCTACAAAAGCTATTGGGGGAATAAGAGAGGAAGAACAAAGGAATTCACAAAGAACACCAAGATCTAGATCTAGAGAGTTCCACTCACAAAGAGATGGATTTGATTGGTAGAAAAGTAGATCTAGATCTCCTCTCTCTTTTCCCTCAAATGGGGGCAAGAATCATGGAGGGATTGAGATATAGTGCAAGCTTCTCTAGTTCAACAATGGAGGAGAGAGAGTGAGAGAAGCACCAGCCCAAGGAGGAAGAAGGGGGGTATTTATACCCCCCAAGAAAATCGAGCCGTTGGGCAAAACCAGGGCCGGATAATCCGGCCTAAGTAAGGGCCGGATAATCCACCCCCCCGGATAATCCGGCCTCAGGGACAAAACCTGGTCAAAATCCGGCCAAAAGTCCGGCCTCACATCAGACTTGCTTTTCTTCAGGTCCTTAGCCATTTTTCGAGGGGCCGGATATTTCCGAAATGTCCGGCCCGGATAATCCGGCCCTGGGACAAAACCGGGACAATATCCGGGCAAATGTCCGGCCCCTATACTGAGCAGCAAATCCTCAGGTCCTTAGCCGATTTCGAGGGGGCCGGATATTTCCGAAATATCCGGCCGGATAATCCGGCCCGGATATTTCCGAAATATCCGGCCTAAGCAAACTGCAGAAACACCAAAACTAAAACGGGCATAACTTTTGCATCCAGACTCCGATTTCGATGATCTTGGGCTCGTTGAAATCACAACAACGAGCTCTACAACAATATGCATAGAAACATCATAGTCCAGCAAAGGAGGATAGAAACAAATGATGAAAGGTTTGACCTATCTCAAAAAGGCATACCGGTAAAACCTCCAATCTTGAAAATGCAACAAGTTGCCCAAGGAAAAACCATTCTCAATGAACTAGAGATTGTCATGAGAATAAGCACAAGCTCTAAATCATCACATGGATAAGATTCAAATAACAACCAAGAAAGATGATGAACCAAACTCGAAAATGCAACAAGTGATCTATGCGAAATCCGTTTTCGATGAACTAGAGCTTGTCATGAGAATAAGCACAAGCTCTAAAACATCACATGGATAAGGTCCAAATAACAACCAAGAAAGATGATGCAAGGATGCAAAGGTTTGAGCTCTCTCCGAACGATACGATCGAGTTACTCACTCTGATAGTATGGCAACTAAACTATAAACCGGTCTCTGATACGTCCAAAACGTATCTACTTTCCCGAACACTTTTGCTATTGTTTTGCCTCTAATTTGTGTATTTTGGATGCAACTAACACGGACTAACGCTGTTTTCAGCAGAACTGTTCTGGTGTCTCGTTTTTGTGCAGAAATCCAACTTTCGGGAAAATCCTCGGAATTTATGCAGAAGGCCCTATTTTCCCATAGAACTGATGGAGCCAGAAGGACAAACCAGGTGGAGGCCCGAGGGCCCCACACCATAGGGCGGCGTGGCCCAGGGGGCCCCGCGCGGCCATGTGGTGTGGCCCCCTCGGCCGGCCTCCGACGCCCTCCTTCGGACTATTTATTGGCCTCGACCTAAAAACGCACGGAGAGAAGTCGAAGTCGCCAGAAACCCTCCAGAACGCCGCCACATCGCGAAACTCCGTTGCGGGAGCCAGAAGTCTCCGTTCTGGCACTCCGCCGGGACGGGGAATTGGAGGAGATCATCGCCGCCATCACCGCCAATGCCTCTACATCAACCAGCCATGTTTCCCCCATCCATGTGTGAGTAATTCCCCCGCTGTAGGCCGAAGGGGATGGTAGGGATTGGATGAGATTGGTCATGTAATAGCATAAGATTGTTAGGGCATAGTGCCTAGTGTCCGTAATTGGTACTTTGATGATATTGTTGCAACTTGTTATGCTTAAAGCTTGTCACTAGGGCCCGAGTGCCATGATCTCAGATCTGAACATGTTATTGTTTCATCAAGATATTCATTGTTTATGGTCTTACCTATAAGTTGTATACACATGTCGCTGTCCGGAACCAATGGCCCCGAAGTGACAGAAATCGGGACAACCGGAGGGAATGGTAGCGATGTGAGGATCACATGTGTTCACGGAGTGTTAATGCTTTGCTCCGGTACTCTATTAAAAGGAGTACCTTAATATCCAGTAGTTTCCCTAGAGGCCCGGCTGCCACCGGCTGGTAGGACAAAAGATGTTGTGCAAGTTTCTCATTGCGAGCACGCACGACTATATATGGAACACATGCCTATTGATTGCTTTGTACTTGGACACCGTTTTATTATTATCTGCAAATGCCCTGCTATGATTGTTACATGAGTTTCTCTCATCCATGCAACGCCCGTCATCCGTCCCCGTGCCTATAGTATTTTAATCCTGCTGTTTACTATAATCACTGCTGCTGGCTTTGTTACTCTGCTGCTGTTATTTCACTACTGCTACTGCTATAAAACTGTTACTACTGATAAACTCTTGCGAGCAAGTCTGTTTCCAGGTGCAGCTGAATTGACAACTCCGCTGTTAAGGCTTCCAAGTGTTCTTTGTCTCCCCTTGTGTCGAATCAATAAATTGGGTTTTACTTCCCTCGAAGACTGTTGCGATCCCCTATACTTGTGGGTCATCAAGACTATTTTCTGGCGCCGTTGCCGGGGAGCATAGCTTTATTTGGAAGTTCACTTGGATTAATATTGTTCGCTGCAAATTCTCCATCATGGGTAAACCTCGCGATACTAAGATCGCCATATTACCATCCACTACAAGAAAAGGTACAACTCTGAGTACCTCTGCTGCTCTTGATTCACTATCTGTGATTGATAAACTTGTTTCACCGCCACATGCTTCACATGCGGGTACTTCTGCTGAATCTGAAAACTCTCATAATATTGATAATATTTCTGCTGTGCTTGATGATAGTGGTTCATTGGGATCTTTTCTAGATGCTACGATTGCTAGGTCTAGACAAATTGAAAATACTGAAACTCCTAATGCTACTACCCCTGTTAATTCACCTGAACTTGATTATTTTAGTGATGATCCTGATGAAGATTATGTGGAGCTTAATGATGATTTTATTGAAAAATGCAATGCTACTACTAATGCAAGAAAAATTAAAAAGTTGCTTGCAGAACATGCTGTTAGATATAAACTGTCTCCTGATCCTAAGTTTGCCACATCTCCCATAAACATTAAGGATAAAGATTATGATTTTTCTCTTGATCTATCTCATATAGCTATTGTTGAGAAAACACCCTTTTGTGGTACTGAAAAAGAAAGTGTTGTTGAACACATGACTGAGTTATCTACTCTAAGTAGCTTGTTTTCTGATGATGTCAAGATGCGTACTTACTTTGTTGCTAAAATCTTTCCATTCTCATTAAAGGAAGACGCTAAAACTTGGTATAATAGTTTGCCACCTAATTCTATTAAAAGTCCAAAAGAATTGCTTGATGTTTTCTTCCGTAAATACTTTCCTGCTAGTGCTCAACATATAGCTTTGCAGAGAATTTATAATTTCAACCAGGAAGATGGAGAGAAATTGCCTGAGGCTTGGGCGAGATTTTGCTCTCTTATTAGAGCTCGGCCTGACCATGATTTGGAAAAGCATGATTTACTTGATATATTTTATAGTGGACTAACCATTGAGTCTAGGGCATACCTGGATAGTTGTGCTGGTTGTGTTTTCAGGAAAAGAACCCCAGACGACGCTGAAGAATTATTGGCTAAAATAGGCCGGAATCATGATGATTGGACTACGCCTGAACCAACTCCAACGCCAATATTGAAGAAGAGGGGTATGATTAAATTAAATGATGAAGATATGAGGGAAGCCAAGAAGTCTCTCAAGGAGAAAGGTATTAAATCTGAAGATGTGAAGAATCTACCTCCCATAGAAGATGTATGTGAGATAACTCCCCCTTCATCCATGATTGAGGTAAACTCCCTTCAACGCTTTACTAGGGAAGATATTCCGTATTCGAAACCTCCCGCACAATGCTTAGATGAGTTTGATAATTATATTGTTAAGCAAGAAAATTTTAATATGAGAGTAGAGAATCATTTAATGGAAAATTCTCGAGCTATTAGTGAATTGCATGATATTGTAGAGAGAACCTCCAATGATGTTAAGATGCTTGTTAAACATTTTCATATGATTCAAACTCAAATTGATCAACTCACTAAAGTGCAAAATGACTTGTTAGGGAATAATTCTAAAGAGAAACATGCTTATGAAGTAACAACTAGAGGTGGTGTCTCTACCCAGGATCCTCTATATCCTGAAGGGCATCCCAAAAGAATTGAACAAGATTCTCAACGTATTGAACCTAGTGCTCATTCTAAGAAGAAAAAGAAGAAGAAGCATAAAAATGTTGTAGAATCCTCTGAACCTGTTAATGATCCTAATAGTATTTCTATTTCTGATGCTGAAACTGAAAGTGGTAATGAACATGATAAAGATAATGATAAGAATGATACTCCTGATAAAGAAGAGGTTGAAGAAGAACCTGAAAAGCATGCTAAAAATAAAAAGTACACTAAAGAAGATTTTATTGCTGAGAAACATGGTAATGAAAGAGAACCTTGGGTGCAAAAGCAAATGCCTTTTCCTGCTAAGAAACTAAAATCAAAGGAAGAAGAACACTATAATAAATTTTGTGATTGGATGAAACCTTTATTCTTGCAAATCCCTTTGACTGATGCTATTAAATTGCCACCTTATTCGAAGTATATGAAAGATATTGTTACTAACAAAAGGAAAATCCCCAATGAGGAAATTTCCACTATGCTTGCTAACTACTCTTTCAATGGCAAAGTTCCAAAGAAGTTGGGCGACCCAGGTATACCTACTATTCCTTGTTCTATTAAGAATAATTATGTTAAAACTGCTCTATGTGACTTGGGAGCCGGTGTTAGTGTTATGCCTTTTTCTCTTTATAAGAGACTTTACTTAGATAAGTTGATACCTACTGATATATCTTTGCAAATGGCTGATAAATCTACTGCTATTCCTGTTGGTATATGTGAGGATGTTCCTGTTCAAGTTACTACTAACTGCTTGATATTAACCGATTTTGTTGTGTTGGAAATGCCTGAAGATGATAATATGTCTATTATTCTTGGGAGACCTTTTCTTAACACCGCAGGGGCTGTTATTGATTGCAATAAAGGAAAGGTTACTTTCAATGTTGATGATAGGGAGCATACCGTTTATTTCCCCAAGAAGTTTGATAAAGTATGTGGAGTCAATACTATTTCTAATGTGAGAACTATCAAAGTGGGAACTATTGATTGTCCTATATATGAGCCTAAAGAAGAATATCAAACTCTCATGATTGGATCCATATCAATACAATTCAAGGTAACATGATTGATTTGAGGTTTATTTCTTCATATGCTATGTAAAATTTATTTGGTGGCAAGACTTGATCAACCTTGTTAACAAATACTTTTTATATGCATAGAGGAGGTAAACAACATCTCTTTCTTCCTCCACTTGCTCTAGTTGCTGTAGCACTTTTAATTTGCAAAGTTCCTTAGTTAATTGGAAATTTCAAAAAATTTCCTGGCCAGTAATAATAAACTTAATACCCAGAAATGTTCATTTTTCAAAGTTTTCAAAAATTCACAAAAATTATACCGTTGGTCCTATTTTTCGACGAGGCACCTGGGAGCACCAGAGGATGACCTGTGGGGCACCACAGGGTGCCACATCACAGGCCGGCGCGGCCAAGGAGGGGGGCGCGCCACCCTGTGGTGTGGGCCCCTCCTTGCCCCACTATCTCATCTCTTTCTCCCAGCATCTTCTCTCTCCCGAAAAAACTCGAACCAGCTTTCTCTCACTCGCGTTTTTGCTCAAGAGCTCAGGATTTTTCGATCTCTTTGCTCAGCCCAGATTTCTGTCTGAAATTTGACACATTTGCTCCTCGGTATGTGACTCCTCCACCTATCCAAGTAGAATTTTGTTTGGTTGAGTATATCTTGAATATTTTGCTGCAGTAGGTAACATGTTTAGTGAGCTTGCATGCTTGTTCTAAGTTGTATAAACTAGTTTTGATGCATGATTAGTACTCTAGCAAGTTCCTATAATAGTTTCCCTCAATTATATGTCACCAAATCAAATTTTATATTGTTTGTTGAAAATTTCAGAAAATGGAGTGGAGTAGATATCAACTTAACCAACAAGAATTGGAGGTCCAACAAGTTATGAGAGTGAATCGTGAAGAGGGAGTATACCCCTCTTACTACCCATGCGTGGACTTTATGAGAAGTGCGGGGATTTTACAAGATGTTCAAACTCTAATCTCTCGTGCAGGGCTGAGTGATTTTGTTGAAGGAGAGCCAAGACAATATGCAAAACTAACTATGTCTGTTGTGCATGACTTTAAATTCAATTGGTCGCGATCTAACCCCACAGTTCAGTATAAGATTTATAATAAAGCTGTCAACTTGCCATTTAGTGATTTTTGTGCAGCAATTAGAGTACCACAATGGGGATCGTGTGAGAAGATAAGGGGATCGCCGCAAGAGTTCTTGAATCTCTACAAGATGATTTGTCATGAAAGGAGTTTCTCAGAGGATAGTGGTAAAATCAGTAGTATTCAACTCCCAGCCATTCGTTACTTTGCTTATTTCATCACCAAGTGCGTTCTTGCCAGAAAGAATGGGAGTAAGTTATCTATCCCGGATTTAGCCTTCTTAGCTGCTGCATTACAAGGTGATAGGACTTATAATTTGGGTGCTTTGATAGCCTATAGACTTGCTACTAACCGTGAGAAGGGGGGAATTTGTGGAGGTCTCATCGCCTCTCGTTTATTAGCTATGCATGGGGTAGAACCTCACCATCTTGATATTCCGTTCTCCGTAGAGAAACTTGACATAGCCTCCATGATTAAACATGAATTTGTTTCTAATTCATCTAACTTGGGTAACCTGTTGTACAAGATGACTTTTTATAAGAAAACTTGGAGATTAACTAAGAAAACTGAAAAACTAGTAAAATTGCCTGCGCCTGTTCTATTTAACCTTGATTCCAGGAATGATTGGTCAGTCACCGAAGGTGCGCTGAGTGCACACATAGAAGGAGGATGCCACCATGCAAGAGACGACACGGAGGTCGAGGAACACCTCGACTCATCATCCGATGCAGCAAGTTCCTCGCATCAACATGTTGGGCATATGGAGCCTCCACGCTTTTCTTCTGCATCGGTACCTTATTATGACTACTCCATGTACGATTCATCGGCATGGAACCCAGACCCTCGATGGGGTTGATCTCCACTTAGGCCAAAAGCCTAAGCTTGGGGGGAGGTATACCGGCATCACTCATTCTTTGCATATTATGATTGCTGGATACTTGTACATACTTGTTTAGTCTCTGTGAGTGGTTTTCTAATGAGAGGAAGATGATATTTGGGGAAGTGCTGCCTGAAAACAGATTCTGGACTGTTACTAGAAAAATTCGTGCGCACAGCCAGAACGTTATTTTGAGCTGCCAATTTTTGTGCAGGTTCCCCAGGTTGTTATCTAACTTTCATTAGTTGAACACTTTTCGAGCTGAGCAACGTAAGAGTTTTGTAAAAATCGATTTCTGTACTGCTGTCAGGTTTTGGCAGATTTCTGCCATCTCGCTTTTCTGTGTTTCTTTTAGTTTTCATTTTCTTGTTCTTGCTTTGTTTCCTTCCCAAAACACAAAAAGACCAAAAATATTTCTGTTGTTTCTCTTCACCATTTGTTTGCTTTGGTTTCTTGCATTTGTTTCGCTTTATTTGCTATTGCTAGTTTACTATAAGAAAACCCAAAAAGATTTTGCTTTGTTTATTTGTTTCCTTTTGTTCTTGTTCTCAAATTCGAAAACACCAAAAATATTTGCTGTTCTTCTTTGGTTTTGTAAAGTTCTTTATGAGTTCAATGGTTTTCGGTGGCTGGAGCGTGGTTTTCATTTCATATTATCCAAGCTATACAAGTGAAAAGGCAATAATGACGATCTACGGCAATATGATTGTGGTGAGAGGCTGGTATGAACTCTATTTGTTTTCATTTTTGTACATATACTCATCCATGTGAGCATGCTTAGTTGGTTCATGTGAGGTATATGTTATTTGAGAAAGTCTAGTAGTTTATGATCTCTCATGTTTAGCTCCAATCTATTAATATGAGTAGCATGTCATGGATGTTTGCTTGCATTGTTTTATTCATAAGTAAGTATGGCATTGTGGTATCCTCCTCTGAATAATTCATTTATATCGACTTGGCACATGCTCACGCATGCATATGACTGAACAAAAAGTCAATTAAACCTCGATGATCTATATTGCTTCAGAGTTCTTGTATCACTTTTATGCCTCCATTAATTTATTTTGCCGCAAGCATGATTATGACAGTTACTGCTCTCTTGATTTGTCCCTCCCTAGTCTATTGCTAGCCTTCACTTGTACTGAGCGGGAACGCTGCTCGTGCTTCCAAACACATGAAAACCAAGTTGTTCCAAAGTGTCCACCATAAATACCTATGCATGGCATTTCAAACCATTCCAAGTAAATTCTCATGCGCTACCTTTAAAACCTTCAAAATGCTTCTCAATTTGTGTTTATGTTTCATAGCTCATGAGGAAGTATGTGGTGTTTAGCTTTCAACCTTGTCATTTACTTTTGACGGACTCTCATATGGACTAGTGGCACATCCGCTTATCCAATAATTTTGCAAAAAGAGCTGGCAATGGGATTCCCAGTCCCGAATTAATTAACTTAAATAGACACTCCTCCATGGTTTGTGATTGTTGGACGGCAACCGAAGGATTCGGTTAGCCATGGCTTGTGTAAGCAAAGGTTGGGGGGAGTGTCATCATCATAATAAAATTAAAATAAAAAGGGCACTCCTTCATGGTATGTGATTGTTGGCAGGCACCCGAGGATTCAGTTAGCCATGGTTTGTGTAAGAAAGGTTGGAAGGAGTGCCACATAAATATGCAATAATTCATGGGAGCCGCTCTTGAAAGTCCGGTTGGCGAGGTAGTTAGTGTACCCATTACCATTCGTTGACAACAACAAACACCTCTCAAAATAATTTTACTCCTTTTTTTTCAAAAATGAAAAGCTCTAGCGCATGTTAATCCCTGCTTCCCTCTGCGAAGGGTCAATCTTTTACTTTTATGTTGTGTCTCCATTATTTCTTTGAGCACTATCTTGAGAGCACAACTGTCATTCTTAGTATAATATGCTTGTCTCAAAATATGATTGATTGTGGTATAACTTTGATGCTTTTATCTTTGACAATCACTACTTCTAGTCTTTCTATGAACTCCAGAGGTGCCCGGGCATTTATGTTTTGCCAATCAAATACAGGCAAGCGAGATACCACTTTATCATACTCTCTTATGAACATTGCAATCCTGCTTATATACATGATTCATGATGTTTATTATTAATTGTTGGTACCTCTCCATGATTGACATAGCTGTTAGATGATCTTATTTGCATGTATCTCATTATGAACTGCTTAAGTATTAGCCATAGCATGAGAATATATACATCATATGAGCAAATGTGTTCGTGAAAGTTCTTTTATCGCTCAGTTGTTAACTGAATTGCTTGAGGACAAGCAATAAGCTAAGCTTGGGGGGAGTTGATACGTCCAAAACGTATCTACTTTCCCGAACACTTTTGCTATTGTTTTGCCTCTAATTTGTGTATTTTGGATGCAACTAACACGGACTAACGCTGTTTTCAGCAGAACTGTTCTGGTGTCTCGTTTTTGTGCAGAAATCCAACTTTCGGGAAAATCCTCGGAATTTATGCAGAAGGCCCTATTTTCCCAGAGAACTGACGGAGCCAGAAGGACAAACCAGGTGGAGGCCCGAGGGCCCCACACCATAGGGCGGCGAGGCCCAGGGGGGGGGCCCGCGCGGCCATGTGGTGTGGCCCCCTCGGCCGGCCTCCGACGCCCTCCTTCGGACTATTTATCGGCCTCGACCTAAAAACGCACGGAGAGAAGTCGAAGTCGCCAGAAACCCTCCAGAACGCCGCCACATCGCGAAACTCCGTCGCGGGAGCCAAGTCTCTGCTTCGGCACTCCGCCGGGACGGGGAATTGGAGGAGATCATCGCCGCCATCACCGCCAACGCCTCTACATCAACCAGCCATGTTTCCCCCATCCATGTGTGAGTAATTCCCCCGCTGTAGGCCGAAGGGGATGGTAGGGATTGGATGAGATTGGTCATGTAATAGCATAAGATTGTTAGGGCATAGTGCCTAGTGTCCGTAATTGGTACTTTGATGATATTGTTGCAACTTGTTATGCTTAAAGCTTGTCACTAGGGCCCGAGTGCCATGATCTCAGATCTGAACATGTTATTGTTTCAACAAGATATTCATTGTTTATTGTTGGGGGGATAACCCCCGGTATGCCAAAGGCATGCCAAACCGGATGGTTTGAGCCATCAAGATACCGGTTTAATGTTCTTACCGGAAGCCTAGTAGGAATCCGGGAGAGCAAGGCTAAGCCGGTATCCCCAAAGGGGTATGCCGGAACCCGGTATAGAAGATACCGGAAAGGAGAGCCTGTCGGCAGGACTGGTCAAAGATTCTCTTCAGAGCAAGAAGACAAGGATGAGCCAAGCAAAGTAACTTTATTCAGAGCCCTGGCGCCAAAGAGAGAGGTGACGTCCAAAGAAGCCGGAGGACATCAGCAGCCCTGATAAAAGAAGGCCACGGTGTCATCTATGATTAAAGTAGCTTTGTACAGTAGCCTGTTAAAGTAGCTTTGTACAAAGAATCAGAAAGTAGTTTGTCCAGTCAAAGATGCCATTAGGGTTTCTTGCAGTGTAAGCCACCCTCCCCCCTATATAAGGAGAGGGGGGAGCCCTTCTTCACGGGCAAGCAAGTATGTACGCGCGTGTGTAGGAAGGCAGAGCCTGTAACTTGTGTGAATCTATGAACATGGTGATCTAGAGGGAGTTCTTCCTTGTGTCTTTCTTCTTCAACCTCTGGCCTTAGCCAAGTTCTTGAGGAAACCATCCGGAACCTCTTCCCACCTGATCGCAAACCCTCCCCCGAATCCACTTGCGTCCATTCGGCCCCAATCTAAGCCATCCTATGGCATCTGCTCGTTCACCACGACGACAGTTGGCGCCCACCGTGGGGCATGAAGTGGCGCTTGATGGAGTTCACATTCGGGCGGGCGTCCTCGAGGTCTCCGGCGAGCGTACGGTGTCCGCGTTGGTGCAGAGCATCTACGCCATGGACTTCATCAACGACAACGCGGGCTGCTTCGCCAACGGCGGCGTCTTCCCCAAGAACGGCCGCATCATCGAGTTCGGTAGCCACCGCGTCTACCTCGGCACCGTCCCCGTGCGCCAGCGCCTCTCGCCGGTGCTGGTGGCACCGGACCCGCCAAGATGGCTTTGTGCTGGCCGCGCCGCCGGCAGTGTTGAGGTAATGATGACCGGTGTGGCTGGTGCAGGAAAGGAGGTTGCGGCTGAAGGTGCCGGTCGCGCGGTTTCGACCCGTGCGGCTAAGCCACCGCTGGAGCGTGGCGCAGGCGCAGCGGGAGCATCGTCCGCGCCACCGGAGACACCGCTCCAGGCGGCGATGAACGTCCTCGCCACCCCCATCGCGCAGAACATCGACCCGGCAGCGGCTCAAGCGGAGCTGGAGGCGCAGCGCCAGAAGATGCTGGAGAGCGGCAAGGACATCGTCAGGGCGCAACGCGAGCTGAACCTAACCGTACGTGAGTACAACGCTGCCCATGGCTTTGCTTCTGTTAGCGCGCATGCTGCTAGGGTGCCGGAAAACCGGCTAAAAGCTCGCAACCTAGATCAAGATTTGCGCAAAGAGATTTTTGCCGGCAAGAGCGCCTCTGCATCTGTTAGCATCGTGGAAAAGCCCAAGTATAGCAGCCCGGATAAAACTATAAAAGCTGCTAAGGCTGCGGTAGAGCTATGTGAGTCGCTTTCCGGAGAGGCTTTGGTAAAGCAGCAAGAGCGCGTCAGAGAGCTGCTGGAAACCATAGAGCAGCAAAATGCTGAGCAGCTGGCTAAGCTGAACAAGGCAGCGGCCTCAAAATCTGCGCGTTCGACAAAGAATGCCGGTAGCAAATCCCATGGGCAAGCTTCGTCCCCCCATCCGGATAGAAGGAGAGAAAAAGAAGTGAATGCGCAGCAGATGACAGTGTACGATCCGGTTCTTGCCGGAAAGCAACAAGCCGGGCAACACGATGCCGGTAGAAAAAGCCAAGGGGCAGAGCGAGGCTACGCCAGAGGCTATGCCGGAAACAATCATGCCGGTAGATATGAGACCGGGCAAAACTATCGAGCTGCAAGGGCAGCGTACGACGAGGAGGAAATGGATCCCCCAAGGTACCGGCAGGCAAGGGCCGCGGTACCGGAATGTTACGATGAAGCCGATTCCACCAGACCGGCAGCATACCGGAACCCGTTGGGAGAACGCTTGGGAGAAAGATACTTACCGGAACGGGATGCGAGGCACCGTCTGGATAGAGTGTACTTGTCAGAAATGATCGAGGAGGAAGGTCCTCCAGGTCCAAAGTGTTTTGGCCCAAGGATCATGAAAGAAAAACCACCAGTTCGCAACTTTATGTTGCCCCGTGACACAAAAACATATGATGGCACCACAAAGCCGGAAGATTGGCTCGCGGATTACGTGACCGCGGTATACGTTGCAGGCGGTGGAGGAACCGTAGCAGGAGGAGGAAACCGGCGTTGGGCTGTGAGAATCATACCATCGTTTTTGGTTGGACCGGCAAGAATCTGGCTAAACAACTTGCCGGCAGGAAGCATAAATGGCTGGCTGGATTTTGAGGAGGCCTTTGTGAGCAATTTCAGCAGCACCTATCAGAGGCCAAACAGGCCGCAGCAACTTGCTCTGTGTGTGCAGCGTCCGAACGAAACAGACCGGGATTACCTAGCCCGGTGGAACACCACAAGGAACTCCTGTGAAGGGGTGATCGAGGCACAAGCCATTGCTTGGTTTAGCAGTGGATGCAGAAGAGGTTCACCGTTGTGGCAAAAGTTGCAGCGCAACATGCCGACAACGTTGGCAGAAATGATACGTGTGGCGGATAGCTATGCGTTGGGAGACCCAACGCAACCGGCAGTGCAACCGGAGCCGGAACAACTGCGCCACGAACAACACCGGGACAACCGGAATAACAAAAGAAGGGAAGATTTTCCGGATCGAAGGTACGGTCCGCAGCAAGTTGCTGCTGTGCAGGAAAATTTCGAGGCCAGCGACAGCCAGAGGCAAAAAACCGGATCGCAGCCATGGGCAGGTCCTAAGAAACAATGGGTGGAAAAGAAACCTTGGGTCCAGAAGAAGAACTGGCAAGAACCCGCAAAATACACCATGGAAGCTGCCATGGATCAACCTTGCCGGTGGCACACGCCGAATCCGGCACATCCGTCAAACCATCTGACAAAGGATTGTACCTGGACCAAGTACTTGATGCAAAAAGGAACAGTGAAAGATGCGCGGCCACCGCAAGACATGCCGCAGCAGCAACAACAGCTACCGCCACCACCACCACTTACCGGGGCAAACGCCTTACCGGTGCAGCCAAACCGGCAGCAGTACCAGCAAGTTAACCGGGTGGAGCAAAATGATAACCAGCCACCTCCACCGGCACCTTTAGGCCGGAATGTTTACGAAGATCCGCATCTGTGCTGTGTTGTCTTTGTCACTGAGCCAACAGACCGGCAAAGTGTACACCGGCGCTCCATGGAGGTCAATGCTGTGATGCCGGCAGTTCCCAAGTACATGATGTGGTCCAATCAGGAAATTACCTGGTCATCCAAGGATCACCCAAAGATCATGCCGAATCCGGGTGGATATGCTCTTGTTGTGGACCCGATCATGAAGGGGCCGCAAACTCGAGTGAAGTTCAGCAAGGTGCTGATAGACAATGGCAGTAGCATCAACATCATGTACAAGCACACCATGCAAACGCTGGGCATAACAGAAAACATGCTTCAACCAACGCGCACAACGTTCCACGGGATTGTTCCTGGCTTGTCCTGTGCCCCGATAGGAAAAGTTCGGGTGGACGTGGCATTTGGAGGACGTGACAATTGCCGGGTGGAAAATCTGGAGTTTGAGGTGGTGGATCTAGACAGCCCCTACCATGCATTGCTGGGGAGACCGGCGTTGGCTGCTTTCATGGCCACCACTCATACGGCTTACCTCAAGATGAAGATGTCGGCACCTCGTGGGCCATTGACTGTGGTGGGAAACTATAAGATCTCGCTGGAAACTGCATCTGCCGGATCAAACCTAGCAGAATCGCTGGTGATCGCGGAGGAAAAGAAAAGAATGCAGACAGCTGTTGCGCTGGCTCAATCCTCACAAATGAGCTTAGCGGCGATGAGTGAAAACATGGGCACACCGGCATTCAAGCCAACCAATGAAACAAAGAACATTGTGCTGGATCCGGCTTACCGGAGCGCACCGTTCGTATCGGTGCCGGCCTTGACCAAGCATAGGAAAGCGCGCTCGTCAGCTTCCTCCGTGAGAATCGGAATATCTTTGCCTGGTCAACTGATGATTTGGTAGGTGTTCCGAGGGAGCTGGCTGAGCACTCTCTAAACGTCCGGAAAGATGCCAAGCCGGTGCGGCAACCACTGCGCCGGTTCGCTGAAGACAGAAGAAAGATCATAGGAGAAGAGGTAACCAAGCTGCTAGTTGCCGGGTTCATTGTGGAGGTCACGCACACAGAGTGGCTGGCCAATCCGGTAATGGTTGAAAAGAAGAAAGATGAGAACCTGGAGGCAAAAGCTCCGAAGGTGTGGCGCATGTGCATCGACTACACCAACCTGAACAAGGCTTGCCCAAGAGATCCTTTTCCTTTGCCACGAATCGATCAAGTGATTGATTCAACTGCTGGGTGTGAGTTGTTGTCCTTCCTGGATGCCTATTCCGGTTTCCACCAGATTCCCTTGAAAAAGGAAGATCAAATAAAAACTGCGTTCATTACCCCGCACGGGGCTTATTGCTATGTCACTATGCCTTTTGGGTTGCGCAACGCTGGTGCAACGTATCAGCGCTGTATGCAAAAATGCTTGTTTGATCAAATTGGAAAAAATGTGCAAGTCTATGTGGATGACATCGTGATAAAAACTAAGGTAAAGAACACTTTAATCGATGACATCCGGCAAACATTCGATAACCTAAGACGGTTCCGGATGAAACTCAATCCGGCAAAATGCACCTTTGGTGTCCCTGCCGGCAAGCTGCTCGGTTTCCTAGTATCAAGCCGGGGCATAGAGGTTAATCCGGTAAAGATCCGGGCAATAGAAAGAATGGCTATCCCTCGAGAGTTAAAAGATGTGCAAAAGTTTACCGGAAGCTTGGCATCGCTGAGCCGGTTTGTAAGCAGGTTGGGAGAAAAAGCTCTGCCACTCTATGCTCTCATGAAAAAATCCGACACGTTCGTCTGGACCCCTCAGGCAGACGCAGCGTTTAAAGAGCTGAAAACAATGCTAGCCACAGCACCCATACTGGCTTCACCTCTAGAAAGAGAGCCTATGCTGTTATACATAGCAGCAACAAACCGGGTTGTGAGTGTAGTGGTTGTAGTTGAAAGAGAAGAGGAAGAAAAAACCGTCCAGAGGCCGGTATACTACTTGAGCGAGGTGCTCTCCCTCTCAAAACAAAACTACCCTCACTTCCAGAAAATGACTTATGGCGTGTACATGGCCGCCACCAAGCTCAAGCACTACTTTGAGGAGCACCCCATGAAAGTGGTGAGCGAAGCACCAATTTCCGACATCATGTGCAACAAAGATGCCAGCGGCCGGATTGCGAAATGGGCAATCCAGATATCACCGTACGTACCGGTATATGAAAGAAGAGATGCCATAAAATCACAGGCTTTGGCTGACTTCCTTGTTGATTGGGCGGAGATGCAGTACAAGCCGCCAGATCAGAGGATAGAATACTGGAAGATGCACTTTGATGGATCCAAGCTCAAGGAAGGTCTAGGTGCCGGTGTGGTGCTCACTTCCCCAAAAGGAGATCACCTCCGGTATGTTTTACAAGTGCATTTCAGGGCATCAAACAATGTCGCTGAATATGAAGCTTTGATCCATGGGCTTAAGGTCGCAAAAGAAATCGGTGCGCACCGGATCATTTGCTATGGAGATTCAGACCTTGTGGTACAGCAGTGTTCCGGAGATTGGGATGCAAAAGATGCCAACATGGCCTCGTACCGGTTTCACGTGCAAAAGATTGCCGGATTCTTCGAAGGGTGTGAGTTTCACCATGTGCCGCGAGCAGAAAATGAGGCCGCGGATGCTTTGTCCAAGCTGGGCTCATCTAGGCAAGAAATTCCTCCCGGAATAGCTTTGGCTCACCTAAGAGTGCCATCGATCAAGCCGAGCCCGGAATCAGAATCAATTTTTGTACCAGAGTCACATGTAGTACCCATGGATATCGATGAAGGGAACCCGGGGACTGCTCCGGCAAGCTCGGGGACTGCTCCGGTAAGCTCGGGGACTGCTGTACCCATACCGGAAGAAATGATGCTGGTGGATAGCATGGAAATAGATGCACCGGTGTTTCTGGTTCGAGAGATACCGTCATGGGTTAAACCTATTAAGGAATTCCTGATCAACGGCACCTTGCCGGCTGACGAAAATGAATCAAGGAGGATACAAAGAAGGTCCAAAGCTTACACATTCATCAATGGTGAGGTATACAAGAGAAGCGTTACCGGTGTCCTTCAAAGATGTGTGGAACCGGAGGAAGGAAAAGAAATGCTTGAGGAAATTCACCAAGGAGAATGTGGGCATCATGCTTCATCAAGGGCTTTGGTAGCAAAAGTGTTCCGGCATGGGTTCTATTGGCCCACTGCTTTGGAGAACGCTGAGGATTTGGTAAGAAAATGCAACGGCTGCCAGAGGTACGCCAAGCAAAACCATACCCCTGCATCCGGTTTAAAAACAATACCGCTAACATGGCCATTTGCTGTTTGGTGCCTGGACATGGTTGGCCCATTCAAAACTGCAAGAAGCAGCATGACTCACATCTTGGTCATGGTGGATAAGTTCACCAAATGGCTAGAAGTAAAACCTATCGCAAAGTGTGATGGGCATACAGCGGTGAAATTCCTAAAAGATGTCATTTTGCGGTATGGATACCCGCACAGCATCATCACTGATAATGGAACCAACTTTGCTCAAGGTGAGTTCAAAAGGTTCTGTGAAGACAACAACATCCGGCTGGATTTGTGCTCAGTGGCACACCCACAAGGCAATGGCCAAGTGGAAAGAATGAATGCTTTGGTGCTTTCCGGTATCAAGCCTAGACTCATTGATGCGGTGGAAAAGTCACCGGGATGTTGGCTCGATGAGCTACCATCGCATCTTGTGGAGTATAAGAACAACCCCAAACCGGTCTACCGGATACACTCCTTTCTTCATGGTTTATGGAGCAGAAGCGGTGATACCAACCGATATCATTCATGATTCACCAAGGGTACAGCTCTATACTGAGCAGGAGGTCAAAGAGGCCAGAGAAAACGATGTGGACTTGCTAGAAGAAGCAAGAGAGCTGGCTTTGGCAAGAACAGCCATTTACCAGCAGAACCTAAGACGCTATCATAACCGGAAGGTTAACCCAAGAGTTTTCCGGGAAGGAGATCTTGTACTTCGCACAGTGCAGCGCACGAAGGCCGGCATAAGCTCTTGCCACCATGGGAAGGTCCCTTCATTGTAAGCAAGGTGCTTCACAATGATGCATACTACTTGATAGATGCACAGGAGTGGAAGAAAGGAAAGGCGGACAGGTCCGGAGAGGAGAGCAAGCGTCCATGGAACGTAGCTCTGTTGCGCCCTTTCTACTCTTGAAGTGGTGGTGTAAGAAGTTCCTTTTTGTACCTTATATGCTATGAATAAAAGATGCCGGAACCTTGAATGAATCTCGGGGACTACCCCAACTTAAGTTGCATGTAACTTGTTTATTTTTTCAGTTTACCGGTTGCTTATTGAATGTTTTTCTTTCCGGTTTAGTAGTGTGCTAAATCCTACCGGAGTCTTCGACTGCTGCTGTCCGCAAACCGGCTTCATGGCAAGCAAGATAAACCGGTAGGAGATAAGCACATGAACTGCGAAAAGGGAGAGCAGGAAAGAACAATCCGGAAAGTTTAACTAACCCCGGTTAAACCGGTTTTTTGCAAAATTTCAAAATTATTTCTAAGTTCAAGAAGATGTTTGTTTGGTGAAAGAACCTTGTGCTCATACGCCAAAGAACGCCCAGAGAAGGCAGGCAGAGCCAAGGCAAAAGAACCAAGTATGCATCAAATTGGATGCGGAAGCAATTGAGAAATCTTTGCAGTACAGGATAAAGTCAAAACCAAAAGCAAATTATGCTAAGGCAAACTCATAAATACTTAGCTACCGGTATAACTTACCGGCAGGAAATGTTGTAGCACAACCACAGGCGAACTTAAAGTTTTACATCATAGACCCCGGCATTCCGGGGCAGAATTTAACGAACATTGTTTCAAGGATAAGCAGGACCAACGAACAGATAGCAGGCAAACATTTCAAAGGGAATAATCACGCAGCAGGGGCTTCCGGAGGAGCAGCACCGGCATCAGCGTCATCCGAGCTCTTCTTCGGCTTCATCCTCCTCCTCGTCGAGATAGTCCGTGACGCCAGGAGGGGGAGAGATGAAGGTGCGCATGTCGGCATACTCCGCGATCCGGTACGCGCGATCCTGCCGCTTGGCGGAGAGGATCGGGTCCAGATCCGTTTCTGCGCCTTCGCGCACGCCGGTAAGGGCGTCCAGATTGAGCTCCGGGTACCAGGAGCAGGCGACGCGGAGGGCGGAGTCCGCTCCAGCGCGGGCAGCAGAGCACTGCCACTCACGGATCCTCTTGCCGGCACCTTTGAGGCGATCGCTGATGAGGGAGAAGGTGTCCGGCACCACCTCGCCAGGCCACAAAGTCCTGTATAGCTAGGTAGCTACATCAGGGATGTCCGAAAGATTGCGGTCTATGCAGCGCATATGGGACACCCGCGCGTTAAGCGCGACCAGATGGTCCTTGGGCGTCCATGGCACGGTAAGATCCGATTGGCCCTTGTCCTTGCGCTGCGCGTCGACCTTCTTGACGGCATACCTCTGCGAGTCCGGAAAGAGGCCTGTGCAAAGAAAGAAAAAGCTTAAGAAAAAGAGACCGGAAGAAAAAGAGACCGGAAGAAAAAGAGACCGGAGAGAAAAGAATCCGGAAGAAGAGACACCGGACGGAAAGATAGCGGAAAGAAAAATGGGGTTGAAGGAAAAAAGGCCCGTATGCAGTAGTCAAAGTGTAAAAGAAAACAACTTACGGAGGGCAAGAGTGTCGGTCTGCAGGATCAGCTGATCGCACTCCTTGTGCCCCTCCTCCAGCCGCGCGGCCTTCTCCTCGGCACCCTTCCGGGCCTTGGCCATCTCCTCCAGCTCTGCCCGCAACACCACAGTGGCATTGCAAGCATCCTCCAGAGCCTCGTCCAACTTGGCCGCTGCGGTCACTTCAGCGGTTTTGAGGACCTTGGCGTGGTCAAGCCCCAGCTGAATCAGCTGAGACTTGAGCTCCTGGTAGCTGGTCTTGAGGGCGTTCAGCTCCTCCTGGTGCTGCCGGCTGAGCTCATCCTTCTCCCCTGTAACCGGAAAAATGAATGTTAGCAAGGTTACACTGGTAAAAATGAAAAGAAACCAAGTTCAAAGGAAGGAAAAAATAGTACGTTGGGCCTCGGCGAGCTGCTCTTTCAGAGCATCGATGGAAGCTTCCGGGATCACTGTTGAACAGAAATTGTGAATATCACAAGGAAAAAAGGCTTCCGGTAGCAAAGATGCCGGTGGAACAAAAACTTACCTTGGCACTTGTCATGTGCCTCAGCGAGCTCCCGGTGCTCCCACAAAAGCTCCTCGAAAAGGGCCTTCCGAGTGTCAGCGGTGACCTGTTCAAGAAAAAGAAGAAATGAGTTTAAGTTTTGCGTTAAAAACAAAGTACTTAACCCGAAACTCGGGGACTGGCAGTGCCGGTTTTGCGCGGTTTTAAGATAAGTTTTGCGCTAAGAACAAAGTTCTTAACCCGAAACTCGGGATCGGGCGGTGCGATTTTGCGCGTTTCTAAGGAAAAATTATGTGTTAAGAAGAAGAGGCTTAACCCGAAACTCGGGGACTGGCAGTGCCGGTTTCACGCTAAAAACTTAAGTTAAGTTTTGCGCTAAGAGCTGCGCTCTCACCACAAAACTCGGGGACTGGGAAGATAGACAAGAGAGAAACCGGCATGAAACTAAGGAAAAGATAAAGCAGAACCGGAAACAAAAAAGCCGGCAAAGGTTGAAAGTTAGTAGAACATACCGTCAAATTGTTCGTGGAGTCATACCACGCGCTGTCAAGCTCTTTTACGGCAGCCCGGAGCCGCATGAAGTGCTCCTCAGAGCTCCGATCCCCGACAGGATCAGGTGCCGGCAGCCGATCCTTGCCCATGCCGCGGGTCGCCGGAGTGATGTCCGCGGCGTTCCACTTTTGGGCATACGGCAGGAGGTGCCCCAGGTCCCGGCCTTGGCGCTGGAACTCCGTAATGCGGCCAAGGAGGCCGGTGGCCTTCATGCTGGCGCTTTTGGCAGCCTTGGAGACGTGCAGCACCAAGGGCTGCTGGCCGCCCGAAGGGGCGCTGGAGGCCGTCGCCTTCCCCTTGATGAGCTTGGAGGGCTTGGGCGGCGGCGCGGTAGAAGAGGCCCCGGAAGTCTTGGCCGGCGGCGCGCCAGGAGCGGCCTTGGAGGGCTGGGCGCGAGGAGCCTCAGGCGGAGGCATGAGGATGGTGCGTGGAGAAGGGGGAGCGCTAGGAGCGTCACCCGTCTTGGAGCCTTCCGGCGCGGAAGATTCCGGCGCGGAAGTTGTCTTTTCGAGGACGGGAGGAGCAAAAGGCTCCGCCCGCCCGGCAGCTTCTTCTTCTCCGGCGCCGGTGTTGCTGGCGCCGGTGTCTTGGTGTTCCGGGAGGAAGGAAAGATCCTCCTCCGTGCGGTGATCTGACAGTGAAGGGGCCGCACGCCCCGAATTTGTTGTGCCCCCCGAAAGGGAGGCAGAGGTGTTGCCGGCACCAGATGGTGCCGGGCTTGAACGAGGAGGAGGGGTTGAGGTCCTTGCGGATCCCTCAGAACCCGATAGCCTTGGGCCAAGTTTGAGAGCGGGGCTGAGAAAAAGAGAAAAGACAAGTGGTTGAGAAAAAGCAACCGGAAAAGGAACTTAGCAAAAAAGGAGGCAAGCCGGAAAATGAAATTACCCGGAAGCGGTTGGCATCGCTTTGCGCCCGTAGCGGCGCACGCCCACTTCTTTCTCCCCCACGGGCTCCGTCCGGAAGCGCTTGGAGGGAGGAGCATGGCTGGAGCCGGCAGTAGATGCCGGCTGCTTGTTCTTCTGGCCCTGGGCCATGAGTTTGTCCACAAACTCAATGCCGGCCTCGGCGCGTAGGGGCGGCACGCGCTCGTGGATCTGCGAGTTGAATATGGCTAAGAATCAATTCGCAAGAAAGCGATAATGGCAAAGTATAAGAAGCCGGAAAAGAAAATACCTCGAGCACAACCAGCTCCTCGGGGTTTCCGGTGGGCTCCGGCGGGTCCCGGCCAAGGCGCGCAGCCGGGGTCTTCCCCATCTTCAGGTCCTTCCAAAAGATGTAGGGATCCGGGTCGAAGGAGTCAAAGGCACGCTTCCGGAGAGGTCCTCGTGGCTCTACCTGGATAGAGGGGAAGCGGTCCCTGGCCTGAAACAAGGTAAAAAAGAAGGTTAGCAAAAGCAGAAACTTACCGGCAAAGACAACCCCAAGTTGCGCAATCTCTTACTTCTTGGGTCGGACGGTTAGAGGAACTGAGGGGAAGGAGGCCCCATTCCCAAGTAAAAGGCATAGCAGTTTGACAAATCTGCTTAGCCTTGAGAACAACATCTTTCTTGCTGAGAGCACGGCCGGTGATCTTGGTGGGATCGCCTGGGCCATACATCTCGCTCATCCTATGTGCGCGGCGCTTAAGAGGAAGCACCCGGCGCGATATGAAAGTCCGGATGACATCGTCGGAACAGATGTTGGTCTCCTTCTTCAAAGAGGCCAAGAAGCGCACTACCCGATTGGTTTCGGCATGTTCTGTCCTCGGGTTGTAGCTCCAGTTGGCTCTGCTGGGGGGCCCCTCTTGGTATGGAGGAAGATTGATGCGATCGGCGCGGCCGGTGTTCTTCACGTAGAAGAAAGTTCCTTGCCAGGTGCGGCAAGACTCGAGGCCGGTAAACTTAAGAAAAGTGCTCCCTTGGCGGGAGCCGACGATGCAGGAGCCGCACTGCACGGGCGGCTTGGGCTTAGGAATTTCCTTGCCCTGGACGGAGTTGATCCGCAAGTTGAAGAAGCGGGCAAACGTCTCACAAGTGGGACGAATGCCGATGTAAGCCTCCATGAAGGTGGCATAACAAGAGAGGTAGAAAATGGCGTTGCCAGGAAGGTGGTGAGGTTGGAGTTCGTAGAAATCTAGGAACTCCCGGAAAAAAGTAGAGGCAGGAAGGCCGAAGCCACGCTCGAAGTGAGCAAGAAAAACAACAAACTCGTCGTCTTCCGGATCCGGTTCGATCTCGTCATCCGGAATCCGACAGGAAACTCCTTCCGGAATCCTTCGAGACCGGTACAGCCAATCAATCTCGAACTCAGTAACGTTGGAGCCCATCCAGGCTCCGCGAGTGGGTGGGGAAGGCTCCTCGCCAGAAGATTGGCTGGAGCTGCTAGAGGCTTGGCCAGAGCTGCTGGCCTCATGGCTACCGGAAGCTTGGCTAAAGCTACCGGATTCTAGGTTGCCGCCGGACTCTTGGGGGTTACCGGATTCCCGCTGGTTGCCGGAATCGGTTTCCATTGGATCTGAGGCCGTAGATTCACCGGGAGAAGGTCTACGGCGCTTAAGAGAAAGGGAAGAAGAGGATGCGGAGGAGGATTCCTCGTCGGACATCGCGAGGGTAGGTGGAGAAACAGAAATCCCAGACTCGAACCCCGCGTGAAGATCTACGAGTAAGAGGAAAACCAAAGAAAAAGGAGCAAATAAGAACACCAAAGGCTCAAGATCTGAAAAGCCAGCGAACGGCGAGTAAAGAGAAATTAGTACCAACCTTGAGCGGCGCGGTCGCTGGGGAAAGAAGTTGCTGGCGGAGAAGCGGGTCTACAGCCGCCGGCGAGCAGCGTCGACGGCGAGGCGGAGAAGCTCGTGAAGAAGCACAAATGCGGCAGACGCGAAGAAGTTGCTGCCGAAGATCTCCGCACAGCGAAGTCCGGCGGCGGCACGGCGTGAGTTCGCCGGGCACCGGAGCTCGAACGGGCGACGGCGGACGGAGAGCGGCGGAGGCGCAAAGGCGTGGAGCTCTGTGCGCGAAGGAGAAGAATGCGAAGAAGATGAAGAGGAACGGGCAGTTGCGTTTATATAAGAGAGAGAAAGTGGGCGTGGAACCGCTGGGCCGCGGCGGTTCGCCTCACGGCCCGCGACGGTTCGCGCCTTGGGCCACCACGTGGCGGAGGAATACACGCGCGAAAACGGAGGCCACACGGAGGCGCACGCGGGATCCCGAAGAGGTAGTGGGATCCGCTGCGGTGCATTAAATGCGTGCGCGGGAGTCGAAACGATGTGACAGCGGACACTGGCGCGTCAGTTACAGTGCGCATGTCACTGACAGGCGCGGGACCCGATATATTCTCGACTTCGCCGAGGAAGGAGTAAAGACACATGGTGCCGGAAAAAAGAGGTGCCGGAACAAGCCTTGCAAAGAGAAGAAAAGGAACAAGGGTAAAGGTGCCGGAACTAGGCTCAAAGGATGAGTGACTAAACCGGTATCTTAAAAAGATGAAAACCTGGCATGGTCTGTAGGACAGAATCCTCCAGACTATACCAGCTTCGGGGACTAATGTTGGGGGGATAACCCCCGGTATGCCAAAGGCATGCCAAACCGGATGGTTTGAGCCATCAAGATACCGGTTTAATGTTCTTACCGGAAGCCTAGTAGGAATCCGGGAGAGCAAGGCTAAGCCGGTATCCCCAAAGGGGTATGCCGGAACCCGGTATAGAAGATACCGGAAAGGAGAGCCTGTCGGCAGGACTGGTCAAAGATTCTCTTCAGAGCAAGAAGACAAGGATGAGCCAAGCAAAGTAACTTTATTCAGAGCCCTGGCGCCAAAGAGAGAGGTGACGTCCAAAGAAGCCGGAGGACATCAGCAGCCCTGATAAAAGAAGGCCACGGTGTCATCTATGATTAAAGTAGCTTTGTACAGTAGCCTGTTAAAGTAGCTTTGTACAAGAACTCAGAAAGTAGTTTGTCCAGTCAAAGATGCCATTAGGGTTTCTTGCAGTGTAAGCCACCCTCTCCCCTATATAAGGAGAGGGGGCAGCCCTTCTTCACGGGCAAGCAAGTATGTACGCGCGTGTGTAGGAAGGCAGAGCCTGTAACTTGTGTGAATCTATGAACATGGTGATCTAGAGGGAGTTCTTCCTTGTGTCTTTCTTCTTCAACCTCTGGCCTTAGCCAAGTTCTTGAGGAAACCATCCGGAACCTCTTCCCACCTGATCGCAAACCCTCCCCCGAATCCACTTGCGTCCATTCGGCCCCAATCTAAGCCATCCTATGGCATCTGCTCGTTCACCACGACGACAGTTGGCGCCCACCGTGGGGCATGAAGTGGCGCTTGATGGAGTTCACATTCGGGCGGGCGTCCTCGAGGTCTCCGGCGAGCGTACGGTGTCCGCGTTGGTGCAGAGCATCTACGCCATGGACTTCATCAACGACAACGCGGGCTGCTTCGCCAACGGCGGCGTCTTCCCCAAGAACGGCCGCATCATCGAGTTCGGCAGCCACCGCGTCTACCTCGGCACCGTCCCCGTGCGCCAGCGCCTCTCGCCGGTGCTGGTGGCACCAGACCCGCCAAGATGGCTTTGTGCTGGCCGCGCCGCCGGCAGCGTTGAGGTAATGATGACCGGTGTGGCTGGTGCAGGAAAGGAGGTTGCGGCTGAAGGTGCCGGTCGCGCGGTTTCGACCCGTGCGGCTAAGCCACCGCTGGAGCGTGGCGCAGGCGCAGCGGGAGCATCATCCGCGCCACCGGAGACACCGCTCCAGGCGGCGATGAACGTCCTCGCCACCCCCATCGCGCAGAACATCGACCCGGCAGCGGCTCAAGCGGAGCTGGAGGCGCAGCGCCAGAAGATGCTGGAGAGCAGCAAGGACATCGTCAGGGCGCAACGCGAGCTGAACCTAACCGTACGTGAGTACAACGCTGCCCATGGCTTTGCTTCTGTTAGCGCGCATGCTGCTAGGGTGCCGGAAAACCGGCTAAAAGCTCGCAACCTAGATCAAGATTTGCGCAAAGAGATTTTTGCCGGCAAGAGCGCCTCTGCATCTGTTAGCATCGTGGAAAAGCCCAAGTATAGCAGCCCGGATAAAACTATAAAAGCTGCTAAGGCTGCGGTAGAGCTATGTGAGTCGCTTTCCGGAGAGGCTTTGGTAAAGCAGCAAGAGCGCGTCAGAGAGCTGCTGGAAACCATAGAGCAGCAAAATGCTGAGCAGCTGGCTAAGCTGAACAAGGCAGCGGCCTCAAAATCTGCGCGTTCGACAAAGAATGCCGGTAGCAAATCCCATGGGCAAGCTTCGTCCCCCCATCCGGATAGAAGGAGAGAAAAAGAAGTGAATGCGCAGCAGATGACTGTGTACGATCCGGTTCTTGCCGGAAAGCAACAAGCCGGGCAACACGATGCCGGTAGAAAAAGCCAAGGGGCAGAGCGAGGCTACGCCAGAGGCTATGCCGGAAACAATCATGCCGGTAGATATGAGACCGGGCAAAACTATCGAGCTGCAAGGGCAGCGTACGACGAGGAGGAAATGGATCCCCCAAGGTACCGGCAGGCAAGGGCCGCGGTACCGGAATGTTACGATGAAGCCGATTCCACCAGACCGGCAGCATACCGGAACCCGTTGGGAGAGCGCTTGGGAGAGAGATACTTACCGGAACGGGATGCGAGGCACCGTCTGGATAGAGTGTACTTGTCAGAAATGATCGAGGAGGAAGGTCCTCCAGGTCCAAAGTGTTTTGGCCCAAGGATCATGAAAGAAAAACCACCAGTTCGCAACTTTATGTTGCCCCGTGACACAAAAACGTATGACGGCACCACAAAGCCGGAAGATTGGCTCGCGGATTATGTGACCGCGGTATACGTTGCAGGCGGTGGAGGAACCGTAGCAGGAGGAGGAAACCGGCGTTGGGCCGTGAGAATCATACCATCGTTTTTGGTTGGACCGGCAAGAATCTGGCTAAACAACTTGCCGGCAGGAAGCATAAATGGCTGGCTGGATTTTGAGGAGGCCTTTGTGAGCAATTTCAGCAGCACCTATCAGAGGCCAAACAGGCCGCAGCAACTTGCTCTGTGTGTGCAGCGTCCGAACGAAACAGACCGGGATTATCTAGCCCGGTGGAACACCACAAGGAACTCCTGTGAAGGGGTGATCGAGGCACAAGCCATTGCTTGGTTTAGCAGTGGATGCAGAAGAGGTTCACCGTTGTGGCAAAAGTTGCAGCGCAACATGCCGACAACGTTGGCAGAAATGATACGTGTGGCGGATAGCTATGCGTTGGGAGACCCAACGCAGCCGGCAGTGCAACCGGAGCCGGAACAGCTGCGCCACGAACAGCACCGGGACAACCGGAATAACAAAAGAAGAGAAGATTTTCCGGATCGAAGGTACGGTCCGCGACAAGTTCTTCTGTGCTGCAGGAAAACTTTGAGGCCAGCGACAGCCAGAGGCAAAAAACCGGATCGCAGCCATGGGCAGGTCCTAAGAAACAATGGGTGGAAAAGAAACCTTGGGTCCAGAAGAAGAACTGGCAAGAACCCGCAAAATACACCATGGAAGCTGCCATGGATCAACCTTGCCGGTGGCACACGCCGAATCCGGCACATCCGTCGAACCATCTGACGAAGGATTGTACCTGGACCAAGTACTTGATGCAAAAAGGAACGGTGAAAGATGCGCGGCCACCGCAAGACATGCCGCAGCAGCAACAACAGCTACCGCCACCACCACCACTTACCGGGGCAAACGCCTTACCGGTGCAGCCAAACCGGCAGCAGTACCAGCAAGTTAACCGGGTGGAGCAAAATGATAACCAGCCACCTCCACCGGCACCTTTAGGCCGGAATGTTTACGAAGATCCGCATCTGTGCTGTGTTGTCTTTGTCACTGAGCCAACAGACCGGCAAAGTGTACACCGGCGCTCCATGGAGGTCAATGCTGTGATGCCGGCAGTTCCCAAGTACATGATGTGGTCCAATCAGGAAATTACCTGGTCATCCAAGGATCACCCGAAGATCATGCCAAATCCGGGTGGATATGCTCTTGTTGTGGACCCGATCATGAAGGGGCCGCAAACTCGAGTGAAGTTCAGCAAGGTGCTGATAGACAATGGCAGTAGCATCAACATCATGTACAAGCACACCATGCAAACGCTGGGCATAACAGAAAACATGCTTCAGCCAACACGCACAACGTTCCACGGGATTGTTCCTGGCTTGTCCTGTGCCCCGATAGGAAAAGTTCGGGTGGACGTGGCATTTGGAGGACGTGACAATTGCCGGGTGGAAAATCTGGAGTTTGAGGTGGTGGATCTAGACAGCCCCTACCATGCATTGCTGGGGAGACCGGCGTTGGCTGCTTTCATGGCCACCACTCATACGGCTTACCTCAAGATGAAGATGCCGGCACCTCGTGGGCCATTGACTGTGGTGGGAAACTATAAGATCTCGCTGGAAACTGCATCTGCCGGATCAAACCTAGCAGAATCGCTGGTGATCGCGGAGGAAAAGAAAAGAATGCAGACAGCTGTTGCGCTGGCTCAATCCTCACAAATGAGCTTAGCGGCGATGAGTGAAAACATGGGCACACCGGCATTCAAGCCAACCAATGAAACAAAGAACATTGTGCTGGATCCGGCTTACCCAGAGCGCACCGTTCGTATCGGTGCCGGCCTTGACCAAGCATAGGAAAGCGCGCTCGTCAGCTTCCTCCGTGAGAATCGGAATATCTTTGCCTGGTCAACTGATGATTTGGTAGGTGTTCCGAGGGAGCTGGCTGAGCACTCTCTAAACGTCCGGAAAGATGCCAAGCCGGTGCGGCAACCACTGCGCCGGTTCGCTGAAGACAGAAGAAAGATCATAGGAGAAGAGGTAACCAAGCTGCTAGTTGCCGGGTTCATTGTGGAGGTCACGCACACAGAGTGGCTGGCCAATCCGGTAATGGTTGAAAAGAAGAAAGATGAGAACCTGGAGGCAAAAGCTCCGAAGGTGTGGCGCATGTGCATCGACTACACCAACCTGAACAAGGCTTGCCCAAGAGATCCTTTTCCTTTGCCACGAATCGATCAAGTGATTGATTCAACTGCTGGGTGTGAGTTGTTGTCCTTCCTGGATGCCTATTCCGGTTTCCACCAGATTCCCTTGAAAAAGGAAGATCAAATAAAAACTGCGTTCATTACCCCGCACGGGGCTTATTGCTATGTCACTATGCCTTTTGGGTTGCGCAACGCTGGTGCAACGTATCAGCGCTGTATGCAAAAATGCTTGTTTGATCAAATTGGAAAAAATGTGCAAGTCTATGTGGATGACATCGTGATAAAAACTAAGGTAAAGAACACTTTAATCGATGACATCCGGCAAACATTCGATAACCTAAGACGGTTCCGGATGAAACTCAATCCGGCAAAATGCACCTTTGGTGTCCCTGCCGGCAAGCTGCTCGGTTTCCTAGTATCAAGCCGGGGCATAGAGGTTAATCCGGTAAAGATCCGGGCAATAGAAAGAATGGCTATCCCTCGAGAGTTAAAAGATGTGCAAAAGTTTACCGGAAGCTTGGCATCGCTGAGCCGGTTTGTAAGCAGGTTGGGAGAAAAAGCTCTGCCACTCTATGCTCTCATGAAAAAATCCGACACGTTAAATCTGGACCCCTCGAGTGAGACGCAGCGTTTAAAGAGCTGAAAACAATGCTAGCCACAGCACCCATACTGGCTTCACCTCTAGAAAGAGAGCCTATGCTGTTATACATAGCAGCAACAAACCGGGTTGTGAGTGTAGTGGTTGTAGTTGAAAGAGAAGAGGAAGAAAAAACCGTCCAGAGGCCGGTATACTACTTGAGCGAGGTGCTCTCCCTCTCAAAACAAAACTACCCTCACTTCCAGAAAATGACTTATGGCGTGTACATGGCCGCCACCAAGCTCAAGCACTACTTTGAGGAGCACCCCATGAAAGTGGTGAGCGAAGCACCAATTTCCGACATCATGTGCAACAAAGATGCCAGCGGCCGGATTGCGAAATGGGCAATCCAGATATCACCATACGTGCCGGTGTATGAAAGAAGAGATGCCATAAAATCACAGGCTTTGGCTGATTTCCTTGTTGATTGGGCGGAGATGCAGTACAAACCGCCTGATCAGAGGATAGAATATTGGAAGATGCACTTTGATGGATCCAAGCTCAAGGAAGGTCTAGGTGCCGGTGTGGTGCTTACTTCCCCAAAAGGAGATCACCTCCGGTATGTTTTGCAAGTACATTTCAGGGCATCAAACAATGTCGCTGAATATGAAGCTTTGATCCATGGGCTTAAGGTCGCAAAAGAAATCGGTGCGCACCGGATCATTTGCTATGGAGATTCAGACCTTGTGGTACAACAGTGTTCCGGAGATTGGGATGCAAAAGATGCCAACATGGCCTTGTACCGGTTTCACGTGCAAAAGATTGCCGGGTTCTTCGAAGGGTGTGAGTTTCACCATGTGCCGCGAGCAGAAAATGAAGCCGCGGATGCTTTGTCCAAATTGGGCTCATCTAGGCAAGAAATCCCTCCCGGAATAGCTTTGGCTCACCTAAGAGTGCCATCGATCAAGCCGAGCCCGGAATCAGAATCAATTTTTGTACCAGAGTCACATGTAGTACCCATGGATATCGATGAAGGGAACCCGGGGACTGCTCCGGCAAGCTCGGGGACTGCTCCGGTAAGCTCGGGGACTGCTGTACCCATACCGGAAGAAATGATGCTGGTGGATAGCATGGAAATAGATGCACCGGTGTTTCTGGTTCGAGAGATACCCTCATGGGTTAAACCTATTAAGGAATTCCTGATCAACGGCACCTTGCCGGCTGACGAAAATGAATCAAGGAGGATACAAAGAAGGTCCAAAGCTTACACATTCATCAATGGTGAGGTATACAAGAGAAGCGTTACCGGTGTCCTTCAAAGATGTGTGGAACCGGAGGAAGGAAAAGAAATGCTTGAGGAAATTCACCAAGGAGAATGTGGGCATCATGCTTCATCAAGGGCTTTGGTAGCAAAAGTGTTCCGGCATGGGTTCTATTGGCCCACTGCTTTGGAGAACGCTGAGGATTTGGTAAGAAAATGCAACGGCTGCCAGAGGTACGCCAAGCAAAACCATACCCCAGCATCCGGTTTAAAAACAATACCGCTAACATGGCCATTTGCTGTTTGGTGCCTGGACATGGTTGGCCCATTCAAAACTGCAAGAAGCAGCATGACTCACATCTTGGTCATGGTGGATAAGTTCACCAAATGGCTAGAAGTAAAACCTATCGCAAAGTGTGATGGGCATACAGCGGTGAAATTCCTAAAAGATGTCATTTTGCGGTATGGATACCCGCACAGCATCATCACTGATAATGGAACCAACTTTGCTCAAGGTGAGTTCAAAAGGTTCTGTGAAGACAACAACATCCGGCTGGATTTGTGCTCAGTGGCACACCCACAAGGCAATGGCCAAGTGGAAAGAATGAATGCTTTGGTGCTTTCCGGTATCAAGCCTAGACTCATTGATGCGGTGGAAAAGTCACCGGGATGTTGGCTCGATGAGCTACCATCAGTACTGTGGAGTATAAGAACAACCCCAAACCGGTCTACCGGATACACTCCTTTCTTCATGGTTTATGGAGCAGAAGCGGTGATACCAACCGATATCATTCATGATTCACCAAGGGTACAGCTCTATACCGAGCAGGAGGTCAAAGAGGCCAGAGAAAACGATGTGGACTTGCTAGAAGAAGCAAGAGAGCTGGCTTTGGCAAGAACGGCCATTTACCAAAGAAACCTAAGACGCTATCATAACCGGAAGGTTAACCCAAGAGTTTTCCGGGAAGGAGATCTTGTACTTCGCCTGGTGCAGCGCACTGAAGGCCGGCATAAGCTCTTGCCACCATGGGAAGGTCCCTTCATTGTAAGCAAGGTGCTTCACAATGATGCATACTACTTGATAGATGCACAGGAGTGGAAGAAAGGAAAGGCGGACAGGTCCGGAGAGGAGAGCAAGCGTCCATGGAACGTAGCTCTGTTGCGCCCTTTCTACTCTTGAAGTGGTGGTGTAAGAAGTTCCTTTTTGTACCTTATATGCTATGAATAAAAGATGCCGGAACCTTGAATGAATCTCGGGGACTACCCCAACTTAAGTTGCATGTAACTTGTTTATTTTTTCAGTTTACCGGTTGCTTATTGAATGTTTTTTCTTTCCGGTTTAGTAGTGTGCTAAATCCTACCGGAGTCTTCGACTCTGCTGCTGTCCGCAAACCGGCTTCATGGCAAGCAAGATAAACCGGTAGGAGATAAGCACATGAACTGCGAAAAGGGAGAGCAGGAAAGAACAATCCGGAAAGTTTAACTAACCCCGGTTAAACCGGTTTTTTGCAAAATTTCAAAGTTATTTCTAAGTTCAAGAAGATGCTTGTTTGGTGAAAGAACCTTGTGCTCATACGCCAAAGAACGCCCAGAGAAGGCAGGCAGAGCCAAGGCAAAAGAACCAAGTATGCATCAAATTGGATGCGGAAGCAATTGAGAAATCTTTGCAGTGCAGGATAAAATCAAAACCAAAAGCAAATTATGCTAAGGCAAACTCATAAATACTTAGCCACCGGTATAACTTACCGGCAGGAAATGTTGTAGCACAACCACAGGCAAACTTAAAGTTTTACATCATAGACCCCGGCATTCCGGGGCAGAATTTAACGAACATTGTTTCAAGGATAAGCAGGACCAACGAACAGATAGCAGGCAAACATTTCAAAGGGAATAATCACGCAGCAGGGGCTTCCGGAGGAGCAGCACCGGCATCAGCGTCATCCAGAAGCTCTTCTTCGGCTTCATCCTCCTCCTCGTCGAGATAGTCCGTGACGCCAGGAGGGGGAGAGATGAAGGTGCGCATGTCGGCATACTCCGCGATCCGGTACGTGCGATCCTGCCGCTTGGCGGAGAGGATCGGGTCCAGATCCGTTTCTGCGCCTTCGTGCACGCCGGTAAGGGCGTCCAGATTGAGCTCCGGGTACCAGGAGCAGGCGACGCGGAGGGCGGAGTCCGCTCCAGCGCGGGCAGCAGAGCACTGCCACTCGCGGATCCTCTTGCCGGCACCTTTGAGGCGATCGCTGATGAGGGAGAAGGTGTCCGGCACCACCTCGCCAGGCCACAAAGTCCTGTATAGCTGGGTAGCTACATCAGGGATGTCCGAAAGATTGCGGTCTATGCAGCGCATATGGGACACCCGCGCGTTAAGCGCGACCAGATGGTCCTTGGGCGTCCATGGCACGGTAAGATCCGATTGGCCCTTGTCCTTGCGCTGCGCGTCGACCTTCTTGACGGCATACCTCTGCGAGTCCGGAAAGAGGCCTGTGCAAAGAAAGAAAAAGCTTAAGAAAAAGAGACCGGAAGAAAAAGAGACCGGAAGAAAAAGAGACCGGAGAGAAAAGAATCCGGAAGAAGAGACACCGGACGGAAAGATAGCGGAAAGAAAAGTGGGGTTGAAGGAAAAAAGGCCCGTATGCAGTAGTCAAAGTGTAAAAGAAAACAACTTACGGAGGGCAAGAGTGTCGGTCTGCAGGATCAGCTGATCGCACTCCTTGTGCCCCTCCTCCAGCCGCGCGGCCTTCTCCTCGGCACCCTTCCGGGCCTTGGCCATCTCCTCCAGCTCTGCCCGCAACACCACAGTGGCATTGCAAGCATCCTCCAGAGCCTCGTCCAACTTGGCCGCTGCGGTCACTTCAGCGGCTTTGAGGACCTTGGCGTGGTCAAGCCCCAGCTGAATCAGCTGAGACTTGAGCTCCTGGTAGCTGGTCTTGAGGGCGTTCAGCTCCTCCTGGTGCTACCGGCTGAGCTCATCCTTCTCCCCTGTAACCGGAAAAATGAATGTTAGCAAGGTTACACTGGTAAAAATGAAAAGAAACCAAGTTCAAAGGAAGGAAAAAATAGTACGTTGGGCCTCGGCGAGCTGCTCTTTCAGAGCATCGATGGAAGCTTCCGGGATCACTGTTGAACAGAAATTGTGAATATCACAAGGAAAAAAGGCTTCCGGTAGCAAAGATACCGGTGGAACAAAAACTTACCTTGGCACTTGTCATGTGCCTCAGCGAGCTCCCGGTGCTCCCACAAAAGCTCCTCGAAAAGGGCCTTCCGAGTGTCAGCGGTAACCTGTTCAAGAAAAAGAAGAAATGAGTTAAGTTTTGCGTTAAGAACAAAGTACTTAACCCGAAACTCGGGATCGCAAGGCGGTTTTGCGCGTTTCTAAGGTAAATTATGTGTTAAGAAGAAGAGGTTTAACCCGAAACTCGGGGACTGGCAGTGCCGGTTTCACGCTAAAAACTTAAGTTAAGTTTTGCGCTAAGAGCTGCGCTCTCACCACAAAACTCGGGGACTGGGAAGATAGACAAGAGAGAAACCGGCATGAAACTAAGGAAAAGATAAAGCAGAACCGGAAACAAAAAAGCCGGCAAAGGTTGAAAGTTAGTAGAACATACCGTCAAATTGTTCGTGGAGTCATACCACGCGCTGTCAAGCTCTTTTACGGCAGCCCGGAGCCGCATGAAGTGCTCCTCAGAGCTCCGATCCCCGACAGGATCAGGTGCCGGCAGCCGATCCTTGCCCATGCCGCGGGTCGCCGGAGTGATGTCCGCGGCGTTCCACTTTTGGGCATACGGCAGGAGGTGCCCCAGGTCCCGGCCTTGGCGCTGGAACTCCGTAATGCGGCCAAGGAGGCCGGTGGCCTTCATGCTGGCGCTTTTGGCAGCCTTGGAGACGTGCAGCACCAAGGGCTGCTGGCCGCCCGAAGGGGCGCTGGAGGCCGTCGCCTTCCCCTTGATGAGCTTGGAGGGCTTGGGCGGCGGCGCGGTAGAAGAGGCCCCGGAAGTCTTGGCCGGCGGCGCGCCAGGAGCGGCCTTGGAGGGCTGGGCGCGAGGAGCCTCAGGCGGAGGCATGAGGATGGTGCGTGGAGAAGGGGGAGCGCTAGGAGCGTCACCCGTCTTGGAGCCTTCCGGCGCGGAAGATTCCGGCGCGGAAGTTGTCTTTTCGAGGACGGGAGGAGCAAAAGGCTCCGCCCGCCCGGCAGCTTCTTCTTCTCCGGCGCCGGTGTTGCTGGCGCCGGTGTCTTGGTGTTCCGGGAGGAAGGAAAGATCCTCCTCCGTGCGGTGATCTGACAGTGAAGGGGCCGCACGCCCCGAATTTGTTGTGCCCCCCGAAAGGGAGGCAGAGGTGTTGCCGGCACCAGATGGTGCCGGGCTTGAACGAGGAGGAGGGGTTGAGGTCCTTGCGGATCCCTCAGAACCCGATGGCCTTGGGCCAAGTTTGAGAGCGGGGCTGAGAAAAAGAGAAAAGACAAGTGGTTGAGAAAAAGCAACCGGAAAAGGAACTTAGCAAAAAAGGAGGCAAGCCGGAAAATGAAATTACCCGGAAGCGGTTGGCATCGCTTTGCGCCCGTAGCGGCGCACGCCCACTTCTTTCTCCCCCACGGGCTCCGTCCGGAAGCGCTTGGAGGGAGGAGCATGGCTGGAGCCGGCAGTAGATGCCGGCTGCTTGTTCTTCTGGCCCTGGGCCATGAGTTTGTCCACAAACTCAATGCCGGCCTCGGCGCGTAGGGGCGGCACGCGCTCGTGGATCTGTGAGTTGAATATGGCTAAGAAGCAATTCGCAAGAAAGCGATAATGGCAAAGTATAAGAAGCCGGAAAAGAAAATACCTCGAGCACAACCAGCTCCTCGGGGTTTCCGGTGGGCTCCGGCGGGTCCCGGCCAAGGCGCGCAGCCGGGGTCTTCCCCATCTTCAGGTCCTTCCAAAAGATGTAGGGATCCGGGTCGAAGGAGTCAAAGGCACGCTTCCGGAGAGGTCCTCGTGGCTCTACCTGGATAGAGGGGAAGCGGTCCCTGGCCTGAAACAAGGTAAAAAAGAAGGTTAGCAAAAGCAGAAACTTACCGGCAAAGACAACCCCAAGTTGCGCAATCTCTTACTTCTTGGGTCGGACGGTTAGAGGAACTGAGGGGAAGGAGGCCCCATTCCCAAGTAAAAGGCATAGCAGTTTGACAAATCTGCTTAGCCTTGAGAACAACATCTTTCTTGCTGAGAGCACGGCCGGTGATCTTGGTGGGATCGCCTGGGCCATACATCTCGCTCATCCTATGTGCGCGGCGCTTAAGAGGAAGCACCCGGCGCGATATGAAAGTCCGGATGACATCGTCGGAACAGATGTTGGTCTCCTTCTTCAAAGAGGCCAAGAAGCGCACTACCCGATTGGTTTCGGCATGTTCTGTCCTCGGGTTGTAGCTCCAGTTGGCTCTGCTGGGGGGCCCCTCTTGGTATGGAGGAAGATTGATGCGATCGGCGCGGCCGGTGTTCTTCACGTAGAAGAAAGTTCCTTGCCAGGTGCGGCAAGACTCGAGGCCGGTAAACTTAAGAAAAGTGCTCCCTTGGCGGGAGCCGACGATGCAGAGCCGCACCGCACGGGCGGCTTGGGCTTAGGAATTTCCTTGCCCTGGACGGAGTTGATCCGCAAGTTGAAGAAGCGGGCAAACGTCTCACAAGTGGGACGAATGCCGATGTAAGCCTCCATGAAGGTGGCATAACAAGAGAGGTAGAAAATGGCGTTGCCAGGAAGGTGGTGAGGTTGGAGTTCGTAGAAATCTAGGAACTCCCGGAAAAAAGTAGAGGCAGGAAGGCCGAAGCCACGCTCGAAGTGAGCAAGAAAAACAACAAACTCGTCGTCTTCCGGATCCGGTTCGATCTCGTCATCCGGAATCCGACAGGAAACTCCTTCCGGAATCCTTCGAGACCGGTACAGCCAATCAATCTCGAACTCAGTAACGTTGGAGCCCATCCAGGCTCCGCGAGTGGGTGGGGAAGGCTCCTCGCCAGAAGATTGGCTGGAGCTGCTAGAGGCTTGGCCAGAGCTGCTGGCCTCATGGCTACCGGAAGCTTGGCTAAAGCTACCGGATTCTAGGTTGCCGCCGGACTCTTGGGGGTTACCGGATTCCCGCTGGTTGCCGGAATCGGTTTCCATTGGATCTGAGGCCGTAGATTCACCGGGAGAAGGTCTACGGCGCTTAAGAGAAAGGGAAGAAGAGGATGCGGAGGAGGATTCCTCGTCGGACATCGCGAGGGTAGGTGGAGAAACAGAAATCCCAGACTCGAACCCCGCGTGAAGATCTACGAGTAAGAGGAAAACCAAAGAAAAAGGAGCAAATAAGAACACCAAAGGCTCAAGATCTGAAAAGCCAGCGAACGGCGAGTAAAGAGAAATTAGTACCAACCTTGAGCGGCGCGGTCGCTGGGGAAAGAAGTTGCTGGCGGAGAAGCGGGTCTACAGCCGCCGGCGAGCAGCGTCGACGGCGAGGCGGAGAAGCTCGTGAAGAAGCACAAATGCGGCAGACGCGAAGAAGTTGCTGCCGAAGATCTCCGCACAGCGAAGTCCAGCGGCGGCACGGCGTGAGTTCGCCGGGCACCGGAGCTCGAACGGGCGACGGCGGACGGAGAGCGGCGGAGGCGCAAAGGCGTGGAGCTCTGTGCGCGAAGGAGAAGAATGCGAAGAAGATGAAGAGGAACGGGCAGTTGCGTTTATATAAGAGAGAGAAAGTGGGCGTGGAACCGCTGGGCCGCGGCGGTTCGCCTCACGGCCCGCGACGGTTCGCGCCTTGGGCCACCACGTGGCGGAGGAATACACGCGCGAAAACGGAGGCCACACGGAGGCGCACGCGGGATCCCGAAGAGGTAGTGGGATCCGCTGCGGTGCATTAAATGCGTGCGCAGGAGTCGAAACGATGTGACAGCGGACACTGGCGCGTTACAAAGTGCGCATGTCACTGACAGGCGCGGGACCCGATATATTCTCGACTTCGCCGAGGAAGGAGTAAAGACACATGGTGCCGGAAAAAAGAGGTGCCGGAACAAGCCTTGCAAAGAGAAGAAAAGGAACAAGGGTAAAGGTGCCGGAACTAGGCTCAAAGGATGAGTGACTAAACCGGTATCTTAAAAAGATGAAAACCTGGCATGGTCTGTAGGACAGAATCCTCCAGACTATACCAGCTTCGGGGACTAATGTTGGGGGGATAACCCCCGGTATGCCAAAGGCATGCCAAACCGGATGGTTTGAGCCATCAAGATACCGGTTTAATGTTCTTACCGGAGGCCTAGTAGGAATCCGGGAGAGCAAGGCTAAGCCGGTATCCCCAAAGGGGTATGCCGGAACCCGGTATAGAAGATACCGGAAAGGAGAGCCTGTCGGCAGGACTGGTCAAAGATTCTCTTCAGAGCAAGAAGACAAGGATGAGCCAAGCAAAGTAACTTTATTCAGAGCCCTGGCGCCAAAGAGAGAGGTGACGTCCAAAGAAGCCGGAGGACATCAGCAGCCCTGATAAAAGAACGCCCCGGTGTCATCTATGATTAAAGTAGCTTTGTACAGTAGCCTGTTAAAGTAGCTTTGTACAGTAACTCTGTAAAGTAGTTTGTCCAAAAAAGATGCCATTAGGGTTTCTTGCAGTGTAAGCCACCCTCTCCCCTATATAAGGAGAGGGGGCAGCCCTTCTTCACGGGCAAGCAAGTATGTACGCGCGTGTGTAGGAAGGCAGAGCCTGTAACTTGTGAATCAATGAAAATGGTGATCTAGAGGGAGTTCTTCCTTGTGTCTTTCTTCTTCAACCTCTGGCCTTGGGCAAGTTCTTGAGGAAACCATCCGGAATCTCTTCCCACCTGATCGCAAACCCTCCCCCGAATCCTCTTGCGTCCATTCGGCCCCAATCTAAGCCATCCTATGGCATCCAGGCGGCGATGAACGTCCTCGCCACCCCCATCGCGCAGAACATCGACCCGGCAGCGGCTCAAGCGGAGCTGGAGGCGCAGCGCCAGAAGATGCTGGAGAGCGGCAAGGACATCGTCAGGGCGCAGCGCGAGCTGAACCTAACCGTACGTGAGTACAACGCTGCCCATGGCTTTGCTTCTGTTAGCGCGCATGCTGCTAGGGTGCCGGAAAACCGGCTAAAAGCTCGCAACCTAGATCAAGATTTGCGCAAAGAGATTTTTGCCGGCAAGAGCGCCTCTGCATCTGTTAGCATCGTGGAAAAGCCTAAGTATAGCAGCCCGGATAAAACTATAAAAGCTGCTAAGGCCGCTGTAGAGCTGTGCGAGTCGCTTTCCGGAGAGGCTTTGGTAAAGCAACAAGAGCGCGTCAGAGAGCTGCTGGAAACCATAGAGCAGCAAAATGCTGAGCAGCTGGCTAAGCTGAACAAGGCAGCGGCCTCAAAATCTGCGCGTTCGACAAAGAATGCCGGTAGCAAATCCCATGGGCAAGCTTCGTCCCCCCATCCGGATAGAAGGAGAGAAAAAGAAGTGAATGCGCAGCAGATGACTGTGTACGATCCGGTTCTTGCCGGAAAGCAACAAGCCGGGCAACACGATGCCGGTAGAAAAAGCCAAGGGGCAGAGCGAGGCTACGCCAGAGGCTATGCCGGAAACAATCATGCCGGTAGATATGAGACCGGGCAAAACTATCGAGCTGCAAGGGCAGCGTACGACGAGGAGGAAATGGATCCCCCAAGGTACCGGCAGGCAAGGGCCGCGGTACTGGAATGTTACGATGAAGCCGATTCCACCAGACCGGCAGCATACCGGAACCCGTTGGGAGAACGCTTGGGAGAAAGATACTTACCGGAACGGGATGCGAGGCACCGTCTGGATAGAGTGTACTTGTCAGAAATGATCGAGGAGGAAGGTCCTCCAGGTCCAAAGTGTTTTGGCCCAAGGATCATGAAAGAAAAACCACCAGTTCGCAACTTTATGTTGCCCCGTGACACAAAAACATATGATGGCACCACAAAGCCGGAAGATTGGCTCGCGGATTACGTGACCGCGGTATACGTTGCAGGCGGTGGAGGAACCGTAGCAGGAGGAGGAAACCGGCGTTGGGCTGTGAGAATCATACCATCGTTTTTGGTTGGACCGGCAAGAATCTGGCTAAACAACTTGCCGGCAGGAAGCATAAATGGCTGGCTGGATTTTGAGGAGGCCTTTGTGAGCAATTTCAGCAGCACCTATCAGAGGCCAAACAGGCCGCAGCAACTTGCTCTGTGTGTGCAGCGTCCGAACGAAACAGACCGGGATTACCTAGCCCGGTGGAACACCACAAGGAACTCCTGTGAAGGGGTGATCGAGGCACAAGCCATTGCTTGGTTTAGCAGTGGATGCAGAAGAGGTTCACCGTTGTGGCAAAAGTTGCAGCGCAACATGCCGACAACGTTGGCAGAAATGATACGTGTGGCGGATAGCTATGCGTTGGGAGACCCAACGCAACCGGCAGTGCAACCGGAGCCGGAACAACTGCGCCACGAACAACACCGGGACAACCGGAATAACAAAAGAAGGGAAGATTTTCCGGATCGAAGGTACGGTCCGCAGCAAGTTGCTGCTGTGCAGGAAAATTTCGAGGCCAGCGACAGCCAGAGGCAAAAAACCGGATCGCAGCCATGGGCAGGTCCTAAGAAACAATGGGTGGAAAAGAAACCTTGGGTCCAGAAGAAGAACTGGCAAGAACCCGCAAAATACACCATGGAAGCTGCCATGGATCAACCTTGCCGGTGGCACACGCCGAATCCGGCACATCCGTCAAACCATCTGACAAAGGATTGTACCTGGACCAAGTACTTGATGCAAAAAGGAACAGTGAAAGATGCGCGGCCACCGCAAGACATGCCGCAGCAGCAACAACAGCTACCGCCACCACCACCACTTACCGGGGCAAACGCCTTACCGGTGCAGCCAAACCGGCAGCAGTACCAGCAAGTTAACCGGGTGGAGCAAAATGATAACCAGCCACCTCCACCGGCACCTTTAGGCCGGAATGTTTACGAAGATCCGCATCTGTGCTGTGTTGTCTTTGTCACTGAGCCAACAGACCGGCAAAGTGTACACCGGCGCTCCATGGAGGTCAATGCTGTGATGCCGGCAGTTCCCAAGTACATGATGTGGTCCAATCAGGAAATTACCTGGTCATCCAAGGATCACCCAAAGATCATGCCGAATCCGGGTGGATATGCTCTTGTTGTGGACCCGATCATGAAGGGGCCGCAAACTCGAGTGAAGTTCAGCAAGGTGCTGATAGACAATTGCAGTATAATCAACATCATGTACAATCACACCATCCAAACGATGGGAATAACAGAAAACATGATTCTACCAACGCCCACAACGTTCCACGGGATTGTTCCTGGCTTGTCCGTGCCCCGATAGGAAAAGTTCGGGTGGACGTGGCATTTGGAGGACGTGACAATTGCCGGGTGGAAAATCTGGAGTTTGAGGTGGTGGATCTAGACAGCCCCTACCATGCATTGCTGGGGAGACCGGCGTTGGCTGCTTTCATGGCCACCACTCATACGGCTTACCTCAAGATGAAGATGCCGGCACCTCGTGGGCCATTGACTGTGGTGGGAAACTATAAGATCTCGCTGGAAACTGCATCTGCCGGATCAAACCTAGCAGAATCGCTGGTGATCGCGGAGGAAAAGAAAAGAATGCAGACAGCTGTTGCGCTGGCTCAATCCTCACAAATGAGCTTAGCGGCGATGAGTGAAAACATGGGCACACCGGCATTCAAGCCAACCAATGAAACAAAGAACATTGTGCTGGATCCGGCTTACCCGCAGCGCACCGTCAGATCGGTGCCGGCCTTGACCAAGCATAGGAAAGCGCGCTCGTCAGCTTCCTCCGTGAGAATCGGAATATCTTTGCCTGGTCAACTGATGATTTGGTAGGTGTTCCGAGGGAGCTGGCTGAGCACTCTCTAAACGTCCGGAAAGATGCCAAGCCGGTGCGGCAACCACTGCGCCGGTTCGCTGAAGACAGAAGAAAGATCATAGGAGAAGAGGTAACCAAGCTGCTAGTTGCCGGGTTCATTGTGGAGGTCACGCACAGAGTGGCTGGCCAATCCGGTAATGGTTGAAAAGAAGAAAGATGAGAACCTGGAGGCAAAAGCTCCGAAGGTGTGGCGCATGTGCATCGACTACACCAACCTGAACAAGGCTTGCCCAAGAGATCCTTTTCCTTTGCCACGAATCGATCAAGTGATTGATTCAACTGCTGGGTGTGAGTTGTTGTCCTTCCTGGATGCCTATTCCGGTTTCCACCAGATTCCCTTGAAAAAGGAAGATCAAATAAAAACTGCGTTCATTACCCCGCACGGGGCTTATTGCTATGTCACTATGCCTTTTGGGTTGCGCAACGCTGGTGCAACGTATCAGCGCTGTATGCAAAAATGCTTGTTTGATCAAATTGGAAAAAATGTGCAAGTCTATGTGGATGACATCGTGATAAAAACTAAGGTAAAGAACACTTTAATCGATGACATCCGGCAAACATTCGATAACCTAAGACGGTTCCGGATGAAACTCAATCCGGCAAAATGCACCTTTGGTGTCCCTGCCGGCAAGCTGCTCGGTTTCCTAGTATCAAGCCGGGGCATAGAGGTTAATCCGGTAAAGATCCGGGCAATAGAAAGAATGGCTATCCCTCGAGAGTTAAAAGATGTGCAAAAGTTTACCGGAAGCTTGGCATCGCTGAGCCGGTTTGTAAGCAGGTTGGGAGAAAAAGCTCTGCCACTCTATGCTCTCATGAAAAAATCCGACACGTTCGTCTGGACCCTCAGCAGACGCAGCGTTTAAAGAGCTGAAAACAATGCTAGCCACAAGACCCATACCGGCTTCACCTCTAGAAAGAGAGCCTATGCTGTTATACATAGCAGCAACAAACCGGGTTGTGAGTGTAGTGGTTGTAGTTGAAAGAGAAGAGGAAGAAAAAACCGTCCAGAGGCCGGTATACTACTTGAGCGAGGTGCTCTCCCTCTCAAAACAAAACTACCCTCACTTCCAGAAAATGACTTATGGCGTGTACATGGCCGCCACCAAGCTCAAGCACTACTTTGAGGAGCACCCCATGAAAGTGGTGAGCGAAGCACCAATTTCCGACATCATGTGCAACAAAGATGCCAGCGGCCGGATTGCGAAATGGGCAATCCAGATATCACCGTACGTACCGGTATATGAAAGAAGAGATGCCATAAAATCACAGGCTTTGGCTGACTTCCTTGTTGATTGGGCGGAGATGCAGTACAAGCCGCCAGATCAGAGGATAGAATACTGGAAGATGCACTTTGATGGATCCAAGCTCAAGGAAGGTCTAGGTGCCGGTGTGGTGCTCACTTCCCCAAAAGGAGATCACCTCCGGTATGTTTTACAAGTGCATTTCAGGGCATCAAACAATGTCGCTGAATATGAAGCTTTGATCCATGGGCTTAAGGTCGCAAAAGAAATCGGTGCGCACCGGATCATTTGCTATGGAGATTCAGACCTTGTGGTACAGCAGTGTTCCGGAGATTGGGATGCAAAAGATGCCAACATGGCCTCGTACCGGTTTCACGTGCAAAAGATTGCCGGATTCTTCGAAGGGTGTGAGTTTCACCATGTGCCGCGAGCAGAAAATGAGGCCGCGGATGCTTTGTCCAAGCTGGGCTCATCTAGGCAAGAAATTCCTCCCGGAATAGCTTTGGCTCACCTAAGAGTGCCATCGATCAAGCCGAGCCCGGAATCAGAATCAATTTTTGTACCAGAGTCACATGTAGTACCCATGGATATCGATGAAGGGAACCCGGGACTGCTCCGGCAAGCTCGGGGACTGCTCCGGTAAGCTCGGGGACTGCTGTACCCATACCGGAAGAAATGATGCTGGTGGATAGCATGGAAATAGATGCACCGGTGTTTCTGGTTCGAGAGATACCGTCATGGGTTAAACCTATTAAGGAATTCCTGATCAACGGCACCTTGCCGGCTGACGAAAATGAATCAAGGAGGATACAAAGAAGGTCCAAAGCTTACACATTCATCAATGGTGAGGTATACAAGAGAAGCGTTACCGGTGTCCTTCAAAGATGTGTGGAACCGGAGGAAGGAAAAGAAATGCTTGAGGAAATTCACCAAGGAGAATGTGGGCATCATGCTTCATCAAGGGCTTTGGTAGCAAAAGTGTTCCGGCATGGGTTCTATTGGCCCACTGCTTTGGAGAACGCTGAGGATTTGGTAAGAAAATGCAACGGCTGCCAGAGGTACGCCAAGCAAAACCATACCCCAGCATCCGGTTTAAAAACAATACCGCTAACATGGCCATTTGCTGTTTGGTGCCTGGACATGGTTGGCCCATTCAAAACTGCAAGAAGCAGCATGACTCACATCTTGGTCATGGTGGATAAGTTCACCAAATGGCTAGAAGTAAAACCTATCGCAAAGTGTGATGGGCATACAGCGGTGAAATTCCTAAAAGATGTCATTTTGCGGTATGGATACCCGCACAGCATCATCACTGATAATGGAACCAACTTTGCTCAAGGTGAGTTCAAAAGGTTCTGTGAAGACAACAACATCCGGCTGGATTTGTGCTCAGTGGCACACCCACAAGGCAATGGCCAAGTGGAAAGAATGAATGCTTTGGTGCTTTCCGGTATCAAGCCTAGACTCATTGATGCGGTGGAAAAGTCACCGGGATGTTGGCTCGATGAGCTACCATCAGTACTGTGGAGTATAAGAACAACCCCAAACCGGTCTACCGGATACACTCCTTTCTTCATGGTTTATGGAGCAGAAGCGGTGATACCAACCGATATCATTCATGATTCACCAAGGGTACAGCTCTATACTGAGCAGGAGGTCAAAGAGGCCAGAGAAAACGATGTGGACTTGCTAGAAGAAGCAAGAGAGCTGGCTTTGGCAAGAACAGCCATTTACCAGCAGAACCTAAGACGCTATCATAACCGGAAGGTTAACCCAAGAGTTTTCCGGGAAGGAGATCTTGTACTTCGCCTGGTGCAGCGCACTGAAGGCCGGCATAAGCTCTTGCCACCATGGGAAGGTCCCTTCATTGTAAGCAAGGTGCTTCACAATGATGCATACTACTTGATAGATGCACAGGAGTGGAAGAAAGGAAAGGCGGACAGGTCCGGAGAGGAGAGCAAGCGTCCATGGAACGTAGCTCGTTGCGCCCTTTCTACTCTTGAAGTGGTGGTGTAAGAAGTTCCTTTTTGTACCTTATATGCTATGAATAAAAGATGCCGGAACCTTGAATGAATCTCGGGGACTACCCCAACTTAAGTTGCATGTAACTTGTTTATTTTTTTTCAGTTTACCGGTTGCTTATTGAATGTTTTTCTTTCCGGTTTAGTAGTGTGCTAAATCCTACCGGAGTCTTCGACTCTGCTGCTGTACGCAAACCGGCTTCATGGCAAGCAAGATAAACCGGTAGGAGATAAGCACATGAACTGCGAAAAGGGAGAGCAGGAAAGAACAATCCGGAAAGTTTAACTAACCCCGGTTAAACCGGTTTTTTGCAAAATTTCAAAATTATTTCTAAGTTCAAGAAGATGTTTGTTTGGTGAAAGAACCTTGTGCTCATACGCCAAAGAACGCCCAGAGAAGGCAGGCAGAGCCAAGGCAAAAGAACCAAGTATGCATCAAATTGGATGCGGAAGCAATTGAGAAATCTTTGCAGTACAGGATAAAGTCAAAACCAAAAGCAAATTATGCTAAGGCAAACTCATAAATACTTAGCTACCGGTATAACTTACCGGCAGGAAATGTTGTAGCACAACCACAGGCGAACTTAAAGTTTTACATCATAGACCCCGGCATTCCGGGGCAGAATTTAACGAACATTGTTTCAAGGATAAGCAGGACCAACGAACAGATAGCAGGCAAACATTTCAAAGGGAATAATCACGCAGCAGGGGCTTCCGGAGGAGCAGCACCGGCATCAGCGTCATCCAGAAGCTCTTCTTCGGCTTCATCCTCCTCCTCGTCGAGATAGTCCGTGACGCCAGGAGGGGGAGAGATGAAGGTGCGCATGTCGGCATACTCCGCGATCCGGTACGCGCGATCCTGCCGCTTGGCGGAGAGGATCGGGTCCAGATCCGTTTCTGCGCCTTCGCGCACGCCGGTAAGGGCGTCCAGATTGAGCTCCGGGTACCAGGAGCAGGCGACGCGGAGGGCGGAGTCCGCTCCAGCGCGGGCAGCAGAGCACTGCCACTCGCGGATCCTCTTGCCGGCACCTTTGAGGCGATCGCTGATGAGGGAGAAGGTGTCCGGCACCACCTCGCCAGGCCACAAAGTCCTGTATAGCTGGGTAGCTACATCAGGGATGTCCGAAAGATTGCGGTCTATGCAGCGCATATGGGACACCCGCGCGTTAAGCGCGACCAGATGGTCCTTGGGCGTCCATGGCACGGTAAGATCCGATTGGCCCTTGTCCTTGCGCTGCGCGTCGACCTTCTTGACGGCATACCTCTGCGAGTCCGGAAAGAGGCCTGTGCAAAGAAAGAAAAAGCTTAAGAAAAAGAGACCGGAAGAAAAAGAGACCGGAAGAAAAAGAGACCGGAGAGAAAAGAATCCGGAAGAAGAGACACCGGACGGAAAGATAGCGGAAAGAAAAGTGGGGTTGAAGGAAAAAAGGCCCGTATGCAGTAGTCAAAGTGTAAAAGAAAACAACTTACGGAGGGCAAGAGTGTCGGTCTGCAGGATCAGCTGATCGCACTCCTTGTGCCCCTCCTCCAGCCGCGCGGCCTTCTCCTCGGCACCCTTCCGGGCCTTGGCCATCTCCTCCAGCTCTGCCCGCAACACCACAGTGGCATTGCAAGCATCCTCCAGAGCCTCGTCCAACTTGGCCGCTGCGGTCACTTCAGCGGCTTTGAGGACCTTGGCGTGGTCAAGCCCCAGCTGAATCAGCTGAGACTTGAGCTCCTGGTAGCTGGTCTTGAGGGCGTTCAGCTCCTCCTGGTGCTGCCGGCTGAGCTCATCCTTCTCCCCTGTAACCGGAAAAATGAATGTTAGCAAGGTTACACTGGTAAAAATGAAAAGAAACCAAGTTCAAAGGAAGGAAAAAATAGTACGTTGGGCCTCGGCGAGCTGCTCTTTCAGAGCATCGATGGAAGCTTCCGGGATCACTGTTGAACAGAAATTGTGAATATCACAAGGAAAAAAGGCTTCCGGTAGCAAAGATACCGGTGGAACAAAAACTTACCTTGGCACTTGTCATGTGCCTCAGCGAGCTCCCGGTGCTCCCACAAAAGCTCCTCGAAAAGGGCCTTCCGAGTGTCAGCGGTAACCTGTTCAAGAAAAAGAAGAAATGAGTTAAGTTTTGCGTTAAGAACAAAGTACTTAACCCGAAACTCGGGGACTGGCAGTGCCAGTTTTGCGCGTTTCTAAGGTAAATTATGTGTTAAGAAGAAGAGGTTTAACCCGAAACTCGGGGACTGGCAGTGCCGGTTTCACGCTAAAAACTTAAGTTAAGTTTTGCGCTAAGAGCTGCGCTCTCACCACAAAACTCGGGGACTGGGAAGATAGACAAGAGAGAAACCGGCATGAAACTAAGGAAAAGATAAAGCAGAACCGGAAACAAAAAAGCCGGCAAAGGTTGAAAGTTAGTAGAACATACCGTCAAATTGTTCGTGGAGTCATACCACGCGCTGTCAAGCTCTTTTACGGCAGCCCGGAGCCGCATGAAGTGCTCCTCAGAGCTCCGATCCCCGACAGGATCAGGTGCCGGCAGCCGATCCTTGCCCATGCCGCGGGTCGCCGGAGTGATGTCCGCGGCGTTCCACTTTTGGGCATACGGCAGGAGGTGCCCCAGGTCCCGGCCTTGGCGCTGGAACTCCGTAATGCGGCCAAGGAGGCCGGTGGCCTTCATGCTGGCGCTTTTGGCAGCCTTGGAGACGTGCAGCACCAAGGGCTGCTGGCCGCCCGAAGGGGCGCTGGAGGCCGTCGCCTTCCCCTTGATGAGCTTGGAGGGCTTGGGCGGCGGCGCGGTAGAAGAGGCCCCGGAAGTCTTGGCCGGCGGCGCGCCAGGAGCGGCCTTGGAGGGCTGGGCGCGAGGAGCCTCTGGCGGAGGCATGAGGATGGTGCGTGGAGAAGGGGAGCGCTAGGAGCGTCACCTGTCTTGGAGCCTTCCGGCGCGGACGAAGCCGGCGCGGACGGTGACATTGCGAGGACGGGAGGAGCAACAGGCTCCGCCCGCCCGGCAGCTTCTTCTTCTCCGGCGCCGGTGTTGCTGGCGCCGGTGTCTTGGTGTTCCGGGAGGAAGGAAAGATCCTCCTCCGTGCGGTGATCTGACAGTGAAGGGGCCGCACGCCCCGAATTTGTTGTGCCCCCCGAAAGGGAGGCAGAGGTGTTGCGGCACCGAGATGGTGCCGGGCTTGAACGAGGAGGAGGGGTTGAGGTCCTTGCGGATCCCTCGTAACCCGATGGCCTTGGGCCAAGTTTGAGAGCGGGGCTGAGAAAAAGAGAAAAGACAAGTGGTTGAGAAAAAGCAACCGGAAAAGGAACTTAGCAAAAAAGGAGGCAAGCCGGAAAATGAAATTACCCGGAAGCGGTTGGCATCGCTTTGCGCCCGTAGCGGCGCACGCCCACTTCTTTCTCCCCCACGGGCTCCGTCCGGAAGCGCTTGGAGGGAGGAGCATGGCTGGAGCCGGCAGTAGATGCCGGCTGCTTGTTCTTCTGGCCCTGGGCCATGAGTTTGTCCACAAACTCAATGCCGGCCTCGGCGCGTAGGGGCGGCACGCGCTCGTGGATCTGCGAGTTGAATATGGCTAAGAATCAATTCGCAAGAAAGCGATAATGGGAAAGTATAAGAAGCCGGAAAAGAAAATACCTCGAGCACAACCAGCTCCTCGGGGTTTCCGGTGGGCTCCGGCGGGTCCCGGCCAAGGCGCGCAGCCGGGGTCTTCCCCATCTTCAGGTCCTTCCAAAAGATGTAGGGATCCGGGTCGAAGGAGTCAAAGGCACGCTTCCGGAGAGGTCCTCGCGGCTCTGCCTGGATAGAGGGGAAGCGGTCCCTGGCCTGAAACAAGGTAAAAAAGAAGGTTAGCAAAAGCAGAAACTTACCGGCAAAGACAACCCCAAGTTGCGCAATCTCTTACTTCTTGGGTCGGACGGTTAGAGGAACTGAGGGGAAGGAGGCCCCATTCCCAAGTAAAAGGCATAGCAGTTTGACAAATCTGCTTAGCCTTGAGAACAACATCTTTCTTGCTGAGAGCACGGCCGGTGATCTTGGTGGGATCGCCTGGGCCATACATCTCGCTCATCCTATGTGCGCGGCGCTTAAGAGGAAGCACCCGGCGCGATATGAAAGTCCGGATGACATCGTCGGAACAGATGTTGGTCTCCTTCTTCAAAGAGGCCAAGAAGCGCACTACCCGATTGGTTTCGGCATGTTCTGTCCTCGGGTTGTAGCTCCAGCTTGGCTCTGCTGGGGGCCCTCTTGGTATGGAGGAAGATTGATGCGATCGGCGCGGCCGGTGTTCTTCACGTAGAAGAAAGTTCCTTGCCAGGTGCGGCAAGACTCGAGGCCGGTAAACTTAAGAAAAGTGCTCCCTTGGCGGGAGCCGACGATGCAGGAGCCGCACTGCACGGGCGGCTTGGGCTTAGGAATTTCCTTGCCCTGGACGGAGTTGATCCGCAAGTTGAAGAAGCGGGCAAACGTCTCACAAGTGGGACGAATGCCGATGTAAGCCTCCATGAAGGTGGCATAACAAGAGAGGTAGAAAATGGCGTTGCAGGAAGGTGGTGAGGTTGGAGTTCGTAGAAATCTAGGAACTCCCGGAAAAAGTAGAGGCGGGAAGGCCGAAGCCACGCTCGAAGTGAGCAAGAAAAACAACAAACTCGTCGTCTTCCGGATCCGGTTCGATCTCGTCATCCGAATCCGACAGGAAACTCCTTCCGGAATCCTTCGAGACCGGTACAGCCAATCAATCTCGAACTCGCAACGTTGGAGCCCATCCAGGCTCCGCGAGTGGGTGGGGAAGGCTCCTCGCCAGAAGATTGGCTGGAGCTGCTAGAGGCTTGGCCAGAGCTGCTGGCCTCATGGCTACCGGAAGCTTGGCTAAAGCTACCGGATTCTAGGTTGCCGCCGGACTCTTGGGGGTTACCGGATTCCCGCTGGTTGCCGGAATCGGTTTCCATTGGATCTGAGGCCGTAGATTCACCGGGAGAAGGTCTACGGCGCTTAAGAGAAAGGGAAGAAGAGGATGCGGAGGAGGATTCCTCGTCGGACATCGCGAGGGTAGGTGGAGAAACAGAAATCCCAGACTCGAACCCCGCGTGAAGATCTACGAGTAAGAGGAAAACCAAAGAAAAAGGAGCAAATAAGAACACCAAAGGCTCAAGATCTGAAAAGCCAGCGAACGGCGAGTAAAGAGAAATTAGTACCAACCTTGAGCGGCGCGGTCGCTGGGGAAAGAAGTTGCTGGCGGAGAAGCGGGTCTACAGCCGCCGGCGAGCAGCGTCGACGGCGAGGCGGAGAAGCTCGTGAAGAAGCACAAATGCGGCAGACGCGAAGAAGTTGCTGCCGAAGATCTCCGCACAGCGAAGTCCGGCGGCGGCACGGCGTGAGTTCGCCGGGCACCGGAGCTCGAACGGGCGACGGCGGACGGAGAGCGGCGGAGGCGCAAAGGCGTGGAGCTCTGTGCGCGAAGGAGAAGAATGCGAAGAAGATGAAGAGGAACGGGCAGTTGCGTTTATATAAGAGAGAGAAAGTGGGCGTGGAACCGCTGGGCCGCGGCGGTTCGCCTCACGGCCCGCGACGGTTCGCGCCTTGGGCCACCACGTGGCGGAGGAATACACGCGCGAAAACGGAGGCCACACGGAGGCGCACGCGGGATCCCGAAGAGGTAGTGGGATCCGCTGCGGTGCATTAAATGCGTGCGCGGGAGTCGAAACGATGTGACAGCGGACACTGGCGCGTCAGTTACAGTGCGCATGTCACTGACAGGCGCGGGACCCGATATATTCTCGACTTCGCCGAGGAAGGAGTAAAGACACATGGTGCCGGAAAAAAGAGGTGCCGGAACAAGCCTTGCAAAGAGAAGAAAAGGAACAAGGGTAAAGGTGCCGGAACTAGGCTCAAAGGATGAGTGACTAAACCGGTATCTTAAAAAGATGAAAACCTGGCATGGTCTGTAGGACAGAATCCTCCAGACTATACCAGCTTCGGGGACTAATGTTGGGGGGATAACCCCCGGTATGCCAAAGGCATGCCAAACCGGATGGTTTGAGCCATCAAGATACCGGTTTAATGTTCTTACCGGAAGCCTAGTAGGAATCCGGGAGAGCAAGGCTAAGCCGGTATCCCCAAAGGGGTATGCCGGAACCCGGTATAGAAGATACCGGAAAGGAGAGCCTGTCGGCAGGACTGGTCAAAGATTCTCTTCAGAGCAAGAAGACAAGGATGAGCCAAGCAAAGTAACTTTATTCAGAGCCCTGGCGCCAAAGAGAGAGGTGACGTCCAAAGAAGCCGGAGGACATCAGCAGCCCTGATAAAAGAAGGCCACGGTGTCATCTATGATTAAAGTAGCTTTGTACAGTAGCCTGTTAAAGTAGCTTTGTACAGTAACTCTGTAAAGTAGTTTGTCCAGTCAAAGATGCCATTAGGGTTTCTTGCAGTGTAAGCCACCCTCCCCCCTATATAAGGAGAGGGGGGAGCCCTTCTTCACGGGCAAGCAAGTATGTACGCGCGTGTGTAGGAAGGCAGAGCCTGTAACTTGTGTGAATCTATGAACATGGTGATCTAGAGGGAGTTCTTCCTTGTGTCTTTCTTCTTCAACCTCTGGCCTTAGCCAAGTTCTTGAGGAAACCATCCGGAACCTCTTCCCACCTGATCGCAAACCCTCCCCCGAATCCACTTGCGTCCATTCGGCCCCAATCTAAGCCATCCTATGGCATCTGCTCGTTCACCACGACGACATTTATGGTCTTATCTATAAGTTGTATACACATGTCGCTGTCCGGAACCAATGGCCCCGAAGTGACAGAAATCGGGACAACCGGAGGGAATGGTAGCGATGTGAGGATCACATGTGTTCACGGAGTGTTAATGCTTTGCTCCGGTACTCTATTAAAAGGAGTACCTTAATATCCAGTAGTTTCCCTAGAGGCCCGGCTGCCACCGGCTGGTAGGACAAAAGATGTTGTGCAAGTTTCTCATTGCGAGCACGCACGACTATATATGGAACACATGCCTATTGATTGCTTTGTACTTGGACACCGTTTTATTATTATCTGCAAATGCCCTGCTATGATTGTTACATGAGTTTCTCTCATCCATGCAACGCCCGTCATCCGTCCCCGTGCCTACAGTATTTTAATCCTGCTGTTTACTATAATCACTACTGCTGTCTTTGTTACTCTGCTGCTGTTATTTCACTACTGCTACTGCTATAAAACTGTTACTACTGATAAACTCTTGCGAGCAAGTCTGTTTCCAGGTGCAGCTGAATTGACAACTCTGCTGTTAAGGCTTCCAAGTGTTCTTTGTCTCCCCTTGTGTCGAATCAATAAATTGGGTTTTACTTCCCTCGAAGACTGTTGCGATCCCCTATACTTGTGGGTCATCAGTCTCCAACTACACTATGAGACCGGTGAGAAAGAAACCCTATCAAGAGCAAACCTTATACTTGCGCATTCCACTTGAGCTTGATGACGACGATCTTGACTCCAACAAGATGGAACGCCTTTCTTGATTGTGCTTGCTTGATGAAGTCTTGTGGATTACCCCCCCATAATCCACCATGGGAGAGCTTCTTCTTCGGCGCATCTTCACATATCCATGATCACCATATGGATGGCAAGACTCAAGCAAAGGATCTCTTCGAGATGGCTCATCTTGAACTTGCACAACATTCTTCATTCTTCATCATATTGATGTCTTGAAGTAACTTGAGGGCTCACTTCATCTTCATCTTCAAGACATACTTGATGTGACGCCCCGGAACCGGTACCCTGAGGATCCCAGCGAACCCGCCGAAATCCGCACGATATCGATTCCGACACGCCCTCCGACACGACGTGCACGACAAAGCACACGTGATGCCAGAGGAATTACCACGAGCGGTAACATTACAACAGGATTACAATAGAGCCCACAAGATACATATATTACAACAACGACTCCAACGAGTCAAGATACAAATATACAATACAAAGATCCAAATCATACAGAAGATCGAATGCGTCCGAGTACGGACAATATACAAATTGGACTAAGAGTCCTGAAGATAACCAATGGCGTCCATAACCCTGCCCAGGCCAAGCCGGAAGGGTAACCTTGCTAACGTCGTCTTCATCGAACATATCTTCATACCTGCCCGGTTATATCCCGTAGAAGCAGCAATAAGTACGGGTTCGTACTTAACAAGACTTCAAGACGTATAAGCATTCGTCAACCAGTCGTCCTTTGTACTTGAGGCACGAGGGGACTTAGAGGACGCAAGAGGAACGTCATGGACAATATGGTGGGGTTAAGCGGCAGCGCGAAAGCACTAAAAACCTATAGAGACACTCTACAACATTCGTCTAATCAGAGGAGATGAGAGAGCGCAAAAACTAACAGTTCTATACTCTGCAAACATAACACAGCCGATGTTTTCCCCCTTCGCAAAGAGGTACTGGCAAAGGCACTCACACGGTTGTCAAGTTTTAACCAGTTATTATTTATGTTGTTCTATCTTACTATGCAAGTTAATAGTATTGAAACAACAGGTGTAAGTTGTCTATGGTCGAGTCATACAGCTCCAAGTCGTCCATAACCGCGGACGCGGCTTATCGATAAGATTGTAACCCTGCAGGGGTGACCAAATGTGCCCACACGCACGATCAACCCACTTACGACAGGTGGATATCACGACACGCACTCTCCTTCACTACAACAATGTCCAGGAAGCCACCTAACTAAGTTAACCCGTTTCAGAGCCCGATCGGAACTCTGACGTGGACCTAGCTGTTGCGAGAACGGCTAAGAGGATCAGAGCCCACTAGAGGATGACCTCTTAACAATACGTGCCGCACCTACGGACGTGCAAGAGACAACGGGGATACAAGGCACTCACGGCTTCCCCAAAAGTAACATCATATCATCTGACCACAAAGAAACATGCTTGCACGCCCGGGAGAAGCAAAACAAACATCCAAACTAGTTGTGGCCACTGGACAAAGCTGTAGATTCCGGCAGTGGTCGAGGGGAGACCCGGTAAGCATACCCACGTGTGGTTAGAGTGCTCAGTCTCGGAACAGATAACAAGAACTCAGGGTCCTAGGTTATTTAGGAAACACAAGTGAGCCGTCACAAAACGAGCAGCTGACCCACCGATGCCTCTGCTAAACAAATATCAACAACTAAAGTAACCATGATTCTTCCCAACATATAACCCGATAAGATAACAACAACGGTAACAAGATAAGACAGCACTAGCATGCACTACAACTCGCAAGGGCAGACTCGATAACCAAACAACAGCTGTAGGAGGTGGTGGTGGCAATATGGGCTGCTTGAGGTAACAAGTGGAAAGGACACGTGACAAGAACGCAACTCAAGGATAGCATAAGGGAGAAGGCAAAATAAAATAGGTGAGCGACTTCTGCAGGGGCAGAAGTATAGGGGAAAATGCTTGCCTGTTAAAGCTTGCCGAGGGACATCCGGAGAACTTGGCGTATCTCACCACACCACTTTGCGATCCTATCCGGGAAGAAGCAAAGCGCTACAATAACCAACGGATGCACATCTTACTACTACGGATAAATAAGATCCAGCATGATCAAGATGATATGCATGACATGGCAAATATGGTGCAATGCAATTATCCAATTTAAGCGGGATCGGAATCCCGAACAAACAAATTATGTTGGAGTTGCATTTTCTACCGGCAACTTTAAGTGTTGGTTAGCATGGCATAACATGGCAGGGGTGAGCTACTTCAAAGTTAAACGGAGCGGGGAAACCAAGTCGGTATCCGAAATACTCTGCATGTTATGTGAGGTGAAATGCACAAACTATCATCGGACGACATGATGCAAGATGCAAACAGATGAATGGATGGCATATTCATGTTCAGCATATTTTTCTGATCAATTTTCATATATAACACTTTGTATTTCGATTTACGGTTTACAAGATATGAATTTCACAAGATTTAAACATTTTCTGCAAAATAAAGAAGAGAGGAAAGGCAGGGGGCGAACTGGGCCGAACCTGCGCAGGGACGGCGGCGGATAGAGGCCTGCTGCGCGCGTGCGCGATGGGCTGGGGGCGAGAGGGAGATTGGGTCGACCATGGGGCGCCAGATATGATCACTGAAGGGCAAAAAGGTTGGATTAAATTCTCCAGAGTGGGGATTGGATCCAGGGACCTGAGGTGTAAGGGACCAACGGGTTTACCACTAAGCTGTTGATTGCTTTGTGATTACTGAGAAGGCGTGCGACAAATAAAACAACCAGACGCGGAGCTCGGGCAGAAAACCATGGCGGGAGATCAAATCGGAGATCGATCCGGCGACTCAGGGCTAACCGAGGCGGGGGGGAGTTGGCGTCGGGGGTGCGGCTCCACGCGGGGAAGATGATGGGGGCGGGGCGGAGTCCAGGGGATCACCGAAGGGACGCCGCCGGCGAGGACCTGCGGGCAAAACGATGGCCACCACGGTGAGAGGCAGCGAACGGAAGCAAACGAGAGGGGAAAGGCGTCTAGGGGAGGCGCGAGCTCACCACGAAGACGTTGGTGTGGTCGGGGCCGTCGGAGCGGAACCACGGTGGCCGGAATCGTCGCCGGAAGACGACGGCCGAAGCAGAGAATCCGCGAATTTGGCGGCGATTGAAGGACTCCCAGGTCGATTCCTTGCACGTAGATGAAGAGGACGACGAGGCGCATCCGTCGGTGGTCTCAGCTCGGCGAGGGGAGGTCTGTAGCTCCGGCGCCATGGCGAGGTGGAGACGTTACTGTGGAGTTTTTCTCCTTCGTTGTTCACAGAGAGAAGAGATAGGTGAGGAGAGAAGAAGGAAAAGGCGGCGGCAGGTGGGAGAGGAGGAAAGCTAGGGTTCGGCTCGGCTTGTGTGGGGATTAAAGGAGGTGAAGAAAGGATGGGGCACGGTGGTTGTGGTGGTGGAGGACCACAGGGTCACGTTGCTCTCGTGCTCGCTTCTGGAGATGACGACAAGAGAAAAACGAAGGGGTACGGGCCAAGGGGAAGAGAGATGGGCCGACTCGGGCCTGCGGTGGAAGGAAGAGAGATGGCTGGCAGAGGGAGGAAAGGAAGAAAAAGATAACTGGGCTAGAGAGAGAGTGGCCCAAAGAGAGAGGTTTGGGGTTTTATTAAAAGAAAAGGAAGAGGAGGTTTGATATAGAAACCATATGAAAATCATATGTGAGGGAAAACAAAATAATTTGGGTTTATAAAATAATTTTGTTTGATAAAAATATGGATGATATGATGCATGATGCATGATGATGCACAAAATAAAAAGAACAAACAAAATCTATTAGGGGTACTACCCGGGGCCGTTACAATCGACACCACTAACAAGGAACCTCGCCCCGAGGTTCCACCTCAAGGTACGGGGGAGAGAGGTGAACTATCGGGTCTTCAGGCGACGTGTCGATCTCCTCGACACCACTAACAAGAGTTCTTGCTCCATGCTGATCGGTCGACACCACTAACAAGAAGTCGTTGTTCCGTCGTTGATGATACGCTTCTGTCGGGATCCTCTGAAGATCGGACCTATTAGGATAAGGGCAGAGATCGTCCAACCCGCGTTGGAACCTAAGACTCGGAAAACTCAGATAAGAAAGAAGACTCAAAACTCGCATAGGTAAGAGGAGAAAGAATTGAGGTAAGGAGAAAAATCAGAGCTAATCAGAACTATCCAACGAATTTTTCGAAAATAGTTTTGACACTCTACACAACAACGTCCGTTGGCAAGGTTATCCTACAGGCTGGACTAGTGGGGTACCGTCAACCTGAGGCTCTGATACCAACTTGTGACGCCCCGGAACCGGTACCCTGAGGATCCCAGCGAACCCGCCGAAATCCGCACGATATCGATTCCGACACGCCCTCCGACACGACGTGCACGACAAAGCACACGTGATGCCAGAGGAATTACCACGAGCGGTAACATTACAACAGGATTACAATAGAGCCCACAAGATACATATATTACAACAACGACTCCAACGAGTCAAGATACAAATATACAATACAAAGATCCAAATCATACAGAAGATCGAATGCGTCCGAGTACGGACAATATACAAATTGGACTAAGAGTCCTGAAGATAACCAATGGCGTCCATAACCCTGCCCAGGCCAAGCCAGAAGGGTAACCTTGCTAACGTCGTCTTCATCGAACATATCTTCATACCTGCCCGGTTATATCCCGTAGAAGCAGCAATAAGTACGGGTTCGTACTTAACAAGACTTCAAGACGTATAAGCATTCGTCAACCAGTCGTCCTTTGTACTTGAGGCACGCAGGGGACTTAGAGGACGCAAGAGGAACGTCATGGACAATATGGTGGGGTTAAGCGGCAGCACGAAAGCACTAAAAACCTATAGAGACACTCTACAACATTCGTCTAATCAGAGGAGATGAGAGAGCGCAAAAACTAACAGTTCTATACTCTGCAAACATAACACAGCCGATGTTTTCCCCCTTCGCAAAGAGGTACTGGCAAAGGCACTCACACGGTTGTCAAGTTTTAACCAGTTATTATTTATGTTGTTCTATCTTACTATGCAAGTTAATAGTATTGAAACAACAGGTGTAAGTTGTCTATGGTCGAGTCATACAGCTCCAAGTCATCCATAACCGCGGACGCGGCTTATCGATAAGATTGTAACCCTGCAGGGGTGACCAAATGTGCCCACAGGCACGATCAACCCACTTACGACAGGTGGATATCACGACACGCACTCTCCTTCACTACAACAATGTCCAGGAAGCCACCTAACTAAGTTAACCCGTTTCAGAGCCCGATCGGAACTCTGACGCGGACCTAGCTGTTGCGAGAACGGCTAAGAGGATCAGAGCCCACTAGAGGATGACCTCTTAACAATACGTGCCGCACCTACGGACGTGCAAGAGACAACGGGGATACAAGGCACTCACGGCTTCCCCAAAAGTAACATCATATCATCTGACCACAAAGAAACATGCTTGCACGCCCGGGAGAAGCAAAACAAACATCCAAACTAGTTGTGGCCACTGGACAAAGCTGTAGATTCCGGCAGTGGTCGAGGGGAGACCCGGTAAGCATACCCACGTGTGGTTAGAGCGCTCAGTCTCGGAACAGATAACAAGAACTCAGGGTCCTAGGTTATTTAGGAAACACAAGTGAGCCGTCACAAAACGAGCAGCTGACCCACCGATGCCTCTGCTAAACAAATATCAACAACTAAAGTAACCATGATTCTTCCCAACATATAACCCGATAAGATAACAACAACGGTAACAAGATAAGACAGCACTAGCATGCACTACAACTCGCAAGGGCAGACTCGATAACCAAACAACAGCTGTAGGAGGTGGTGGTGGCAATATGGGCTGCTTGAGGTAACAAGTGGAAAGGACACGTGACAAGAACGCAACTCAAGGATAGCATAAGGGAGAAGGCAAAATAAAATAGGTGAGCGACTTCTGCAGGGGCAGAAGTATAGGGGAAAATGCTTGCCTGTTAAAGCTTGCCGAGGGACATCCGGAGAACTTGGCGTATCTCACCACACCACTTCGCGATCCTATCCGGGAAGAAGCAAAGCGCTACAATAACCAACGGATGCACATCTTACTACTACGGATAAATAAGATCCAGCATGATCAAGATGATATGCATGACATGGCAAATATGGTGCAATGCAATTATCCAATTTAAGCGGGATTGGAATCCCGAACAAACAAATTATGTTGGAGTTGCATTTTCTACCGGCAACTTTAAGTGTTGGTTAGCATGGCATAACATGGCAGGGGTGAGCTACTTCAAAGTTAAACGGAGCGGGGAAACCAAGTCGGTATCCGAAATACTCTGCATGTTATGTGAGGTGAAATGCACAAACTATCATCGGACGACATGATGCAAGATGCAAACAAATGAATGGATGGCATATTCATGTTCAGCATATTTTTCTGATCAATTTTCATATATAACACTTTGTATTTCGATTTACGGTTTACAAGATATGAATTTCACAAGATTTAAACATTTTCTGCAAAATAAAGAAGAGAGGAAAGGCAGGGGGCGAACTGGGCCGAACCTGCGCAGGGACGGCGGCGAATAGAGGCCTGCTGCGCGCGTGCGCGATGGGCTGGGGGCGAGAGGGAGATTGGGTCGACCATGGGGCGCCAGATATGATCACTGAAGGGCAAAAAGGTTGGATTAAATTCTCCAGAGTGGGGATTGGATCCAGGGACCTGAGGTGTAAGGGACCAACGGGTTTACCACTAAGCTGTTGATTGCTTTGTGATTACTGAGAAGGCGTGCGACAAATAAAACAACCAGACACGGAGCTCGGGCAGAAAACCATGGCGGGAGATCAAATCGGAGATCGATCCGGCGACTCAGGGCTAACCGAGGCGGGGGGGAGTTGGCGTCGGGGGTGCGGCTCCACGCGGGGAAGATGATGGGGGCGGGGCGGAGTCCAGGGGATCACCGGAGGGACGCCGCCGGCGAGGACCTGCGGGCAAAACGATGGCCACCACGGTGAGAGGCAGCGAACGGAAGCAAACGAGAGGGGAAAGGCGTCTAGGGGAGGCGCGAGCTCACCACGAAGACGTTGGTGTGGTCGGGGCCGTCGGAGCGGAACCACGGTGGCCGGAATCGTCGCCGGAAGACGACGGCCGAAGCAGAGAATCCGCGAATTTGGCGGCGATTGAAGGACTCCCAGGTCGATTCCTTGCACGTAGATGAAGAGGACGACGAGGCGCATCCGTCGGTGGTCTCAGCTCGGCGAGGGGAGGTCTGTAGCTCCGGCGCCATGGCGAGGTGGAGACGTTACTGTGGAGTTTTTCTCCTTCGTTGTTCACAGAGAGAAGAGATAGGTGAGGAGAGAAGAAGGAAAAGGCGGCGGCAGGTGGGAGAGGAGGAAAGCTAGGGTTCGGCTCGGCTTGTGTGGGGATTAAAGGAGGTGAAGAAAGGATGGGGCACGGTGGTTGTGGTGGTGGAGGACCACAGGGTCACGTTGCTCTCGTGCTCGCTTCTGGAGATGACGACAAGAGAAAAACGAAGGGGTACGGGCCAAGGGGAAGAGAGATGGGCCGACTCGGGCCTGCGGTGGAAGGAAGAGAGATGGCTGGCAGAGGGAGGAAAGGAAGAAAAAGATAACTGGGCTAGAGAGAGAGTGGCCCAAAGAGAGAGGTTTGGGGTTTTATTAAAAGAAAAGGAAGAGGAGGTTTGATATAGAAACCATATGAAAATCATATGTGAGGGAAAACAAAATAATTTGGGTTTATAAAATAATTTTGTTTGATAAAAATATGGATGATATGATGCATGATGCATGATGATGCACAAAATAAAAAGAACAAACAAAATCTATTAGGGGTACTACCCGTGGCCGTTACACTTGACACTTGATATCCTTCATCAATTTCTTCTTATTGCAACCTTGAAGCCAACAAATGGTTCAAGAATTGCCTATGGACAACTCCTACAAATATAACTCAATGCAAACATTAGTCCATAGGGATTGTCGTTAATTACCAAAACCACACATGGGGGCTCCATGCACTTTCAATCTCCCCCATTTTGGTAATTGATGACAATCTCTTTGAGAGGGTTTATATAAAGTATTTAAGTAACAAATAAGTTGAATATATAGAGCAAACTCCCCCATAATATATGCATGTGTTAATGATCTTGACTTTCATTGCATATATTGGTATTCAAAGCCTAGTGGAGTTTCCTCTAAATATTCAACTATGCAAAGCAACAAGATGCAATGCAACAAAGGCACATGCTTAAGCACAAAGCAACGACATAACCAAATTCCCTTAAACCCTCCAAACTTCTCCCCCATTGGCACCAATTGCCGAAATGGGTGAAAAATTTAGAAGGCCAATATAGTGAGAGTTCCTCCATGGCGTGTGCATTTCTCATAATTTGAGTGGAATCAAATGCACATATCCAATGACGAATATTCGGAAGGAATCACACTATAGATAGGATCAAAGATTGCAAAAAGATAACAAAGTCAAGAAGCTTCAACAAATGAAGCAAGCAACCAAATGAACCACAAGGAAGATACCAAAAGAAAGATAGATATTATGATAAGATCAAGAAGATTGCTCTAAATAATATGAGGAAGCTCCCCAAGGTTTGTGCACAAAACTAGACAATTTGCATTGGAGTATAAAGTGCACAAACATGGAATCATCACTCCCATAATATCATTCAAAAACAAAAGATACCAAGTGAATCAAACTCTAATGATCACCACAAGATAGTGTTCTAAATCAAATGAGGAAGCTCCCCAAGGTACATGCATAAAATAAAATGTTGCATTTGAATACAATATGCATAAAATGGAATCCTCACTCCCTCATTTAAAACACAAACATTTGTAATAGATCATAGATAGAAAAGTAAGCTAAACACTTGCAACAAACAAATAGTTGAGCAACAAGTAAGAGGCACCATAATAAAAAGGCTCAACCAAGAGGATATGTGAAAGACATGATAAAGCATATTATAAGACTATTACAAGGATGAGCAAAAAAGCATCATCATAGTCTTCAATGAATTATATTGCTTAGCATGACCAATCAACATGCAATAAATAAATAAGATATCAAAAGGAGATGTATCATCTCTTATGTGTATAAGTTTCTCTAAGTGGGAAATATCACAAAGATATTTATCCACAAAGAAACATGCACACATAAAATAGATACGCAAGAAAACTAGTATGATATCCAAGACGAAGTCATGCAATATACCAATAAGAATTTTTGCTTAATAGCATGGCCAAAGGCTCAATTTTATCTTATTGTATATTCATGAACTTCAACCACAAACAACTAAAATACATCACAAATATCAACAAGGGATAGAAGATAGTTGGGATGCATTTGAGAAAGGCAACAAGTATCACAAACGAGGATACCAAAAGAAGTAACTAAATTTGCACTTTCATCTATATTGCACATGTGAGAGCCTTGAGGAATTGATATGCAACAAAATTGCTAGATAGGCATAGTTGGGATGGATGAATCATGAGCATGATTTAAAATACTTCCCAACAAATGCACTCATCTCAAATTACTCACATTCACAATAAAGAGGTTTCATAAAGACTTTTGCAAGAAGCACAACATTTGCAAATCAAGAGATTCATGCCAAGATGCAACCATAAGGTTGGATATAAGAAAAGTATGCATGAGAAGATACTTGTTACCAAGATAGCATTGGTGTGGATGTAGTAGATATGTGTTCGTTGACCATCCTAGCTTGCCTCAAGTTACCATTGAGTCACCACTTCTTTCCAAGAGTGAGACAAGCATCCAATGCATATCCATTGTACCTAACACAAAGGTAAGTACAAAATGGTCCCCAAACTAATTGGGCCCGAAGTAGTTAGATACACTACAACATATAGGACAAACTCCACAATTCTATGTGCATATAGATATGAAATTGAATTTCATGCACATCTTAGCCAAATTAGGATTTGATGGAGTTTACCCTATATATTGGATCAAAGAAAGTGACACATGCCATAAGATATACATATATTAAATATGCATGCACAATACTTTCAAGAACCAAAGGAAGATACAATTTGGACAAAACACCAAATAAACCAAGAGACAATGGTTGTCCAAATTATATCAAAGAATCAAATCAACACAAGATTGACTCCAAAGACTTATCTCATTATAAGAAGCTAATTAAACGTAAACACAAAGGAATGAGATAACCAACTCCCAAGAGAGCAAGGTTCCAACAAATAAACCAAACCCTCAACACTTTTTATGATGGCACAAAGTATCAAAAAGAAATTTAATGTCTCCCAAAAACCAAATTTTTGATAATGATCAAGAGATGTTAAGCATTCTAACAAATATAGGAGAGCTCCCCCAAGATTAGTGCATTATCTAGGATTTTGCATATGAATACTAAATGCACAAAACTAGGATCATCACGCTACCTATATCTACTAAAATGCTAGGAAAGTTTGAATATACAAATTAGATCCATAAGATGCAAGGAAGACATATGGGAGTCAAAGCACAACACATTCATGGAAATAAATAAGGCAATTTAAACACAAGAGCCAATGTAGATATGATCAATAAATATCTACCTCATAATTGATTACCAATTGTCCTAGGACAAGAGGTATTAGGAAATATTTCCCGGTGGTAGTTTGTAAGTATACATAAGATCATATTTACAACGAACAAAGCATATGGTAAAAGATAAGAGTTAACCATCATGCAAAGATAGTTTCTTGATAGCTTCATTTAGTCATACCAACATGCAAGGCAATTAATAGTATTCATACCAACATGCAAAGCAATTAATAGTATTCATACCAACATGCAAAGCAATTAATAGTATGACTTGAAGCACATGGTTTTCCAAAAATGTATTGAGGGACACGTTGTGAAAAACCATGCCAAGAAAAAATTTCACAAATAAGATCCACAAAGATATTAGCAATGAAGCCATTTAAGCAAATTAGAGCTTGTTTGAGCAAACATGCCACATAGGAGAGAGATAATTTACGGTATCAATTCTATGTGACACAACCTCAAATGTTCACATTTTCTAGGCTTGTAATATGCACAAAGCTTATTACTCCCCCATAATGTGATAAGGAATTTATTTTCACAAGAGGCAAATAAGATCCAAGTAGAGATATTAATGGACATTAGAATTTGAATTTCTCATGAAGATGGCATACCACATAGCGACTAGATAATCTCGCAATATCAATTCTAAGTGATATTCATCATGTACACACATTGTTTAGGATCATGAAATTCCCAAAGGAATATCACTCCTCCAAAATGGGATTGTCCATTAATCGCTCATAAGAGCCATATAAGATACAACAAGATGCAAAGAGGCTCCAACACAAACACAAATACATGGTGTGCAACCCAACATGCATAGACTTGATTTCTCAAGCAAAACTATTAGGAAGCACAACATATACAAACACATGTTAGGAACAAAACTAACACATGCAAAGGGGCGAGTAAATTTCAATATAAATGAGTTGAGAACATGTTACCGCAAGGAGGAACATTGGATATATGATAGTAGCAAGATAATCAAAAGACTTGGCTTGATATAATATAAATGATGACGATCCCTTAATTCTTCATGATGTAGCCAAGTCTCCAATGCCCTCCAACAAGCACCTATTGATCAAGTTTTGGATTGTTGGTCCCCAACTAAGTTGGGTCCTAAGAGGTTAGTCACAATAGGCTTGGCAACCCAAATGGTTCTTTTCTTGACACCACTTTGAGCACCAACATATTTGGCAAACACATTGCCACCCTCATCCTTACGAAGAGAATAAACATCATCAACGGTGATAGAGTTGGATGCGGTACCAATAGTGCAAAAGGAGGAGATGTGGCCCTTCTCACGGCATATGTAGCAAGTTCTTTTCTTCTCCTTCTTCTCACTAGATTTCTCCACAATGGGAGCATTGGCTTGATTCTTCTTGGGAAGTGGAATTTCTTCAACTTGAGGTTGAATATGAGTTTGAGCTTGAGGCCACTTCCCTTTTTGCTTCTTCTTCAAAGGGCAAGATCTAACATGGTGCCCTTCAATTTTGCACTTGAAGCAAACAATCTTGGCCGGGTCTTTGACTTGTACTTGGCCCTTCTTAATCTTGTTGTTCTTGGACTTGATCTTTTTGTTGGAGTTGAATCCAAGTCCACTCTTGTCATTGGGGGATTGTTGCACACTTAACATCTTATCAAGTTTGCATTTCCCTTCATGACCCTTTACCAAGTCGTTCTTCAAAGAAGAGACTAGGGCCTTGAGCTCTTTGATTTCCTCTACATGGTTAGTAACAACACAAGTACTAGAGGAAGTAGAACCTTCATTGTTAGAGCAACAAGGCAAGGAAGATAATTCATCACAAGATTTAGCAATATTATGAGTGGATGAATTACTAGGACTAGCACATGGCAATATAACATTTTGAGTAGTAGTGGTAGTACCCACATGAGGCTCACAAGGTGTTGCCTTAGATATTATAGCCTCATGAGCTAACTTTAGCCTATCATGAGAGGCTAGAAGATCCTCATAGGAGCTAGAAAGCTTTCCATGATTTTCTTCCAATTTCCCATAATTGCTAGTTAGCAATTTAAGTTGAGCCCTTAGCTCATCATTCTCCTTCAAGATAGATGCTTCACAAGAAGTAGAGTTAGTAGCACAAGCATCATCACAAGACACATCAAGAAGAGAGGGTAACATAGCATGCTCTTTTAAATATGAAGCTTGTAGTTGCTCATGTGACTTGGTGAGGATAGAGTGTTCGCTCTCCAAGGCCTTGTGGGCCTTGTCTAGTTCATCTAGATCCTTAACAAGTTTATCATGACCAACACCAACTTTGGAATTTTCCTTTTTAAGCATTTTTACTTGAGCTTTAGCGTGGTCTCTTTCCTTAGTGAGTTTAGAAACTATTTCATTTTGAGGGACTTCAAGGGTTTCAAGTTGCTCTTCAAGAGAGGCTACGGTCTCTTGTTCTTCTTCAAGATCATTCTTTAGGGATGCTACATCATTGGCATACTCTCGTTCAAGAGCACCCTTTTTATCAATGGTGTTCTCATGCATCCAAATAAGTTTTTGGCTCTCAATAGCGGTAGTCAAGATTTCAAAGAAGTGAGTGCTAGCAATTTTATCTTTGCAAATAAGCTTGAATACGCTCTTACCCTTATCGCGTAGAGAGACAACCCAATCCTCTTCTTCATATTCATCCTCATCCTTATCACCACGAGACATATTAGGTTCCATGGTAGGAGGTACCGTGGAACCCTTGGCCATAAGGCATATATGAGGACCGTGAGATAAAGATGAGGAGTTACTTGAGGCTCCTTTCAAGATCTTGTCTTGACCAATAGAATCTTTGGTTTCCTCTACATTGTTAGACACACAACAACTAGAGGAAATAGAATCATTTTTATCATGGCCACAAGACAATGCAAGCATATCATCATTAGATTTTTTCAAGCAACTTACACATGATATGCAAGGACTATCAACACAAGCATGTAAACCATTTCTAGTGCTAGATGTGCTTGAGTCCGTAGATGAAGCATTGCAATGAGATAGAGATGAAGAATCATCAATAGTAAGCTCAATATCAACATTGCAATTTTCATCACCACTCACCATATCATTACCTTGTGTCTTGACACACTTTGGTGAAGTGGATGAAGATGAGAACTCATCACGGCCGGAAGTGGAAGCAATGCAATCATCCTTAATAATATTGGACACATCATATTTATCTTGAATTTTTGTCCATAACTCATGAGCGCTCCAAAAAGGCAAGTAAGGAAAAAGACCTACATCTCGCAAAGCATTCATAAGAACATTAGAAGCTTGAGAATTGAGATATAAATTTTTCTCATCCTCTAAAGATAGATTTTGTGAATCCATAGGAGGAGAAAAACCTATATCTACAATTTTCTCCATATGAGGGTCAATGTCCCGAAAATGACTAAGCATGCAAATTTTCCAAACATCATAATTTGTGCCATAGGAGATAGGAGTGTTATCGTGCACTAATCCTCTAGCCGACATCTTTACTCTCAAGGCGGTGAAGCCTAAGAATGAGAGACCTTGCTCTGATACCAATTGAAAGGACACGGATGTCGCCTAGAGGGGGGGGGGGGTGAATAGGCGATTTAAAACTTTTACAAGATGGGCTTAACAAATGCGTAATAAAACTAGCGTTTACTTTGTCAAGCCCAAAGCCTATATACTATGGTTCACCTATGTGCACCAACAACTTATTCTAAGCAAAGGTTCACCTATGTGCACCAACAACTTATGCTAAGCAATACAAGCAAGTATGTGATAGCAGGATATATATAACTTCAAGCACGATGGCTATCACAAGGTAAAGTGCATAAGTAAAGAGCTCGGGTATAGAGATAACCGAGGCACGCGGGAGACGATGATTTATCCCGGAGTTCACACTCTTGCGAGTGCTAATCTCCGGTGGAGAGGTGCGGTTGCTTAGTGCTCCCGAACGCCACAAGAGGATCACCTTGAGGTGTGGTTGCTCGATGCACACCAACGCCACAAAGGCCTCACCCCAAGATGCGGTACTCACACCACACACCGAACGCCACCAAGGCGCCTCACCTAAATCTCCGGTGACCCTCGCCACAAAGGCCTAGGTCACGGTTCCACTAAGGGATTTCCTTCGAGGCGGAAACCGGGCCTTACACAAAGATTGGGGCACACATCCACAACTTAATTGGAGGCTCCCAACAAATCGCCACAAAGGCCTAGAATCCGTCTAGGGTTCCAAGAACCCAAGAGTAACAACCTTCTTGCTTTCACCACCACGAATCACCGTGGAGAACTCAAACCGATGCACCAAATGCAATGGCAAGAACACCACAAAGATGCTCAAGTCCTTCTCTCTCAAATTCCAACAAAGCTACAAAAGCTATTGGGGGAATAAGAGAGGAAGAACAAAGGAATTCACAAAGAACACCAAGATCTAGATCTAGAGAGTTCCACTCACAAAGAGATGGATTTGATTGGTAGAAAAGAAGATCTAGATCTCCTCTCTCTTTTCCCTCAAATGGGGGCAAGAATCATGGAGGGATTGAGAGATAGTGCAAGCTTCTCTAGTTCAACAATGGAGGAGAGAGAGAGAGTGAGAGAAGCACCAGCCCAAGGAGGAAGAAGGGGGGTATTTATACCCCCCAAGAAAATCGAGCCGTTGGGCAAAACCAGGGCCAGATAATCCGGCCTAAGTAAGGGCCGGATAATCCGCCCCCCGGATAATCCGGCCTCAGGGACAAAACCTGGTCAAAATCCGGCCAAAAGTCCGGCCTCACATCAGACTTGCTTTTCTTCAGGTCCTTAGCCATTTTTCGAGGGGCCGGATATTTCCGAAATGTCCGGCCCGGATAATCCGGCCCTGGGACAAAACCGGGACAATATCCGAGCAAATGTCCGGCCCCTATACTGAGCAGCAAATCCTCAGGTCCTTAGCCGATTTCGAGGGGGCCGGATATTTCCGAAATATCCGGCCCGGATAATCCGGCCCGGATATTTCCGAAATATCCGGCCTAAGCAAACTGCAGAAACACCAAAACTAAAACGGGCATAACTTTTGCATCCGGACTCCGATTTCGATGATCTTGGGCTCGTTGAAATCACAACAACGAGCTCTACAACAATATTCATAGAAACATCATAGTCCAGCAAAGGAGGATAGAAACAAATGATGAAAGGTTTGACCTATCTCAAAAAGGCATACCGGTAAAACCTCCAATCTTGAAAATGCAACAAGTTGCCCAAGGAAAAACCATTCTCAATGAACTAGAGATTGTCATGAGAATAAGCACAAGCTCTAAATCATCACATGGATAAGATTCAAATAACAACCAAGAAAGATGATGAACCAAACTCGAAAACGCAACAAGTGATCTATGCGAAATCCGTTTTCGATGAACTAGAGCTTGTCATGAGAATAAGCACAAGCTCTAAAACATCACATGGATAAGGTCCAAATAACAACCAAGAAATATGATGCAAGGATGAAAAGGTTTGAGCTCTCTCCGAACGATACGATCGAGTTACTCACTCGAGAGCCCTCTTGATAGTACGGCAACTAAACTATAAACCGGTCTCCAACTACACTATGAGACCGGTGAGAAAGAAACCCTATCAAGAGCAAACCTTATACTTGCGCATTCCACTTGAGCTTGATGATGACGATCTTGACTCCAACAAGATGGAACGCCTTTCTTGCTTGTGCTTGCTTGATGAAGTCTTGTGGATTGCTCCCCCATAATCCACCATGGGAGAGCTTCTTCTTCGGCGCATCTTCACATATCCATGATCACCATATGGATGGCAAGACTCAAGCAAAGGATCTCTTCGAGATGGCTCATCTTGAACTTGCACAACATTCTTCATTCTTCATCATATTGATGTCTTGAAGTAACTTGAGGGCTCACTTCATCTTCATCTTCAAGACATACTTGACACTTGATATCCTTCATCAATTTCTTCTTATTGCAACCTTGAAGCCAACAAATGGTTCAAGAATTGCCTATGGACAACTCCTACAAATATAACTCAATGCAAACATTAGTCCATAGGGATTGTCATTAATTACCAAAACCACACATGGGGGCTCCATGCACTTTCAACAGTGCCCCTAAATCCAGATCTGCTCGCTGACTTTGGCACCTCAAAGCTAGCTAGGTCAAGATGTCCCAACCGAGCAGTACGGACTAATTTATTGTCCCCCTAAATCAACTTTGAGAAGAGTGAGGTGATGATGATTTTGGAGGATGACACTAAACATAACTTCTTTGCTGACCTATTCAATTGCCAGAGAGGTAGTTGGCCTAACAAATATCTGGGACTCCAGTTTGGGCCACGAGGTCTACTGTTGCAAAAATGGTGTTCCTTGGGGATAAAACAAAGAAGAAAATGAGTGGGTGGATAGGAAACTCCATGTCTGTTGGGGGGGGGGGGAGATTGGTGAAATCTGATGCTTGCCTGTCCAGTACTGCTGTTTATCAAATGTCTTTGAGACTTTTGCACAAAACAAATATAGAACAAATGGATAGACCTATCATGTCCTTTTTCTAGGCTGGTAGTGCTGACAAGAGGAAATATCACTTTGTGAAATGGAAATGGATATGTAAACCAAAATCAAATGGTGGCCTGGGTGTGAAGGACTTACTCAAATTCAATATCAGCTTGATGTGCAAGTGGTGGTGGAAATTAGAGCATGATTCTGGCCCTCGGCAAGATTTTATGAATTTAAAATATCTCAAGGGTTCTGGGGTTTATTATACCAAGCACAGACCTGTAGACTCTCCCTTGTGGGTAGATATGCTACAGGTAAGAGATATATCTGTGGCAGAAGGATGCAGGTGGGGAGATGTGCATTGACCAGTTTCTGGGGTGATTCCTGGTGTAGTGTTAGTCCTCTCAAAGATATGTTCCCTGACTTGTACAATATTTGCAATGAACAAACTATTACTGTTGCTGGTGCAGCTGCTATGAGCTGGATTTTTTCCTCCAGGAGGTGGTTGACACCTGATCTGATTCTGCAAGAAGCTAGGATGATACAGCTGATGAATCAAATAAATTTATCCTAGGCAAAAGATAATCCACGCTGGAAATGGTCTAAGGATGGCAAATTCTCTGTTAAGTCTGTTTACAAACACCTGTGCAAGAATGGTATTGACCGATCCTTTTGCCACCTGTGGAAGGGTAGAATTCCTTTGAAAATAAAGTTTTGGCTTTGATCAATTTGGCACAATGTCATTGCCACCAAAGACAATTTGATCAAGCGCAACTGGGCAGGAAATCCTCTGTGCCAGTTCTGTAGAGAACATGAGACAATCAGCCACTTGTTCTTTGGCTGTGTGTCTGCTAAGTTTGTTTGGAGTGTTGTTGTTACTGCCATAAACTCCCCTACTCGTCCTGGGAGTTTCTCCCAATTTTTCTGGTAGTTTCCAAAGTTTGTCCCTACAAGCCGCAACACTTAGATAGCTGGCTTGGTAGCAATCTGTTGGGTTGTTTGGAAATTAAGAAATAGAGCTTGCTTTGAAAACAAACTGATTAACTCGCCTTTTGAGCTAATTAGTTACGCTGTTGTGTTTATGAACTATTGGGCAGGGCTCTATGGAGAGAAGGACGCCGCTGACATTCAGGCTGGAGCTGACAGCCTTATGCGGTTGGCCTCGATAGGGAATGGTTCTGCTTCTGGAAATGCCGTCCCTAGTGACCCGCCTCGCCTGGAGGAAAAGAAATCTGGAGACGACGATGCTGGAGATGTCGCTCGATGTTGTTGCTGCTACCCCCTCCCTAGACCTAGAGATAGATGGCTTCTTTTGTTGAGTTCTTGTTGTTAGTTTTGGGCTTTTGGCTCAGGCTTTGGCTGACCTCGTCCTGGCATGTTGCCACTTCCGTTTCATGTAAACTGTGGTTGTTTTCTAGCCTGTAAATAACTTTTCTAAAACGCTAGCAGTAGGCGGCGTCCCTCCCCCCTTTCTCTCCTTTTGTTTTTGGAAATACTGTTGTTTTCGTTATCCTCGATAATGAAAATCGATCCCTTGGTTGGGTCGCTTGAAGAAAAAGAAAATTATACGTCTAGGCCGGGCAAGTATTATACGGTAGTGTGCTGTCGGGCGTATCCACCAATCGACGAGGCTTCGGCCAATACCAGCAGACACAAATCCATATATATATATACTCAGTTCGTCTTGTCCGCATCACGACGCACGCACGATTGGACGACGCGGTAGCTGGAGCTCCGGTAGGAACCGGTTCCTCTAGAAAAAGCGCGTTGAACTGCTACACGTTTAGGGCTTCTTCTCAACAAACTAATAATATATATGGTTACACAACAAAAATCCATGTGAAAATCGAAGAAGAAAATTTTGCATTACAGTTTAGTTAGTCTGCCGTATCGGCGACGTCATCACGAGTAGTAGTAGTACATGGACGGGGAGGAGGGTGACCGGTGAGGTACTCTAGGGCGGTGACGACGTCGGAGATGGCGGGTCGCATGGTGGCGTCCTCCTGGAGGCACATGGCGGCGATGGCGAGCGCCTGGTAGAGCCCCTTTATCGGGTAGGCGTCCCCAAGGAGCGGGTCGGCCATCTCCTTGAACCTCCTCTTGTTCTTGAATCTGGGCATGGCCCATGCCACAAGGTTCTGCTCGTCGGGCCGCCTGTCCGCGTCGAGTACCCTCCGTCCGGTGATGATCTCGAGGAGGACGACGCCGAAGCTATAGACGTCGGACATGGGCGTGAGCTTCCCTGTCAAAGCGTACTCCGGGGCGCAGTAGCCACGGGTGCCCATGACCCTGGTGGAGACGTGGGTCCGGTCACCGACGGGACCCACCTTGGCGAGGCCGAAGTCAGATAGGCGGGCGTTGAACCCGGCGTCGAGGAGGATGTTGGAGGCCTTGAAGTCGCGGTAGATCACGGGCGGGCCAGGGCGGCGGGAGGCGTCGTGGAGGTACTCGAGCCCTTTGGCGGCGCCCTGGGCGACGCGCATGCGCGTGCACCAGTCGAGCCCTGGGGCCGAGGGCGGGAGGTCTAGGAGGTGGTCCTCGAGCGAGCCATGCGGCATGTAGTCATAGACGAGCATGCGGTGGTCGGCCCCGTCGGCGCAATAGCCGACGAGGGTGACGAGGTTGTCGTGGTGGAGCATGCTCAACATCAGCACCTCCACTAGGAACTCCCGCGTGCCCTGCACGCCGTTGCGGTCCAGCTGCTTGACCGCCACCGCACGGCCGCCGTCCTGAAGCCGACCACGGTACACAGGACCGAATCCGCCTTCGCCCAACATCGACTCCACACGGAACCCGCCCGTGGCCTCCCACAACTCGTGGTAAGTGAAGGCTCGCGTCGTCGCCGCCGCCTCCTCCTTGTTCATCCCAAGGAGCTCCTCCGCCACACGCCTGTTGTGTTGGTACGTCACTGCATTATTCAGATACATTATTGCAGTAGTAATTCATTATTACTATATCGATACAAAAAAAAACACTACCCTAGCTAAGCAAGACACGGAGCACGACAAACAAACGTTCTTCTTCCGCCAAGCTAGGCCTCCATCCAGTCGCGCATGCATTAAGATGAACTGTATACCTGATCCTGCGACCATTTCGTTGACAAGGGTGGCCAGGCCGCCATCCGACGATGTCTGCTTCTTATTTGGCGCAGCAGCATCGTCAAGTTTGTCGGCGCCGGACTGGAAACAGCACAAGATGCCCATCGTTTGTATGTATGTCGATATCCTTGTTGATTGGAATTATTAATCCTAGGATGAAATGGAGGAGCTGCGGATCGAATGCTTGAGCAAATTCTGTTCTACGCCATCGGATAGAAAGAACTCTCGCCCAAGCATCCAACCCAATTCGATCCTCAGCTCGGCACGCACGGCGAGCTAGCCCCCATTGGTGGCCGGAATCCATGCGTGCCATGCCATGCCATCCCCAAACTAGACGGCCGGCTGCAAATGCAACCAGAGGCGCCCAGCACCAGCTGCACCTAATTCTGGGCAGTACATTTTTTTCCCGGCCCTGTCCAAAACAGATGTATGCTATAAATAGTTGATAACTCTGCACAGCTTGACTGAATTGCTCCAGTGCACTACAGAATATCTATTAATAGAAGTAGTAGTAGTAGCAGCAGCAGCAGCACATTACATATCACAACCAAGTCATGCTTAACTATTGCAACCTCAAAATTCCTCCTCTTCTTCTTTCCCAAGTGAAGTGAGCCTAGCAGCTTAGAACTCTGCTTAGCACTCCCCACCACTACGCTGCTGGTCAGCGGTGCTCACCAGCTGTATTACCATAACTTGCTTCTGATTGCCATCATCCGAAGCAACTTCACGATGAGCATCCATGGCGCGTATATCTCCCAGTCATGGTGCCACAAAAACGAAACCAAACCATCCACTGTTTCACAAATACGGAGTATAAGCCTTAAATATCCAGAATTCATATACGGAACAAAATCGTCTAAATAGACAAAAGACAAGAAGTTCTAGGACGACAACTACTAACAGAAGGGCACTAGCTAGAAGGTTTTTAATGAGACAGTTTGGTGACCTAATATAGTAATATAGTACGTGTTTACCTAAAAAAGAGACCTCCATTCCAGACAGCCTCGATCTGAAACTGTCCTGACCCCGGTGGATCAGTTACAGGGAACATGCACGACATGGATCTCCGCCAATGGCCCAGAACAAGAGACGCATCGTACCATGGTTGTCTCGTTGGCCTTCCTAGTAGCAGCACACAACATTTTTTTTTCCAATCGGGCTTCTCACCCCTTTTCATCTCATTTATAAAACAAAAAATACAATGTTCAACACATCTAACCAAACCAGAAAGCGGGGATAAGAGATAGAGAAGCGAATTGGGGCACTAACAGGACACCCACTGTGACATCTCGAAGTCGAGATGCCACTATGGGGCTAAAACCTGTTACCACCATTCAACCGCTAGAGGTTCAACATGGACTGTTAATTACAAGCAATAGGAACCAACACAGGGAACTACATTAAAAAGCAGAGATCCAACCCTAGGGGAGACCTCACAGCAACCAAAACAAATCTTCAGCACGAAACAACAACCATCAGTCGCTGATCATGGCACGAGCACCAGCATTGTCCATCTTCGCCTTCTTGGACAATTTCACAGTCCTATTCATGATCTCCTGAATGTCGCGCACCACCCTTGACGTCGCCTGCTTGGAGACCTGCCAGCACATCAGAAACGAGCACATCGTGAAAACTGCCTCCATTGGGTTCCTTACTATCTGACCGTCAAAAGTTACTTTATTTCTCACGGTCCACATGGACCAACACACAACAATTATACCAACCATCTAAGCTATATTACCTCCAGGTAGGAAAGCATGGAACCAAGATACTGCTGGCCATAACAAGCTGGGACACCTGGTAGTATCAATGGTTTTACCAAGAGTAGCCCAAACTACACGAGCCATAGGACAGGTGAAAAAAAGACATTCATCACCCTCCTTGTAACATCCCAAATTTTCAAACAAGAAGAAAATGAATTTCCCTTTTTCCAAAATTTGGAACCGACAAAAACTTTTATTAAATTTAGTTGAATACATAGTGAGCATGCTTAATTCTTGTGCTATTGCCATGATGCTTGTGTAAACTACTTTGCAATGATCTTAACCCTAAACCCTATTCTTTTCACCATCCAAGTTAAATCAAAATAAAAAGAAATTAAATAAGAAAAGGGCCTATGTGCCTAGGGCTATTTTGGTAAAACTTTTACCTAGGCTTTTCAACCTTGATTAGATGTTTTGAAAACATCAACAAACCCAATCTAGTACTTCCCCAATCAAAACCAAGGTGAAACAAAAAGAAATAAAAAGAAATTAAACATATGCATAGAAGCATATGTGGCACTTAGCCATTTTACCAAATCTTGTCCTATGCACTCCTACCTTGCCCAAATGGTGTGAAACCATCTCTAAACCTAATCTTACACTAATTGGACCCTAAACCATGCCCAAGTAAAGCAAGAGGAACAAAATAGAAGATTAAGAAAAATTGGAATTTCACCTCTTATGTGTTTATGGCCATTTTTGCAAATCTTTGAACTAGACCTTTTGGAATGGTTTCAATGGTTTGGAAATGTTCCTAAACTAATAAGAATCACTTTGGAGTCAAGAAAAAGCAAATCAAATAGAGAGAATTAAAATAGTGAGAAAATGGAAATCTCACTCACATACACATTTAGCCAAATATGCAAATCTTTAACCAAGGCCTCATTTGCTTGTGCCATTGCTTGTGAAACCCTTAGATATCAATAACACACACTTTTGCATCAAAGAAACCCAATTCAAATCAAAGGAAAAATCAAATTCCACTAACATGTGATAATGGTCACTTTGTCACTTTTTAACATCTTACTCACTTTGCACCCCTGGTTTGGAAGATTCTTAAACTAAACTTGGTCAACACTTTCCACCTCATCCAAGACCATGTCAAGGTGAACCAGTTTGATGTTGACCATTAAGGTTGACTCTGCCCAGGTTGACTAGAATAGAGATGACAAGTGGAGACTTTGAAACAAAGAGAAGATCAACCCCCTTTTTGAAATCTCACAAACCAGCACCATTTTGACCACCACCACCACCATTCTACTCCTTTGAATATTTGAATCAACTTCACCAAAAAGATTTTCAAAATTCAACAAAAAGTTTCATGCGGCCATATTGTCGAACACTTGGCAGGCATCATTTTACTTTATGCACACATGCTAAAATCCAATGGATTTTGGGCTAAACCCCTTTCCATTTGTGATCATCACAACCCTGGTACCTCCTCTGCATCAACCAAGCACCATAGCCCTGATAAAAGTAGAGAAATGATCAAAGCAAGCTCATGCCGTACCCATGCCGACCCTCTTGCCACTCATCCTCTCCACCCCTCTCTGGCCAGCCTTACCATGTCAAATAGGTAGCCTCCACTCAACCATGCACGCTGGTACCCTCCCTGGACAAAGAAGTGCACGCCCACGCTTGGAACGCCACGTGTCCAGACGCGCCCAGACGCGCCAGGACGTGCCAGAGCGCGCCCAGACATAGCCCTGGACGCGCCAGAGCGCACGCGTGTGCCCTCGCCTCCGTCAACCCCTATCCCTCTACTTCTGCAACAAGCTTCACCGCACCTCCAGCTAGCCCAGGGACATGCTCAATCGCCTGCGGAGGACTGATACGTCTCCGACGTATCGATAATTTCTTATGTTCCATGCCACATTATTGATGATATCTACATGTTTTATGCATACTTTATGTCACATTTATGCATTTTCCGGCACTAACCTATTAACGAGATGCCGAAGAGCCACTTGATGTTTTCTGCTGTTTTTGGTTTCAGAAATCCTAGTAAGGAAATATTCTCGGAATTGGACGAAATCAACGCCCAGGGGCCTATTTTTGCACGAAGCTTCCAGAAGTCCGAGGGAGAGTCGAAGTGGGGCCACGAGGTGGCGACACACCAGGGCGGCGCGGCCCAAGCCCTGGCCGCGCCGGCCTGTTGTGTGGGCCCCTCGTGACGCCCCTTTACCTGCCCTTCTGAAAGTGCATGGAGCCCCCATGTGTGGTTTTGGTAATTAATGACAATCCCTATGGACTAATGTTTGCATTGAGTTATATTTGTAGGAGTTGTCCTTAGGCAATTCTTGAACCATTTGTTGGCTTCAAGGTTGCAATAAGAAGAAATTGATGAAGGATATCAAGTGTCAAGTATGTCTTGAAGATGAAGATGAAGTGAGCCCTCAAGTTACTTCAAGACATCAATATGATGACGAATGGAGAAATGAAGTGCAAGTTCAAGATGAGCCATCTCGAAGAGATCCTTTTCTTGAGTCTTGCCATCCACATGGTGGTCATGGTTATGTGAAGATGCGCCGAAGAAGAAGCTCTCCCATGGTGGATCATGGGGGAGCAATCCACAAGACTTCGTCAAGCAAGCACAAGCAAGAAAGGCGTTCCATCTTGTTGAGGTCAAGATCATCGTCATCGAGCTCAAGTGGAATGCGCAAGTATAAGGTTTGCTCTTGATAGGGTTTCTTTCTCACCGGTCTCATAGTGTAGTTGGAGACCGGTTTATAGTTTAGTTGCCGTACTATCAAGAGGGCTCTCGAGTGAGTATCTCGATCGTATCGTTCGGAGAGAGCTCAAACCTTTGCATCCTTGCATCATCTTTCTTGGTTGTTATTTGGACCTTATCCATGTGATGTTTTAGAGCTTGTGCTTATTCTCATGACAAGCTCTAGTTCATCGAAAACGGATTTCGCATAGATCACTTGTTGCGTTTTCGAGTTTGGTTCATCATCTTACTTGGTTTTATTTGGATATTATCCATGTGATGTTTTAGAGCTTGTGCTTATTCTCATGACAAGCTCTAGTTCATTGAGAATGGTTTTTCCATGGGCAACTTGTTGCATTTTCAAGATTGGAGGTTTTACCGGTATGTCTTTTTGAGATAGGTCAAACCTTTCATCATTTGTTTCTATCCTCCTTTGTTGGACTATGATGTTTCTATGCATATTGTTGTAGAGCTCGTTGTTGTGATTTCAACGAGCCCAAGATCATCAAAATCGGAGTCCGGATGCAAAAGTTATGCCTGTTTTAGTTTTGGTGTTTCTGCAGTTTGCATAGGCCGGATATTTCGGAAATATCCGCCCCCCCCCGAAATCGGCTAAGGACCTGAGGAATTGCTGCTCAGTATAGGGGCCGGATTTTTGGCCGGATTTTGTCCAGGTTTTGTCCCTGAGGCCGGATAATCCGGCCCCCGGATAATCCGGCCCTTACTTAGGCCGGATTATCCGGCCCTGGTTTTGCCCAAACGGCTCGATTTTCTTGGGGGGTATAAATACCCCCCTTCTTCCTCCTTGGGCTGGTGCTTCTCTCACTCTCTCTCTCCTCCATTGTTGAACTAGAGAAGCTTGCACTATCTCTCAATCCCTCCATGATTCTTGCCCCCACTTGAGGGAAAAGAGAGAGGAGATCTAGATCTACATTTCTACCAATCAAATCCATCTCTTTGTGAGTGGAACTCTCTAGATCTTGATCTTTGTGTTCTTTGTGAATTCCTTTGTTCTTCCTCTCTTATTCCCCCAATAGCTTTTGTAGCTTTGTTGGAATTTGAGAGAGAAGGACTTGAGCATCTTTGTGGTGTTCTTGCCATTGCATTTGGTGCATCGGTTTGAGTTCTCCACGGTGATTCGTGGAGGTGAAAGCAAGGAAGTTGTTACTCTTGGGTTCTTGGAACCCTAGACGGATTCTAGGCCTTTGTGGCGGTTTGTTGGGAGCCTCCAATTAAGTTGTGGATGTGTGCCCCAATCTTTGTGTAAGGCCCGGTTTCCGCCTCGAAGGAAATCCCTTAGTGGAACCGTGACCTAGGCCTTTGTGGCGAGGGTCACCGGAGATTTAGGTGAGGCGCCTTCGTGGCGTTCGGTGTGTGGTGTGAGTACCGCATCTTGGGGTGAGGCCTTTGTGGCGTTGGTGTGCATCGAGCAACCACACCTCAAGGTGAGCCTCTTGTGGCGTTCGGGAGCACTAAGCAACCGCACCTCTCCACCGGAGATTAGCACTCGCAAGAGTGTGAACTCCGGGATAAATCATCGTCTCCCGCGTGCCTCGGTTATCTCTATACCCGAGCTCTTTACTTATGCACTTTACCTTGTGATAGCCATCGTGCTTGAAGTTATATATATCTTGCTATCACATACTTGCTTGTATTGCTTAGCATAAGTTGTTGGTGCACATAGGTGAACAATAGTATATAGGCTTTGGGCTTGACAAAGTAAATGCTAGTTTTATTCCGCATTTGTTAAGCCCATCTCGTAAAAGTTTTAAATCGCCTATTCACCCCCCCTCTAGGCGACATCCGTGTCCTTTCAATTGGTATCAGAGCAAGGTCTCTCATTCTTAGGCTTCACCGCCTTGAGAGTAAAGATGTCGGCTAGAGGATTAGTGCACGATAACACTCTTATATTAGATGGCACAAATTATGATGTTTGGAAAATTTGCATGCTTAGTCATTTTCGGGACATTGACCCTCATATGGAGAAAATTGTAGATATAGGTTTTTCTCCTCCTATGGATTCACAAAATCTATCTTTAGAGGATGAGAAAAATTTATATCTCAATTCTCAAGCTTCTTATGTTCTTATGAATGCTTTGCGAGATGTAGGTCTTTTTCCATACTTGCCTTTTTGGAGCGCTCATGAGTTATGGACAAAAATTCAAGATAAATATGATGTGTCCAATATTATTAAGGATGATTGCATTGCTTCCACTTCCGGCCGTGATGAGTTCTCATCTTCATCCACTTCACCAAAGTGTGTCAAGACACAAGGTAATGATATGGTGAGTGGTGATGAAAATTGCAATGTTGATATTAAGCTTTCTATTGATGATTCTTCATCTCTATCTCATTGCAATGTTTCATCTACGGACTCAAACACATCTAGCACTAGAAATGATTTACATGCTTGTGTTGATAGTCCTTGCATATCATGTGTAAGTTGCTTGAATAAATCTAATGATGATATGCTTGCTTTGTCTTGTGGCCATGATAAAAATGCTTCTATTTCCTCTAGTTGTTGTGTGACTAACATTGTAGAGGAAACCAAAGATTCTATTGGTCAAGACAAGATCTTGAAAGGAGCCTCAAGTAACTCCTCATCTTTATCTCACGGTTCTCATATGTGCCTTATGGCCAAGGGTTCCACGGTATCTCCTACCATGGAACCTCATACTTCTCGTGGTGATAAGGATGAGGATGTTTATGAAGAAGAGGATTGGGTTGTCTCTCTACGCGATAAGGGTAAGAGTGTATTCAAGATTATTTGCAAAGATAAAATTGCTAGCACTCACTTCTTTGAAATCTTGACTACCGCTATTGAGAGCCAAAAACTTATTTGGATGCATGAGAACACCATTGATAGAAAGGGTGCTCTTGAACGAGAGTATGCCGATGATGTAGCATCATTAAAGAATGAACTTGAAGAAGAACAAACCATCAAGGAAGCTCTTGAGGAGACCTTTGCCCTAGAATTGTCTAGAGAAAAGGAAAACCATGATAGAGCTCTTGAGATGGCAAATGAACTAAAGCTAAAAAATGATAAGCTTGTGTTTGTTAATGCTAAACTCCTTGAGGATTTTGAGCAACTCAAAAAGGGCTCAAGGGTCATTGAGAGTGCGCTCACCAAACTCACCGAGTCGCATGAGCAACTTAAAGCTTCTTATCTAAAAGTGCATGACAACTTACCTTCTCCCATTGCTATTAATAATGATGCTTGTGCTACTAACTCTACTTCTTGTGAAGCATCTATCTTGAAGGAGAATGTTGAGCTAAGGGCTCAACTTGATTTGCTAACTAGCAATTATGGGAAATTGGAAGAAAATCATGGAAAGCTTGCTAGCTCCCATAAGGATCTTCTAGCCTCTCATGATAGGCTAAAGTTAGCTCATGAGGCTATCATATCTAAGGCAACACCTTGTGAGCCTCATGTGGGTACTAGCACTACTACTCAAAATGTTATATTGCCATGTGCTAGTCCTAGTAATTCATCCACTCATAATATTGCTAAATCTTGTGATGAATTATCTTCCTTGCCTTCTTGCTCTAACAATGAAGGTTCTACTTCCTCTAGTACTTGTGTTGTTACTAACCATGTAGAGGAAATCAAAGAGCTCAAGGCTCAAGTCACTTCTTTGAAGAATGACTTGGTAAAGGGTCATGAAGGGAAATGCAAACTTGACACGATGTTAAGTGTGCAACAATCCCCCAATGACAAGAGTGGACTTGGATTCAAATCCAACAACAAGAACAAGTCCAACAACAACAACAACAACAAGAAGAAGGGCAAAGTACAAGTCAAAGACCCGGCCAAGATTGTTTGCTTCAAGTGCAAAATTGAAGGGCACCATGTTAGATCTTGCCCTTTGAAGAAGAAGCAAAAAGGGAAGCGGCCTCAAGCTCAAACTCATATTCAACCTCAAGTTGAAGAAATTACACTTCCCAAGAAGAATCAAGCCAATGCTCCCATTGTGGAGAAATCTAGTGAGAAGAAGGAGAAGAAAAGAACTTGCTACATATGCCGCGAGAAGGGCCACATCTCCTCCTTTTGCACTATTGGTACCTCATCCAACTCTATCACCGTTGATGATGTTTATTCTCTTCGTAAGGATGAGGATGGCAATGTGTTTGCTAAATTTGTTGGTGCTCAAAGTGGTGTCAAGAAAAGAACCATTTGGGTTGCCAAGCCTATTGTGACTAACCTCTTAGGACCCAACTTAGTTGGGGACCAACAATCCAAAACTTGATCAATAGGTGCTTGTTGGAGGGCATTGGAGACTTGGCTACATCATGAAGAATTAAGGGATCTTCATCACTTATATTATCTCAAGCCAAGTCTTTTGGTTATCTTACTTCTATCATACACCCAATGTTCCTCCTTGCGGTAACATGTGCTCAACTCATTTATATTGAAAGTTACTCGCCCCTTTGCATGTGTTAGTTTTGTCCCTAACATGTGTTTGTATATGTTGTGCATCCTACTTGTTTTTCTTGAGAAATCAAGTCTATGTATGTTAGGTTGCACACCATTTATTTGTGCTTGTGTTGGAGCCTCTTTGCATCTTGTTGTATCTTATATGGCTCTTATGAGAGATTAATGGACTATAACATTTTGGGGGAGTGATATGCCTTTAGGAATTTCACAATCCTAACAATGTGTGTACATGAGGAATATCACTTAGAATTGATATTGCAAGATTATCTAGTCTCTATGTGGTATGTCATCTTCATGAGAAATTCAAATTCTAATGTCCATTAATATCTCTAGTTGGATCTTATTTGCCTCTTGTGAAAATAAATTCCTTATCACATTATGGGGGAGTAATAAGCTTTGTGCATGCATATTACAAGCCTAGGAAATGTGAACATTTGAGGTTGTGTCACATAGAATTGATATTGTAAATTGTCTCTCATATGTGACATGTTTTCTCAAACAAGTTCCAATTTGCTTAAATGGCTTCATTGCTAATATCTTTGTGGATCTTATTTGTGAAAGTTTGTCTTGGCATGGTTTTTCACAACGTGTCCCTCAATACATTTTTGGAAAACCATGTGCTTCAAGTCATACTATTAATTGCTTTGCATGTTGGTATGAATACTATTAATTGATTTGCATGTTGGTATGAATACTATTAATTGCTTTGCATGTTGGTATGAATACTATTAATTGCTTTGCATGATGGTATGACTAATTGAAGCTATCAAGAAACTCTCTTTGCATGATGGTTAACTCTTATCTTTTACCATATGCTTTATTTGGTGTAGATATGATCTTACATATACTTACAAACTACCACCGGGAAATATTTCCTAATACCTTGTGTCCTAGGACAATTGGCAATCTATTATGAGGTAGAAATTTATTGATCATGTTTACATTGGCTCTTGTGTTTAAATTGTATTATTTATTGCCATGAATGTGTAGTGCTTTTACTCCCATGTGTCTTCCTTGCATCTTATAGATCTAATTTGTCTATTCAAACTTTCTTAGCATTGTTAGAAGATATAGGTAGCGTGATGATCCTAGTTTTGTGCATTTTGTATTCATATAAAAAAAATCCTAGATAATGCACCAAACTTGGGGGAGCTCTTCTATATTATTAGAATGCTTAACATCTCTTGATCTTTATCAGAAATTTGGTTTTGGGAGACATAACATTTTCTTTTTGGTACTTTGTGCCATCATAAAAAGTGTCGAGGGTTTGGTTTATTTGTTGGAACCTTGCTCTCTTGGGAGTTGGTTATCTCATTCCTTTGTGCTTAGGTTTAATTAGCTTCTTATAATGAGATAAGTCTTTGGAGTCAATCTTGTGTTGATTTGATTCTTTGATATAATTTGGACAACCATTGTCTCTTGGTTTATTTGGTGTTTTTGTCCAAATTGTATCTTCCTTTGGTTCTTGAAAGTATTGTGCATGCATATTTAATATATGTATATCTTATGGCATGTGTCACTTTCTTTGATCCAATATATAGGGTAAACTCCATCAAATCTTAATTTGGCTAAGATGTGCATGAAATTCAATTTCATATCTATATGGACATAGAATTGTGGAGTTTGTCCTATATGTTGTAGTGTGTCTAACTACTTTGAACCCAATTAGTTTGGGGACCTTTTTGTACTTACCTTTGTGTTAGGTACAATGGATATGCATTGGATGCTTGTCTCACTCTTGGGGAGAAGTGGTGACTCAATGGTAACTTGAGGCAAGCTAGGATGGTCAACGAACACATATCTACTACATACTCACCAATGCTATCTCGGTAACAAGTATCTTCTCATGCATATTTTTCTAGCATCCAACCATGTGGTTGCATCTTGGCATGAATCTCTTGATTTGCAAATGTTGTGCTTCTTGCTAAAATCTTAACGAAACCTCTTTATTGCGAATGTGAGTAGTTTGAGATGAGCACATATGTTGGGAAGTATATAAAATCATGATCATGATTCACCCATCCCATCTATGCCTATCTAGCAATTTTATTGCATATCAATTCCTCAAGCCTCTCACATGTGCAATATCGATGAAAGTGCAAAGTGAGTTATTTCTTTTAGTATCCCCGTTTGTGATACTTGTTGCCTTTCTCAAATGCATCCCAACTATCTTCTATCCCTTGTTGATATTTGTGATGTATTTTAGTTGTTTATGGTTGAAGTTCATGAATGTACAGTAAGATAAAATTGAGCCTTTGGCCATGCTATTAAGCAAAAATTCTTATTGGTATATTGCATGACTTTGTCTTGGATATCATGCTATATTTCTTGTGTATCTATTTTGTGTGTGCATGTTTCTTTGTGGATAAATATCTTTGTGATATTGCTCACTTAGAGAAACTTATACACATAAGATATGATACATCTCCATTCGATATCTTATTTATATGTTGCGTGTTGATTGGTCATGCTAAGCAATATAATTCATTGAAGACTATGATGATGCTTTTTGCTCATCCTTGTAATAGTCTTATAATATGCTTTATCATGCCTTTCACATATCCTCTTGGTTGAGCCTTTTATTATGGTGCCTCTTACTTGTTGCTCAACCATTTGTTTGTTGCAAGTGGTAAGCTTAATTTTCTATCTATGATCTATTGCAAATGTTTGTGTTTTAAATGGTAATGAGGGAGTGAGGATTCCATGTTATGCATATTGTATTCAAATGCAACATTTTATTTTATGCATGTACCTTGGGGAGCTTCCTCATTTGATTTAGAACACTATCTTGTGGTGATCATTAGAGTTTGATTCACTTGGTATCTTTTGTTTTTGAATGATATCATGGGAGTGATGATTCCATGTTTGTGCACTTTATACTCCAATGCAAATTGTCTAGTTTTGTGCACAAACCTTGGGGAGCTTCCTCATATTATTTAGAGCAATCTTCTTGATCTTATCATAATATCTATCTTTCTTTTGGTATCTTCCTTGTGGTTCATTTGGTTGCTTGCTTCATTTGTTGAAGCTTCTTGACTTTGTTATCTTTTTGCAATCTTTGATCCTATCTATAGTGTGATTCCTTCCGAATATTCGTCATTGGATATGTGCATTTGATTCCACTCAAATTATGAGAAATGCACACGCTATGGAGGAACTCTCACTATATTGGCCTTCTAATTTTTTTCACCCATTTCGGCAATTGGTGCCAATGGGGGAGAAGTTTGGAGGGTTTAAGGGAATTTGGTTATGTCTTTGCTTTGTGCTTAAGCATGTGCCTTTATTGCATTGCATCTTGTTGCTTTGCATAGTTGAATATTTAGAGGAAACTCCACTAGGCTTTGAATGCCAATATATGCAATGAAGTCAAGATCATTCACACATGCATATATTATGGGGTAGTTTGCTCTATATATTCAACTTATTTGTTACTTAAATTCCTTATATAAACCCTCTCAAAGAGATTGTCATCAATTACCAAAATGGGGGAGATTGAAAGTGCATGGAGCCCCCATGTGTGGTTTTGGTAATTAATGACAATCCCTATGGACTAATGTTTGCATTGAGTTATATTTGTAGGAGTTGTCCTTAGGCAATTCTTGAACCATTTGTTGGCTTCAAGGTTGTAATAAGAAGAAATTGATGAAGGATATCAAGTGTCAAGTATGTCTTGAAGATGAAGATGAAGTGAGCCCTCAAGTTACTTCAAGACATCAATATGATGACGAATGGAGAAATGAAGTGCAAGTTCAAGATGAGCCATCTCGAAGAGATCCTTTGCTTGAGTCTTGCCATCCACATGGTGGTCATGGTTATGTGAAGATGCGCCGAAGAAGAAGCTCTCCCATGGTGGATCATGGGGGAGCAATCCACAAGACTTCGTCAAGCAAGCACAAGCAAGAAAGGCGTTCCATCTTGTTGAGGTCAAGATCATCGTCATCGAGCTCAAGTGGAATGCGCAAGTATAAGGTTTGCTCTTGATAGGGTTTCTTTCTCACCGGTCTCATAGTGTAGTTGGAGACCGGTTTATAGTTTAGTTGCCGTACTATCAAGAGGGCTCTCGAGTGAGTATCTCGATCGTATCGTTCGGAGAGAGCTCAAACCTTTGCATCCTTGCATCATCTTTCTTGGTTGTTATTTGGACCTTATCCATGTGATGTTTTAGAGCTTGTGCTTATTCTCATGACAAGCTCTAGTTCATCGAAAACGGATTTCGCATAGATCACTTGTTGCGTTTTCGAGTTTGGTTCATCATCTTACTTGGTTTTATTTGGATATTATCCATGTGATGTTTTAGAGCTTGTGCTTATTCTCATGACAAGCTCTAGTTCATTGAGAATGGTTTTTCCATGGGCAACTTGTTGCATTTTCAAGATTGGAGGTTTTACCGGTATGTCTTTTTGAGATAGGTCAAACCTTTCATCATTTGTTTCTATCCTCCTTTGTTGGACTATGATGTTTCTATGCATATTGTTGTAGAGCTCGTTGTTGTGATTTCAACGAGCCCAAGATCATCAAAATCGGAGTCCGGATGCAAAAGTTATGCCTGTTTTAGTGTTGGTGTTTCCGCAGTTTGCATAGGCCGGATATTTCGGAAATATCCGGGCCGGATTATCCGGGCCGGATATTTCGGAAATATCCGCCCCCCCCCCCGAAATCGGCTAAGGACCTGAGGAATTGCTGCTCAGTATAGGGGCCGGATTTTTGGCCGAATTTTGTCCAGGTTTTGTCCCTGAGGCCGGATAATCCGGCCCCCGGATAATCCGGCCCTTACTTAGGCCGGATTATCCGGCCCTGGTTTTGCCCAAACGGCTCGATTTTCTTGGGGGGTATAAATACCCCCCTTCTTCCTCCTTGGGCTGGTGCTTCTCTCACTCTCTCTCTCTCCTCCATTGTTGAACTAGAGAAGCTTGCACTATCTCTCAATCCCTCCATGATTCTTGCCCCCACTTGAGGGAAAAGAGAGAGGAGATCTAGATCTACATTTCTACCAATCAAATCCATCTCTTTGTGAGTGGAACTCTCTAGATCTTGATCTTGGTGTTCTTTGTGAATTCCTTTGTTCTTCCTCTCTTATTCCCCCAATAGCTTTTGTAGCTTTGTTGGAATTTGAGAGAGAAGGACTTGAGCATCTTTGTGGTGTTCTTGCCATTGCATTTGGTGCATCGGTTTGAGTTCTCCACGGTGATTCGTGGAGGTGAAAGCAAGGAAGTTGTTACTCTTGGGTTCTTGGAACCCTAGACGGATTCTAGGCCTTTGTGGCGGTTTGTTGGGAGCCTCCAATTAAGTTGTGGATGTGTGCCCCAATCTTTGTGTAAGGCCCGGTTTCCGCCTCGAAGGAAATCCCTTAGTGGAACCGTGACCTAGGCCTTTGTGGCGAGGGTCACCGGAGATTTAGGTGAGGCGCCTTCGTGGCGTTCGGTGTGTGGTGTGAGTACCGCATCTTGGGGTGAGGCCTTTGTGGCGTTGGTGTGCATCGAGCAACCACACCTCAAGGTGAGCCTCTTGTGGCGTTCGGGAGCACTAAGCAACCGCACCTCTCCACCGGAGATTAGCACTCGCAAGAGTGTGAACTCCGGGATAAATCATCGTCTCCCGCGTGCCTCGGTTATCTCTATACCCGAGCTCTTTACTTATGCACTTTACCTTGTGATAGCCATCGTGCTTGAAGTTATATATATCTTGCTATCACATACTTGCTTGTATTGCTTAGCATAAGTTGTTGGTGCACATAGGTGAACAATAATATATAGGCTTTGGGCTTGACAAAGTAAACGCTAGTTTTATTCCGCATTTGTTAAGCCCATCTCGTAAAAGTTTTAAATCGCCTATTCACCCCCCCCTCTAGGCGACATCCGTGTCCTTTCACCTTCCACCTACATATAGTATTCGTCGCGAAAACCCCAGTACCGAGAGCCACGATACGGAAAACCTTCCAGAGACGCCGCCGCCGCCAATCCCATCTCGGGGGATTCAGGAGATCGCCTCCGGCACCCTGCCGGAGAGGGGAATCATATCCCGGAGGACTCTTCACCGCCATGGTCGCCTCCGGAGTGATGAGTGAGTAGTTCACCCCTGGACTATGGGTCCATAGCAGTAGCTAGATGGTCGTCTTCTCCTTATGTGCTTCATTGTCGGATCTTGTGAGCTGCCTAACATGATCAAGATCATCTATCTGTAATGCTATATGTTGTGTTTGTCGGGATCCGATGGATAGAGAATACTATGTTATGTTGATTATCAATCTATTACCTATGTGTTGTTTATGATCTTGCATGCTCTCCGTTATTAGTAGAGGCTCTGGCCAAGTTTTTGCTCTTAACTCCAAGAGGGAGTATTTATGCTCGATAGTGGGTTCATGCCTCCATTAAATCTGGGACAGTGACAGAAAGTTCTAAGGTTGTGGATGTGTTGTTGCCACTAGGGATAAAACATTGATGCTATGTCCAAGGATGTAGTTATTGATTACATCACGCACCATACTTAATGCAATTGTCTGTTGTTTGCAACTTAATACCGGAAGGGGTTCGGATGATAACCTGAAGGTGGACTTTTTAGGCATAGATGCATGCTGGATAGCGGTCTATGTACTTTGTCGTAATGCCCAATTAAATCTCACAATACTCATCATATCATGTATGTGCATGGTCATGCCCTCTCTATTTGTCAATTGCCCGACTGTAATTTGTTCACCCAACATGCTATTTATCTTATGGGAGAGACACCTCTAGTGAACTGTGGACCCCGGTCCATTCTTTTACATTGAATACAATCTACTGCAATACTTGTTCTACTGTTTTCTGCAAACAATCATCATCCACACTATACATCTAATCCTTTGTTACAGCAAGCCGGTGAGATTGACAACCTCACTTTTTCGTTGGGGCAAAGTACTTTGGTTGTGTTGTGCAGGTTCCACGTTGGCACCGGAATCCCTGGTGTTGTGCCGCACTACATCCCGCTGCCATCAACCTTCAACGTGCTTCTTGGCTCCTCCTGGTTCGATAAACCTTGGTTTCTTTCTGAGGGAAAACTTGCTGCTGTGCGCATCATACCTTCCTCTTGGGGTTCCCAACGAACGTGTGAGTTACACGCCATCAAGCATATTTTCTGGCGCCGTTGCCGGGGAGATCAAGACACGCTGCAAGGGGAGTCTCCCACATCCAATCTCTTTACTTTGTTTTTGTCTTGCTTTACTTTACTTTACTTTATTTACTGCTTTGTTTGCTCTTATATCAAAAACACACAAAAAATTAGTTGCTAGTTTTACCTTGTTTACTGTCTTGTTCTCTATATCGAAAACACAAAAAAATTAGTTACTTGCATTTACTTTATCTAGTTTGCTTTATTTACTACTGCTAAAATGGCTACACCTGAAAATACTAAGTTGTGTGACTTCACAACCACAAATAATAATGATTTCTTATGCACACCTATTGCTCCACCTGCTACTACAACAGAATTCTTTGAAATTAAACCTGCTTTACTGAATCTTGTTATGCGAGAGCAATTTTCTGGTGTTAGTTCTGATGATGCTGCTGCCCATCTCAATAATTTTGTTGAATTGTGTGAAATGCAAAAGTATAAAGATGTAGATGGTGACATTATAAAATTAAAATTGTTTCCTTTCTCATTAAGAGGAAGAGCTAAAGATTGGTTGCTATCTCTGCCTAAGAATAGTATTGATTCATGGACTAAATGCAAGGATGCTTTTATTGGTAGATATTATCCCCCTGCTAAAATTATATCTTTGAGAAGTAGCATAATGAATTTTAAACAATTGGATAATGAGCATGTTGCACAAGCTTGGGAAAGAATGAAATCTTTGGTTAAAAATTGCCCAACCCATGGACTGACTACTTGGATGATCATCCAAACCTTTTATGCAGGACTGAACTTTTCTTCGCGAAACCTATTGGATTCAGCTGCTGGAGGTACCTTTATGTCCATCACTCTTGGTGAAGCAACAAAGCTTCTTGATAATATGATGATTAATTACTCTGAATGGCACACAGAAAGAGCTCCACAAGGTAAGAAGGTAAATTCTGTCGAAGAAACCTCCTCCTTGAGTGATAAGATTGATGCTATTATGTCTATGCTTGTGAATGATAGGACTAATGTTGATCCTAATAATGTTCCGTTAGCTTCATTGGTTGCCCAAGAAGAACATGTTGATGTAAACTACATTAAAAATAATAATTTCAACAACAATGCTTATCGGAACAATTCTAGTAACAACTATAGGCCATATCCTTATAATAATGGTAACGGTTATGGTAATTCTTGTGGGAATTCTTACAACAGTAATAGGAACACACCCCCTGGACTTGAAGCTATGCTTAAAGAATTTATTAGTACACAAACTGCTTTTAACAAATCTGTTGAGGAAAAGCTCAATAAAATTGATATTCTCGCTTCTAAGGTTGATAGTCTTGCCTCTGATGTTGATCTTTTAAAATCGAAAGTTATGCCTAATAAGGATATTGAAAATAAAATTGTTACTACAGCAAATGCCATCCAAGTTAGAATTAATGAGAATATAAGATTGATGGCCGAATTGCATACTAGGTGGGAAAGAGAAGAAAATGAAAAACTAGCTAAAGAGAATAATGTAGCTAAAGTTTGGACTATTACCACCACTAGCAATGCTAATTATCCACATGTTGCTGCACCTCTTACTAATAATGGTGAAAGAATTGGTGTTAGCAATGTTTCCACTTCTAATGCAAAGCCTGCAAAACTGCCTGAAACTGCTAAAACTGCTGAAACTGCCTGTGATAAAACTGCTGGAATTTTTTCCAACATTGGGGATGATGATCCCATTGCTTTAGATTATAATGGTTTGGATTTTGATGATTGTCACATCTCTGAAGTTATAAAGTTCTTACAAAAGCTTGCTAAAAGTCCTAATGCTAGTGCTATAAATTTGGCTTTCACAAAACATATTACAAATGCTCTCATAAAAGCTAGAGAAGAGAAACTAAAACTTGAAACTTCTATTCCTAGGAAGCTAGAAGATGGTTGGGAGCCCATCATTAAGATGAAGGTCAATGAATTTGATTGCAATGCTTTATGTGATCTTGGTGCAAGTATTTCCGTTATGCCTAAGAAGATTTATAATATGCTTGACTTGCCACCATTGAAAAATTGTTATTTGGATGTTAATATTGCTGATCATTCTACAAAGAAACCTTTGGGGAGAGTTGATAATGTTCGCATTACCGTTAACAATAACCTTGTCCCCATTGATTTTGTTGTCTTGGATATTGAATGCAATGCATCTTGTCCCATTATATTGGGAAGACCTTTTCTTCGAACTGTTGGTGCTATCATTGATATGAAGGAAGGTAATATTAAATATCAATTTCCTCTCAAGAAAGGTATGGAACACTTCCCTAGAAAGAGAATGAAGTTACCTTTTAATTCTATTATTAGAACAAGTTATGATGTTGATGCTTCATCTCTTGATAATACTTGATATACACTTTCTGCGCCTAGCTGAAAGGCGTTAAAGAAAAGCGCTTATGGGAGACAACCCATGTTTTTACTACAGTACTTTATTTTATATTTGAGTCTTGGAAGTTGTTACTACTGTAGCAACCTCTCCTTATCTTAGTTTTGTGCATTGTTGTGCCAAGTAAAGTCTTTGATAGTAAGGTTCATACTAGATTTGGATTACTGCGCAGAAACATATTTCTTTGCTGTCACGAATTTCGACCTGCCTCTCTGTAGGTAGCTCAGACAAATATGCCAATTTACGTGCGTGATCCTCAGATATGTACGCAACTTTCATTAAATTTGGGAATTTTCATTTGAGCAAGTCTGGTGCCACTTTAAAATTCATCTTTACGAACTGTTCTGTTTTGACAGATTCTGCCTTTTATTTCGCATTGCCTCTTTTGCTATGTTGGATGAATTTCTTTGATCCATTAATGTCCAGTAGCTTTGTGCAATGTCCAGAAGTGTTTAGAATTATTATGTCACCTATGAAAATGTAAAATTTTATTGTGCACTAACCCTCTAATGAGTTGTTTCGAGTTTGGTGTGGAGGAAGTTTTCAAGGATCAAGAGAGGGCGATGATACAATATGATCAAGGAGAGTGAAAGCTCTAAGCTTGGGGATGCCCCGGTGGTTCACCCCTGCATATTTTAAGAAGACTCAAGCGTCTAAGCTTGGGGATGCCCAAGGCATCCCCTTCTTCATCGACAACATTATCAGGTTCCTCCCCTGAAACTATATTTTTATTCCATCACATCTTATGTGCTTTGCTTGGAGCGTCGGTTTGTTTTTGTTTTTATTTTTGTTTGAATAAAATGGATCCTAGCATTCATTGTGTGGGAGAGAGACACGCTCCGCTGTTGCATATGGACAAATATGTCCTTAGGCTTTACTCATAGTATTCATGGTGAAGGTTGAATCTTCTTCGTTAAATTGTTATATGGTTGGAATTGGGAAATGCTACATGTAGTAATTCTAAAATGTCTTGAATAATTTGATACTTGGCAATTGTTGTGCTCATGATTAAGCTCTTTCATCATATACTTTGCACCTACTAATGAAGAAATACATAGAGCTTGCTAAAACTTGGTTTGCATATTTGGTCTCTCTAAAGTCTAGATAATTTCTAGTATTGAGTTTTGAACAACAAGGAAGACGGTGTAGAGTCTTATAATGTTTACAATATGTCTTTTATGTGAGTTTTGATGCACCGGTTCATCCTTGTGTTTGTTTCAAATAACCTTGCTAGCCTAAACCTTGTATCGAGAGGGAATACTTCTCATGCATCCAAAATCCTTGAGCCAACCACTATGCCATTTGTGTCCACCATACCTACCTACTACATGGTATTTCTCCGCCATTCCAAAGTAAATTGCTTGAGTGCTACCTTTAAAATTTCAATCATTCGCCTTTGCAATATATAGCTCATGGGACAAATAGCTTAAAAACTATTGTGGTATTGAATATGTACTTATGCACTTTATCTCTTATTAAGTTGCTTGTTGTGTGATAACCATGTTCCTGGGGACGCCATCAACTACTCTTTGTTGAATATCATGTGAGTTGCTATGCATGCCCATCTTGTCTGAAGTAAGGGAGATTTACCACTCATTTAATGGTTAGAGCATGCATATTGTTAGAGAAGAACATTGGGCCGCTAACTAAAGCCATGAATCATGGTGGAAGTTTCAGTTTTGGACATATATCCTCAATCTCATATGAGAACATTAATTGTTGCTACATGCTTATGCATTAAAGAGGAGTCCATTATCTGTTGTCTATGTTGTCCCGGTATGGATGTCTAAGTTGAGAATAATCAAAAGCGAGAAATCCAATGCGAGCTTTCTCCTTAGACCTTTGTACATGCGGCATAGAGGTACCCCTTTGTGACACTTGGTTAAAACATGTGTATTGCGATGATAATCCTGGTAATCCAAGCTAATTAGGACAAGGTGCGGGCACTATTAGTATACTATGCATGAGGCTTGCAACTTGTAAGATATAATTTACATGATACATATGCTTTATTACTACCGTTGACAAAATTGTTTCATGTTTTCAAAACCAAAGCTCTAGCACAAATATAGCAATCGATGTTTCCTCTTTGAAGGACCATTCTTTTACTTTTATGTTGAGTCAGTTCACCTATTTCTCTCCACCTCAAGAAGCAAACACTTGTGTGAACTGTGCATTGATTCCTACATACTTGCATATTGCACTTGTTATATTACTTTACATTGACAATATCCATGAGATATACATGTTATAAGTTGAAAGCAACCGCTGAAACTTAATCTTCCTTTGTGTTGCTTCAATACCTTTACTTTGATTTATTGCTTTATGAGTTAACTCTTATGCAGGACTTATTGATGCTTGTCTTGAAGTACTATTCATGAAAAGTCTTTGCCTTATGATTCATTTGTTTACTCATGTCATTACCATTGTTTTGATCGCTGCATTCATTACATATGCTTACAATAGTATGATCAAGGTTATGATGGCATGTCACTCCAGGAATTATCTTTGTTATTGTTTACCTGCTCGGGACGAGCATGAACTAAGCTTGGGGATGCTGATACGTCTCCGACGTATCGATAATTTCTTATGTTCCATGCCACATTATTGATGATATCTACATGTTTTATGCATACTTTATGTCACATTTATGCATTTTCCGGCACTAACCTATTAACGAGATGCCGAAGAGCCGATTCTTGTTTTTCTGTTTTTGGTTTCAGAAATCCTAGTAAGGAAATATTCTCGGAATTGGACGAAATCAACGCCCAGGGGCCTATTTTTGCACGAAGCTTCCAGAAGTCCGAGGGAGAGTCGAAGTGGGGCCACGAGGTGGCGACACACTAGGGCGGCGCGGTCCAATCCCTGGCCGCGCCGGCCTGTTGTGTGGGCCCCTCGTGACGCCCCTTTACCTGCCCTTCCGCCTACATATAGTCTTCATCGCGAAAACCCCAGTACCGAGAGCCACGATACGGAAAACCTTCCAGAGACGCCGCCGCCGCCAATCCCATCTCGGGGGATTCAGGAGATCGCCTCCGGCACCCTGCCGGAGAGGGGAATCATCTCCCGGAGGACTCTTCACCGCCATGGTCGCCTCCGGAGTGATGAGTGAGTAGTTCACCCCTGGACTATGGGTCCATAGCAGTAGCTAGATGGTCGTCTTCTCCTTATGTGCTTCATTGTCAGATCTTGTGAGCTGCCTAACATGATCAAGATCATCTATTTGTAATGCTATATGTTGTGTTTGTCGGTATCCGATGGATAGAGAATACTATGTTATGTTGATTATCAATCTATTACCTATGTGTTGTTTATGATCTTGCATGCTCTCCGTTATTAGTAGAGGCTCTGGCCAAGTTTTTGCTCTTAACTCCAAGAGGGAGTATTTATGCTCGATAGTGGGTTCATGCCTCCATTAAATCTGGGACAGTGACAGAAAGTTCTAAGGTTGTGGATGTGCTGTTGCCACTAGGGATAAAACATTGATGCTATGTCCAAGGATGTAGTTATTGATTACATTACGCACCATACTTAATGCAATTGTCTGTTGTTTGCAACTTAATACCGGAAGGGGTTCGGATGATAACCTGAAGGTGGACTTTTTAGGCATAGATGCATGCTGGATAGCGGTCTATGTACTTTGTCATAATGCCCAATTAAATCTCACAATACTCATCATATCATGTATGTGCATGGTCATGCCCTCTCTATTTGTCAATTGCCCGACTGTAATTTGTTCACCCAACATGCTATTTATCTTATGGGAGAGACACCTCTAGTGAACTGTGGACCTCGGTCCATTCTTTTACATTGAATACAATCTACTGCAATACTTGTTCTACTGTTTTCTGCAAACAATCATCATCCACACTATACATCTAATCCTTTGTTACAGCAAGCCGGTGAGATTGACAACCTCACTGTTTCGTTGGGGCAAAGTACTTTGGTTGTGTTGTGCAGGTTCCACGTTGGCGCCGGAATCCCTGGTGTTGCGCCGCACTACATCCCGCTGCCATCAACCTTCAACGTGCTTCTTGGCTCCTCCTGGTTCGATAAACCTTGGTTTCTTTCCGAGGGAAAACTTGCTGCTGTGCGCATCATACCTTCCTCTTGGGGTTCTCAACGAACGTGTGAGTTACACGCCATCAAGGACCCGTCGCCGTCGCCATGATCAAACCCCTACCGCCACGGTACTGCAAGGACTCCAGCGTCGCCAGCCTGCCTCAGACCATCATTCGCCGTGCCATCACGCTCGCCAGCACCGCCTAGACGTCACCTATCTCACGCACCCTTCTCCTTTCCCCTTCGCGCCTCGGAAGCGTCGCGTCCATGGTCTACCTTGCCGGCACCCTCGCAGCACCTCACGCTCCTATAAAAGGAGAGCACCCGCGCCTCCAATCCTCACTCCACTCGCCTCCTCTCATATCCTTAAGCCTTCTCGAGCTCAGCCACCTTCCAATTTCACCCGTAGCATGCTAATTGATCGCCGGAGTCCGCCGGAGCAGAAGCAGAAGGCATCGTCGAATTCGTCTACCCCCGCCGCTGCCACGACCACCATTGGCTTCCCCATCGTCCGCAACATCACCCTACCTCATCGCCGACCATCGCCGGAGTCCCAGATCGCCGCCGACCCCCTACCTCCGCCGTGCCCGCGTCTGCTTCTCGTCGTTGACGATGACGCTCGACCGTCGATAGTCGTTCTAATCGCGCGGCCCACGATCAGAGGTACCGTTTCGGCTGTTAACAGTCGCTGACGAGTAGGTCCTACCCTGTCAGTTGGCCCGTGGCGCGCTGAAGCGTTACTGGGCCAGCCCAGTTCGTTTTCCCTCGTTTCGGCCCATCTCCTTTCCCGCCTAGCCCGTTTAATCCAAACATGAATTATTCAATTTAGCTAAATTCAAATACTGGCCCTTGCTAGAATTCAAATAGTTTCAAATCTAATGAACCAATTTTGACCAACCTTATATTGTTGGAAAGCCTATGAAATGCTTAATCCAACAACACTAATTTCAACCTCAGATCTGTTGTAGAATTTGAATAGTGAAATTAACAAATCAGAGAGTTTTCAGTTTTCAAATATATTTATAAAATCAAACATAAATGATTTTGAGGTGATTCCACCTCCCATAATTCACATTTCACAAACTCTAATTGTTTATGTAAAAATATCACATGGTTACTTTGTATGATCATGGGCTAGAATCCAAAATTGGCTATGTAGTCAATACTAGCCCATTTAAACTATTTCAAAAATTAAGATTTCAAATCTATGAGGTGTAGCACCTCATTTAAATCATCTTCCCAAGTGTTATGAAGTAATGTGATGTCCTTAGTTATATGATCTCACACTTGCTCACTTAAGGATATTAAATCAAGCAGTATTTAAATTGCATGAGATGATGAATCTCATTTAACTCATTTTTCTCAAATGATAAATGTGAAGTATTGACCTTGGTCAACATGATCCCACATTTATGAATTGAGGAGATTAAATCTTAACAAGATTCAATGAGAGGAAATTATTTCTCCCAAACTAAAGAGAAACCCTAATCCACATTTCCAATGAGAGGAAATTATTTTCCTAACACTAAATAAGAAGACCCTAGCATAATTTTGGGTAGCAATGTTAAGTAGTGATGCTAGATCATTTGTGTGAGCCATTAAAGCTAACTTATTCTACTTAAGTATTGTTTGGTGATTGTATCCTCGTATTCATTTATAGACGCTAGTACCGGAGACTATCAAGAAGAGGAGGTTTTCTACCAAGAGGAAGAAGAAGAGAACTTTGATCACTACCCCAATCAAGGCAAGCTAGACTAATGCAAGTTATATTGTTGCAAGCTAATAATCTTGCAAAATGCAAAGCTCTACAAGAGCAAGGCATCACCACATTTTATTTTATGCTTAATAGTCCTATCCCAAGTTTTTACCTTACAAGCTTTATTGATGTTGATTTATCAAAGTTAATTTTTGATTTATGATTCACTTGGTCTAGAGTAGCACAAGAGCATCAAATTTAGTCTAGAGTAATCAAAGCAAGTTAGCACCCCTCATGACTAGTTGCTAGTGCTAAACAAATAAAATTGACTACTCTAGATGGGAACATGTGAAATGAAATGACTTTGAAAACCTTGGAATGATGAGTCATTCTATTGAAAGATTTTGAAGGTGAATATGACTGGTGAATGACTTGGTGAAGGGCTTAACTAGAAATTTATGTGCTTTAGTATGGGTTCCCTCTAAACAAACGTCATAGGGGTTATGCCGAGGCTACCTCCGTTGGAAGTGAAATGATGTGAAATGACGTGAAACGAGGTGAATGTCCGGCCCAAGTGTAGGATAACGTTGCATAGAAAACAAAAAAATTTCCTACCGCGAACACGCAATCCAAGCCAAGATGCAACGAGGGGTTTATCGAGTCTCACCCTTGAAGAGATTCCAAAGCCTACAAGATGAGGCTCTTGTTGCTGCGGTAGACATTCACTTGACGCTTGCAAAAGCGCGTAGAAGATCTTGATCACCGGCGCCACGAACGGGCAGCACCTCCGTACTCGGTCACACGTTCGGTTGTTGATGAAGACGACGTCCACCTCCCATTCCAGCGGGCAGCGGAAGTAGTAGCTCCTCTTGAATCCGGCAGCACGACGGCGTGGTGTCGGTGGCGGTGGAGAACTCCGGCGGAGCTTCGCTAAAGCACGCGGGAGCTATGGAGGAGAGGGGGCGGCTAGGGTTTGGGAGGGGGTGGCCGGCCACTTGGGGGGTGCGGCCAGGTGGTGGTCTTGAGGTGGCCGGCCCCCTCCCCTTGTCCCTCATTATATCGGTGGAAGCCCCAAGGGTTGGACTACAAGTCTCCGAATAAGACCCGAACCAAAAACCTTCCATATGATAGGGAAACCTACCCAAGCTAGGACTCCCACTAGAGGTGGGAGTTCCACCTTCCATGGAGGGGGTGGCCGGCCCCCTTTGGGGGAGTCCACTTGGGACTCCTCCCCGTCTAGGGTTGGCCGGCCATGGAGGTGGAGTCCCTCCGGGAGTCCACCTTCCTTGGTGGTTTCTTCCGGACTTTCCTAGAACCTTCTAGAACCTTCCATAGAACCTTCCGCATCATTTTAAATCACATAAAATGACATCCTATATATGAATCTTATGCTCCGGACCATTCCGGAACTCCTCGTGATGTCCGGGATCTCATCCGGGACTCCGAACAAATATTCGAACTCCATTCCATATTCAAGTTCTACCATTTCAACATCCAACTTTAAGTATGTCACCCTACGGTTCGCGAACTATGCGGACATGGTTGAGTACTCACTCCGACCAATAACTAATAGCGGGATCTGGAGATCCATAATAGCTCCCACATATTCAACGATAACTTTAGTGATCGAATGAACCATTCACATACGATACCAATTCCCTTTGTCACGCGATATTTTACTTGTCCGAGGTTTGATCATCGGTATTACTCTATACCTTGTTCAACCTCGTCTCCTGACAAGTACTCTTTTACTCGTACCATGGTATGTGGTCTCTTATGAACTTATTCATATGCTTGCAAGACATTAGACGACATTCCACCGAGAGGGCCCAGAGTATATCTATCCGTCATTGGGATGGACAAATCCCACTGTTGATCCATATGCCTCAACTCATACTTTCCGGATACTTAATCCCACCTTTATAACCACCCATTTACGCAGTGGCGTTTGGTGTAATCAAAGTACCTTTCCGGTATAAGTGATTTACATGATCTCATGGTCATAAGGACTAGGTAACTATGTATCGAAAGCTTATAGCAAATAACTTAATGACGAGATCTTATGCTACGCTTAATTGGGTGTGTCCATTACATCATTCATACAATGATATAACCTTGTTATTAATAACATCCAATGTTCATGATTATGAAACTAATCATCCATTAATCAACAAGCTAGTTAAGAGGCATACTAGGGACTCTTTGTTGTTTACATATCACACATGTACCAATGTTTCGGTTAATACAATTATAGCATGGTGTATAAACATTTATCATAAACATAAAGATATATAATAACCACTTTTATTATTGCCTCTTGGGCATATCTCCAACAGTCTCCCACTTGCACTAGAGTCAATAATCTAGATTACATTGTAAGGAACCTAACACCCATGGCATTCTGGTGTTGGTCATGCTTTGCCCTAGGGAGAGCTTTAGTCAACAGATCTGCTACATTCAGATCAGTGTGTACTTTGCAAATCTTTACTTCTCCATCTTCGATGTACTCACGAATCAAAATGATAACGCAGCTTGATATGCTTCAGCCTCTTGTGTAACCTTGGTTCTTGTGCATTGGCGATGGCACCCATGTTGTGACAGTATATGACTAGTGGGTCCAATGCACTAGGAACCACACCGAGCTCTACAATGAACCTCTTCATCCATACCGCTTCTGATGAAGCCTCTGAAGCCGCTATGTACTCCGATTCTGTTGAAGACTTCGCCACCGTGCACTGCTTCGAGCTTGCCCAGCTTACTGCAGCACCATTCAATATAAACACGTACCCAGACTGTGACTTAGAGTCATCAGGATCAGTGTTCCAACTTGCATCGGTGTAACTTGTTACAACGAGCTCTTGGTCACCTCCATAACAAAGAAACATATCCTTAGTTCTTTTCAAGTACTTCAGGATATTCTTGACTGCTATCCAGTGTTCCATTCCTGGATCACTTTGATATCTGCTAGTCAAACTAACAGCATGCGCTATATCCGGTCTTGTACATAGCATGACATACATAATAGAGCCTACTGCTGAAGCATAGGGGATCTGACTCATCCTTTCTCTTTCTTCTGCCGTAGCCGGTCCTTGAGTCTTACTCAAGACCTTGCCTGGTAACATAGGTAAAAACCCTTTCTTACTTTCGTCCATTCTAAACTTCTTTAGAATCTTGTCCAGGTATGTACTCTGTGATAGCCCTATTAGGCGTCTTGATCTATCTCTATAAATCTTGATGCCTAATATATACGATGCTTCACCAAGGTCTTTCATTGAAAAACTGTTATTCAAATAACCTTTTACACTGCTTAATAGTTCTATATCATTCCCAATCAATAATATGTCATCTACATATAATATCAGGAATGCTACAGAGCTCCCACTCACTTTCTTATAAATACAGGCCTCTCCATGGCACTGTATAAACCCGAAGTCTTTGATCACCTTATCAAAGCATCGGTTCCAACTTCTTGATGCTTGCTTCAGTCCATAAATTGAACGCTGAAGTTTGCATACTTTGTCAGCATTTTAGGATCGAAAAAACCTTTGGGTTGTACCATATACAACTCTTCCTCAATGTCTCCATTAAGGAACGCCGTTTTGACATCCATCTGCCAAATCTCATAATCGAAAAATGCAGCTATTGCTAACAAAATCCTCACAGATTTTAGCTTCGCTACAGGTGAGAAAGTCTCATCGTAGTCAACACCTTGAATTTGTCGGAAACCCTTTGCGACAAGTCGAGCTTTATAGACAGTAATATTACCATCAGCATCTATTTTTCTCTTGAAGATCCATTTATTTTCGACAGCCTTGCGGCTATCTGGTAAGTCTACCAAAGTCCATACTTTGTTATCATACATGGATCCCATTTCGGATTTCATGGCTTCTTGCCATTTGTTGGAATCTGGGCTCATCATCGCTTCTTCATACGTCGCATGGTCCTCATCATTGTTATCCACAATCATGTAATTTAGACAAGGATCATACCAATCAGGAGTGGCACGTTCCCTCACTACTAGGAAAAGGCCTAGTCGTAAGACTGCCAGCAGTGGCGCACCATGACTGCCGTGCGCCACTACTACTTAGCAGTGGCGCACCACAAAACGGTGGGCCACTGTTACAAAAGTAGTAGTGGCGCACCTTGATAGTGGTGCGCCATAAGTAAGTGGTGACAGGAGGCCAGCTCCTCCCCCAACCTAGTAGTGGCGCACGTCAGAGGGGTGCGCCACTGCTACATTCCTTACCTATGGCGCACGTTGGTGAGGTGCGCCACTGCTAGGAGGTGTCCAGAGCCCGTTTAGAGATGATAGGCTTAGCAATGGCGCACTTCGTCGGTGCGCCACTGCTACATAGGTTACCTATGGCGCATGTCAGCTGGTGCGCCACTGCTAGGGGGTGGCCAGAGCCCATTTAGAGATGAGAGGCTTAGCAGTGGCGCACCACTTAGAAGTGCGCCATTGCTATGTCAACCTAGCAGTGGCGCACGGCTAGGTGGTGCGCCACTGCTAACCTGGGACCATTTCCTGCTTTTAACCCTCCACTCACATGTGCCACCCACTTTCCCCAAACACTCTTCCACCACCACCTCCCACCAAATCTGGATCTGGTCGTGTTGCCCCTCCTTCCCACCTCATTTTCACCTCTTCATTCACCAAAATTAAGTTGGTAAACTTAATTTTCTTCATAGGTAAGTAATGGTGAAGCTTTCTTAGCTCAATACCCTACTCAATCTCAACTTTTTACCTCATCCAACACTCTAGGTCTCGCTGTATCGGTAACTTTGTTGGTTTTATGCTTTGTGTGTGACCGGTTCCGATCGTCTTGCACACACATCACGTACACGTGTATGTGCACATATGTTATGTGCGAAGCTCGATGATCATGTGTTGTGCGCATGCGCGAAAAGCGTCACGTGCATGTGTGTTGTATGCGAAGCCTCCGGATCCACATGTGTTGTATATGCGAAGCCTCCACACATGTGTTGCATGTGTTTTTGTTTGCAGGGATTTGAAATGCGATGGAGTTGCCAATATTTTGCCGAAACGTTGATTCATTTCCGTTTCGGCGAATGTTGGGCATACTACGCATATACATGTCCTATTTTTAGGGAAGGTCATGCCAAAATTTTCTTTTGGTATGCTAAGATATCCATTTTCTCTATATCCGCAGGTGACCATGGTCCGCATGATGAGCGAAGGCGTTGTGGCTAGGTTTTTGAAAGCCGCGACAGCCGAGATGATTAGAAATAACCAAAAGGAGATAAGATGTCCGTGTCGAAGATGCAAGCTGACGAGCCTTATGGACCCTAAAGCCGATATGGTGCGGGACCACCTTCTCATGCGTGGTTTCATGGATGGCTATCGGTGGGAAGGCGACGAAGATGATTATGAATTTGTCCATGGGAATTCAACAAGAAGTAAGGAAGGAGGTGATCAGGATGTAGAAGATCTCGGGCATGATTAGGATGTAGAAGATCCCGGAGATGATCATGATCACATTGTAGGAGATGGAGGTCATCATGACGATCATGAAGATGAAGACGATGGACCATCGTCGATGGACTGGGTGCAGGACCCTTATCTTCAAGAGCTGCTTCTCAAGCAGACGAGTAACGCAAGAGCTGCCGCCCGAGAGAAAGCCAAGATGGATCAACTGGAGGTAGACGCGGTTACTCCATTGTATGAAGGATGCAGGCCGGAGGATACCCGCCTGAAAGTAACGCTCATGGCTCTGGAGATGAAGGTAAAGCACAAAATGACCGACACATCCTTCAACGACAACATGTCATTCTGGCAGGAACGTCTTCCCAAAGGTAACACGTGTCCGACTAGTATCGAGGAGGCCAAGAAAATCGTGTGTCCTCTGGATTTACCGCATGTGAAATACCATGTGTGCTTGAACGATTGCATCATTTATCGGAACGAGCACGCAGAGTGTACCATATGTCCGGAGTGCGGCGTCAGTCGGTACAAGAAGGGGAAGAAAGCTCCTCGGAAGGTGGTGTGGTACTTTCCGATCACTCCTCGTCTGCAGCGGTATTTCGCGGATCCTAAGCAAGCAAAGCTAATGCGCTGGCACGTGGAGATGAGGAAGGGAGAAGATGACGCAGATGATCCGAAGAAAAAGAAAAAGGACAGGATGTTGAGACACCCTTCGGATGCTAGCCAGTGGAATGCGTTGAACCTCGAGTACCCAGAATTTGGGGACGATCCTAGGAACATAAGGCTGGGCGCGAGCACCGATGGAGTCAATCCGTTTGGCAGCCAGAGCAGCACGCATAGCACCTGGCCCGTGTTTGTGTGGATGTACAACCTCCCCCCTGGTTGTGCATGAAGAGGAAGTACATTCAAATGAGTATGCTAATTGAAGGGCCGAAACAACCAGGGAACGACATCAATCTGTATATGGGGCTTCTGAAAGAGGAGCTAGCCACGCTATGGGACACGCCTGCCAATACGTGGGACGCTGCGGCGGAAGAATATTTTCCTATGAGAGCCGCACTTCTCACGACGGTGCACGACTTTCTCGGTTACGGATATGTCGCGGGGCAGGTGGTCCACGGATTCAATGCATGCGTCAGGTGCATGGACGACACAACGTACCGCCAGCTAGATAGAGATCCCGGGTCCTCAAAAACGGTGTTCATGGGACATCGAAGGTGGCTTCGCGAGGACGACGCATGGAGGAAACGCAAGGATCTGTTCGATGGTCAAGACGAACCCCGAAGACGGCCACGTACGAGAAGCGGCGAGCAAATAGACGAGCTATTGAAAAATTGGAAAGAGTGCCCACCGCCGGGAAAGAAGCGAAAGGCGCCGGAGCCGCTGCTTAAGGTATGGAAGACGAGGTCTGTTTTCTGGGACTTGCCGTACTGGAAGATCCTCCGTGTGCCTCACAGCCTTGATGTCATGCACATCACGAAGAACGTGTGCGAGAGTCTGCTTGGTACCCTCCTCAACATGCCAGAGAAGACCAAAGATGGGCCGAAAGCAAGGTACGACTTGCAATCAATTGGGATCAGGGAGGAGCTTCACGCGGGACGCCCTAATGATGATGATGATGATGACGATGACGATGATGAGGCGGAGGACACGCAAAGTCGTCGCAAGGGCAAAAATGCCAAAAAGATTGAATATTACTGCCCCCCGCGTGCTTCACTCTAAGTCAGACGGAGATCGAGCAGTTTTTCGACTGTCTCCTAGGAGTAAAACTTCCTTACGGTTACGCGGGGAAGATAAGCAGGTACCTAGACAAAGCGAAGCAGAGGTTCAGCGGGATGAAGTCTCACGACTGTCACGTGCTGATGACGCAGATACTTCCGGTTGCAATCCGTGGGATCATGGACGCGCACGTCCGTGAAACGCTTTTTGGCCTATGCAACTTTTTCGACGTCATCTCTCGGAAGTCTGGTGGCCTGAGGCAACTTAGAAGGCTACGAGGAAGAGATCGTGGTGATCGTGCGAGCTTGAGATGTACTTCCCGCCCGCATTCTTCGACGTTATGGTGCATCTGCTGGTACATATCGTGGAGGATATCATCCAACTGGGGCCGACGTTCCTGCACAGCATGATGCCGTTCGAAAGGATGAATGGTGTCATCAAAGGGTACGTTCGCAACAGGGCACGTCCAGACGGAAGCATAGCCAAGGGCTTTCTGGCCGAAGAGTGCATCTCCTTCTGCACGAGTTATCTAGAAATCGAGAACCCTGTTGGCCTGCCCGTAAACAGGCATCTCGGGAAGCTCGCTGGATGGGGTCACCGCGACGGTAGCCGCGAAATGCATGTCGACTTCAAGGGTCAAATCGCCGACTTTGAAAGAGCAAACCTAGTCGCGCTACAACACATAGACGTGGTCGATCCTTGGGTGGTAGAGCACAAAACCTTCATCGCAAAGACGTACAGTGATCAGGGCCAACAGAGGACGGACGGAGATATAATCAAAGAGCACAACTCAACCTTCACGCGGTGGTTCAAGGACAAGATGCTGACGTACCCTATAGACGAGGATTCTTCTGCGGAAGAAAAACTCATATTCGCCTTGTCACAGGGCGCCGAACACAACCTGATGACATTTCAGGCGTACGATATCAACGGCTACACATTCTACACCGAGGAAAAGGACATGAAGAGCGATTATCAGAACTCCGGGGTAACGATGGAGTCCTACACCGGTGACGTCAAGCAGAGATACTACGGAAAGATCGAGGAGATCTGGGAGCTGAGCTACGCCGGAGAGAATGTGCCGATGTTCCGTGTCAGGTGGGCCAAGAATGTCATAAAAGAAGACCGGCATTTCACCACCATGGTTATACCCGAAGCCAAATCCAAGACAGCGGGCGCAAAGGTCACCGCGAAATATGAGCCATGGGTACTAGCTTCCCAAGTGGACCAATGCTTCTTCATTACCGACCCGCAAAAGCCCAGCCGTGTTGTCGTGAGGAGAGGCAAAAGGAGCATCATCGGAATGGATGGAGCCGCCAACGAGCTAGACTTTGACCAGTACGGCGATCCGAAGATGGAAGATGACGACGACGATCATGAAGAACCATACACAACAAGAAGAAGCAGGACCACCCTACCTAAAGGCCGTCCATTGAAGAGAAGAAGTCAAGGAGTTCCGGGGCTAAATTATTCAACCGCGAGAAAGAAGGGCAAGAAGATTGTGAAAAGATAATTATGTATCATTTTCTTGTATGAATAATGGATGTCATATTGTTAATCTACACATTGTACCGATCAAAATAGACATATAATTTATATTTTTGGATATTTTCTAGATTCTATAGTATTTTAAATATTCTACATAATTATAATTATTTATGCCTTTTATTTTGGTGTATTATGCTATTTTGGATGTTTATTATAGTGTTAAATCAATTTAAAAAGAACAGGAAAAAAATTGGGGCCGCCAGGGTTCGAACCTGGGCGGCAGGGTTTGGCTCAAACCAACCAGGGACAGAGCCAATGCGGTACGATTCGGGATATGTCAATCCACCCAACGTTTTTCTTTTGACCAAACCATAAATTGGCAGTGGCGCACCTCTAGAGGTGCGCCATTGTTAAGCCTCATAGTGGCGCACCACTAGAGGTGCGCTATTGCTAAGTGTGTCTGGGGACTTAGCCAAAATTCCCCTTCTCTTCCCCGTCCCGACATTCTCTTCTTCGCCCAGATCCTCTTCTTCGCCCTCCTCTCCGCCGGCGACGCCCTGCGCCCATTCACCACTGTGGCCTCCTCTCCGACGCCACCTCACCGGCGACACGAGCGACGCCCTCCTCTCCTCGCCACCCTGGCGATGCCCTCCTCTGCATCGTCACCGACGACCCCTCGATCTTGATCTCCGACGTCGCGCAGGTACGTCCCCCTCGACGGCGGCCGCCTCCCCCTCGATTCACCTCGATCCCCACCCGCCTCACGTTCTCTCCCCCACGCAGATCCTCTCAAGCTCGCCGAATCGAGCCCCTTCGAACTCCACCCCATCGAGCTGCTGGCCAACCCCGTGCTCACCTGCGCCACCGCGACCGACGCCGGCTACCCCAGCAACTTCGTCGCCAACCTGTTCCTCTACGTGTAGGTGAGCCACCTCCTCCTTCTGTCATTATGCTTCTGCATCAAATGCCTCTCCTTCATAGTTTAGATGAAACAATATAGCTTACTAAATTGACTAGGCAAGATGCTCTGTATATTTTTGAGAGAAAAACACAAACATTTGAGCTTAGCTTAGATTTCTTTATATGACTTGAGCACTGGCATTCATTGATGCAGTTAGTTAGTGTAATGCACATCTATTTTGCTATGGTGTAACTGAACCCGAAAGTAATTTACTATCAATTCATTTGATGATAGGTACTGCAGTGCTAACTGAAGCAAAATAATATTGTAGAAGAAATTCTGTGACCAAGAAGAATTTATAAGAATCCATTTGAAACATATCCAGAGTACAACTCACTATTGAAACAATTTGACTATTGAAACTCTGTATGCATCTTGTAGCAATATTCCTCATTCCAGTTGGAAATGCAACTTACACTAAGTCTGGCGCATACTGAATGTATGAATCCCCAGTGTGTAATGGACAATTTGACTTGGGGAACTTTGCTTGGGGAGGATTTCAAAACTGTTTGCAATGAGGCTTGTCTTCTTGGTGGAATTCTGAAATGTATTTTTAAGCAAAATATAGACTCTGAAATGCAAACTAAACAGAGAGCACGTTGTACTAGATAGATTGAGGGTATTTCTATGTCTGTTCCATTTGGCAAATATACTAGATAGATTGGTTGGGGGTTATCAGCTGTTTGGTTGACATGTGGTGTTCCCTGTGTTACACCTGCACTTTTATATAGGCAATTATTTACAGTATATATGTGTCAAGTTTATTTTTAGTTGTTCTACGGTTGTAAAGCAAGGTCATTTTATTTTTGCGAATAGTAAAGCAAGGTCATTCTGAGTACACTGCCATGTAAACATTAACAACAAACTTATAAACATCGGCTAGTTAGTGCTTAGCCTTAATGTGGTTGCTTTCTGCTTGCAGTTTGGATATATGCCAAATATTAGCAGTATTAGTTATACTGAAGCAAAATAATGAGGCTCTGTTCTGGAACATTTGATCTCTTTGGATGAATGTTGCTGTTCTGGATGAATGCCTCATATTCTGTGCACTAGACCATAAAGCATTATGTTCTGCTTATGTGTAGCCCTGTAGCCATTTGCCTGACATAAAAATGACAGCACACAAGACAAAGTTTAATTAGCATCAGGTTTCCTTTTGATTTTCTCTATTTGAACTCCACAGTACCATGAACAAGCTTACTGAATTTTTATTTTTATGTTTTTCAAGGCAGAGTTGAGCACCTGACCGCCGCCCTCGCATCTTCCTCGACCCGGAGCAACAACTCACCTCTCGGAGACTACACGCGACTCACGGTGAGCTTGATGCTGCTTGCTACTGCTGCTAGCTGCTAACTGCTGCTGCTTGCTAGCTGCTTGCTGCTTGCTGCTGCTAGCTAGCTAGCTGCTACTGCTTGCTAGCTGCTTGCTGTTGCTGCTAGTTGCTGCTTGCTGCTACTGCTAGCTGTAGCTGCTGCTGCTTGCTAGCTGCTGCTGCTAGCTGTAGCTACTGCTTGCTGCTGCTGCTAGTTGCTGCTTGCTGCTTGTTGCTGCTTGCTGCTTGATGTATGCCCATGGTTAGCTGATGCATATAGCTAGCTGATGCATGTTGTTGAGTGCTCAGCTGGTGGAGGATCAATTGTATATGTGCCATGGTGTATATGGAGGAACAATTGTATATGTGCCATGGTGCTTAGCTGGTGGATAGTTTTCCTGGTGTATTTGTGTCATTTTCTTGTGCAGGGATCGACAGAGTTGCCCATTATCGCCGAAATGTTGATTCATTTCCGTTTCGGCGAAAATGGGGCACTCATATGTCCATAAATTAGCATAGGTCATGCCCAATTTTTCCGTGAAATCTTGTGCTAACTTTATGCATTTTTTCCTACTTAGTTCGAACATGGCCAACAACGAAGAGGCCGGCGGCAGCGGTAGCAAGCCATTCTGGATGCTAACCGATGAAATGGAGGTGATGGAGTCACAACCTCGCCGCGACGACGGCGAGGATGATGGCACCGATCCAGAGTACCGAGCGGACGATGCCGCCGAGGATGACACCACTGATGGTGCCGGCGAGGATGACACCACGGATGGTGCCGGCGAGGATGACACCGGCGCACCGAAGAAGCTACGGAGGGAGCGTCACCCGAATGTGCTCAGCACCGTGAAGCAGGCATTCACCAAAGTGAACGCCACTGGGCTTCCAACAGCGCCCCCTGATTTAGTCAAAGGTTACGCTGCCCAACTCGGGTGCATCCTCCGGAGCACGGTCTCGATCAACACCGAGAACCTCAGGCATCCTGACCGAGCGAATTTGCGCGCCCTCCTCTTCAAGAAGCTGCACGAACAATACGAGTTCCCGGTGGACTGCTCAGAAAAGCGTCTCATGCGGAACAAAGTGCACAATGCCGCCCTCACGAAGATGAGCACCGCCCTCGCTAGTTGGAGGAACCGAGTGAAGAAAATGATTAATAGTGGTGAGAGTTATGAGAAGATCAAGGAGTCAAATCCCTCGATCACCGAGCAAGACTACGCTGATTTCAAGATCAAGTGCGAGAGCGAGTCAACGTCGGATTCTAGTCAGTGGGGGAAGGACATGCGAAAACTGAACTTAGGCACCCACAAACTTGGTCCTGGCAGTTTTAGGGTGGCGCAACCGAAATGGGACGCCGCGGATAAGGAGCGTGTGAAGAACGACCTCGAGCCCCTCTTCCCGTAATACAAAAACAAGCAAACCAGGAACTTTCTCCTGGCCCGGTACCGTATTCACCCGGAAACAAAGGAGCTCACCACCACTCCGGATGTGAAGCAGTTTGAGGCTCTTCTGGTAAGGAATGCACCCGCTTAATTAGCTCCTTTATGGTTGCATTCTTATTGATGAATCCAAATTTCTAAATGGTTCATGCATGTTCCTCCCGTAGGCTAAGGAGGTTGCTGCGGAAAGTGAAAAGGAAGCTAGTAGCGGTGCGGGGTCCACGAGCTCCTCGCAGTGTGCCCCTTGGGACAACCCTTTAAATAGGGCGTTGAATGCCCACAAGAAGAGGGATCCATTGAGTAAGCCGACGTCGGCTGGTCGTGTGGTCGGCGAAGGATGCTCTATGAAATGGTCAGAATACTATAAGTCGGGAAAAAAGGAGAAAAAGGCCACCATCGATGAGAAGGAGGTCGCACAGCTCAAGGCACAAGTTGCGCAGATCCCGACATTGGTCCAGGAGCAAGTGCGGCAACAAGTGCAACATATCGTGGAGACCCAACAGAGGACGCTGTTGCTGCCAAAACCCACCGGCGGGCAGCGACGGGCAACACCGTAGAGCCGGGAACAACCTAGGGTTGCGGCTGGCCGAGGTCCCTCCGAGCGACGGCCCGCAAAGCCTTCTGGCACACACGTCCGATGCTGATGCAAGGGCGTGCCACCTGACCTATACCTGGTCAGGAAGGTGATGGAGATGCCTCGCTTAGTTTCCTGCATGGCATACACGTAAACATTAAATACGAGCCTCGATCGGCTCTCAGGTTATCCTGTGAATCGGCTCAAGGAGCCGATCCACCCATGATTCGTACAAGGTGCACGAATATATGGTGGTCCTGCTTGATCAAGATAAAGCTAATGAGATCTACGACGATTTAGGGTTTTCACCGCATAATCGGATCATCCTACTCAGGATTGGGCCTCGCGGCCACGCACGGTGATCGTAAGCCGATCCTAGACAAGGCCTAAAAACCAACACGAGGTTGATCCCCGGAACATCCTGTCTAGGACTAGCAAACGACACCCTACGTGCCGCTGGATCCTCCAACCCTTTGTAAGGCCTAACTATTGCAGATATTAAACTAATCCTCGATGAACAAGGAGCAATCGTAACGGATCGGATCTACTAAATAATGATCAAGCGGGGTGCCGCCCCTACACCTAAGATAGGTGTAAGGGCGGCTAGATACGTCAGGGTTGCACTACGATAGCATGTTACGTGAAGAACTATGCTAACCCTAACACATCTATGATAACTACGTTGCTCGCCATCAACAAGGCTTCAGTACGAGCAACGCATGAACAACGTGGAGCTTGTGCTGCCTAGATCGCAAGATGCGATCTAGGCAGCATGTTGCTTACCGGTAGAAACCCTCGAGACGAAGGAGTTGGCGATGCGCCGAGATTGATTTGGTTGGTTGAACGTTGGTTGTTGTTTATTCCATAAACCCTAGATACATATTTATAGTCCAGGGGACTTTCTAATTTAGGCGTGCACCTAACCGTGCACGGGTAAAACTCTACCTTCTAATCTAAGATGCGATCTATTATAACTAAAGATACACGGGCAATCTAGCCCAAAGTCTTCGTGCAAGGCCGCTTCAGAGATCTTCCACATGTAACCTTCCAAGCCCATCTCCCTTATGGCCCACCTCCTGATTTGGCCAAAATCTGGTGATAACACATGCCCCCCCTGGTTTTGGCAATGATAATTTCAAAACCACTCTGTTTTTCCTTCGAAGGGTCATGTCGTGGCAGAGCAGACCTGGCGCAGTATTCTTCATCATGGTGACCTGTCTTTCCAGCTTCTCTGCAAAATTCGATAGCTTTGGCATCAATTCCTCGGAAACTGCAATGGCATTAAATTTCCACCAGGCTTCTCATTATTTAACTGTGCCGATCGATTAGCTCTCTTCATCCCCTTCCTCTGTTCCAGCCATCGGCACCAAAAAACCCTCTTCCCCTGTAACGATGTCTTCCTCTTCCTCTGTCTCCTCCGGCCTCTCCTTCCAGTCCTTCTCTTCGAGCGAGCCGGAGTGGAACTCCGATCACGCGCCAGAGGGCGACCTGCCTCTAACCGATGGGGAGGAGGACCTCAAGTTCCTCATCAATGGGGAGCTGATAAGCGAAAGTGAAGACGACCTCCATCCTTGGGCGAAACCCACCTCCCCCGACGGGAAGGGGGAAGAAGTAGAGGAAGAGGAAGAAGAAGAGGAGGGCGGCCCCTCTCCCCCCGCTAAGCTTCTGCCGGCCAAGCGATTCCGCGCTTGGGCGGACAGCGAAGACGATGATGATGACGAGGAGGAAGAGGAGGAGGATGAATCCTCCTCCTCCATCGGGTATCCGCCGACCAAGCGCTTCCGCTCCTGGGCGGACAGCGAGGATGATGATGATGACGAGGAAGACGAAGCTCCGGCCAAGGGCTGGGGTAGCAGCGACGAGGAGCTTCCTGGGAGCAGCGCCGACGACCTCGACGACGGCGACGATGAGGGCAGCGACGACTAGTAGAGTAGGACTAGTAGTAGCAGTGCACTAGGCACCAGATCCCTCTTTTGAGAGCCATCGGCTCTTTCTTGTAAAGCCGCTCCTTTGAATTAATGAAATTGTTCTTTCAATTAATCCAATTTCACTCCTTCCGCTAGTCATACCAAGACCGATAGCAACGTATCGGATTCCTTTTCGTTTGGACGCCCGTGAAGCCGGACTCAAATGTCGATTAGACCGCCAGTCAAGCACTTCTCAAATTCAGGCTGTGATTTGATATCTGACCATGATTTCTCGCAACCCCTTAGCCGATGACTACTCATCGGCTATTTTGAGAATCGAGTCCCTTTCCTTTTCTTGCAGCGACAGGACGGTCCAAAACCTGTAAAGCCGACGGCCTCCTTTTCCGGTTCCTCTCCGTAGCTTTAACAGTTCTCTTTTTGCAACACCTGAACTGCTTTCAGAGAAGATCACGATGCAGGGTCAGTCGATGCGACTCCAATCGGCTCCCAAAACAGAACATCTACCAAGTTAGCTGCCCCCCGAGCCTTAATCAAGGCGAGAATCCCGGCGAGGACGCACAGGTCGTTGATCAGCTTTCTCCTACTGAATGTCGATGTTGATGTGAACTTTGAGCACATAGCCAGTAGGTCTTGGTCTTGTGTAACTGTACTAGAGTCGATGGCTGCGCATCGGCTACGCTTCTTGTGCAATTTTTTTTGTTATTGGCCGATTTTTCCTAATCGGCCCCCAATGTTTCACTGCACGCATGTTTACACATGTTTATCTACACATGTTCATCTGACTATATGCCCCCCGAGCCGAATCTGCTAGATGACTGCAGATATCGGCTTTTGTGGTTAGCCAGGGCACTGCACTTGCACGTCGGCTCCGCGAGGATTCGTGCTGATTTTCATCCGCCAACGTGGCCGCTGCCCAGTAGCTCGATGCTGAACACAAGCAGAACATGTGGTGAAGATAATTTTAGCCGATTGCTGGAATCGGCCTCCATATCGATTGAAGCGCTGACTGAAGGTTCTGTAATGCTCCTTCATAATTTTTGGGGCCGATCACAAGGACCAGCCTCGCTACGTTTGCTCATCGCTTTGCTTCAGCTACTTGGTCAGGCTGGTGGATAAAACCAGCCCAACCTCTGACTTGATGCGCTTGCTGTCGTCCACCTTGAGTGCATCGTAGAATCGTGGAGCACTAAACCCCGTCGGAAGGACGAGCACCATGTTTGTGCCAGCCGATGTTTCATCATCGGCTTTCCTTTGCTTGGGACGCCACTCCATTTTCCGTGGACGACCCTCTTCATTCAGGGTTCGCTGAATTTTCACAGCCAGATCAGGTCGTGCCCTCCTTAGCGTATGCAAGTATAACCTTTCGGCTTCCTCCAGGCCGCGCAATCGCTGAACCCTGCGCTTTTGGGAACGGCTGAGTCCATCAGGGCACCACCTTGGACGGTGGTACCTGTCTTCCTCTTCTTCTTGTCCCTCGTCTTCTGAATCCTCGAGATCTGCCCACCGAGGGGACTCAGCACGTTTGCTTTGTGGCGGGAGAGGCCCTAAGCGCCTGAACACAGACACGTTGGCTGCCTCCTTCTTCTTCTGGTTGCATTCTGGGCAATTGCCGATTGTGGGCAATCGGCTCATTCCTGAATCCCAGCAGTGCCTGAAGAAGGGGCAGTCCCAGTGCCTGTCGTTGTCGTCTTGCTCCCTTGATTCTTCTTTGGCACGGCGCTCGTGCTCCTCCTCATCGTGATTGTGCCGACGATGTCTTCTGGCTCCTCTAGCCAGACGATCTCTTTCATCATCATCGCTGGATCGTCGGCGTTGGTCATACTGACTCACATACTTGTTGAGGAGGTGATCAGAGAGGGGTCGCTGATATCTTATGTTCTTCACTTCTCCCTCTGTGACGTAGCGCTTGCCATCATGACGGAGCCGATCGCGTGGAGCGGCCTCCTCTGTATCCTTGCTACGAGAGCAGCTGCCCTCGTCTCCATCTTTGCCAGAGTGGTGCCCAAGTCCTACCATGTTGATGCTGAACGAGGACCCTGGCTGGCAACCCTCAGGGTAAGTACATGCTACCATGTTAACGGCGGGGAAGGGTTGGGTGTCGACCTTCATGGCGTACTGGTTGAAAATCAGACGCCCTTTTTCTATCGCCGCTTGGATGTGCTGACGCCACACCCTGCAGTCGTTGGTGGCATGGGAGAGCGAGTTATGCCATTTGCAGTATGGCTTTCCGTTCAGCTCTTGCACCGTGGGGAATTTGAGACCTTCAGGAATCGTCAACTGCTTCTCCTTGAGCAGGAGGTCGAAGATTTGCTCAGTTTTGGTCACGTCAAAATCAAACCCCCTGGGCGGGCCTGGTGGCTTTACCCATTTGCAGGACACGGGGGTTCCCCCCCGAGTCCATTCAGCCGCTGCTACCTCTTGATCTCCCGCAGAAACTTTGTCTTCCTCCGCCTCGACCAGGACTACTGCACGCTTGAATTTGTCCTGGTACAGGTCCGGGTGGCGCTGTTCATATGCCGACAGTTTCTGAACCATGTGCGCCAGTGAGGGATAGTCTGCTTGGGAGGCCATGTCCTTGAGCGGTGTTGCAAGGCCCGCTACTGCCAACTCGACTGCTTCCTTTTCAGTTATACGAACCGAATAACATCGGTTCCTAAGATTCCTGAAGCGCTGGATATGTATTTTGTCACAGTTTCTCCACGCTTCTGACGTAGTTGTGCTAGATCGGCAATGCCGGACTCGGAAGCCTCTGAATGGTACTGCATATGGAACTGCTCTTCCAACTGCTTCCAAGTCCGGATGGAGTCTGGTGGCAACGAGGTGTACCATCCGAAAGCCGATCCCGTGAGGGACTGTGAGAAGAGCCTCACGCGTAGTTGATCCGACACTGAGGCCGGTCCTAGTTGTGCCAAATATCGGCCCACGTGCTCGATGGAGCTGGAACCATCTGATCCACTGAATTTGGAGAAGTCAGGGAGCCGATATTTAGGTGGTAGCGGGATCATCTCGTAGTCGTCGGGGTACGGCTTGGAATAGCCGATTGCCCTCCGTTTCGGCACCATGCCGAACTGGTCTCTCAGTATGTTGCTGATCTGATCCGCTGTGCTGGCTGCAGGAGTTGAACTCTGAAGATTCGCCGGGGTGGCGTACTTAGCCAGCCATGTTTGCTTTTCCAGCTCTGAGCCAACTGCAGGAGCTGAGCTCTGGAGGTTCGTCGGGGTGGCGTACTTAGTTAGCCACGTCTGCTTCTCAAGATCTGTTGCTGACGTCCCTCCTGCTTTCCCAGAAGTCCCTGATGTTGTGGCCTGGTTTGTGAGCGCCCAGTTACCGCAATCTGGCACATACGTGCACGTGTACCCGTGAGGGATCTCCTTAGGCGCCTCAGGCAAGAACTGGTAGTCACTAGGGTCACCACCGATCTTGTAGACGACGAATGCCGGTGAAGCCGGCACCTCTGGTGCTGCCAACGCAAATGGCATCGGTGGACGGGACTGGAGTGGCAACTCTCCTTGATGCGTCCCGAGAGCTGGTCCTGACGGCGAGTACTGGTGCCTCATGATCTCCTGGATCACGCGAAGAGCGACACGCTCCAACGTGTTTACCAGGTTCTCAGAGTGGCGGTGTAGCGAGTGAGCCACCAAGTAGTTGATCTCCTGCCGCAGGGACCTGGTGCGTTCTTCCGACGGGGCAGAGAGGTCTATCCCATCTAGTGCACCATTAGGCGAGAACCCCTTCCACCTGATGCCATGTGAACGGGTTCTGTGGAAAGAGCCGATGAGGTCGGCTTCGAGGATGACTTTGATCTCGTCATACTTCTTCTTGAGGTCGTCGGTCAGATCCTCGTACGTGACTGGAGTGCCGTCCGCCATCTCAGATGTAGATGGCGATGTGGTCGATGACGAAGCTTGTCCCACCGGGCGTGCCAGAATGTGTTGCTGCCAAAACCCACCGGCGGGCAGTGACGGGCAACACCGTAGAGCCGGGAACAACCTAGGGCTGCGGCTGGCCGAGGTCCCTCCGAGCGACGGCCCGCAAAGCCTTCTGGTACACACGTCCGATGCTGATGCAAGGGCGTGCCACCTGACCTATACCTGGTCAGGAAGGTGATGGAGATGCCTCGCTTAGTTTCCTGCATGGCATACACGTAAACATTAAATACGAGCCTCGATCGGCTCTCAGGTTATCCTGTGAATCGGCTCAAGGAGCCGATCCACCCATGATTCGTACAAGGTGCACGAATATATGGTGGTCCTGCTTGATCAAGATAAAGCTAATGAGATCTACGACGATTTAGGGTTTTCACCGCATAATCGGATCATCCTACTCAGGATTGGGCCTCGCGGCCACGCACGGTGATCGTAAGCCGATCCTAGACAAGGCCTAAAAACCAACACGAGGTTGATCCCCGGAACATCCTGTCTAGGACTAGCAAACGACACCCTACGTGCCGCTGGATCCTCCAACCCTTTGTAAGGCCTAACTATTGCAGATATTAAACTAATCCTCGATGAACAAGGAGCAATCGTAACGGATCGGATCTACTAAATAATGATCAAGCGGGGTGCCGCCCCTACACCTAAGATAGGTGTAAGGGCGGCTAGATACGTCAGGGTTGCACTACGATAGCATGTTACGCGAAGAACTATGCTAACCCTAACACATCTATGATAACTACGTTGCTCGCCATCAACAAGGCTTCAGTACGAGCAATGCATGAACAACGTGGAGCTTGTGCTGCCTAGATCGCAAGATGCAGCATGTTGCTTACCGGTAGAAACCCTCAAGACGAAGGAGTTGGCGATGCGCCGAGATTGATTTGGTTGGTTGAACGTTGGTTGTTGTTTATTCCATAAACCCTAGATACATATTTATAGTCCAGGGGACTTTCTAATTTAGGCGTGCACCTAACCGTGCACGGGTAAAACTCTACCTTCTAATCTAAGATGCGATCTATTATAACTAAAGATACACGGGCAATCTAGCCCAAAGTCTTCGTGCAAGGCCGCTTCAGAGATCTTCCACATGTAACCTTCCAAGCCCATCTCCCTTACGGCCCACCTCCTGATTTGGCCAAAATCTGGTGATAACAGACGCAACGACAGCAAGTGGAGGACCAAGTGGGCACGACGCTTAGCTCCATCATCCCTACCTTGGTTGCCGGTCTGGACGCGTGGTATAGGGGAGGAAAAAAGGGGCCTCCCCCGGTTCCCAGTTTCACGGGCAGCAACTCCCACAACGTGGAGCCATCGGTGAGTCCGCAGGCGGCAACAATGGTGTCTCCGGCGGCGCCAACATTGGTGGCTCCCGCAGCGCCAACCTTGGTGGCTCCGGCGGCGCCAACCTTGGTGGCTCCCGCGGCGCCAACCTTGGTGTCTCCCGCGGCGCCATTACTTCAGCTCAATGCACCCGTCGCTGCGGATAATACGCTGCCCGACACCGCGCCAACAAGCGGCCACTCCATCAGTGGCACGCCCGCCGCCGGCGGTGCCTCGACCTTAGCCGAGCTGGACGCCATCACGGTAACCAACCCTCGTCTCCGATGACTTCCATATCCTTGCCTTTGACTACGCTAGCCATCCCTAACGCCCTACATGTTTTCCGCAGGGTGCCGCCGCCGACGTCCCATGCACTCTCCTGCATTTTGTGAATGGCGAGTTGATCGATGTTGCCAAGGCCAAAATCGTTCAACCGAGCAACCGCCAGTTACACGGTGTACCCATGGCACCCGACGTGTATAGGATTCAACTGGTTCGGGTGCTTAGTGGCTACGACGACGTGGTACCTCCCTTTCAACCCCATGGCGCCAACGAAGATGAGGTCCTTACCCTCCACCAATGTTTCAATTGGTCCATGGTTTGGCCAAAGAGCCAGATTCGTTTGGGGGCGAGCGACACCACCCCACGGACAGCACCCCAAGCCGTGCCGGCGCCAAGCCATGGCAAGACCACCCCAACGGTGCCGCCATCAGCTGACGAGGACATGCATATGGCACATGATCCGAACGATGGTCCGGACGAGGACAGTACGTTCGCCAACCTGGACTGCAACTTCGATTTTGGGGTGATGGACTACGATCTCAGTAGCCAACCCTCTCAAGCTGCCGCCGAGGGGAAAACCTATTGCAACAAGCGGCGCCTATTCTGTTCTCAGGAGACGCCTCCAGCTGCCGAATTCACCGAGACTAAGCCGATAGCCGAGGTGAGAAGTGTTATCAGTCCTAACACACTGAAGAAGGCTTGCGAAGAGGAGAATGCAGTCCCAGTAAATATAAAGCCGAAGGGAGGGAAAAGAAAGAAGGAGGACGACAAGTCTGCCAGCCAGCCGGCACCTATCCATGCTCAGGACGGGCCACCAGTGCCCAAGAATATCGAGGCGAGGGTGCATGTGTCGGGTGAGCGGATGCTAATTCAAAGATTGTACGATGCTGCACCCGGTCCTATGCGATCTCTGGTTGACGGTATTCAGTTTATGGAGGAGCGGCGTCTCAGGGAGAAAGATCATGGATACCCAGTGTATATTGCCAAGGTGCCCTCGGGCCATGGCTTTGTCGATAGTGGCTTCGCGGAGAAGATCTTCCTGCGGTATTATGGCATCTTCGCCATGCTGAACAGTTATCCGCTGCACTACACCTTCATTCGCCTATACTCGCTCAGCAAGGCGATGCGGATCATTAGACACAACATCCCGGACATCGCGATAGCCGACCCCTTCTACATGCGTGCCGTCCACTTGGCCACCGCCGGAGACCGGGCAGTCGCGAGTGGATACCTCAAAGACTTCTTTCTAGCGAACCAGAAGAAGTGTAACATCCTCCTGCCTGTATTTCCCGAGTAAGTCACCCCCTCACCGTACCGGTCTTAACTCGTGATTTTTTTAGATTTCAATCGTCATGTTCTTAAACATTATGTGTTCTACGCAGAGACAAAACCTGCACACTCATCTCCATAACCCCGAAACATTCCGTGGCCACATACCTCGATGCGGACGGTAAGTCAACCACGGACTACACGAATGTCAAGGGCGTACTTGATGATGCTCTCAATGCCTACGTCAAAGCGAAAGGCAACATGCAGAGGCCAAATGTTAGGTACGGGAAGCATGTGTTCAAGCACCAAACAAAGTTTTCCTGCGTCAAGAAGCCGCCTTCTAGTAACAAGGATGCCTACTACGCCCTCTATCATATGGATAAGTTCATACGGGACCACCAGCAGCTTACGCTACCTGAGCATCTCAGAGACTGGGCCAACAAATTGTCGCGGGTCCCTGACGACGGCATCAAGCAAGACTTCTTCCGCATCCAAGTAGAGTTTTGTGAAATCATCCATCAAGATGTCGTTAGAAGCGCGGGGGAGTTCTACGGCGGCTATCAGCCGTCAAACAGTGACATAGACACAATGCTCCAAATGCAGGGTGACGACTACCGCTCATGGATGTGCTTGAAGAAAGGCGGCGGTTTTATCCACGCTCCGAGAAAGTCTTGATGTGCGAGCCTAGTTATGTAGTTGTGAACTAAAGACGAGCTTGTGTTGTAATAAACTTTATCCAGCACTTTACTTGCATGTCTGTTTAATTACTAGTTCGGCTATGTTTGTGAACTTATATATATGACTCTGTCGTTTTCCGCACTTGATTTGGTCCTTAATTTTGTTTGCATATGCCGATGGTTAGAATGGTTGGTCACTTGTACACTCCGTGGTGACGTAAGTGAGCCTGGTGTGATGGCACAAATATCCATGTCTTGTGCATCCTACCTGGCCTCACTTACGCCATCACGGAATGTTAATATTTGTTTTGACCGACAAAGTATGAGGCCCTTGTCATTCTTCCATTTGCTTTCGTATTTCAAAATGCCGATGATTAGAATGTTTGGTCACCTATACACTTGGGGGAGGGGTCAGTGAACCTGGTGCAATGACACAAGTATCAATCTCTTGTGCATCCTACTTGGTTTCACTGACCCCTTCCCTAAATGTTAATATTTGTTCCGACCAACAATGTATGAGGCATGCCTTTTAGTTCATACTAGCTACTTGTTTCTTATTTGAGTTGGCACTTCTTAATTGCATTGGCCGATGATTAGAATGGTTGGTCACTTGTACACTCCGTGGTGACGTAAGTGAGCCTGGTGTGATGGCACAAATATCCATGTCTTGTGCATCCTACCTGGCCTCACTTACGCCATCACGGAATGTTAATATTTGTTTTGACCGACAAAGTATGAGGCCCTTGTCATTCTTCCATTTGCTTTCGTATTTCAAAATGCCGATGATTAGAATGTTTGGTCCCCTATACACTTGGGGGAGGGGTCAGTGAACCTGGTGCAATGACACAAGTATCAATCTCTTGTGCATCCTACTTGGTTTCACTGACCCCTTCCCTAAATGTTAATATTTGTTCCGACCAACAATGTATGAGGCATGCCTTTTAGTTCATACTACTTGGATCGTTTTTGAGTTTGCTCTTATTCGTTGCAAACATCTATGAGCGTGCACTAATGTTTCTTTGGCTTGTTCATATATGTGCAGATATGACGTGGTATGTCGTGTACAAGGGCAAGGTTCCCGGAGTCTACAATGACTGGGAGGAGTGTCGGAAACAGTGTAACATCACAAGTTTTAATAAAAGGAACAAGAGAGAGAGGATTCAAGAATCCAAAATTTAGAACCAACAAAAACTTTTTCTCATCATATAGGACTATGCATATAGCTCACCTTATTAATTATTTTAGTGTGCTTTTGCCATGATGCTTGCTTATGTGTTTACTCTTAATCCAAAACCATAACCATGATCACTTGATCATCCAAAGACAAAGAAAAAGAAAATGGAAAAAAAAATATAAAAATTAACTCAACCCACACATACGGCCTATGCCATTTTTGCAAATCTTTAATCTAGACCAAATTGGTTTGCACCATTAGTTGTAAATGGATACTAAACACCTTTTAACACTTTTGGAATCAATCAAACTCAATTCAAAACAAATTTGAATCAAAATTGAGCTCACATATGATTATGGTCATATGTGCCACTTTTAACCTGATGCCCACTTTGAGCCTCTGGTTTTTAACTTTTCACTTCTACACTTTGTCAACTCTTTGCACCTCATCCAAGACAACATCAAGGCCTTCAACTTTGCCCAAAACCACCGCCCCAAATTCCTTATCAATTTCAAATGAGAATCAAGCAAAGTTGGAACAAACTCACATATGCAAGATCTTATGCAATTTGAGATTTTGCAAACCAACTCCAAATTTAACCAAACCACCACCATTCTACTCCTTTTATTATATGTTTGCAACACACCAAAAAGATTTTCAAAATTCAAAAATTATTTTCTTGCGGCCATTTGCTCAAACACCTTGCAGGCATGGAATCAAATTGAGCCCATGCTGGTTTTGGAGAGGACCAAGTCCAAGCTCTGGCCCTCCTCAGATGCCCTGGCACCCCCTCTCACCCCTCAGCACCAGTAGCACCACTTGCACTAAACCTTGTGTGATCAAATCATCAAGACCATGCCATGCCGTGGCATGGCATGCCACCACCATGCCACTCTCACCTCTGGCCATCTCTGGACCGAACCACCATGTCAGCTCGCTTCCTCTCACCTCCCTGGACACGCTCATGCACCCCTTGACCAAGACTGAGCCCGCACGCGTCAGCACACGCGCGCCCAGTGACGCCCAGGACATGCCCATGCCGCGCCAGAGCGCGCATGACGTCCGCGTTGGACGCACCAGAGCGTCGGCTGCCTGGAGCCCCTGCGCCACCTCGACCCCTCCTCTCAGCGCCAGTCAACGCGCGACGAGTCACTGGACCGCCTGGACACCCCCACTGGCCCGCGGGAACGCCGCAGGCAACGACCACGACTCCGATCACCGCCGCAGTACTGCCCCTTCCCATCAAACTCGCCATCGCCACAGAGCCCCTACCGCGCCACGATCACGCGCGTCAGCTTCGCCAGGACACCAGCCACCGTACGTGCCCACGCCTTGCCCCTTCGCGACCTTGGAACGCCGGTGACGACGATGACCCTAGCTCCGCCCCACAGCCACCTCCCGCTCCTATAAAAGGAGGACTCCTCCTCTCAATCCGAGCACACCATTCACTTCTCCTACTCACCACAGCTCTCCTCGCCACCTCAATTTAGTTGATTAGCCACTCCCCTGGTCGAATTGCAAGCTCGCCGCCGCCGCCAGTACACGGAGCAAGCCGGCGAAGGAGACCACCTCAGGCGAAGCCACTGCTTCCAGACGCCTCCTCGTCGACGACACGGTCCCTGCGCACATCGCCGACAACCGCCGGAGCTCCGACGAACTCGCCGACCCCCTACCGCCGTCGCCAGTGAGTCCCCTTCTCGCCGTCGACGACGACGCTCCTCGACCGTGCGATCTCCCTCTAATCGCACGGCTCCCTTTCAACGTACCGCTTCGCGCGTGGAAACCCACTGACAGGTGGTTCCCACCTTGTCAGCTGGCCCGCTGCGAAGCTGGGCCGGCCCATCTCCTTCTCTCTCTGCCTGGCCCGTTAAAACTCCCGCCAGCCCACGTTTTGAATTTAAATAGGAAAAATGAGAAAAATACCCAGTCAGATGTAAACTTGGAAATTTAATAGGGAAAAATCTACCAGGCCAATTTTTGCAAATGTTATATTTTTGGAAACCTTATGAAATTATCTACACAATGCCACAGATTGGAACCCTAGATCTGTTGTAGAATTAAAGAGACAAAATAAACAAGGCGGGGACTTTTCTGCCTTAGAATAATTCTTAAAAATCAACCATGAATGCTTTTCAGTTAATTCCAACTTCAATAATTCACATTTCACTTATACTAATTGTTTCTACAGAAATATGCCATGCTTACTTTGAATGATCATGGCCTATTGGAATTAAAGGATTTTATGGCTATTTCTAGTCAATGATATTGTCCAAAACTATTAAGAAATCTTATGAGAGTGTTTCTCTCATTTAAATCTTGTCACCACCAATTCAAAATGAGGTAGAGACTCTGATCATTTAGGTCTCATATGAATTGTTGATGATATTAAATCTTTACCATGTTAGGATTAAATGATATGAGGTGTTCACCTCATTTAAATCATTTTCTCAAATGATGAGTGTGAAGAGGTTGACTTGGTCAACCTAGGTCACATATTATTCATGAGAGAAATTAAATCTTAAGAAGATAATGAGAGGAAATTATTTCTCTAAGTAATGGAAAATAACACCTAAGTTAGTATGAGAGGAAATTATTTTTCTTAAATAATAAGAAAAACACATCCACCAACTTAATAGTAATATGTGATGCTAGTTTAAGTGTGTGAACCATGTTTGTGCTTAGTTTATAAAATAGTTTGGTGTGATGATTGTGTACCCCGTATTCGTATTTTAGACACTAGTACCGAGGAGTACCTGGAGGAGGAGGAGGAGGTCTACTTCTAAGGAGAAGAAGACCACTTTGACCAATTCCCCAACCAAGGCAAGATAATACTCTTGCAAAGTGCAAAGCTCACCATGAGCAAAGCATTACCCCATTTTACTTTATGCTTATGATCCTATTTCCCAGTTTTACTTTACAAGCTTTATTTATTTTTGTTTATCAAAGTACTTTTTGATTTATGAATTACTTGGTTAGGATTGGATTAGTACAAGAGTATCAAAGTTAGCCTAGAAGCAAAGCAAGGTACTTAGCACCCCTCACACCTAGATGCTAGTGCTAAATTAAAAATGACTACTCTAGATGGGAACATGTGTTTATGAAATGATGATGTTGAAAACCTTGGAATGATGAGTCATTTCCATTGAAAGATTTTGAAGGTGAATATGACATAAATTTGGCTTGGTGAAATGACTAAAACTGATGACTGAGTTGGATGCGATACCATTCCAATTTTTGAGTACCCCCACAATACCTGATTATGGGTAAGGCTTAGCTGGAAACTTATGTGTCTTAGAATGGGTTCCCTCTGAACACACATCATAGGGGCTATGCTTGAGGCTGCCTCCGTTGTTGAGAAATGATGTGAATTGAGGTGAATTGTACGGCCAAGCCATGTGCAGTTCCCGGGTTAACAGTTGGTTTTCACCGGGAGGCCAAGCTCATGGGGAGAGGTGCCTATACTAGGGTGTGTAAGTGAAAGGTTAACGGTTGATGATCCGCGTACTGAGTTACGATTATTCGGGGTTTATCCCTGACGGGTGTAATCGAATGTTGTGGCACAAGTGTGCAACCTCTGCAGAGTGTAAACCTATTCAAATAGCCGCGTCCGCGGTCATGGACAGTTGGAAAGGCCATACTATTTCCGTCATCAGAATCTACATCTTTTTGAACTTGAACGGTGACTTTGAATTTGAATCACAACTGAGTTGTGGGAATGACACTAATGTTCCCACTTGAGTTAGTTAGCACATGAGGAGTTGTTTACTAAAAAGTTTCTAAACTAAAATTGGCTTTATGCAAATAACCCTAGAGCTTAGAACACTTTCAATAGCAATGTTAGTACTTACATTAGTATTAGATTGCGAGTACTTAAAGTACTCACGGCTTTGTCCCTGGCTATTCAAATGGCCAGACTATGAAGCCGAGCAGCAGTACGAGGATGACGATCAGCAGGACGTCTACCACAACTAGGAGCTTCTAACGTCAAGCGTTGGCCTGTGGACTCGAGAGTCCATTTATCTTTACGCTTCCGCTATGAACTTGTGTTTGTTCGTTGATCAATAGATCAACTATTCGTGTAATATGGATCATGTGATTCCAAGTTGTAAGACATTATGGTTTGTAATGAATGATGACTGTGATACTTAACTATTATGCCTCGCAACAACAATATTCCTGGGATTGCGATGTATGACATAATAGGCATTCGGACTTAAAAATCCGGGTGTTGACAAGTTGGAATCAGAGCCATTGTTTGACCTTAGGAGACTCTAGTTAGAAATGGACGTTCTAAAAATTTAGTTTCAAAAAGGAATGAAGTATTTCTGAAAATTTAAGTCTTTGTCTTCTCTTTGAGTTCTTTGGAAAATAAGAAGTCATGCTCTTCCTTTGAAATATAACTAAAATTTTGCCACACTTGATCACTTCTCTAACTTAATCCTTCACTTCACTTTCAGATGGAGCCTGTGAACACGAAGTTTTACCAGCTTGGGAATGGGGGAAGCTTGATCTTCGAGAACGGCCTCAACGCCCTGTCCGACCACCTTGGTCGCCCGCACCCAGAGTTCCACGGAGCTCAGATCACGGACCAGCCAGGAGGCGAGCTGCAGTGGATCATCACCGCTGACTTGAGGGGCAAGATGGAGCCTCCCACTTCTGAGAGGATCCTCTTCTCCTTCATGGAGAGCAACTGGCTGGACGGACTTGCCCGCGCCCTTCAGGAGGGACTCGCACGCTTGTGCGGGATGAGCGGGGAGGCACTCAAGGACCCTCGCTTTTCCCACCTCGCGAGGCGTAACTCTGCTGGAGAGCCCATGGACATGCCATCCCACCCGGAGCTGAAGCACCATGTGGAGCATCTCGACTTCATGCTGTACCACACTCAGCAGGATCTCGACCACTCCCGTGAGTACGCCAACCAGACTCACGCCCGCATCATCGAGCAAGGCGACGCCATCTTGATGCTCGCCAATCACCGCAGGACTCTCCGCCAGCAGCGGACGAAGAAGGATGCCACTATCACCCGCCTCCGCGCGAAGATAGCAGCACTCGAGGCCACTGTCAAGGCCCAGGAGGAGCAGCTGAAGAAAATGGAGGAAGATGGAGAAGACATTCAGGGAGGGAGCGACTACCTGAGTGACGATGACGACTTCGAGGAGGATGAGAACACCGAGGGGGAAGACTATGAGTTCCTGGATGACGGAGATGATGCCCACACCCCCATCGATGATGATGATGATGAGGAGTAGTTCACTTATGCACTATCGTAGGTGTGAGTTGTATCCCGCCCCATGTATCGTAGCTTGGAGAAGAAGGGTTCTTAAAACCCTTAGTGTGTTAGCTTGTAATGTGTGTTGTTTGTTATGAATGAATGTATGTTTGTGTCATCATAAAAAGACATCAAGTTTTAAGCTTTTGAACTTAAACACAAAACAAGCCATAGAAAATTTCCCTCTTATCTCATGATCTATCTCAATGCTCAGATGGCCCCTCCAACTCGCAACGTGAATCAAGACGCTATGATGCAGATGTTGCAAGTTATGCTGGAAGATAGAGAAGCGGAAAGAGCTGAAAGGCAAGCCAACATTGCAGCACTTCAACAGCTTGTCAACAACAATCAAGGCCATCATGATCACCCAGGATCAAAGCTCAAGAACTTCCAGAATACCAACCCGCCAGTTTTCAGCAAGACTGAGGAACCCCTGGATGCAGATGATTGGCTCCAAACTATGGAGAACAATCTAGAAGTAGCTGGAGTTGAAGAGAATGAGAAAGTGCTGTTTGCCACACACTACTTAGCAGGACCCGCAAGAGCTTGGTGGACAAGCACCCGTGCCATGAACGCGGGACAGTTCATGACTTGGGCAGATTTCAAGCTCAAGTTCAGCAAGTACCATGTGCCCCCGGGTCTGATAAAGAAGATGAGAGATGAATTCCGTGAACTGAAGCAAGGCCGGATGTCCGTGGTGGAATACCGCGACAAGTTTCTAACTTTGTCAAGGTCCGCCCCGGATGAGACTGATACTACTGAGAAGAGGAAGGAAAGGTTTCTGAACGGACTGCATGATGAGATGCAGACTGTGTTGATCAACATCCCCTTCGCCGACCTCGAAGCCCTTGTTGACTCCGCCATCCAAATGGAGGGGAAACTACACCAAGCCAGCGAGAACCGCAAGCGCCGCATGATGAACCAGAGTGGGCCTAGCAATGCCCCAAGGTATCGCCCCAACTCAGGCAGAGGCTTCAGGACCAACAAGCCCAATGCACAGATGTCACGTCCGGTTTATCAGAACCGGAGTGGAGGAAACCCCAGGCCAGGAGGCCACCACAACAACAGCAACTACAACACCAACAACAACTTCAACCGCGCTTCGCCGAGAGCCCCCAACAACAACAGCAACAACAACAACACCAACACCGCACCAAGGACTGGGAGCAACGCCATCCCCGTTGCGACCAAGGACAAGTCAACCATTACCTGCTATGAATGTGGAGTTGTGGGACACTACTCCAATGAGTGCCCCAAAAGGCTGGCCAAGCTCGCCGGCAACACCGCTGCACCTGCTCAGCAGCAACGCCGTGTCTCCACCGGCAAGAAGTTCGCCCCCAACAACCCAAACAACCGTGGAGGTCGCCTCTTCCACATGTACGCCGAGGAAGCCCAGGAAGCACCAGACGTGGTGCTGGGTATGTTCTATGTTAACTCAATACCAGCAAGAGTGTTGTTTGATTCTGTAGCATCGCATTCTTTTGTCACAGAAGATTTTGTTGGCATTAGTAAGATTCAACCAATCAGCTTGAAACATGTCATGATAGTTCAAATACCAGGATCAACAACTAAAGCTAGAAAATTTTGCAAAGATGTACCCATCAGAATTCATGAAATAGACTTTTATGCAAACTTGATTGTTCTGGGAACAAAAGGATTGGAAGTAGTCCTGGGTATGGATTGGATGGCGAAACATCATGGATTGATAGACTGCGCCAAGAAGGCCATCACCATGACTAGTAGCACCGGAATAATAATCGAACATATGTCGGAAAAACTACCCAGAAATTTCACCTGCAACCAAAGTGTAGCCAAGCCAACTCTGGATCAAATCAGGGTCGTTTGTCGATACCCTGATGTGTTTCCGGATGATTTACCCGGTATGCCTCCGGATCGGGATATCGAGTTCATCATCGAGTTAATCCCTGGAACAGGACCAATAGCCCAGAGAGCCTATAGCATGAACCCCGCAGAGCTAGTGGAACTGAAGAAGCAACTGGATGATATGCTGTACAAAGGTCTGATTCAACCAAGTGCGTCGCCTTGGAGATCACCAGTTTTGTTTGTGGATAAAAAGGACGGTGCCACTCGTTTGGTTACGGATTATCGTAAACTTAACGATGTCACCATCAAGAACAAATATCCCTTACCAAAGATAGAAGACCTGTTCGACCAGCTGACCGGGTGCCCGAGTATTCTCGAAGATTGATCTGAGGACAGGTTACCATCAACTGAAGATCCGAGCAACAGATATTCCAAAAACTGCCTTTACCACCAGATATGGACTATACGAGTACAATGTTATGTCCTTTGGACTGACCAATGCCCCCGCTTACTTCATGAACCTCATGAATAAGATCTTTATGGAATTCCTGGATAAGTTTGTCGTTGTCTTCATCGACGACATTCTTATCTACTCCAAATCAGAAGAGGAACATGAGCAACATTTGGAAGTGGTCCTAGAAACCCTGAGGCAGCATCAGTTGTACGCCAAGTTTAGCAAGTGCGAGTTTTGGTTGAAAGAAGTAGGATTCCTGGGACACATCTTGTCTGCAGGAGGAATTGCCGTAGATCCCGCAAAAATCAAAACCGTTGAGGAATGGAAAGCCCCAACCACCCAGACTGAAGTCCGGGCATTTCTGGGATTAGCAGGATATTACCGCAGATTCGTTGAAGGATTTTCCAGCATCGCAAGGCCAATGACTCAACTGCTGAAGAAGGATAAGAAGTTTGACTGGAATGAGAAATGTGAAGAAAGTTTTCAACAACTCAAGCTCAGATTAACCACAGCCCCAATTCTGATCATGCCCGACGTCACCAAGCCATTCGATGTCTATTGTGATGCATCCAAGATTGGTCTTGGATGTGTGTTGAGGCAAGAAGGCAAGGTCATATCATACCTATCAAGGCAACTGAAGCAACATGAACAGAACTATCCAACTCATGACTTGGAGTTAGCAGCCGTAGTGTTAGCGCTGAAGGTTTGGCGTCATTACCTCATGGGTAATCGATGCGAGATATATTCAGATCACAAGAGCCTGAAGTATATTTTCACCCAGAAGGAGCTGAACATGAGACAGCGCAAATGGATAGAATTAATCAAGGATTACGACATGGAAATTCACTACCACCCCGGCAAGGCCAATGTGGTAGCGGATGCCTTGAGCAGACTGCCGTGTCAGTTGAACTCCATGATCGCAATAGAGCAGCCCAGCCTGTATCAAGAGTTTGAACAGTTCAGACTAGAGCTAGTGAGCGAAGGATTCTTAGCCAGCATTGAACTTCAACCCACCTTGATGAGTCAGATAAAAGAAGCCCAGAAGGGAAATGCCAGCATTGACGGAATAAAGAGTCAGATAGCTGCAGGAAAGGCACCAGGATTCACCGTAGATGAAGAAGGAGTTCTTTGGTACAACGGACGCATGTGTGTACCTGTTATCACCAGATTTTGGCCAAATCAGGAGGTGGGCCGTTAGAGAGATGGGCTTGGAAGATTACACGTGGAAGATCTCTGAAGCGGCCTTGCACGGAGAATTTGGGCTAGATTGCCCGTGTATCTTTAATTATAGTAGATTATATCTTAGATCAAGAATTAGAGTTTGTATCGTGCACGATGGGATATTCCCACGTTAGAAAGTCCGCTGGACTATAAATATGTATCTAGGGTTTATGGAATAAACAACAACTCACGTTCAACCCAAAACAAACCAATCTCGGCGCATCGCCAACTCCTTCGTCTCGAGGGTTTCTACCAGGTAAGCGACATGCTGCCTAGATCGCATCTTGCGATCTAGGCAGCACAAGCTCCACGTTGTTCATGCGTTGCTCGTACTGAAGCGTCTTTGATGGCGAGCAACGTAGTTATCATAGATGTGTTAGGGTTAGCATAGTTCTTCGTATAACATGCTTACGTAGTGCAACCCTTGCATGTCTAGCCGCCCTCACGCCTATCTCAGGTGTGGGGGCGGCACCCCGCTTGATCATTATTCAGTAGATCTGATCCGTTACGATTGCTCCTTGTTCTACAAGGATTAGTTTAATATCTGCAATAGTTAGGCCTTACAAAGGGGGGGAGGATCCAGCGGCACGTAGGGTGGCGTTCGCAAGTCCTAAACAGGATGTTCCGAGGATCAACTTCATGTTGGTTTTTAGGCCTTGTTTAGGATCGGCTTACGATCACCGTGCGTGGCCGCGAGGCCCAACCTGGAGTAGGATGATCCGATTATGCGGTGAAAACCCTAAATCGTCGTAGATCTCATTAGCTTTATCTTGATCAAGCAGGATCACCATATATTCGTGCACCCCGTACGAATCATGGGTGGATCGGCTCCTTGAGCCGATTCACAGGATAACCTGAGAGCCGATCGAGGCTCGTATTTAATGTTTACGTGTATGCCATGCAGGAAACTAAGCGAGGCATCCCCATCACCTTCCTGACCAGGTATAGGTCAGGTGGCACGCCCTTGCACTTCGCATCGCCGCGTGTGACCAGAAGAGCATTGCGGGCCGTCGCTCGGAGGGGTCTCAGCCAGCCGCAGCTCTAGGCTCTTCCCGGCTCTACAGTGTTGACAAGTCACTGCCCGCCGGTTGGTTTTGGCAGTCAACACATTCTGGCACGCCCGGTGGGACAATCGTCTACATCAACCACATCGCCATCTACATCTGAGATGGCGGCGGACGGCACGCCAGTCACCTACGAGGAGCTGCCTGACGAGCTCAAGAAGAGGTATGACGAGATAAAGGTCACCCTCAAAGCCGACCTCATCGGCTCTTTTCAGAGAACCCATTCCCATGGCATCAGATGGAAGGGATTCTCACCGCAAGGTGCACTCGATGGGATAGACCCCTCTGCCCCGTCGGAGGAACGCACCAGGGGCCTGCGGCAGGAGATCAACTACTTGGTGGCTCATTCGCTACACCGCCACTCTGAAAACTTGGTCAACGTGTTGGAGCGTCTCGCTCTGCGCGTGATCCAGGAGATCATGAGCCACCAGTACTCGCTGTCAGGACCAGCTCTCGGGACGCATCAAGGAGAGTTGCCACTCCAGTCCCGTCCACCGCTGCCATATGCGTTGGCAGCACCAGCTGAAGTGCCGGCTACACCGGCGTTCGTCGTCTACAAGATCGGTGGTGACCCTAGTGACTACCAGTTCTTGGCTGAGGCGCCTAAGGAGGTCCCTCAAGGATACGCGTGCACGTATGTGCCAGATTGTGGCAACTGGCCACTCTCAAACCAGGCCACAACGTCAGGGACTCCGGCGCAAACAGGAGGAGCATCAGCGACAGAGCTTGAGAAGCAGACGTGGCTAACTAAGTACGCCACCCCGACGAAACTCCCGAGCCCAGCTCCTGCAGTTGGCTCAGAGCTGGAAAAGCAAACATGGCTGGCTAAGTACGCCACCCCGGCGAATCTTCAGAGTGCAACTCCTGCAGCCAAAGACAACGGATCAGATCAGTACCATACTGAGAGACCAGTTCGGCATGGTGCCGAAAAGAAGGGCAATCGGCTATTCCAAGCCGTACCCCGACGAGTACGAGATGATCCCGCTGCCACCTAAATATCGGCTCCCTGACTTCTCCAAATTCAGTGGATCAGATGGCTCCAGCTCCATCGAGCACGTCGGCCAATATTTGGCACAATTAGGACCGGCTTCAGTGTCGGATCAGCTACGCGTGAGGTTCTTTTCACAGTCCCTCACGGGATCGGCTTTCGGATGGTACACCTCGTTGCCACCAGACTCCATCCGGTCTTGGAAGCAGTTGGAAGAGCAGTTCCATACGCAGTACCATTCAGAAGCTTTCGAGTCCGGCATTGCCGATCTAGCACAACTACGTCAGAAGCGCGGGGAAACAGTGATAGAATACATCCAGCGTTTCAGGAATCTTAGGAACCGATGTTATTCGGTTCGTATAACTGAAAAGGAAGCAGTCGAGTTGGCAGTAGCTGGCCTTGCAACACAGCTCAAGGACATGGCCTCCCAAGCAGATTATCCCTCGCTGGCGCACATGGTTCAGAAACTATCAGCATATGAATAGCGCCACCCGGACCTGTACCAAGACAAGTTCAAGCGTGCAGTAGTCCTGGTCGATGCAGAGGAAAACGAAGTTCCTGCGGGAGACCAAGAAGTAGCAGTGGCTGAGTGGACTCGGGGAGGAGCTCCCGTGTCCTGCAAATGGGTAAAGCCACTAGGGCCGCCCAGGGGATTTGATTTTGACGTGACCAAGACTGAACAAATCTTCGACCTCCTGCTCAAGGAGAAACAGTTGACGATTCCTGAAGGTCTCAAGTTCCCTACGGCGCAGGAGCTAAACGGAAAGCCGTACTGCAAATTCCACAACTCGCTCTCCCATGCCACCAACGACTGCAGGGTGTGGCGTCAGCACATCCAAGCGGCGATAGAGAAGGGGCATTTAATTTTCAACCAGTACGCCATGAAGGTCGACACCCAGCCCTTCCCCGCCGTTAACATGGTAGAAGTCATCTACCCTGAGGGTTGCCAGCCAGGTCCCACGTTCAGCATCAACATGGTAGGGCCTGGGAACCACTCTGGCAAAGACGGAGATGAGGGCAGCTGCTCTCATAGCAAGGATACAGAGGAGGCCGCTCCACGCGATCGGCCCCATCATGATGGCAAGCGCTACGTCACAGAGGGAGAAGTGAAGAACATAAGATATCAACGACCTCTCTCTGATCACCTCCTCAACAAATATGTGAATCAGTATGACCAACGCCGACGGTCCAATTATGATGATGAAGGAGATCGTCTGGCTAGAGAAGCCAGAAGACATCGTCGGCAGGATCGCGATGAGGAGGAGCACGAGCGCCGTGCCACGGACGCATCAAGGGAGCAAGATGACAACGCCAGACACTGGGACTGCCCTTTCTTCAGACACTGCTGGGATTCAGGAATGAGCCGATTGCCCACAATCGGCAACTGCCCAGAATGCAACCCGAAGAAGAAGGAGGCAGCCAACGTGTCTGTGTTCAAGCGCTTGGGGCCACTCCCGCCACAAAGCAAACGCGCTGAGTCACCTCGTTGGGCAGATCTTGAGGATTCCGAAGACGAGGGACTAGAAGAAGAAGAAGAAGACAGGTACCACCGTCCAAGGTGGTGCCCTGACGGACTCAGCCGTTCTCAGAAACGCAGGGTTCAGCGATTGCGCGGCCTGGAGGAAGCCGAGAGGTTATACTTGCATACATTGAGGAAGGCAAGGCCTGATCTGGCCGCGAAGATTCAGCGAGCCCTGGATGAAGAGGGTCGTCCACGGAAAATGGAGTGGCGCCCCAAGCAAAGGAAAGCCGATGATGAAACATCGGCTGGCACAAACATGGTGCTCGTTCTTCCGACGAAGCTTAGCGCTCCACGATTACACGATGCACTCAAGGTGGACGACAGCAGGCGCATCAAGTCAGAGGTTGGGTTGGTTTTATCCAGCCTGACCGAGTAGCAAGATTAACCCAATGAGCAAACCGGGCGAGGCTGATCCTTGTGATCGGCCCCAAAAAATTTTATGGAGGAACATTACAAAACCTTCATCAAACAAGCAATGTGGAGGCCGATTCCAGCAATCGGCCAAAATTATCCTCTGCACATATTCTGTTTGTGTTCAGCAACGATCTATTGGGCAGCGGCCACGTCGGCAGATGAAAGCCAGCATGAATCCTTACGGAGCCGACGTGCAAGTGCAGTGCCCTGACTAACCATGAAAGCCGATATCTGCAGTCATTTGGCAGATTCGGCTCGGGGGGCATATAGTCAGATGAACATGCGTGCAGATAAACACGTGCAGACATGCGTGCAGTGGAACATTGGGGGCCGATTAAGGAAAAATCGGCCAAATAAAAAAAAACAGTCACACAAGACCAAGACCGGCTGGTTCTATGCTCAAAGTTCACATCGACATCAACGGTCAGTGCAGGGAAGGAGCCGACCTGACCTGCAAGGCGCAAAAAGTAGACTGAAGAAGCTCGGGGGGCAGCTCACCCTGGAGGTTCTCTGCTCTGGAGAGCCGATGTTGCTGAAATCGGTTGGTTCTGCATCATAACTTGGGAACCGATGGCGACACATTTGGTTAGTCCACTGATATGCTCGCCTTGATAGAGGCTCGGGGGGCAACTGATGGCGTAGGATTTTCTATTCTTAAGAAGCCGATTGAGATTTCATCGGGCTGAAAACCCAGTGGTATCGACTTCAGCATCAAGTCGTTTCAGCAGTGGTTCTGGGGCTCTCGTAAGAACGTCGATCTGCCTAGTTGTCCGCCAGAGCTCAAAGTCGTCAGTTGGGAAAAGCAAAAGATCGTGAAGGATTGATATGTTAACGTCAACTCTCGGGCATTGATCAAATTCACGATTGCTCTAACGTCAAAGGGACGAAGCATGGGACATTGAGAGACCGGTGCGTTGTCATCGGCTCGTTAGGCATTGGCTAAGTGACGATCGGCGGGGTCAGTATCAAAGGAAATCGGCTGAAGTGGCATAAGAGAAATTGGCAAAATCAAATTGGGGAATTTCTTCGTTGATAAACCAGATTTCTTACATAGAAGAGCTGATTGCTCTCAAAAGGGAGTACTAAGGGGATACATTGCCCCGTCTACTGCTGCTGATCCTATTCTAGAGATCCTATTCTACGGGCCGTCACTGCCCTCGTCGTCACCATCGTCAACGCTGTCGGCGCTGCTCCCGGCGGGCTCGTCGTCGCTGCTGTAGCGGCCACCGACATGACCTTCGTTGTCCTCGTCCTCCGCATCGTCGTCGTCGTCATCGCTATCATAGTCACTGAGGTTCCCTGGCCAGGGGCAGTGGCGCTTGGCCGGCGGCTCGTCGGAAGTGCTGTCGTCGTCGTCCTTCTCCTCCTCTTCCTCTTCCTTCATCTCGGAGGAGGTAAAGTCATCCCAGGAGAAGTGATCGTCATCGCTCTCCTCCTCCGATTCCCCGTTGGCGAGGAAGCGGAGGTCGCTCTCCCCGTCCGTCGAGGACTGGTCGTCCTCGGACCAGATGGAGAAGTCATGGTCTGACTCCTCCCCGGCCTCAATGGCGCGGCGGATGTTGGCCGCATGGACCTCTTGTGGGCTTGGTGCTGGCATCGGCTCGGGGGAGGAAGAGGACTCAAAGGAAAGTCCCGACGAGGCAGGGGAAGAAGAAGACATGGTGCGCAGAAGGGTTTTTTGGGTGCCGATGGCTGGAACAGAGGAAGGGGATAAAGATAACTAATCAGTCGGCACGGTTAAATAATGAGAAACCTGGTGAGAATTACTGCCATTACAGTTTCCGAAGGGGTGATGTCAGAGCTGTCAAATTTTGCAGAGAAGCTGAGAGGACAGGGCATAATGATGATGGATGCTGCAAATAGCTCGGCTCTGCCACGACATGACCCTTCGAAAGGAAAGCATAATGATTTTGGAAATATTATTTCCAAAACCAGGGGGGCATGTGTTATCACCAGATTTTGGCCAAATCAGGAGGTGGGCCGTTAGAGAGATGGGCTTGGAAGATTACACGTGGAAGATCTCTGAAGCGGCCTTGCACGGAGAATTTGGGCTAGATTGCCCGTGTATCTTTAATTATAGTAGATTATACCTTAGATCAAGAATTAGAGTTTGTATCGTGCACGATGGGATATTCCCACGTTAGAAAGTCCGCTGGACTATAAATATGTATCTAGGGTTTATGGAATAAACAACAACTCACGTTCAACCCAAAACAAACCAATCTCGGCGCATCGCCAACTCCTTCGTCTCGAGGGTTTCTACCAGGTAAGCGACATGCTGCCTAGATCGCATCTTGCGATCTAGGCAGCACAAGCTCCACGTTGTTCATGCGTTGCTCGTACTGAAGCGTCTTTGATGGCGAGCAACGTAGTTATCATAGATGTGTTAGGGTTAGCATAGTTCTTCGTATAACATGCTTACGTAGTGCAACCCTTGCATGTCTAGCCGCCCTCACGCCTATCTCAGGTGTGGGGGCGGCACCCCGCTTGATCATTATTCAGTAGATCTGATCCGTTACGATTGCTCCTTGTTCTACAAGGATTAGTTTAATATCTGCAATAGTTAGGCCTTACAAAGGGGGGGAGGATCCAGCGGCACGTAGGGTGGCGTTCGCAAGTCCTAAACAGGATGTTCCGAGGATCAACTTCATGTTGGTTTTTAGGCCTTGTTTAGGATCGGCTTACGATCACCGTGCGTGGCCGCGAGGCCCAACCTGGAGTAGGATGATCCGATTATGCGGTGAAAACCCTAAATCGTCGTAGATCTCATTAGCTTTATCTTGATCAAGCAGGATCACCATATATTCGTGCACCCCGTACGAATCATGGGTGGATCGGCTCCTTGAGCCGATTCACAGGATAACCTGAGAGCCGATCGAGGCTCGTATTTAATGTTTACGTGTATGCCATGCAGGAAACTAAGCGAGGCATCCCCATCACCTTCCTGACCAGGTATAGGTCAGGTGGCACGCCCTTGCACTTCGCATCGCCGCGTGTGACCAGAAGAGCATTGCGGGCCGTCGCTCGGAGGGGTCTCAGCCAGCCGCAGCTCTAGGCTCTTCCCGGCTCTACAGTGTTGACAAGTCACTGCCCGCCGGTGGGTTTTGGCAGTCAACAGTACCGTCAGATTCAGAGTTGAAGCAAGTCATTCTGAAGGAAGCTCACGATACCCTGTATTCCATTCACCCTGGAGGAACCAAGATGTACCAAGACCTGAAGGAGCAATTCTGGTGGCACGGAATGAAGCGAGAGATAGGAAGCTACATCGCCAAGTGTGACATATGTCAACGAGTCAAAGCAGAACATCAACGACCCGCAGGACTGTTGCAACCCTTGCAGATTCCTGAGTGGAAATGGGATTCTGTCGGTATGGATTTTATCACAGGATTGCCCAAATCTAGCCGAGGAAATGACTCCATTTGGGTAGTCATCGATAGGTTGACCAAAGTTGCACATTTCATCCCCGTCAAGACCACATACCAAGGCCCAAAGCTAGCTGAGTTATACATCTCCAGAATAGTCAGCCTGCACGGAACCCCCAAGTCAATTGTGTCAGATAGAGGATCGCAATTCACCTCAAGATTCTGGCAGAAAGTACATGAAGGACTAGGAACCCGTCTGAATTTCAGCACAGCCTATTACCCACAGACTGACGGACAAACCGAGAGAGTCAACCAGATACTGGAAGATATGTTGAGAGCCTGTGTGCTAGAGTATGGATCCAAATGGGAAGACTGCCTACCGTACGCAGAATTCTCCTACAACAACAGTTATCAAGCCAGCTTACAGATGGCCCCCTTTGAAGCCCTGTACGGAAGGAAATGCCGTACCCCTCTGAACTGGTCAGAAGTCGGAGATAGTCAAGTCTTCGGCCCCGATATTCTTCGAGAAGCCGAAGAGAAGGTGCACAAGATCCGCGAGTACCTCAAGACCGCCCAGTCAAGACAAAAGAGCTACGCCGACAAGAGACGTCGAGAGATGACATTCGAGATCGGAGATTTTGTGTATCTCAAGGTCTCACCCCTCAAAGGAATGCAGAGATTCCAACTCAAAGGAAAGCTCGCCCCCAGATATGTCGGACCTTTCAAAGTTCTGAGTCGCAGAGGAGAAGTTTCTTATCAGCTTGAACTACCGGAAGAAATGTCCGCCGTGCACAATGTGTTTCACATCTCACTACTTCGGAAGTGCCTAGAAGTGCCAGAGAAGACCGAAGTGTTCAAGAACATCGACCACAGAGCCATAAATATCAACAAGGATCTAACCTACCGCGAAGTGCCTATTCACATCCTTGAAGAAGCTTTCAGGACCACCCGCACCAGAAGTATCAAGTTCCTGAAAATACAATGGAGTAATCACACCGAAGAAGAAGCCACTTGGGAACGTGAGGAAGATATGAAGAAGGAATACCCAGATCTCTTTAGTACCTAGCTTTTTCTAGATCTCGGGACGAGATCTTTTGTAAGGGGGAAGGGTTTGTAACATCCCAAGTTTTAATAAAAGGAACAAGAAAGAGAGGATTCAAGAATCCAAAATTTAGAACCAACAAAAACTTTTTCTCATCATATAGGACTATGCATATAGCTCACCTTATTAATTATTTTAGTGTGCTTTTGCCATGATGCTTGCTTATGTGTTTACTCTTAATCCAAAACCATAACCATGATCACTTGATCATCCAAAGACAAAGAAAAAGAAAATGGAAAAGAAAATATAAAAATTAACTCAACCCACACATATGGCCTATGCCATTTTTGCAAATCTTTAATCTAGACCAAATTGGTTTGCACCATTAGTTGTAAATGGATACTAAACACCTTTTAACACTTTTGGAATCAATCAAACTCAATTTAAAACAAATTTGAATCAAAATTGAGCTCACATATGATTATGGTCATATGTGCCATTTTTAACCTGATGCCCACTTTGAGCCTCTGGTTTTTAACTTTTCACTTCTACACTTTGTCAACTCTTTGCACCTCATCCAAGACAACATCAAGGCCTTCAACTTTTTCCCAAAACCACCACCCCAAATTCCTTATCAATTTCAAATGAGAATCAAGCAAAGTTGGAACAAACTCACATATGCAAGATCTTATGCAATTTGAGATTTTGCAAACCAACTCCAAATTTAACCAAACCACCACCATTCTACTCCTTTTATTATATGTTTACAACACACCAAAAAGATTTTCAAAATTCAAAAATTATTTTCTTGCGGCCATTTGCTTAAACACCTTGCAGGCATGGAATCAAATTGAGCCCATGCTGGTTTTGGAGAGGACCAAGTCCAAGCTCTGGCCCTCCTCAGATGCCCTGGCACCCCCTCTCACCCCTCAGCACCAGTAGCACCACTTGCACTAAGCCTTGTGTGATCAAATCATCAAGACCATGCCATGCCGTGGCATGGCATGCCACCACCATGCCACTCTCACCTCTGGCCATTTCTGGACCGAACCACCATGTCAGCTCGCTTCCTCTCACCTCCCTGGACACGCTCATGCACCCCCTTGACCAAGACTGAGCCCGCACGTGTCAGCACACGCGCGCCCAGTGGCGCCCAGGACATGCCCATGCCGCGCCAGAGCGCGCATGACGTCCGCGTAGGACGCGCCAGAGCGTCGGCTGCCTGGAGCCCCTGCGCCACCTCGACCCCTCCTCTCAGCGCCAGTCGACGCGCGACGAGTCACTGGACCGCCTGGACACCCCCACTGGCCCGCGGGAACGCCGCAGGCGACGACCACGACTCCGATCACCGCCGCAGTACTGCCCCTTCCCATCAAACTCGCCATCGCCACAGAGCCCCTGCCGCGCCACAATCACGCGCGTCAGCTTCGCCAGGACACCAGCCACCGTACGCGCCCACGCCTTGCCCCTTCGCGACCTTGGAACGCCGGTGACGACGATGACCCTAGCTCCGCCCCACAGCCACCTCCCGCTCCTATAAAAGGAGGACTCCTCCTCTCAATCCGAGCACACCATTCACTTCCCCTACTCACCACAGCTCTCCTCGCCACCTCAATTTAGTTGATTAGCCACTCCCCTGGTCGAATTGCAAGCTCGCCGCCGCCGCCAGTACACGGAGCAAGCCGGCGAAGGAGACCACCTCAGGCGACGCCACTGCTTCCAGACGCCTCCTCGTCGACGACACGGTCCCTGCGCACATCGCCGACGACCGCCGGAGCTCCGACGAGCTCGCCGACCCCCTACCGCCGTCGCCAGTGAGTCCCCTTCTCGCCGTCGACGACGACGCTCCTCGACCGTGCGATCTCCCTCTAATCGCACGGCTCCCTTTCAACGTACCGCTTCGCGCGTGGAAACCCACTGACAGGTGGTTCCCACCTTGTCAGCTGGCCCGCTGCGAAGCTGGGCCGGCCCATCTCCTTCTCACTCTGCCTGGCCCGTTAAAACTCCCGCCAGCCCACGTTTTGAATTTAAATAGGAAAAATGAGAAAAATACCCAATCAGATGTAAACTTGGAAATTTAATAGGGAAAAATCTACCAGGCCAATTTTTGCAAATGTTATATTTTTGGAAACCTTATGAAATTATCTACACAATGCCACAGGTTGGAACCCTAGATCTGTTGTAGAATTAAAGAGACAAAATAAACAAGGCAGGGACTTTTCTGCCTTAGAATAATTCTTAAAAATCAACCATAAATGCTTTTCAGTTAATTCCAACTCCAATAATTCACATTTCACTTATACTAATTGTTTCTACAAAAATATGCCATGCTTACTTTGAATGATCATGGCCTATTGGAATTAAAGGATTTTATGGCTATTTCTAGTCAATGATATTGTCCAAAACTATTAAGAAATCTTATGAGAGTGTTTCTCTCATTTAAATCTTGTCACCACCAATTCAAAATGAGGTAGAGACTCAGATTATTTAGGTCTCATATGAATTGTTGATGATATTAAATCTTTACCATGTTAGGATTAAATGATATGAGGTGTTCACCTCATTTAAATCATTTTCTCAAATGATGAGTGTGAAGAGGTTGACTTGGTCAACCTAGGTCACATATTATTCATGAGAGAAATTAAATCTTAAGAAGATAATGAGAGGAAATTATTTCTCTAAGTAATGGAAAATAACACCTAAGTTAGTATGAGAGGAAATTATTTTTCTTAAATAATAAGAAAAACACATCCACCAACTTAATAGTAATATGTGATGCTAGTTTAAGTGTGTGAACCATGTTTGTGCTTAGTTTATAAAATAGTTTGGTGTGATGATTGTGTACCCCGTATTCGTATTTTAGACGCTAGTACCGAGGAGTACCAGGAGGAGGAGGAGGTCTACTTCCAAGGAGAAGAAGACCACTTTGACCAATTCCCCAACCAAGGCAAGATAATACTCTTGCAAAGTGCAAAGCTCACCATGAGCAAAGCATTACCCCATTTTACTTTATGCTTATGATCCTATTTCCCAGTTTTACTTTACAAGCTTTATTTATTTTTGTTTATCAAAGTACTTTTTGATTTATGAATTACTTGGTTAGGATTGGATTAGTACAAGAGTATCAAAGTTAGCCTAGAAGTAAAGCAAGGTACTTAGCACCCCTCACACCTAGATGCTAGTGCTAAATTAAAAATGACTACTCTAGATGGGAACATGTGTTTATGAAATGATGATGTTGAAAGCCTTGGAATGATGAGTCATTTCCATTGAAAGATTTTGAAGGTGAATATGACATAAATTTGGCTTGGTGAAATGACTAAAACTGATGACTGAGTTGGATGCGATACCATTCCAATTTTTGAGTACCCCCACAATACCTGATTATGGGTAAGGCTTAGCTGGAAACTTATGTGTCTTAGTATGGGTTCCCTCTGAACACACATCATAGGGGTTATGCTTGAGGCTGCCTCCGCTGTTGAGAAATGATGTGAATTGAGGTGAATTGTACGGCCAAGCCCTGTGCAGTTCCCGGGTTAACAGTTGGTTTTCACCAGGAGGCCAAGCTCATGGGGAGAGGTGCCTATACTATTTCCGTCATCAGAATCTACATCTTTTTGAACTTGAACGGTGACTTTGAATTTGAATCACAACTGAGTTGTGGGAATGACACTAATGTTCCCACTTGAGTTAGTTAGCACATGAGGAGTTGTTTACTAAAAAGTTTCTAAACTAAAATTGGCTTTATGCAAATAACCCTAGAGCTTAGAACACTTTCAATAGCAATGTTAGTACTTATATTAGTATTAGATTGCGAGTACTTAAAGTACTCACGGCTTTGTCCCTGGCTATTCAAATGGCCAGACTATGAAGCCGAGCAGCAGTACGAGGATGACGATCAGCAGGACGTCTACCACAACTAGGAGCTTCTAACATCAAGCGTTGGCCTGTGGACTAGAGAGTCCATTTATCTTTATGCTTCCGCTATGAACTTGTGTTTGTTCGTTGATCAATAGATCAACTATTCGTGTAATATGGATCATGTGATTCCAAGTTGTAAGACATTATGGTTTGTAATGAATGATGACTGTGATACTTAACTATTATGCCTCACAACAACAATATTCCTGGGATTGCGATGTATGACATAATAGGCACTCGGACTTAAAAATCTGGGTGTTGACAGACAGGTTCACCGTTTTAGCGGTAACAGCTACAAAGGGTACATCACTAGAGCGGAGGCCGAAGATAGATACGCACGCTATTTGGCGGGAGAGAGGAGGCAGCGGAGGAGGAACCGGATGAAGACCACTATCATCGGGATGGTGCTAGTAGTGACTCTAGCTCTCTTCTATGTGATTGTACTTTAGATGATCGATCTTGTGTAACCACTAGCTCATTTGCGACTTTGTAACCCCGTAACTTGCATTGTAACCTCGTAACTTCTCTAATGTGAAATCTTGTGAATCATGTGGGGCTAATGTGAAGAACTATGTATGGATAAGTTGTGCTGTTGTTTATATGTGTTATATATCCTGTATTGTGCTATTGTACTGTGATATACAACCTGTATAAATACCTGCCAGGATACAAAAAAAAATTCGAAATCGCATCAGTGGCGCACTAGTGGCCCATCAGTGGCGCACGTCCACTAAGTAGCAGTGGCGCACTGCGTTGGATCCAGTGGCGCACTTCCCTGCGATCCCCTCCGAGACTAGTAGTGGCGCACCAGGAACCTCAGCAGTGGCGCACATCCTGGAGACAGCAGTGGCGCACGTCCACACGCAGCAGTGGCGCACCACCTCGCTGAAACAGTGGCGCACGCAAAACAGTATCAGTGGCACACCTCGTCTAGACAGTGGTGGCGCACCGCCACTGACCAACAGTGGCGCACCAATTTGGAGTAATAGTGGCGCACTGCTGGACATGTCAATGGCGCACCACGCAGTGCGCCACTGTTATCAAGGATAGTAGTGGCGCACCACTAGTGCGGCACTACTAGGAGTTAGCAGTGGCGTGATAACAGTGGCGCACCACTAGTGCGCCACTGATGGCTATATGTGGTGCGCCACTGAATGCCTTTTTCCTAGTAGAGCCTTGTCGATCTGCGAGGTTCAGTAGTTTCCTCGTTCGAAGTTTCATGATCATTATCATTTGCTTCCTCTGTTGCTGGTGTAGGCGGTACAGGTACAACTTCCGGTACTGCTCTACTATGATCAACGAGTATAGATTCATCAATCTCATCAAGTTCTACTTTTCGTCCAGTCACTTCTTTAGTGAGAAATTCTTTCTCAAGAAAGGTTCCGTTCTTAGCAACAAAGATTTTGCCTTCGGATCTGTGATAGAAAGTGTACCCTATAGTTTCCTTAGGGTATCCTATGAAGACGCATTTCTCCGCTTTGGGTTCTAGCTTGTCCGGTTGTAACTTTTTTACATAGGCTTCGCAACCCCAAACTTTAAGGAACGACAGCTTAGGTTTCTTATTAAACCATAATTCATACGGTGTCGTTTCTACGGATTTTGATGGTGCTCTATTTAAAGTGAATGCGGATGTCTCTAATGCATAACTCCAAAATGATAACGGCAAATCAGTAAGAGACATCATAGAACGAACCATATCTAAGAGAGTTCGATTACGACGTTCGGACACACCGTTTCGTTGTGGTGTTCCCGGCGGTGTCAATTGTGAAAGTATTCCGCATTTCTTTAAATGCATGCCAAACTCATAACTCAGATATTCACCTCCGTGATCAGATCGTAGAAATTTAATCTTCTTGTTACGTTGATTTTCTACTTCACTTTGGAATTCCTTAAACTTCTCAAAAGTTTCGGATTTATGTTTCATGAAATAGATATACCCATATCTACTCAGATCATCTGTGAAGGTTAGAACATAACGATAACCACCGCGCGATGCTACGCTCATTGGTCCGCACACATCGGTATGTATGATTTCCAATAAGTCAGTAGCTCGCTCCATCATACCAGAAAATGGAGTCTTAGTCATTTTTCCCATTAGACATGCTTCGCATCTATCAAGTGACTCAAAATCAAGTGATTCAAGTAATCCATCAGTATAGAGTTTCTTCATGCGTTTCACTCCAATATGACCAAGACGACAGTGCCACATATAAGTAGAATTATCATTCAATTTAATTCGCTTAGCATCAATGTTATGTATATGCGTATCACTACTATCGAGATCTAACAGAAATAAGCCATTCTTTTCAGGTGCTCGACCATAAAAGATATTATTCATAAAAATAGAACAACAATTATTCTCAGACTTGAATGAATAACCGTCTTGCATTAAACAAGATCCAGATATAATGTTCATGCTCAACGCGGGTACAAAATAACAATTATTTAGGCTTAAAACTAATCCCGAAGGTAGATGTAGAGGAAGTGTGCCGACAGCGATCACATCGACTTTGGATCCATTTCCAACGCGCATCGTCACTTCATCTTTCAGTAGTCTTCGTTTATTCTTTAGTTCCTGTTTCGAGTTACAAATATGTGCAACCGAACCAGTATCAAATACCCAGGTACTAGAACGAGAACCAGTGAGATAAACATCTATAACATGTATATCAGATATACCTTCTTTCTTCTTCTTGACAAGGCCGCTCTTCAGATCCGCCAAATACTTGGAGCAGTTACGTTTCCAGTGTCCCTTCTCCTTGCAGTAATAGCACTCAGCATCAGGCTTAGGGTCGTTCTTAGGTTTCAGAGGAGGCGTGGCAGCTTTCTTGCCACCCTTCTTGAATTTTCCCTTAGACTTGCCCTATTTCTTGAAACTGGTGGTCTTGTTGACCATCAACACTTGGTGCTCTTTCTTGATCTCAATCTCAGCAGCTTTTAGCATGCCAAAAAGTTCAGGTAACTCCTTGTTCATGTTCTGCATATTGTAGTTCATCACAAAGTTCTTGTAACTTGGTGGCAGTGATTGAAGGACACGATTAATCCCCGATCATTAGGAATCACTATTCCCAAGTCACTGAGTTTCTTCGCATGCCCGGTCATGGCGAGCATGTGCTCACTAATGGAGCTGCCTTCTTCCATCATACAGCTGAAGAAATGTTTCGATGCTTCATAGCATTCCACGACCGCATGAGTCTCAAATATAGCTTTCAGCTCATTCATCAACTCATGAGGATCGTGGTGCTCAAAACGTTTTTGAAGATCGGATTCCAGTGCACGGGATGGCACACTGAACTTGAGAGTACCGAGTTTTCCGAGTCTCGTAAACAGCTTTTACTTCATCGGTTTCAGTTTCTGCAGGAGGGTCACCTAGCGGTGCATCAAGCACATATTGCAGATTTCCGCCAGAGAGGAAGATCCTCACATGACGGAACCAGTCGGTGAAGTTGCTACCGTTGCTCTTAAGCTTTTCTTTCTCTAGGAACTGGTTAAAATTGATTGGGGACGCCATCTCTACAACATATATTTGCAATAGTTTAGACTAAGTTTATGAAAAATTGAGTTCAAATTTTAATTCAACATAATTAAAAATCTAGGTGAACTCCCACTCAAAACAATATCCCTCGCATTGTCTTAGTGATCACACGAACCAAATCCACCACACCTAAGTCCGATCATCACGAGACAAGGTGTAATTTCAATGGCGAACACTCAAAGTGTTCATCATATCAATCATATGATTCATGCTCTACCTTTCGGTATCACGTGTTCCGAGACCATGTCTGTACATGCTAGGCTCGTCAAGGCCACCTTAGTATCCGCATGTGCAAAAACTGGCTTGCACCCGTTGTATGCACTTGTTGATTCTATCACACCCGATCATCACGAAATGCTTCGAAACGACAAGTCTTGGCAACGGTGCTACTAAGGATGAACACTTTATTATCTTGAGATTTTAGTGAGGGATAATCTTATAATGCTACCGTCGCGATCTAAGCAAAAGAAGATGCATAAAAGGATTAACATCACATGCAGTTCATATGTGATATGATATGGCCCTTTTGTCTTTGCGCCTTTGATCTTCATCTCCAAAGCACGGACATGATCTCCATCATCTTCGGGCATGATCTCCATCATCGTCGGCGTAGCATCAAGGTCAATGGCGCCGTCTTCATGATTGTCCTCCATGTAGCAACTATTACAACTACTTTGAAATACTACTCAACATGAAATTTAAAGACAACCATAAGGCTCCTACCGGTTGCCACAATACAATAATGATCATCTCATACATATTCATCATCACATTATGGCCATATCACATCACCAAAACCCTGCAAAAACAAGTTAGACGTCTCTAATTTGGTTTGCATATTTTACGTGGTTTAGGGTTTTCGAGAGAGATCTAATCTACCTACGAACATGAACCACAACATTGATACTAATGTTGTCAATAGAAGAGTAAATTGAATCTTTACTATAGTAGGAGAGACAGACACCCGCAAAGCCTCTTATGCAATACAAGTTGCATGTCGAACGAGGAACAAGTCTCATGAACGCGGTCATGTAAAGTTAGTCCGAGCCGCTTCATCCCACTATGCCATAAAGATGCAAAGTACTCAACTAAAGATAACAAGAGCATCAATGCCCACAAAACCATTGTGTTCTACTCGTGCAACCATCTATGCATAGACACGGCTCTGATACCACTGTAGGATAACGTTGCATAGAAAACAAAAAAATTTCCTACCGCGAACACGCAATCCAAGCCAAGATGCAACGAGGGGTTTATCGAGTCTCACCCTTGAAGAGATTCCAAAGCCTACAAGATGAGGCTCTTGTTGCTGCGGTAGACGTTCACTTGCCGCTTGCAAAAGCGCATAGAAGATCTTGATCACCGGTGCCACGAACGGGCAACACCTCCGTACTCGGTCACACGTTCGGTTGTTGATGAAGACGACGTCCACCTCCCGTTCCAGCGGGCAGCGGAAGTAGTAGCTCCTCTTGAATCCGACAGCACAACGGCGTGGTGTCGGTGGCGGTGGAGAACTCCGGTGGAGCTTCGCTAAAGCACGCGGGAGCTATGGAGGAGAGGGGGGCGGCTAGGGTTTGGGAGGGGGTGGCCGGCCACTTGGGGGGTGCGGCCAGGTGGTGGTCTTGAGGTGGCCGGCCCCCTCCCCTTGTCCCTCATTATATAGGTGGAAGCCCCAAGGGTTGGACTACAAGTCTCCGAATAAGACCCGAACCAAAAATCTTCCATATGATAGGGAAACCTACCTAAGCTAGGACTCCCACTAGAGGTGGGAGTTCCACCTTCCATGGAGGGGGTGGCCGGCCCCCTTTGGGGGAGTCCACTTGGGACTCCTCCCCCTCTAGGGTTGGCTGGCCATGGAGGTGGAGTCGGGACTCCACCTTCCTTGGTGGTTTCTTCCGGACTTTTCTAGAACCTTCTAGAACCTTCCATAGAACCTTCCGCATCATTTTAAATCACATAAAATGACATCCTATATATGAATCTTATTCTCCGGACCATTCCGGAACTCCTCGTGATGTCCGGGATCTCATCCGGGGCTCCGAACAAATATTCGAACTCCATTCCATATTCAAGTTCTACCATTTCAACATCCAACTTTAAGTGTGTCACCCTACGGTTCGCGAACTATGCGGACATGGTTGAGTACTCACTCCGACCAATAACTAATAGCGGGATCTGGAGATCCATAATAGCTCCCACATATTCAACGATGACTTTAGTGATCGAATGAACCATTCACATACGATACCAATTCCCTTTGTCACGCGATATTTTACTTGTCCGAGGTTTGATCATCGGTATTACTCTATACCTTGTTCAACCTCGTCTCCTGACAAGTACTCTTTTACTCATACCATGGTATGTGGTCTCTTATGAACTTATTCATATGCTTGCAAGACATTAGATGACATTCCACCGAGAGGGCCCAGAGTATATCTATCCGTCATCAGGATGGACAAATCCCACTGTTGATCCATATGCCTCAACTCATACTTTCCGGATACTTAATCCCACCTTTATAACCACCCATTTACGCAGTGGCGTTTGGTGTAATCAAAGTACCTTTCCGGTATAAGTGATTTACATGATCTCATGGTCATAAGGACTAGGTAACTATGTATCGAAAGCTTATAGCAAATAACTTAATGACGAGATCTTATGCTACGCTTAATTGGGTGTGTCCATTACATCATTCATACAATGATATAACCTTGTTATTAATAACATCCAATGTTCATGATTATGAAACTAATCATCCATTAATCAACAAGCTAGTTAATAGGCATACTAGGGACTCTTTGTTGTTTACATATCACACATGTACCAATGTTTCGGTTAATACAATTATAGCATGGTATATAAACATTTATCATAAACATAAAGATATATAATAACCACTTTTATTATTGCCTCTTGGGCATATCTCCAACACCAAGCCCTGTGCAGTTCCCAGGTTGACCGTTTGTCTTCACTGGGAGGCCAAGCTCATGGGGAGAGGTGCCTATACTAGAGTATGTAAGTGAAAGGTTATGGTTGGTAGTCCGCACACGGAGTGTGGTAAATCAGGGCCAGTTAACCCTGACGGATTATTGCAAATGTTGTGGCACAAGTGTACGACCTCTGCAGAGTGTAAAACTATTCGAATAGCCGTGTCCACGGTTATGGACGGTTGGAAAGGCCATACTGTTCCGTCATCAGACCATTTTCAAAACGGTGACATATGACTTGTGACTTGAACTTGAAAGGTGAAAGGTGAATTTGACTTGAATCACAACAGAGTTGTGGGAATGACACTAATGTTCCCACTTGAGTTAGTTAGCAAATGAAGAGGTTTTTACTAAATATTTGTGAACTAAAATTGGTTTTATGCAAATAAACTTAGAGCTTAGCACCCCCTTACTAAAACTGATAAGTACTTACATTAGTATTAGTTTGTGAGTACTTTAAAAGTACTCATGGCTTTGTCCCTGGCTATTCAAATGGCCAGACTTTGAAGGTGAACAGCAGTACGAGGAAGATGGACAGCAGGACGTCTACGACAACTAGGACTGCTCCTGACGTCAAGCATTGGCATGTGGATTAGATAGCCACTACTACTTCGTTTCCGCTATTTGTGATGTTCGTTGATCAATAGATCAACTACTATTGTAATATTGGATCATGTGATCTACCTTTGTAAGACGATTATGTGTTGTAATAAATGATGACTCTATGATATTCAACTATTATGTCTCGCAACAACAATATTCCTGAGATTACGATGTATGACATAATAGGCATCTGGACTTAAAAATCCGGGTGTTGACACTCCTCAGGTTTAGAGAAGGAAGAAACCTGAGCCCCAGGCCACTTCCGCCAGCGCATATTGTTCCTAGTTGGAATAGCATTTCTAAACACCTGCCACATAAAGCTTTGGATCTTCAACGGGAGTTTAGGTTTCCAAATTAACCTATTGTAAGAGTCACTAAGATCTTTTTCCAAAAAAAACAATTTTTTAATTTAAACAAATCAATTTTATACATTTTTCGGTCTCAACATTTTTCAAATTTATATTTTTAAATTTTGAACATTTTTGTAAATTTCAACATTTTTCAAAGTTTCAAAAAATATGCTTTGTCTTGAATGGGTTTCGAACAAAGGACATCACCGTTAGAAAAGTAGCAGATACCAGTTGCTCTACAAGTTATGTGTTAAATTCTTACACATGCGCACTAATTAACATGATCTAGAGCGGCGTCATAATGGGTCGGCCCATTCTGGGAGAACGCACGGGCAATCCCTATCTATACACTGCTCGTTGCGGCATGCACGCACGTCGGCACCACGTACTACGTGTTTACGTTAGCTCCATTTTAGTGGACCTGGCCCAGTGTACACCTTTATTACCTTAACTAGATGACACCCTGCGCATTGCTGCGGATATTTGTAGCTCGAATTTTGAAATCAAAACATGTGATTTTGGCTTGCTTGATGGAAGTGATAGGATCACAACGCTTGTGAAGCTCAAATATTATAGCTGATAGAAAAGTAACTACTAATTTTGAATTTTTATTTGCTTCATCTACATTTGAATTCAATTTGGTCCCATTGAACAGTTATGCTTGCGTTTTTGCTCGAACTAACACAAACTCAGATGTGCTGAAACTGATAAAGCTGGGTCATGACAAAGGTTTAGAAGAATAGGAAGGCACCATCAATTCATCATCAAATTCTTGCAAAACAAATGGAGAAATATCTTGAAATAAAAGATAAACTAAGAAGAATTGCACATATAACTTTATGAGAAAAGAGGGGTATTTACTACTCCCTGCCAACCAATTATACATCATATACATATTGCCATGTTAAATAACAGAGTGTAGAAATTCACTGTAGCCACAACTATGTGATTTGATACCAAAATAGGCTAAGTAATAAACATACGTAGAATCATAAATATATGGAAGCATCAAATTTCTTCTAAACTTTCATCAATACAAACTATATGTTACAATGGATTACCTGCGACCAGCAACATTATTTTCCTAAAGAAATCCCCATTGTTATATGTCTACACGGTGGATATGACATGAAAGGAAAATCTACTACGATGATACTGTATAAGACCTCTCACGAAGCCATGTAACTTTATATCAGGGTACATGGAAATTATGGCAAGAAAGCTACAGATTTTGTATGCACCACACGGAGAAGCCAAAATCAATATATCATTCATGTCTGACAAAAAATGGCAAATCGTAGAAAACGCTACATAATATCTTTTCTCTCATCTTTTGTTTCTGAACCCTCGAGTATTCTCGTCCGTACGTGGAAGACAACAAACCTGCGGGGTGAGGGAAAAATAAAACACACACACAACGGAAGAACATGTGAAGCAGATGTAACAATAAAACAGATTATCAAAACGTCACCTTTTTTTTGCGAGAGTGAACTGAAGTCATATGTGGTTCCCGCCGGCTATTTGACAATATCTAAGGCATATGTGGAGAACTGAAGTTATGTACATGCACAGCACATGAAAAAACCGGATCACTTGGATAAGACATACGAGACGTAGCTAGGTACTCGTAATTGTTAGTAGTGATAAAAAAAGGAAAGAAAATACTGTAGAAAAGTCTAGTTCATAAGAAAATGGAGAAAATCATGTGGATCCCAATATATAGGTAAAGGCCACCAAAGGGGACGGCGGAGAGCAACACGCCGATGAAGAAAGAGTCGGCAAAGCGCGGTCATAACCACGTGAAGGGACCACGAAAGTCGATGTAGAGCGGCAGGCCGACATAGACGAAGTCGGCGAAGCGCGAGCAGAGCCGCGTGAAGAGGCCGCGAAAGTCGATGTAGAGCGACAGGCCGACATAGAGGAAGTCGGCAAAGCGCGGGCAGAGCCGCGTGAAGAGGCCGCAAAAATCGATGTAGAGCGGCAGGCCGACATAGACGAAGTCGGCGAAGCGCGGGCAGAGTCGCGTGAAGATGCCGCAAAAGTCGATGTAGAGCGGCAGGCCGAGGGAGACAAAATCGGCGAAGCACGGCTAGAGCCGCGGGAAGAGGCCGCGAAAGTCAACGAAGAATAGCTAGCAGTCATGCACGAAGGCAGCGGACAAATACCAAGTACCGAAGGTGGGCCCAAAGAAGGGACGGGATCAGCGGAAGACATAGCTTTTTTTTTCTTTTTTTTCAGCTAGAAGTCAACTCACGGCCAAGGAAATCAATCAGATCTACACACGGGCAAGGGAGATCGGCAGCCTGGGAAACGCGGAACAGCACGCGGCCAAGGAGCAGCACGCGGCGGGAGCAGACTGGTAATCGGGCCGGGAGCAAGCGTAGCACGGCGGCCTGGAGCAGCACGCGGCGCGCGGGCTGACCACGCGCAGATCGGTAGGGAGCAGGGAGCGCCACACGCAGATCGGCAGGGAGGCCGGCGGCGCGGGAGCAGGCAGGGCGACACGCGCGGGAGGAATCGGCCGGGCGGAATCGGCCAGGAGAGATTGGAGCAGACGAATCGGGCGACGGACTGGAGGTTGAACAAGCAACGTCGGCCGAGAAACTAGAGGATCAATATTTGCTCTGATACCATGTTAAGCTTCATGCACTAGCCACTTGAACCAAAAGTCCGAACTGATGGAAAGGGCTAGGCAATCCACATATACACTTCACAACACTCCCACTCGCGTGTGACGGGAGAAGAGAAAGTCAACACGTGAAAGAAGAAGAGCACACCGAAACAGCGGTGGCTAAAGAGGAGGGCAACCGCAATTTTTAGGCTTAATTGCGAAAACCATGTGAAAGCCAGGATTTGAACTCAAGACCTGGGGCTCTGATAGTCTAGTTCATAAGAAAATGGAGAAAATCATGTGGATCCCAATATATAGGTAATTAGGAGGAAAAGAAAAGCTGCAGATTTTACCTACTGCAGGATCACCAGCAACAGATCTGGCGCAACAACGCCCAGAATCACTAAACCTACACTGATCCAAGAGCAGAGAAGCAGTATCAACATATGAAAATCACAGCAGCCCGATCACTGGAGAGCTATCATAGCAGATTGATTCCTGATACATACAGCCGTATAGAACAAAACTCGCTTCGGATTATGCAAATTAACCATAAACCTCATAAAATGAACAAAGCGAGTTCTGAACTTCTGATACGTGCTGACTGCAAATAGCTAGAAACAAAGACTAATGCCCGTTCAACCTGTGAATAAAAGGGCAAAAGAAGAGATGTATATTAGAATGTATGAGGGAAATGCTAAACAGAAAAAATACGGATGATGATGGACGAAGCAGTGCCGAAGCAGAAGGGATGAGGACGGATGGCACCGACGGCCGTATTGTATGAAAACTAAGAAGCACATCCTGCAGTAAATATAAAATATAACTATCTCATGGATAAATCTTCACAACCAGAATACTGCACCACAATCTTTGCTGAACTTTTAGCCTTGGCCGGTGGCCCATGGGTACCCACCTGGTTTTAGACCAACGACAGTGCATGCGGAAATCATCATGGGTTGGGAGCAGCTGAGCAGATAGATAAAGATTGAGGAGCACATGCACATATGGCCTATGGGTGAATGGACGTGCAAGTGAGGAAGAGGAAGATGTATGTTCAATTTGATCTACGGGGATGCTGCTGCTTCTCGAGTATATGTGCGTCAATTTGATGGCTTGCGATGGGCGTGGGCAATCATAAAAGCGGGCGACGCGATCCTTCAAATAGGCGCGGAAGAATTTCAGAGGTCACCCGTTACTACATGACCGAAGCAGGAAGATGACGGGGCTGTGGGTGGAATCGTACATTATTCAATAGCTTGCCGCGCTTGAGTACCCGAACAAATTTCTTTCGTATTTTCCCAGCAATGATGATTGATGAACAATCTGTTGAATCAGCCAGTTTCAGCATTTGTTGCAAGGAGGTATTATGAGCACTAGATGACCTGTTGCGCTATCGCGCAAATGGCATTATCAAGTAAGAATTTAAACCATAGGATCAGCTTATTATAGGATCAGAGCAGAGCTCTGCCCCTCCCGCCGCCGCTGCCACCGCTATGGTAAAAGAAGGGCCGCTGGGTTGGCTGAGCTCCATTAGAATCCGATGGCATGCACTGGAGAAAATGTCCTCGACAGCCCCTTTGCCCTCCTTTGGCTACTACCTCTGACCCATTCGATGGTTTCTTCCGCCTCTCGTATGTCTTCCTCTTCCTCTTCCGAGCCCTTGGACCCACCCAACATCCTTGCTACTATGGGTCTGGATTGAACATATATTAAGCAAACTAAAGAACATTTATTTGATACAACCAAAGGAAATACTAAATAGAATAGCAAACATTTATCAAGCAAAGTAACAGAACAGATGTCGATTTTATACATATACATTCAACCATTTTTCTTACTCAGTGAATAGTAGTGGAAGGCATATAAGCAAATCTGACGAACATGGAAAGGGAAGGCAACGAATCAATCATAATTCAAATTTGAAATGGTAGAAAAAACAAAACTGCAGGTAATTTTCTAACTAAATAAAATGCTCAAAATTTATGTCAACGGTTTTAAAAATAAAAATATGGAGCATAATGTGATCATAATTTTTTTAGAGCGCTAAACTGTAAATACCGAGCATAGTGTATCATAACAGATAGTGAACAAACCAGTTTCCAGGCTCTTAATAATCAAGTAAAAAAACATGGGAAATCACCTAACAGTAAAGAGGCATAGTGACCATATGTGCAATAATTAACCGAAACATATGGGTGCTAAAAACCTAGGTATCTCAAACAGTCAGAAACTGAAACATATGACCACCTAAAATAACTATACAAGGAATTGGTTGCCTATCCTCAGCTGAGATGAGTGAATTCACATATGTTGTTCTAAACTACTCGTCAATGGTTAAACTGTTCTTCCTTGAGGCTGATGATGAAAACCCATAGTTAACCCTATGAGCTTAAAAAAGCAAAAGTCCATACATATATAAATAGGAAGAAAACATTACACAAGCAAAGTTAATTAGCATGACCAGCTGAAAACCATCTTACAAAATGAAAGCCAAGTCTTAGGCACATGGCAGATGTTTCTCATTAGGGTATTACTTTGATCAGATATGTTTCTAATTAGGTCAATCATTGTACCAGGCTAAGTTATTTCTTATTAGGCATTGTATTCTATGAAACAAGGCAGTACAAAAAATACTAACATGGGTCCTTATATTCATAGATGATTTGATACTTGAAAATAACTAAGGAGCAAAGAATATTTATATATTGGTCATAAATATGCACAACTATATAAATATTGCATGCGGTAATTTCTGTTCTAGTATAAAAAAATGCAGCATTTTTTTTAGAGAACACACATAATAAAACTATGGTAATTTATGTTCTGGCACATAAAATCAATAAATTATAATATATGTTTGCAGAGCCTAAACACCTTATCACCCTTGTCGTCATGGCACCTCAACATCGACGCAGATTCCAAGCATCAATGAAATATGTCTTCATGCTGCTCACATCCTCATCTCCCTTCCTACATCTCTCCATACAAACAACCTTCTGCCTCCGAACATTCATATCGCTGATCTGTCCGTGCAGTATCACGAGGGAGAGAAATATCTTAGCTGTAAACAATGTTCATTAGCATGTCAAGTCCAACACCCAATTTACAAAGTTCTAAAAACTACAGTATGAGACTTACCATAAAATTCCCCCATGGTCACTTTCCTTTTGTGACCAGTCACGTCCTCTCACCTAAGCTAGAACTGAGAATACATTAAGGAGAACATCATAAATATATATAGAAACGAAGCAAAAAAGATTAACACCCAGTACATGCCTTTCATCAAATATGCATAGAACTCGCCCTCAGGTCCTGTTCGCATTCATCAAACAAAAAAGCTGATGAGAATTGTTGCACCAAGGGAAATAACAACCAATATAAAAGCCAGGTCAAAGTAGTAACACAATGAGCCGTAATAATATACTTTAGTTTAGGAATAAAGCCAGTTCTGATAATTGTTTTATCAAAACAGAATGCACTAAGAACCTGAATAGAATAAAGCTCATCTCCTTTCTACGGGCAGCCAGTAATTTAACCCTTGAACATTAATTAAAGTAGCACATCTGTTCTAGATTTACTCTGGTATAAGCTTGTTTACCTATCTTGTAGAACTGGATACATACTCACACATATATACAACAAGTTCCTCTTTTCCTAGCTGTACTGACCAAAACCTGAGTCTAAACAGTATTGTTCATGATCTAAATTGTGTCGCTACTCATATAGAAAAACCATAATTTATTCAACTCCTCTGACCAAGTCTCATCATTTATTGCGTATATCACCTTTCTCTCAAAGTCCCACATGAACATGACACTACCTGCTGCCACTGTATGATGACATTAAAACTGAAATTGTGTGTGTTCATATGCCCAGAATCAAGAACAACATGAACAAAACGTCCTTGAACACGCAATAAAAATTGGAACTTGAACTACCTATCTGTCTCTCACTCTCTCTCGAACACATTCACATGTTGTCCTCCCCTGAGCGGTCGTTCTCCTGGAGCATTTATATAAATATTTAGTGCTCGCAAAAAGATCTTGCACTGCAACCTAATCAAGTAAGAAATGAATTGATACCTGAGAAATACACATCCCAAAGCTTCATAGTCATTCAGACCATCTCGTCGAGGCTTGCCAGAGGAGATCGGCATGGGGACTCTAGAGCTAGAAGCAAGCCTCTGCACCAGGGAACAATCGTATTGGCGTTGTCAGTCTAGCATTTTGCCACGCAAGCATGGTCCTACTACTCCTTTCACAGAAGCTGCATGAAGAAGGGGTCATCAGTTCACACACACACGCAGAAATACAGACAGATAGAGAGGGACATTAACCTGTAGATCAACAACACCGTCAAGGTTCAGAACCAAACACTCATTCTCGGAGCCGACATGTCGGAACAGATCCGGCTGGAGATGAAGACGATGATGACGGCTGCTCTATTGGCCTCCAGGGAAATCTTCATAGACAAAAAGAAAAGAACTCATTTGAAGCACACCAAGTGTAGGCAACAACTTCTATATACATAAAAGATACAATTTCTTAACAATGGAGTCAAAATTTAGATCTTATAAATCCATGGTGGACATTACAAACACCAAGAATCTCGTTGGCATGAACAAACTAATAACCTTTTGTTTCTAACCTGTAGAAACACATGCTAAGAGTTTGCCACCTTTTTGTTAACCTCTGCAAGACTGTACTTGTGCTCAAGTGGATACTCATTATGAACAGCTGAAGATGAATTAATGCGTACAGTGAAAACTTGACCTTACCTAGTACAATCACAGATACAAAAGTATGAAGGCTGCAATAAAAAAGAGGCTCCGTAAAAAAAGGATGAAGAGCAACAATACTCACCTCATCCTAGATTTAAGATTTATAGACTGACAGATCACTTGCTTGGATACATTGTTGGCTGGCGGGCACCTTGTGAGGATCCATGGCGCTGCAGGGAGATAATTTAGTGACGGATAGGTTGGGCCCATGAATCAAACAACATGAACTACATAATGATATGTTGATCAAGTCAGCACAGTGGGTCCCCAAGATGACTTTGAACAGGCAAAATAAGAAATGAACTACAGAAAATACCTCTAGAATCTGCAGCATGTGCCATGTCGATCATTTGAGGAAATATCAGAGGAACCAACAAATGGTAACTCGCAAAGTTATGCCTGAAAAAAAGAAAGTTCGAAATAAGCAGAACAAATGAGATAAATAACTACCTAATCTAGAACTACTTATTTTGAACTGATAAAATTCCCAGTAAGCAAAACTTCAAAAATTAATAGATGATTTCTTGTTAATGAGATAGGGTAGAACATATGCCTATATGCAATCTCTTCTTTTTTGCATGTGCATTTTAGAGAGAGGTCAGTTCTAGCCGGTGCTATTCTTATATTCAAAAAGAAAGATTGTATCTACATATGTAAACTATGCTCAATTGTTTTGAGCACATGGATACTATTTATATGACAATGGATCTGCAGTGAGATTCAATGCATAGAAAGGCACATAATAAACTGACTGGAATGCAGATATGGGGATTAAGATGAATTCATACCTACGGCAGCCCAAGCACAGATAGCTGCCAGTCCGCGTACATAAGCTCATATTCATCCCCCATTCCTCCTCATCACATCGACCCTCCGCCACTCATCAACGAACCAACTAACTGAGCCACCTCAAAGCATCAAAATGTAATTTGAAAAGAATCAGTTTCCTGGAGAAAATGACATTAAACTGAATTAGTATAACACCAGTCTGTAATTTAGCAGAATAGGATTTACCTCTAGCAACAAAGAGACAACTCTAATTCATTTTCCAGTACATCAGCATCAGGGCGAGACTATCCATTAATCATTATATGCCCCTCCAACGAGCAATCTTCTACCAACACCTAAAAATCGAGATCTAGTCAGGTTATTGGCATGCCAAGAGAGAGAGAGAGAGAGGAACGTGTCCAGCAGGCACCGCTGCAGGGTGAGGGCGCTGCTCCTCTCCCGCGCGCCCGATTCCGGCAGCACTTGGAGGAGATCTTTTCTCTCCTGCATCTCCAGCCCCAAGCAGTGATGTACGAGCTCTTCAAAGCGGCCTTGCCATGGATTCCGCCCGTCCCGCACCGGATCCGCCCGTCCAGCCGCCACCAACTCCCGCATCCAGCCGCCTCGTTGCTCGGGGCGCCCTTCCTCCGTCCACCCGCCTCCCGTGCAGCACCTCGCGTGGAGGCCCGTGTAGGAAAACAAGAGGCGGCGGCGATTGGGGAAGGAGGAGAGGGTACGAGGATTGGGGGAGGAGGGGAGAGGAGAGCAGGGGATTGGGAGAGAGTGATGATCTGGGATTGGGGAGTGATTTTCGATCTAGGTTTTCACTGCCCACCCACTGGCCTACCACGAGAAAAAGGGCGACGTGAGCCAGCCCCTCGTTGCGTCTCTCGCTGGAGGCTCCCACGCACAGGATGGCCCAGCGGTCATGTAGCCAGCAGATGAAACCAAGTAACAAAATTTATAACCGCATCCGACGGCTGTGGGTGAAAGTGGGCTGAAAATTTTACTGTTTAAGGGCCAATCAACTGCCCTGATTGATTTGCCCCTTCAGACCATCTCGTTGGCCGGGTAGCCTAGCGGCTCTTATAGATAGAATACACGCAGAAATACAGACAGATAGAGAGGGACATTAACCTGTAGATCAACAACACCGTCAAGGTTCAGAACCAAACACTCATTCTCGGAGCCGACATGTCGGAACAGATCCGGCTGGAGATGAAGACGATGATGACGGCTGCTCTATTGGCCTCCAGGGAAATCTTCATAGACAAAAAGAAAAGAACTCATTTGAAGCACACCAAGTGTAGGCAACAACTTCTATATATATAAAAGATACAATTTCTTAACAATGGAGTCAAAATTTAGATCTTATAAATCCATGGTGGACATTACAAACACCAAGAATCTCGTTGGCATGAACAAACTAATAACCTTTTGTTTCTAACCTGTAGAAACACATGCTAAGAGTTTGCCACCTTTTTGTTAACCTCTGCAAGACTGTACTTGTGCTCAAGTGGATACTCATTATGAACAGCTGAAGATGAATTAATGCGTACAGTGAAAACTTGACCTTACCTAGTACAATCACAGATACAAAAGTATGAAGGCTGCAATAAAAAAGAGGCTCCGTAGAAAAAAGGATGAAGAGCAACAATACTCACCTCATCCTAGATTTAAGATTTATAGACTGACAGATCACTTGCTTGGATACATTGTTGGCTGGCGGGCACCTTGTGAGGATCCATGGCGCTGCAGGGAGATAATTTAGTGACGGATAGGTTGGGCCCATGAATCAAACAACATGAACTACATAATGATATGTTGATCAAGTCAGCACAGTGGGTCCCCAAGATGACTTTGAACAGGCAAAATAAGAAATGAACTACAGAAAATACCTCTAGAATCTGCAGCATGTGCCATGTCGATCATTTGAGGAAATATCAGAGGAACCAACAAATGGTAACTCGCAAAGTTATGCCTGAAAAAAAGAAAGTTCGAAATAAGCAGAACAAATGAGATAAATAACTACCTAATCTAGAACTACTTATTTTGAACTGATAAAATTCCCAGTAAGCAAAACTTCAAAAATTAATAGATGATTTCTTGTTAATGAGATAGGGTAGAACATATGCCTATATGCAATCTCTTCTTTTTTGCATGTGCATTTTAGAGAGAGGTCAGTTCTAGCCGGTGCTATTCTTATATTCAAAAAGAAAGATTGTATCTACATATGTAAACTATGCTCAATTGTTTTGAGCACATGGATACTATTTATATGACAATGGATCTGCAGTGAGATTCAATGCATAGAAAGGCACATAATAAACTGACTGGAATGCAGATATGGGGATTAAGATGAATTCATACCTATGGCAGCCCAAGCACAGATAGCTGCCAGTCCGCGTACATAAGCTCATATTCATCCCCCATTCCTCCTCATCACATCGACCCTCCGCCACTCATCAACGATCCAACTAACTGAGCCACCTCAAAGCATCAAAATGTAATTTGAAAAGAATCAGTTTCCTGGAGAAAATGACATTGAACTGAATTAGTATAACACCAGTCTGTAATTTAGCAGAATAGGATTTACCTCTAGCAACAAAGAGACAACTCTAATTCATTTTCCAGTACATCAGCATCAGGGCGAGACTATCCATTAATCATTATATGCCCCTCCAACGAGCAATCTTCTACCAACACCTAAAAATCGAGATCTAGTCAGGTTATTGGCATGCCAAGAGAGAGAGAGAGAGAGAGAGGAACCTGTCCAGCAGGCACCGCTGCAGGGTGAGGGCGCTGCTCCTCTCCCGCGCGCCCGATTCCGGCAGCACTTGGAGGAGATCTTTTCTCTCCTGCATCTCCAGCCCCAAGCAGTGATGTACGAGCTCTTCAAAGCGGCCTTGCCATGGATTCCGCCCGTCCCGCACCGGATCAGCCCGTCCAGCCGCCACCAACTCCCGCATCCAGCCACCGCGTTGCTCGGGGCGCCCTTCCTCCGTCCACCCGCCTCCCGTGCAGCACCTCGCGTGGCGGCCCGTGTAGGAAAACAAGAGGCGGCGGCGATTGGGGAAGGAGGAGAGGAGACGAGGATTGGGGGAGGAGGGGAGAGGAGAGCAGGGGATTGGGAGAGAGTGATGATCTGGGATTGGGGAGTGATTTTCGATCTAGGTTTTCACTGCCCACCCACTGGCCTACCACGAGAAAAAGGGCGACGTGAGCCAGCCCCTCGTTGCGTCTCTCGCTGGAGGCTCCCACGCACAGGATGGCCCAGCGGTCATGTAGCCAGCAGATGAAACCAAGTAACAAAATTTATAACCGCATCCGACGGCTGTGGGTGAAAGTGGGCTGAAAATTTTACTGTTTAAGGGCCAATCAACGGCCCTGATTGATTTGCCCCTTCAGACCATCTCGTTGGCCGGGTAGCCTAGCGGCTCTTATAGAAAGAATTTGTGGCCATCAAGGCGTGACGGAGAGCTCTACCACGAAGACGAAACGAATAGGACTTATTTTTTCCGTGGGACAAACAGGTGAGCAACTAAATGGGCATGTTTATTCGTATTACTATTAGCTAGGTAGCGTTTTCTTTCCAGGATTCGTGGTAACTGATGATGACATGAACGAATGAGGATGCATGGGAGCAAGGTTGGTGACGTGGAAGCCTGTATGTGGAAGCCTGTATGTGCAGAAAAATGAGATCACCTATTAAGAATAGAAAGATTCGCATACGCGTTCTGCATGGGATGGAATCCGGTTTCGTCCGTTTTTTTGTGGTTTTTGCTGATGGTTTGTTTGGCGGTTTTCCTAAACGATTTGGCTCACAGTTTTCTGTCTCTGTCATGATGTTTTCAACCGGTTTCTGTTCGTTCTTTTCTTGTTTTTGTGTGGTTTTAAAATATTCATTATAAAAAACCAGAAAATGTTCAATTTGTAAAAATTATTCAGATTGGGAGTTTTAAAATTTGTACAGATTTTGAAAATTCGTTGAGATATTTAAAATTGTCCACATTTTGAAATATTGCTGAGATTTTGAAAATCGTTCGGATTTTGAAAATTTGTTGAGATTTTGAAAATTGTTTTTGAAGTTTTGTTGAGATTTTGAAGTTTTGTTGGGATTTTGAAAATTCTTCAGATTTCAGAATTTTGTTCAAATGTTGAATTTTTTTCAGATTTTTGAAAATTGTTCAGATTTTGAAATTTTGTTGATATTTTGAAAGTTGTTCAGAGTTTGAAATTTTGTTGTGATTTTGAAAATTGTTCAAAATTTTGAATTTTATTTGTTCGGATTTGAATTTTGTTCAGATATTAATATTTGTTTGAATTTTGAATTTGTTCCGATTTTAAATTTGTTCTGATTTTGATTATGTTCAAACTTTGAATTTTTAAGGTTTTTCAAATTTGTATGAACAACAAATAAACGAAAAAGAATCAGGAAACAGAAAAGCAGACGTGCCAGTCTTATTTTTTCTGTCGCGTTCCTATGCCTATCGTGGGGTGGGATACGGCCCAGCCGAACAGAGCGTGTGTGGCTAGGCGCTCCTGTTCGATCTGCCTGCCCTGCGATCTTGGAGATCATAGATGCCCCCCCTTTTAGAATTTTCAACCCCCTTTATCGATCAATAATGAAAGGTATACATAAGCCGGCCGGGGGCTCAAGCAGCCAAACTTGCCGGGCAGAACTAAGAGCATCTTCACTCGTTGGGCCTACCCACGACGAAATTCGGACGAAACGGATTGGACGAAATAAAGTCGTGGGGAGTACCGTATTTCCAATCGTCCACCCGGAGTTCGGCAGGTTGGCGGCGGCTTTAGTTGGCTGTTCTTCTTCTTCGTCTTCTTCTTCGACGGCTTGGCTTCCGTCGGCCACATCCTCCACATACTCGTTGCGCGCCGCGACAGCTGCCGTCGCCCTCGCCTCCTCTTGCGTGAAGAACCCCGGGCTCGCAGCGGCGGCGGCCATGAAGAACCCCGGGCTCGCAGCGGCGGCCATGGAGCCGGAGGTGATCATCTCGTGGATCTCCTCGTCGTTCGGCGCCGCCATCGCACCGAACGGGAACGGCCCTCGTCGCAGGGCCGGCGAGGTGCCCTCGTACTGGTTCCCGCTGCCGACGTCGAGCTCGGGCGGCGACGGCGTGAACCTGGATGGTTGGACGTAGGCGCCCTCTTGGAACATGGCAGGCGGCGACGGCGAATAGATCGAACGGGAGAAAGTCGACGGGGAACTGCTTGTACCTTGCGTCAGCCATTGGCCGGGGAACATGGCGCCGCCGCCGTGAGCATGGCACATGCTCATGGCCATGCTAATCTTCCTCTCTTGTTCGTCCTGGGCCGCCACCGCCCTCTTGGCGGCGGCTTTTTTCACCCTCTCCACCCTGCCGCTTGTTTCGACCTCGCGTCGGATCTCGTCCGCCGCCCACTCTGCGTTCGACATACCCGGCGGCCGCACCTTCTTCGCCCGCGGCTTCCTCTCCTTCGGCGACATGGTGGTGGACGAGAAGACGAGGAGGAGAACGATGGTGGACGAGAAGACGAGGAGGAGAATGGCCAAATTCGGCGGGAGAGTTTGGGGATATGCAAGCAAATTGGAGGGAAATCGACAGGATTTGGCTTTTCTGTCGCCCACTACGAGGGTCCACACGACGTTTCACGCCAAATTCTTTCGTCCGGAGTCCCCAAGCGCGCCCCGGGGGACCGGGGATGGCGTGGGCTCGCCGGATGGATGAAGGGCCAAATCCGGACGAAAACGAGGAACCGGGGGTGCAAATGGGCCGAATTTCGCCGTCCGGATGGGAAAAACGTCGCTTGGGGGCTTCGTCGGGGAGACGAGTGGAGATGCTCTAACTGAAATAATACTACGAGCAACGATGTGGGCTTCAGAGTTGGACGCCCTATTTTCATGTCTAAAAACTACACTAGGAAAGTCCTTCGCCCAAGCCTTGATCACATGCTATAACTGCCCACATATTCCTCCTTCAGATTGTTTATAACTTGCAAACAATCCGAGGCAATCACAATGTGCGGCAGCTGAAGATCAGATGCCAGCGCCATTGCTTCTCTGCACGACATGGCTTCTAGGGTAGCAGGGCCGGAGATATCCCGCACCGCCACAGCCGAAGCTCCGATGAACGCTCCATCTGCAGCCCTACAAACAACACCCAGAGCTCCTCGCTTCTCTGTTTTGGACACGGCCACATCAACATTCAATTTGACAAAGCCCGGGTTCGGCGGAATCAACTTGGGGTGCACCCGAGCTGCGACACCCTTTGACTGCGCTGACCTGGTAGTGGATATCGAGAGATCCCGCAGAAAGCTCTCAACACAACAATGATATGGGCCCCTATTTCGTCTAGGCCCCTTATTGCCCTGGGTCTGAGTTGTACAACTTATATCTACGCTTTCCCTGTTCCCTCAAAAAAAAAAAAAAAATATCTACGCTTTCCCTTGTCTCAAAAAAAAAAAAAAAAATTCTACGCTTTCCCCACATGATGTGGATTGCTAAGGGAAGACGTGTCTTCTTTACCATTTTCTTTACCATTGTACATGCCCTAAGATGATGGCATTCACCACGTGTCAAACTTAGATTCTCATTCGTTGAAAAATAATTCACTAATTTAGGAGGAAAATTTATGCTCCTACAAATTTCTTGAAATCTTTTTACAATGATGATCCTCATATCAAACTTGTACTAGATCAGTGCGCGATAGGTATTTCAGGATTTTCATTCCAAGACAAATACAATTGCATTCATCCTATGGATGCATTTTGAGTTGGTTCTGAAGTGCACCTCATTTTTCCCAGAGTTTGACAACCGAGAAATGCAGGTAACACTAGCCACAAAAGGGGATGCCAAACTGTGACGTGTAGAGGCAAGTCGTATACGTGTTATTGCTAAACAAATCACTCTGTTATCTTTGTCAGTTGGTAGCTACCTTTTTTTAGGAAATAAGCCATTATTCTGTAGTTTTTCTGAATAAAATGACGAGACAGAAAAGCAGCAATTCGCACAAGTTCAGAGCTAGCAACAATGATCAATGAGACGTGGCAATCCACGAATCGTTGCAAAACATGACTGAATACCTCCTCCCATCTAACATCCTATCGTGTCCTCGACAAAAAGCACGAGTAATAATATAGACAATTAACAGCAGAACCCTAAACCCTAACTACTCAACCTCATCTAAGCATCCACTCAACCGAGCCTGCATCTGTTCTCTACTTCTGGCTGGGCTGCGGAACCTTGTCACCGGACAGGATGTCGCCGAGCATCCCAGAAGCCAGGTCGGAGCCCGCACTCTCCACCGCGAGATGCTGCTTCCCCCGCGTAGCCAGGTTGGACTGGTTCGTGTGCTTGAATATCTGGAGGGCCTGGGCGATCATCGACCCTGGGTTGCCCGCGTCGCTCGGGAGCAGCATTGTGTTCGTCTGCAGTTAACCAAAACATGTGTCAGTCAGTGACATGTATATCCCAGCAAGCTACACAATAGCAAGTACTGTAATACGCGATTCAAGACTCACGTTTTTGGCCAAGAGAGAAAATGCCTGGATGTACTGCTCCGCGATCCTCAGGCTGGCAGCCTACACCAGCAGCAGCACAGCATGTTAATTAGTCAACATGTTATGGGGGAAAACAGGTCACCTATTTCAACATATGAAAACAGAATGACATACCTCAACAGCGCCTTCAGTTTTGAATGACTCTGAAACCATCTTGATTCCTCTAGCGGTGGCTTCTGCCTTGGAAAGAATCGATTCGGCAGCACCTAATGTCCATGTTCAGAAACAACAAGCATAAGAAGCATAACCAAAAATATTAGTAGCTTCACCACACAGAATAACGATCACAATATGGTCAAGCAAGGAATAGTACAAAGAAAACTAGTCTGAATTGGGACATTGTTATGATCGGAATAGCTCTTCAAGTAAAGTTATCTACAAATCTGAACATTAGTGCTAAAAATCTAGGGTGGCGATGCTTGGTTGTCTACTAAAAATCATAATCATCTGTGCTGTATCTCTCTATAACTTATGTGAACTTTCTGTAAAAGCAAGAGGAAATTGAACTTTGCTCATATAGAGCAGCATCAGGTTTAATAATCTCCTCAAATGAGGAGTAAAGAATGCCAGCAGACGCAAGCAGGAGATACTAAGACGAATATACAACGGAGTACATATCGAATTTATCATAAAGTTAGCAGAACGAATCCATGAGGCAGTACTATCCATTGTTTCGAGCAATAATAAGGACATGCAAGAACACACAAATGCATTAAAAACATAAATCTTTGCCATTTTTTATGGACGGATAGCATGTTTCATGTGAAAATTTTCTTCTAATCTTCTAAAGGTAAGAAACAATGCTGCATGCAAGCTTTTGGAAAACTATTAGAGTCCTGCTGGATAGCAGAAGGCACAAAGCGATATTACAGAGTAACACAGAATCACATACCCTTTGCTCGATTCGCCTCATTTATCATAGCACCTGACAGAAGAAACAAAACAAAACATAGAGTTAAAACCTTTATGTTGCCGTGCTACATGTAAAACAAGTTAAGAGCCATTTTCCCCAATACAAGGTAGGTTTTTCATGGATGGAATCTAAAAATTATATTGGCTGAAACCACAACGCTTTTTATCAGCCATCAGGTAGCAGGATTTAATATGAACCTCACATCTAGCACTATATTGTGTGAAACCAGAGACTTATCAACATGTGGTGGCAGGATTCGATTCGATGTGTAACTCGTCACCCATTACAAAGATCTCCACAAGAGTTTCCGACAGGAATTGGTCCGTTGTTAGTAGTACCTTCAGACTCGAGGATTTGGGCGCGCTTCTTGCGTTCCGCCTCGGCCTGCATCTCCATGGCTTTCTTAACTCCAAGTGGAGGAGATATGTCCCCTGCATGGTTTGCGCTCTTGTTAGTGATGATGTGACTTGATTTGATACCACCATGTCGAGAATAATGAAGCCAAGAAGAAAGCTGCGCGCTTACTGATCTCATAGCGAAGGCACTTCAACCCCCAGTCGGTGGCCGCCTCGTTGATGGCCTTGACAATGTTGCAGTTGAGCGTGTCCCTCTCCTCAAAGGTCTTGTCTAGGGTAATCTTGCCCAGCTCGCTCCTCATGGTGGTCTGCGCGAGCTGGATCACTGCGAAGACCGGGTTCTCCACGCCGTAGGAGGCCAGGTAAGGCTCCACGATCTGGCCATGGTGGTGGTCTAGCTAGTTAGAAGTGTGCTTGGAGCACTGCAGAGAGCAAGAGAGAGAAGCAGGGGAATTGAAATAACCTTGACATAGAGCACGCCTCCGATCTGGATGGAGACGTTGTCCTTGGTGATGGCGGACTGCTCTGGGATGGGGATGGTCTCCTCCTTGAGCGAGTGCACGTAGGCGATGCGGTCGACGCCGGGCACCAGCAGGTGGATCCCGGAGGAGAGCGTCTTGAGGTACTTGCCGAACCGCTCCACCACGAACGCCTTCTTCTCCGGCACGATGCTCAGCCCCAGGTTTACCGGGGTGTTGGACGGGTCGTACCTTCATCATCATTGTATTATTTAGGTTGTTGTCAATCAATCGGAACAAAATAATTCGGAGCTACAATCGACAAGAAAAGCACAAGAATCAGAATCAGAGGCAGATTGGTACCGAGATGGGTCGTCGCGAGAATTGTAGCTGGCGGCGGCGGCGCCGGCGGAGGAGGAGGTGGAGGCGGATCTAGACCCTTGCCCCTGAAGCAGGAGCAGCTGCAGAGGAGCTGGGTTGGGGCGGGGGCGGAGGAGGCCTGCGGCGGAGCGCCGCGCGTGCAGCATCGTCCGGGTCGCCGCCGACATCGCCATCGCCATCGATCTAGTCTAGTCTAGTCGGAAGATCGCAAGAAAGGGGATGGATGGATGGATTTCTCTGATCGGACGGCTACCAATTTAAAGGGTCTATTATTACTTCCCTTGCAAGAAAGAATACTTGCCATCTTCTTGCTCTTGTGGATTTCATTTCAGATCTATCTACTATTCGTATTCCTTCATCATACCGTGTGTGTTTTACAACAACTGTTTGCCATGTACGTATATAAATAAATTATTATGGTTATTATGCCCACCCCGCCGGTACGTGTCATCTCTCAAATATATGAGGGTTTCTGCTGTGCGCCGTCAGGAGGTGACAGCGGCCGTGCAGTGACCTCTCAGCCCGTGTGGGAGGTGGAAGAAGGGTGGGGGTTGCGGGAAGAAGGAGTGCTCTTGTTCGTGCAGGCTGCAGGAGGTCACCGACACTTCGGCTTCGATGGAGATTGCTGCGGCGGTGTGAACAATTTGGACGGTTGCCCACTCTGGCGGGTTCAGAGGAAAGTGTGCGGCTATAGCGACAAAATTCTTGCATGCCTTCGATCGTTGCAGGCGACAATGGCGCCCGTGGGTGTCGTTTTCCTCCTTGGAGGCGTCGATGAGGTGTGTTGACACCTGTTCGCTCTCCCACCGGTTTGGTTGATGTCTCCGGGCGATATTCTAGGTCCGGAGTTGGATCTGCGCGATGGCGGCGTCCTCGACGTTGTCACTCTATTGGGAGCATCGCGTTTGGAGACACAGCGAGGTTCCAGGTTGCCCCCTCCGGTGCTCGTCGATGTCCAAGGCTAATCTTCAGGGGCGCAATGCACGCCATAAGAAGATGCCTTCTTGGGACTGATCAAGTTCCGCCATCTTTCTCTTTTGATGGTGCGTCGACTTGGGAAGTCCTTTTGAGGCTATTGTTCTTCGGAGATGTCCGGCGTCGGTGGAGACGAGGCTTTGATGTTTAGCTTTGGATAGGCTTTTTCTTTCGTGTTGTTTGTCGGTGGTGTGTGTGTTGGAGATATGCCCAAGAGACAATGATAAAGTGGTTATTATAATATATCTTTATGTTTATGATAAATGTTTGCATACCATGCTATAATTGTATTAACCGAAACATTGATACATGTGTGTTATGTAAACAACAAGGAGTCCCTAGTAAGCCTCTTGTATAACTAGCTTGTTGATTAATAGATGATCATGGTTTCGTGATCGTGAACATTGGATGTTACTAATAACAAGGTTATGTCATTAGATGAATGATATAATGGACACACACCCAAATAAGCGTAGCATAAGATCACGTCATTAAGTTCAACTTGCTATTAGCTTCCGATACATAGTTACCTAGTCCTTCGACCATGAGATCATGTAAATCACTTATACCGGAAGGGTACTTTGATTACATCAAACTCCACTGCGTAAATGGGTGGTTATAAAGATGGGATTGAGTATTCGGAAAGTATGAGTTGAGGCATATGGATCAAGAGTGGGATTTGTCCATCCTGATGACGGATAGATATACTCTGGACCCTCTCGGTGGAATGTCGTCTGATTATCTTGCAAGCATGTGACTAGGTCACAAGAGATGACATGCCACGGTACGAGTAAAGAGTACTTGTCGGTGACGAGGTTGAACAAGGTATCGTGATATCGATGATCGAACCTCGGACAAGTAGAGTATCACGTGACGAAGGGAATCGATATCGTATGTAAATGGTTCAATCGATCACTAAGTTATCGTTGAATGTGGTAGCCTTTATGGATCTCCAGATCCCACTATTGGTTATTGGTCGGAGAGAAGTCTCAACCATGTCTGCATAGTTCACAAACCGTAGGGTGACACACTTAAGGTTTGATGTCGTTTTAAGTAGATATGGAATATGGAATGGAGTTCAAATTTTGTTCGGAGTCTTGGATGGGATCCAGGACATCACGAGGAGGTCCGGAATGGTCCGAAGAATAAGATTCATATATAGGAAGTCACTTTACAAGTTTGGAAATGATCCGGTGCATTTATGGAAGGCGCTAGAATGTTCTAGAACCTTCCGGAAGAAATCACCATGGAAGGTGGAGTCCCGGTTGGACTCCACCAACCCTAACCAGCCAACTAAGAGGGAATGTTGGGGGGATAACCCCCGGTATGCCAAAGGCATGCCAAACCGGATGGTTTGAGCCATCAAGATACCGGTTTAATGTTCTTACCGGAGGCCTAGTAGGAATCCGGGAGAGCAAGGCTAAGCCGGTATCCCCAAAGGGGTATGCCGGAACCCGGTATAGAAGATACCGGAAAGGAGAGCCTGTCGGCAGGACTGGTCAAAGATTCTCTTCAGAGCAAGAAGACAAGGATGAGCCAAGCAAAGTAACTTTATTCAGAGCCCTGGCGCCAAAGAGAGAGGTGACGTCCAAAGAAGCCGGAGGACATCAGCAGCCCTGATAAAAGAACGCCCCGGTGTCATCTATGATTAAAGTAGCTTTGTACAGTAGCCTGTTAAAGTAGCTTTGTACAGTAACTCTGTAAAGTAGTTTGTCCAGTCAAAGATGCCATTAGGGTTTCTTGCAGTGTAAGCCACCCTCTCCCCTATATAAGGAGAGGGGGCAGCCCTTCTTCACGGGCAAGCAAGTACGTACGCGCGTGTGTAGGAAGGCAGAGCACAGCAATTTGTGAATCAATGAAAATGGTGATCTAGAGGGAGTTCTTCCTTGTGTCTTTCTTCTTCAACCTCTGGCCTTGGCCAAGTTCTTGAGGAAACCATCCGGAATCTCTTCCCACCTGATCGCAAACCCTCCCCCGAATCCTCTTGCGTCAATTCGGCCCCAATCTAAGCCATCCTATGGCATCTGCTCGTTCACCACGACGACAGTTGGCGCCCACCGTGGGGCATGAAGTGGCGCTTGATGGAGTTCACATTCGGGCGGGCGTCCTCGAGGTCTCCGGCGAGCGTACGGTGTCCGCGTTGGTGCAGAGTATCTACGCCATGGACTTCATCAACGACAACGCGGGCTGCTTCGCCAACGGCGGCATCTTCCCCAAGAACGGCCGCATCATCGAGTTCGGCAGCCACCGCGTCTACCTCGGCACCGTCCCCGTGCGCCAGCGCCTCTCGCGGTGCTGGTGGCACCAGCACCCGCCAAGATGGCTTTGTCTTTGGCCGCGCCGCCGGCAGCGTTGAGGTAATGATGACCGGTGTGGCTGGTGCGGGGAAAGGAGGTTGCGGCTGAAGGTGCCGGTCGCGCGGTTTCGACCCGTGCGGCTAAGCCACCGCTGGAGCGTGGCGCAGGCGCAGCGGGAGCATCATCCGCGCCACCGGAGACACCGCTCCAGGCGGCGATGAACGTCCTCGCCACCCCCATCGCGCAGAACATCGACCCGGCAGCGGCTCAAGCGGAGCTGGAGGCGCAGCGCCGAAGATGCCGAGAGCGGCAAGGACATCGTCGGGCGCAGCGCGAGCTGAACCTAACCGTACGTGAGTACAACGCTGCCCATGGCTTTGCTTCGGGTCGCGCGCATGCTGCGAGGGTGCCGGAAAACCGGCTAAAAAGCTCGCAACCTAGATCAAGATTTGCGCAAAGAGATTTTTGCCGGCAAGAGCGCCTCTGCATACGTTAGCATCGTGGAAAAGCCTAAGTATAGCAGCCCGGATAAAACTATAAAAGCTGCTAAGGCCGCTGTAGAGCTGTGCGAGTCGCTTTCCGGAGAGGCTTTGGTAAAGCAACAAGAGCGCGTCAGAGAGCTGCTGGAAACCATAGAGCAGCAAAATGCTGAGCAGCTGGCTAAGCTGAACAAGGCAGCGGCCTCAAAATCTGCGCGTTCGACAAAGAATGCCGGTAGCAAATCCCATGGGCAAGCTTCGTCCCCCCATCCGGATAGAAGGAGAGAAAAAGAAGTGAATGCGCAGCGAATGATCGTGTACGATCCGGTTCTTGCCGGAAAGCAACAAGCCGGGCAACACGATGCCGGTAGAAAAAGCCAAGGGGCAGAGCGAGGCTACGCCAGAGGCTATGCCGGAAACAATCATGCCGGTAGATATGAGACCGGGCAAAACTATCGAGCTGCAAGGGCAGCGTACGACGAGGAGGAAATGGATCCCCCAAGGTACCGGCAGGCAAGGGCCGCGGTACCGGAATGTTACGATGAAGCCGATTCCACTGCAGGCCGGCAGCATACCGGAACCCGTTGGGAGAACGCTTGGGAGAAAGATACTTAGGAACGGGATGCGAGGCACCGTCTGGATAGAGTGTACTTGTCAGAAATGATCGAGGAGGAAGGTCCTCCAGGTCCAAAGTGTTTTGGCCCAAGGATCATGAAAGAAAAACCACCAGTTCGCAACTTTATGTTGCCCTGTGACACAAAAACATATGATGGCACCACAAAGCCGGAAGATTGGTTCGCGGATTACGTGACCGCGGTATACGTTGCAGGCGGTGGAGGAACCGTAGCAGGAGGAGGAAACCGGCGTTGGGCTGTGAGAATCATACCATCGTTTTTGGTTGGACCGGCAAGAATCTGGCTAAACAACTTGCCGGCAGGAAGCATAAATGGCTGGCTGGATTTTGAGGAGGCCTTTGTGAGCAATTTCAGCAGCACCTATCAGAGGCCAAACAGGCCGCAGCAACTTGCTCGTGTGTGCGGCGTCCGAACGAAACAGACCGGGATTACCTAGCCCGGTGGAACACCACAAGGAACTCCTGTGAAGGGGTGATCGAGGCACAAGCCATTGCTTGGTTTAGCGGTGGATGCGAAGAGGTTCACCGTTGTGGCAAAAGTTGCAGCGCAACATGCCGACAACGTTGGCGTAAATGATACGTGTGGCGGATAGCTATGCGTTGGGAGACCCAACGCAACCGGCGATGCAACCGGGCCGGAACAATCGCGCCACGAACAACACCGGGACAACCGGAATAACAAAAGAAGGGAAGATTTTCCGGATCGAAGGTACGGTCCGCAGCAAGTTCTTCTGTGCGAGAAAATTTCGAGGCCAGCGACAGCCAGAGGCAAAAAACCGGATCGCAGCCATGGGCAGGTCCTAAGAAACAATGGGTGGAAAAGAAACCTTGGGTCCAGAAGAAGAACTGGCAAGAACCCGCAAAATACACCATGGAAGCTGCCATGGATCAACCTTGCCGGTGGCACACGCCGAATCCGGCACATCCGTCAAACCATCGACAAAGGATTGTACCTGGACCAAGTACTTGATGCAAAAGGAACGATGAAAGATGCGCGGCCACCGCAAGACATGCCGCAGCAGCAACAACAGCTACCGCCACCACCACCACTTACCGGGGCAAACGCCTTACCGGTGCAGCCAAACCGGCAGCAGTACCCGACAAGTTAACCGGGTGGAGCAAAATGATAACCAGCCACCTCCACCGGCACCTTTAGGCCGGAATGTTTACGAAGATCCGCATCTGTGCTGTGTTGTCTTTGTCATCGAGCCAACAGACCGGCAAAGTGTACACCGGCGCTCCATGGAGGTCAATGCCGTGATGCCGGCAGTTCCCAAGTACATGATGTGGTCCAATCGTGAAATTACCTGGTCATCCAAGGATCACCCGAAGATCATGCCAAATCCGGTGGATATGCTCTTGTTGTGGACCCGATCATGAAAGGGCCGCAAACTTCGAGTGAAGTTCAGCAAGGTGCTGATAGACAATGGCGATAGCATCAACATCATGCACAAGCACACCATGCAAACGCTGGGCATAACAGAAAAACATGCTTCAGCCAACGCGCACAACGTTCCACGGGATTGTTCCTGGCTTGTCCTGTGCCCCGATAGGAAAAGTTCGGGTGGACGTGGCATTTGGAGGACGTGACAATTGCCGGGTGGAAAATCTGGAGTTTGAGGTGGTGGATCTAGACAGCCCCTACCATGCATTCTGTGGGGAGACCGACATAGGCAGCCTTCATGACCACGACTAATACGACTTACCTCAATATGAAGATGCCGGCACCTCGTGGGCCATTGAGCGTGGTGGGAAACTATAAGATCTCGCTGAAATCGCATCTGCCGGATCAAACCTAGCAGAATCGCTGGTGATCGCGGAGGAAAAGAAAAGAATGCAGACAGCTGTTGCGCTGGCTCAATCCTCACAAATGAGCTTAGCGGCGATGAGTGAAAACATGGGCACACCGGCATTCAAGCCAACCAATGAAACAAAGAACATTGTGCTGGATCCGGCTTACCCGTGAGCGCACCGTTCGTATCGGTGCCGGCCTTGACCAAGCATAGGAAAGCGCGCTCGTCGACTTCCTCCGTGAGAATCGGAATATCTTTGCCTGGTCAACTCGATGATTTGGTAGGTGTTACGAGGGAGCTCGCTGAGCACTCTCTAAACGTCCGGAAAGATGCCAAGCCGGTGCGGCAACCATCATGCGCCGGTTCGCTGAAGACAGAAGAAAGATCATAGGAGAAGAGGTAACCAAGCTGCTAGTTGCCGGGTTCATTGTGGAGGTCACGCACACAGAGTGGCTGGCCAATCCGGTAATGGTTGAAAAGAAGAAAGATGAGAACCTGGAGGCAAAAGCTCCGAAGGTGTGGCGCATGTGCATCGACTACACCAACCTGAACAAGGCTTGCCCAAGAGATCCTTTTCCTTTGCCACGAATCGATCAAGTGATTGATTCAACTGCTGGGTGTGAGTTGTTGTCCTTCCTGGATGCCTATTCCGGTTTCCACCAGATTCCCTTGAAAAAGGAAGATCAAATAAAAACTGCGTTCATTACCCCGCACGGGGCTTATTGCTATGTCACTATGCCTTTTGGGTTGCGCAACGCTGGTGCAACGTATCAGCGCTGTATGCAAAAATGCTTGTTTGATCAAATTGGAAAAAATGTGCAAGTCTATGTGGATGACATCGTGATAAAAACTAAGGTAAAGAACACTTTAATCGATGACATCCGGCAAACATTCGATAACCTAAGACGGTTCCGGATGAAACTCAATCCGGCAAAATGCACCTTTGGTGTCCCTGCCGGCAAGCTGCTCGGTTTCCTAGTATCAAGCCGGGGCATAGAGGTTAATCCGGTAAAGATCCGGGCAATAGAAAGAATGGCTATCCCTCGAGAGTTAAAAGATGTGCAAAAGTTTACCGGAAGCTTGGCATCGCTGAGCCGGTTTGTAAGCAGGTTGGGAGAAAAAGCTCTGCCACTCTATGCTCTCATGAAAAAATCCGACACGTTCGTCTGGACCCCTCAGTGTGACGCCTTAGCGTTTAAAGAGCTGAAAACAATGCTAGCCACAGCACCCATACTGGCTTCACCTCTAGAAAGAGAGCCTATGCTGTTATACATAGCAGCAACAAACCGGGTTGTGAGTGTAGTGGTTGTAGTTGAAAGAGAAGAGGAAGAAAAAACCGTCCAGAGGCCGGTATACTACTTGAGCGAGGTGCTCTCCCTCTCAAAACAAAACTACCCTCACTTCCAGAAAATGACTTATGGCGTGTACATGGCCGCCACCAAGCTCAAGCATTACTTTGAGGAGCACCCCATGAAGGTGGTAAGTGAAGCACCGATTTCCGACATCATGTCCAACAAAGACGCCAGCGGCCGGATTGCGAAATGGGCAATCCAGATATCACCATACGTGCCGGTGTATGAAAGAAGAGATGCCATAAAATCACAGGCTTTGGCTGATTTCCTTGTTGATTGGGCGGAGATGCAGTACAAACCGCCTGATCAGAGGATAGAATATTGGAAGATGCACTTTGATGGATCCAAGCTCAAGGAAGGTCTAGGTGCCGGTGTGGTGCTTACTTCCCCAAAAGGAGATCACCTCCGGTATGTTTTGCAAGTACATTTCAGGGCATCAAACAATGTCGCTGAATATGAAGCTTTGATCCATGGGCTTAAGGTCGCAAAAGAAATCGGTGCACACCGGATCATTTGCTATGGAGATTCAGACCTTGTGGTACAGCAGTGTTCCGGAGATTGGGATGCAAAAGATGCCAACATGGCCTCGTACCGGTTTCACGTGCAAAAGATTGCCGGGTTCTTCGAAGGGTGTGAGTTTCACCATGTGCCGCGAGCAGAAAATGAAGCCGCGGATGCTTTGTCCAAGTTGGGCTCATCTAGGCAAGAAATCCCTCCCGGAATAGCTTTGGCTCACCTAAGAGTGCCATCGATCAAGCCGAGCCCGGAATCAGAATCAATTTTTGTACCAGAGTCACATGTAGTACCCATGGATATCGATGAAGGGAACCCGGGGACTGCTCCGGCAAGCTCGGGGACTGCTCCGGTAAGCTCGGGGACTGCTGTACCCATACCGGAAGAAATGATGCTGGTGGATAGCATGGAAATAGATGCACCGGTGTTTCTGGTTCGAGAGATACCGTCATGGGTTAAACCTATTAAGGAATTCCTGATCAACGGCACCTTGCCGGCTGACGAAAATGAATCAAGGAGGATACAAAGAAGGTCCAAAGCTTACACATTCATCAATGGTGAGGTATACAAGAGAAGCGTTACCGGTGTCCTTCAAAGATGTGTGGAACCGGAGGAAGGAAAAGAAATGCTTGAGGAAATTCACCAAGGAGAATGTGGGCATCATGCTTCATCAAGGGCTTTGGTAGCAAAAGTGTTCCGGCATGGGTTCTATTGGCCCACTGCTTTGGAGAACGCTGAGGATTTGGTAAGAAAATGCAACGGCTGCCAGAGGTACGCCAAGCAAAACCATACCCCTGCATCCGGTTTAAAGACAATACCGCTAACATGGCCATTCGCTGTTTGGTGCCTTGACATGGTTGGACCATTCAAAACTGCAAGAAGCAGCATGACTCACATCTTGGTCATGGTGGATAAGTTCACCAAGTGGCTGGAAGTAAAACCTATCGCAAAGTGTGATGGGCATACAGCGGTGAAATTCCTAAAAGATGTCATTTTGCGGTATGGATACCCGCACAAAGATCATCATCAGATAATGGAACCAACTTTGCTCAAGGTGAGTTCAAAAGGTTCTGTGAAGACAACAACATCCGGCTGGATTTGTGCTCAGTGGCACACCCACAAGGCAATGGCCAAGTGGAAAGAATGAATGCTTTGGTGCTTTCCGGTATCAAGCCTAGACTCATTGATGCGGTGGAAAAGTCACCGGGGTGTTGGCTCGATGAGCTACCATCAGTACTGTGGAGTATAAGAACAACCCCAAACCGGTCTACCGGATACACTCCTTTCCTCATGGTTTATGGAGCAGAAGCGGTGATACCAACCGATATCATTCATGATTCACCAAGGGTACAGCTCTATACTGAGCAGGAGGTCAAAGAGGCCAGAGAAAACGATGTGGACTTGCTAGAAGAAGCAAGAGAGCTGGCTTTGGCAAGAACAGCCATTTACCAGCAAAACCTAAGACGCTATCATAACCGGAAGGTTAACCCAAGAGTTTTCCGGGAAGGAGATCTGGTACTTCGCCTAGTGCAGCGCACTGAAGGCCGGCATAAGCTCTTGCCACCATGGGAAGGTCCCTTCATTGTAAGCAAGGTGCTTCACAATGATGCATACTACTTGATAGATGCACAGGAGTGGAAGAAAGGAAAGGCGGACAGGTCCGGAGAGGAGAGCAAGCGTCCATGGAACGTAGCTCTGTTGCGCCCTTTCTACTCTTGAAGTGGTGGTGTAAGAAGTTCCTTTTTGTACCTTATATGCTATGAATAAAAGATGCCGGAACCTTGAATGAATCTCGGGGACTACCCCAACTTAAGTTGCATGTAACTTGTTTATTTTTTTTCAGTTTACCGGTTGCTTATTGAATGTTTTTCTTTCCGGTTTAGTAGTGTGCTAAATCCTACCGGAGTCTTCGACTCTGCTGCTGTCCGCAAACCGGCTTCATGGCAAGCAAGATAAACCGGTAGGAGATAAGCACATGAACTGCGAAAAGGGAGAGCAGGAAAGAACAATCCGGAAAGTTTAACTAACCCCGGTTAAACCGGTTTTTTGCAAAATTTCAAAATTATTTCTAAGTTCAAGAAGATGTTTGTTTGGTGAAAGAACCTTGTGCTCATACGCCAAAGAACGCCCAGAGAAGGCAGGCAGAGCCAAGGCAAAAGAACCAAGTATGCATCAAATTGGATGCGGAAGCAATTGAGAAATCTTTGCAGTACAGGATAAAGTCAAAACCAAAAGCAAATTATGCTAAGGCAAACTCATAAATACTTAGCTACCGGTATAACTTACCGGCAGGAAATGTTGTAGCACAACCACAGGCGAACTTAAAGTTTTACATCATAGACCCCGGCATTCGGGGCAGAATTTAACGAACATTGTTTCAAGGATAAGCGGGACCAACGAATGTATAGCGAGCAAACATTTCAAAGGGAATAATCACGCAGCGGGGGCTTCCGGAGGAGCAGCACCGGCATCGGCGTCATCCGGAAGCTCTTCTTCGGCTTCATCCTCCTCCTCGTCGAGATAGTCCGTGACGCCGGGGAGGAGAGATGAAGGTGCGCATGTCGGCATACTCCGCGATCCGGTACGCGCGATCCTGCCGCTTGGCGGAGAGGATCGGGTCCAGATCCGTTTCTGCGCCTTCGCGCACGCCGGTAAGGGCGTCCAGATTGAGCTCCGGGTACCAGGAGCAGGCGACGCGGAGGGCGGAGTCCGCTCCAGCGCGGGCAGCAGAGCACTGCCACTCGCGGATCCTCTTGCCGGCACCTTTGAGGCGATCGCTGATGAGGGAGAAGGTGTCCGGCACCACCTCGCCAGGCCACAAAGTCTGTATAGCTGGGTAGCTACATCGGGGATGTCCGAAAGATTGCGGTCTATGCAGCGCATATGGGACACCCGCGCGTTAAGCGCGACCAGATGGTCCTTGGGCGTCCATGGCACGGTAAGATCCGATTGGCCCTTGTCCTTGCGCTGCGCGTCGACCTTCTTGACGGCATACCTCTGCGAGTCCGGAAAGAGGCCTGTGCAAAGAAAGAAAAAGCTTAAGAAAAAGAGACCGGAAGAAAAAGAGACCGGAAGAAAAAGAGACCGGAGAGAAAAGAATCCGGAAGAAGAGACACCGGACGGAAAGATAGCGGAAAGAAAAGTGGGGTTGAAGGAAAAAAGGCCCGTATGCAGTAGTCAAAGTGTAAAAGAAAACAACTTACGGAGGGCAAGAGTGTCGGTCTGCAGGATCAGCTGATCGCACTCCTTGTGCCCCTCCTCCAGCCGCGCGGCCTTCTCCTCGGCACCCTTCCGGGCCTTGGCCATCTCCTCCAGCTCTGCCCGCAACACCACAGTGGCATTGCAAGCATCCTCCAGAGCCTCGTCCAACTTGGCCGCTGCGGTCACTTCAGCGGTTTTGAGGACCTTGGCGTGGTCAAGCCCCAGCTGAATCAGCTGAGACTTGAGCTCCTGGTAGCTGGTCTTGAGGGCGTTCAGCTCCTCCTGGTGCTGCCGGCTGAGCTCATCCTTCTCCCCTGTAACCGGAAAAATGAA